>NC_140993.1:155252615-155973808 GCF_052327205.1 Somniosus microcephalus | reverse complement strand
ACCCCTCTCTCTCTCTCTTTCCCTCTCGCTCTCTCTCCTTCCCACACAGACAGACAAACTCATTTATATATATATAAAAATTATTTCTACTTTTCATAACAACATGCCCTCAAAAAACCCTCGGCACCGCCGGGCACTCCAGCTAGTCTAATATTAATGGAGAAGTGCAATAGCTGCCTTGAATGATAAAAGTTTTTCAAGTTTTATTTACTTTGACTTCTTTTAGTGATCCCCTGCTAAAATAAAGCAAAGTTTTCTGAGACTGCGATGCTGGTGGGGCCTCACAGCAAGTGGCTTATTTGGAAATGTGGATGCACTGCCTGTGATTATTCAATCTACAGAAATCAACAGATGGAGAGTTGTAGGCAGTGCACCTGGAATTTTCTGATAAAGAAAAAAATTGAAAGTTCTTGCATTCATATAGAGCCTTTCACAACCTCAGGATGTCCCAAAGCATGTTACAGCCAATGAAGCACTTTTGAAGTGCAGTCACTGTTGTACTGTAGGAAATGCGGCAGCCAATCTGCGCACAGCAAGCTCTCACAAACACCAATGAAATAAATGACCAGATCATGTGTTTTAGTGATGTTGCTTGAGGGATAAATATTGCTTGAACAGCAGGGATAAATCTCCATCTCTTCTTTCAAGTAGTGCCATGGGATCATTTGTACATCCACCTGAGAGGGCAGATGGGGCCTCAATTTAACGTCTCATCTGAAAAACAGCACCTCCAACAGTGCAGCACTCCCACAGCACTGGAGTGTCAGCCTAGATTTTGTGCTCAAGTCTCTGGAGTGGGGCTTAGAACTCACAACCTTCTGACTCAGAGGTGAGAGTGTTACCAACTGAGCCACATCTGACAAAGCTTCCTGAGGTCAGGGAACTCAGAGGTGGGTGATTGGGGGAGGGGGCATAGGGGGTGGGGGGTGTGGCAGGTGGGGAGTGTCTGTTCACAAAATACAAAGTTCCAAACAAAGGCATATTTAAAAAAAATGAAATTACTCTGTGGGATACCAGCATCAACCTGTTTTAAATGAATGCATTAGCACTTCTGCTAAAACAGCAGAGAGAGTAACTTCAGATAAACACATTGAGGGTTCATATTCTTGTATCCCATAGTGGAATTTCAGGGCCATGTATGTACATGATGACTGTTAAGATTATAATTAGCTATATTTTAATTAATAACATGCAAATAACTGAACATTGGATGTGAAACTAGCAGACGTTCCAGGAAAGAGGAGGTTTGAATTTCATGGATGCTTATTGTCTGCAGATTTATTTCAGTTGTCACCTGCTCAGCACTGGTGCATTTCTGTTCCCCAAATTGACACAGGTCACAACATTTTTTCATTTATTCATGGAAAGAAAGACAACTAAGGGCTCAAAACCCTTGGCCCTTCTGCCACACTCCTGCCACATCTCCAGTGGGAGTGTGGTGGAAGGGCTGAAAAAGAGTTGTGATCTGGATATGCCAGGTGACGTTCTGGTACAGGAGTTCCCACAGGACCTTGTAAGAGGCAGAGCTTCCACCGGCCCTGCTCGAGGTTATCGGCACAGAAAGGAGCACGGCTGGGGGCAGGGACTCCCAGGCTCGGAGTTTTCATGTCTATGGTCTGGCAGGACCTCGTGGGACAATAAGGGCTAAGGGGGCACTTGTGTTTTCTTACTGGGGTGGTCCTGGCAACAGTTCCCCATCAGACCTATGGAATGTGCTGCTAATGGCTTGGATGCCTGCTTGGGATGTTTAAGCTGGGCGAACCTGCGAACTTTGGCGGGGTCTGTGCCATTTTCACCAGGATCAAAGGCCCCCAGTATTTATTTAATCATTTTGTTCTTGGGCAGTTAATTTTTCCTTATATTTTAGATCTCTCTGTATGACATACCACCTCCCTGCTCAAAGATGACCTTGCCCAGCCCTTTGTCAGTGTTATTCTGTAGACAGCAGCTGGGGATGTTGAGGAATGGCCTTTGATGATGCAGCCATCACTGTTCCCCGGGACGGGGCCTAGCCTCCATTTATTGCATCACACTGCCGGCAGATGTGAGAAAGTCCAGGACTGAATCAGCATGTCTGTCACTACAGCTGTTCCATTTCTTCTCCAGAAAACTACCCTTTGTTCCCCTCCCTCCTCAGCCCGCCAGCAGAAAACAAACCTAACGGCATAAATCACCATGAAGAGATTTGGTAACAGAAAGAGGCTGTCTTGAGTACATCGAATTTAAAGAAATATGGTATTTGGCATAAAGCAAAAAGAAGACCCTATTTCTCTGGGTGAAAAAGCTGTTGAAAGAGACAAGACACAGCAGAATCCTTTATGCATTGCCACAGAAATGTATACTTGAAAGAAACCTGAAAGCATGCTCATGTTGTATGCTTTAACAAAGACGTCATTGTCCATGCAGCACAATGTCACAAGTAATCAATTCCTTGCAATCCCAACTGTCAAAACTACAGCTTCTGTCATTTCTATGCAATTAGTCCTTTGCCAATAACACTGAAATAACAAATATTTTGCCGCTGATACATTTTAGGAAAGAAGTGAAAATAAGAGTTACAGGCACAAAATTGAAGAAACAGGGATACATGTGAATTGAAAACTTAGAGTTAAGTTGCTATCGCCACCTTAACAGTGATCTCTTCCCTATTGGTTACTAATGAATAGCTTTTAGTCACTCACAAGGACTTGAAGCTGGGCCTCCTCAACTTTGGCCACTTTCGATGCTGCTGTAGCCTGGCAACCAGGTAGCAGGAACAAAAAGAGGCAAAGATCAATCGGTTAGATTCTAAAAATAAGGTTAAATTAGGTACATTCATCATTTTCTGAGTCTCTATATAAATATCTCTATATATTTTAGAGTATTCCAAATAAAAAATACTTTTTTGTAATGAAATTATCCTATCATATCTTGCAAAGAATTACATCAGTTTATAAAATATGGTTTCTTGTAATCTATTTGAAAAATCTTGCATTTAGTGCACTTACTTCCTGTGTCATTCATTGTAAACAACACCATGAGAAATCTCCTAGGGCTGAATTTTTACCTGAGTGGGTTTGTGCGTGGGAGGTGGGGGGGGGGGGGGTGGTGGGCGGCGTAGCTGGTCGCCATCACGAACTTTACATCAGCCCGCTATCCAGATTAACTTACCCAGATCAATCGACTGAGTCATGCGGGTTTCCCTGCCAATTATATGGAGTGGGTCTGATGACGTCATGGATGACTCACCTTCAGCTCGCCTATTTAAAGGAGCCTTGCTCACATCAGAGTTGAAGGTTGTTGTAGGAGGGTCTGAGGTGGTTGTGAGAGGTGCCTGTTGCTGTTACATCCAATACTTTTGACAGTGAGGGTGCAAGCATTTATAGCCAATCATGCAGTCTCAGCGCCAGGAGGCTGCGCCCAGGGATTCAGATTCCTCCCTGGATATCCTGCTCCAGGGAGTGAGAGCACGGAAGGAGGTCCTCTTCCCTGGTGACGGCAGGAAGAGGCCAGCCAGTGAAACCAAGAGGGCATGGCTGGAGATCGCCCATGGAGTGAACAGCAGGGGTGTTGTCAGCCACTCCTGGATGCAGTGTAGGAAGCGATTTAATGACCTCATGAGGTCAGGAAAGGTGAGTACAATACCAGATTCAACTACATCCTGATGTGCGTGTCACCCCAGCCGCATCACTCTGCCTTCCCAAGCCTATTCCTGCATGGCACTCCTCACACCAACTACCTTGCAGGTGCACCCATCCACTGTCTATGCACCTACTCACATCTCCATCTGACGATCCACCACTGACACTTACCCTCAGCCTAATGTAATCATAGAAAGTAACGCTACAGGAGGCCATTTGGCAATGTCATGCCACTCCCTCATAGTCACCCCTGACACTCATTCCATCACTCTCACTCAAAGTTCTCTTCTTTCCCTCCTTGCAGAAGAGAGCGCAGAACAACAAGGAGAGGCTGAGAACTGGAAGTGGTCTTCCAATTTACACAACATTGACACCAGCAGAGGAGGAGGCGCTGGAATTAAGCGGAGTGGCAGAGCTGCTGGCAGTGGGAGATGGAGAGAGGGGGACCTTCTAGCAACCTGGTGACAGAATTAAATATGACACAGCCACATGGCATACAACAGTCACTCATGGTGACTGATGTCAGCAGCCAATGAAATATGACCATGTGCATAATGGTAACATTAAACATTCTTATCATAAGAATTCTAATTCATGCCTTTACTCTCCCACAGGTCCATAAAGTGTTCCCCCACTGTCCAGCCAGAAGAGGAAGACGACTCCGCAGAGGAAGCTGCAGCCTCTGAGGGTGCACCGCCACCAGACTCTTGCGCACCCAGCACCAGCGCAGATACGCGCATGTTGGTGGTTCCTGCGAGATATAGAGTAGTGTTGTCACCAGATGTCTTATACAGCATGCGAGCAAGAGAAGATGGTGGAGACAGGGACAGCAGCGGAGAGTCCTCGCCGGAGGGCGCAAGATGCTCCAAGCTCTGTGCAGCTGGATGCAGATGCTGAACCACGGGGGTCATCGATAAAAAGGTTGAATTTTTTTATTCGTTCCTGGGAAGTGGGTGTTGCTGGCAAGGCCAGCATTTATTGCCCATCCCTAGTTGCCCTCGAGAAGGTGGTGGTGAGCCGCCTTCTTGAGCCACTGCAGTCCGTGTGGTGAAGGTACTCCCACAGTGCTGTTAGTGAGGGAGTTCCAGGATTTTGACCCAGCGATGAGGAAGGAACGGCGATATATTTCCAAGTCAGAATGGTGGATAACTTGGAGGGGAAATTGCAGGTGATGGTGTTCCCACGTGCCTGCTGCCCTTGTCCTTCTAGGTGGTAGAGGTCATGGGTCTGTCAAAGAAGCCGTCATGAGTTGCTGCAGTGCATCTTGTAGATGGTACACACTGCAGCCACGGTGCGCCGGTGGTGGAGGGAGTGAATGTTTAAAGTGGTGGATGGGGTGCTGATCAAGCAGGCTGCTTTGTCCTAGATGGTGTCAAGCTTCTTAAGTGTTGTTGGAGCTGCACTCATCCAGGCAAGTGGAGAGTGTTCCATCACACTCCTGACTTGTGCCTTGTAGATGGTGGAAAGGCTTTGGGGAGTCAGGAGGTGAGACACTCGATGCAGAATACCTAGCCTCTGACCTGCTCTTGTTGTCACAGTATTTATGTGGTTGGTCCAGTTAAGTTTCTGGTCAATGGTGACCTCCCAAGATATTGATGGTGGGGGATTCGGCGATGGTAATGCCATTGAATGTCAAGGGATAGTGGTTAGACTCTATCTTGTTGGAGATAGTCATCGCTCAGCATTTGTGTGGCACAATTTTTACTTGCCACTTATCAGCCCAAGCCTGAATGTCATCCAGGTCTTGCTACATGCACGCATGGACTGCTTCATTATCTGAGGAGTTGCGAATGTAACTGAACACTGTGCAATCATCAGCGAACATCCCCACTTCTGACCTTATGATGGAGAGAAGGTCATCGATGAAACTGCTGAAGATGGTTGGACCTAGGGCACTGCCTTGTGGAACTCCTCCAGTAATGTCCTGGGGCTGAGATGATTGACCTCTAACAACCACAACCATCTTCCTTTGTGCTAGGTATGACTCCAGTCAGTGCATAGTTTTCCCCCTGATTCCCACTGACTTCAATTTTACGAGGGCTCCTTGGTGCAACAGTTGGTCAAATGCTGCCTTGATGTCAAGGGCAGTCACTCTCACTTCACCTCTGGAATTCAGCTCTTTTGTCCATGTTTGGACCACGGCTGTAATGAGGTCGGGAGCCGAGTGGTCCTGGTGGAACTCAAACTGGGCATCAGTGAGCAGGTTATTGGTGAGTAAGTATCGCTTGATAGCACTGTCGATGACACCTTCCATCACTTTGCTCATGACTGAGAGTAGACTGATGGGGCAGTAATTGGCCGGATTGGATTTGACCTGCTTTTTGTGGACAGGATATACCTGGGCAGTTTTCCACATTGTCAGATAGATGCTAGTGTTATAGCTGTACCGAACAGCTTGGCTAGAGGTGCAGCGAGTTCTGGAGTGTAAGTCTTCAGCACGACAGCCAGGATGTTGTCAGGGCCCACAGCCTTTGCTGTATCCAGTGTGCTCAGCCATTTCTTGATATCACGTGGAGTGAGTCCTAATCCTAATTGGCTGAAGACTGGCATCTGCAATGGTGGGGACATAAGGCGGAGGCCAATATGGATCATCCACTTGGCACTTCTGGCTGAAAATGGTTGCAAACACTTCAGCCTTATCTTTTGCACTCTCATGCTGGGCCCTGCCATCATTAAGAATGGGGATATTCATGGAGCCTCCTCCTCCCATTAGTTGTTTAATTGTCCATCACCATTCACGACTGGATGTGGCAGGACTGCACAGCTTTCATCTGATCCGTTGATTGTGGGATTGCTTAGCTCTGTCTATAGCATGCTGCTTTCTCTGTTTAGCATGCATGTAGTCCTGTGTTGCAGCTTTCCCAGGTTGGCTCTGCATTTTAAGGTATGCCTGGTGCTGCTCCTGGCATGCTCTTCTGCACTCCTCATTGAACCAGAGTTGTTCTCCTGGCTTGATGGTAATGGTAGTGTGAGGGATATAGAATCATAGAATGGTTACAGCACGGAAGGCGGCCATTCGGCCCGTCGAGCCTGTGCCGGCTCTCTGCAAGAGCACTTCAGCTAGTCCCACTCCCCCACCCTTTCCCCGTAGCCCTGCAATTTGTTTTACTTCTGGTACTTATCCACTCTCTTTTGAAAGCCGTGATTGAGTCTGCCTTCACCACCCTTTCAGGTATTGCATTCCAGATCCTAAAGGTCTTGACAGATGAAATATCAATCTGTGACATCACCTGTTGCCGGGTGGCCCTTAATTGGCTGAGTAAAACAGTTTCTCCTCATGTCACCTTTGGTTCTTCTGCCAAACACCTTAAATCTATGTCCTCTGGTTCGTGACCCTTCCACCAATGGGAACAATTTCTCTCTATCTACTCTGCCCAGACCCCCTCATGATTTTGAACACCTCTATCAAATCTCCTCTCACCCTCCTGTGCTCTAAGAACAACAACCCCAGCTTTTCCTGTCTATCCACATAACTGAAGTCCCTCATCCCTGGAACCATTCTTGCAAATCTTTTCTACACCCTCTCTAAGGCTTTCACATCCTTCCTAAAGTGTGGTGCCCAGAATTGGACACAATACTCCAGTTGAGGCCGAACCAGTGTTTTATACAGGTTCATCATAATTTCCACACTTTTGTACTCTATGGGCAGGATTTTCATTGGGCCATGGAGGCGGGATTGGAGGCGTATGGGGGGTTAAAATCCCGAAATCGGAGGGCACGAACCCATCCCACACCCAACCCCCCACCATGCCAGTTTCAAAGGAGGCGGGTACCCGACCCGCACTAGGACCCACCTCCCCGAGGCAGGAAGGGGATTAGTGCCAATTAACTGCCTGTTAACAGTTGGTTAACAGGCAGTTTTTAGCCTAATCCCTATTTTTAATGTTGAAGTGTGGGATTCCCGACGGCTCCAAACCACGCCAAGTTAGAGGAGGCGGACCGTTGGGATGAAGGGCTTGGAAGGGTCGAGATGTCCGGTGTTCAGGTAAGTGATGGGTGCATGAGTGCAAAGGTAAGTGTGTTTGGTGTGTGTAAAGTATTTAAAGAAGTTTTACATACCTTTACTTACCTTTACAGCCTTCCTTCCTTCAGGTCTTGGGAGTCCGTCATTTCACTGGCACAGAAAGCAGAATGGCTGCGATTTGTCAAAAATTGCAGCATTCAGCTGTCTGTGCCAGGGAGATCTCTAAATCAGCCTGAGAGGAAGGAATTAACCTGGAGTACAGATTGTCAGTGTTTGACAGCTTCAAACAGCTGTGAAACGCTGATATTTCATCTGTCAAAAAGTCTTGACAGATGAAATATCAATCTGTGACGTCACCTGTTGCCGGGTGGCCCTTAATTGGCCTGCTGAGCCCGCTGGGTGGGCTCAACAAGGTCAATCAAGTCAAAATCGCATGGGTTGGCTAGAACTCGATGGGGGCAGGACTACAACCCCGAAAGTTGTAGTCCCGCCTCCTACCCGACTCCTCAATGAAAATCCAGCCCTATACCTCTATTCATGAAGCCCAGGATCCTGTAAGCTTTTTAACTGCTTTCTCAACCAGCCCTGTCACCATCAATAATTTGGGCACATATACCCCTAGGTCTCTCTGTTCATGCACCCCCTTTAGGATTGTACCCTTTAGTTTATATTTCTCTCTTCATTCTTTCTACCAAAATGTATCATTTCTCACATTTCTGCATTAAATTTCATCTGCCACATGTCTACCCATTCCACCAGCCTGTCTATGTCCTCTTGAAGTCTATCACTATCCTTCTAACTGTTCACTATACTTCCAAGTTTGGTTTATCTGCAAATTTTGAAATTGTGCCCTGTACACCCACATCCACGTCATTAATATATATCAAGAAAAGCAGTGGTCCTAGAACCGAATGGAAGAGCTACAGAATTTGTTCATCCCAGTTTGGCATAAAAATAAAACAAAAAAGGTGACTCAACCGTGGCTAACAAGGGAAATTAGGGATAGCATAAGATCCAAGGAGACGACATATAAATTGGCCAGAAAAAGCAATAATCCTGAGGATTGGGAGCAGTTTAGGATTCAACAAAGGAGGACAAAGGGATTAATTAAGAAAGGGAAAATAGAATATGAGAGTAAGCTTGCAAGGAACATAAAAACTGACTGTAAAAGCTTTTATAGATATGTGAAGAGAAAAAGGTTGGTGAAGTCAAGCGTAGGTCCCTTGCAGTCAGAATCAGGGGAATTTATAATGGGGAACAAAGAAATGGCAGACCAACTAAATACATATTTTGGTTCTGTCTTCACAAAGGAGGACACAAAGAACCTCCCAGAGATGCCGGGGAACATAGGGTCTGATGAAAGGGTGGAACTGAAAGAAATCAGTATTTGTAGGGAAATGGTTTTAGGAAAATTGATGGGACTGAAGGCCGATAAATCCCCAGGGCCTGATAATCTACATCCCAGGGTACTTAAGGAAGTGGCCCTAGAAATAGTAGATGCATTGCTGGTCATCTTCCAGAACTCGATAGACTCTGGAACAGTACCCATGGATTGGAGGGTAGCTAATGTTACCCCACTATTCAAAAAAGGTGGTAGAGAAAAAGCGGGGAATTATCAGTAGTGGAGAAAATGCTAGAGTCCATTATAAAAGATGTTATAGCAGAGCACTTGGAAAGCAGTGACAGGATCGGACAAAGTCAACATGGATTTACAAAAGGTAAATCATGCTTGACTAATCTACTGGAATTTTTTGAGGATGTAACTGGTAAAATAGATAAGGGAGAACCAGTGGATGTGGTGTATTTGGACTTTCAGAAGGCTTTCGATAAGGTCCCGCATAAGAGATTAGCGTGCAAAATTAAGGCACATGGGATTGGGGGCAAGGTATGACTTGGATAGAGAACTGGTTGGCGGACAGAAAGCAAAGAGTTGGAATAAACGGGTCGTTTTCCGAGTGGCAGGCAGTGACTAGTGGGGTACCGCAAGGATCGGTCCTAGGACCCCAGCTGTTCATAATATATATTAATGATCTGGACGAGGGAATTGGATGTAATATCTCCAAATTTGCAGACGACACAAAGCTGGGTGGGAGGGTAAGCTGTGAGGAGGATGTCGTGAAACTCCAGTACGATTTGGACAGGTTGGGTGATTGGGCAGAAACATGGCAAATGCACTATAATGTGGATAAATGTGAGGTTATCCACTTTGGTGGCAAAAACAGGAAGGCAGATTATTATTTGAATGGCAATAGATTGGGAGAAGGGGACGTGCAAAGCGACCTGGGTGTTCTTGTGCACCAGTCGCTGAAGGTAAGCATGCAGGTGCAGCAGGCGGTTAAGAAGGCAAATGGTATGTTGGCCTTCGTAGAAAGAGGGTTCGAGTACAGGAACAAGGATGTCTTGCTACAGTTGTACAGGGCCTTGGTGAGACCGCACCTTGAGTATTGTGTGCAGTTTTGGTCACCTTACCTGAGGAAGGACGTTCTTGCCATGGAAGGAGTGCAGCGAAGATTTACCAGGCTGATACCTGGGATGGCAGGAATGACGTATGAGGAGAGATTGTGTCGATTGGGCTTATACTCACTGGAGTTTAGAAGATTGAGAGGGGATCTCATCGAAACCTATAAAATTCTGTCAGGCCTGGACAGACTAGATGCAGGAAGGATGTTTATGATGGCCGGGGAGTCCAGAACCAGGGGTCATAGTCTAAGCATAAGGGGTAAGCCATTTAGGACAGAAATGAGGAGGAATTTCTTCACCTAGAGAGTGGTGAACCTGTGGAATTCTCTACCACAGAAGGCAGTAGAGGCCAATTCATTAAATATATTCAAGAAGGAGTTGGATATATTTCTTAAGGCTAAAGGGATCAAGGGATATGGGGAGAAAGCAGGGACAGGGTACTGAATTTGGATGATCAGCCATGATCTCATTGAATGGCGGAGCAGGCTCGAAGGGCCGAATGGCCTACTCCTGCTCCTATCTTCTATGTTTCTATGTTTCTAAGTACAGCCAGCCTTTCTAGTACCTCCTCTTTATCAATTTTTATATCATCCATTATCTCCTCTACCTCCTCCTTCACTATGTCTATGACAGCAGCTTCTTCCTTGGTGAAGACAGATACAAAGTACTCATTTAGCACCTCAGCCATACCCTCTGCCTCCATGTGTAGGTCTCCTTTTTGGTCCCTAATCAGCCCCACCCCTCCTCTTACTATCCATTTACTATTTATATGCCTATAGAAGACTTTTGGATTACCTTTTATGTTGGCTGCCATTCTATTCTCATACCCTCTCTTTGCCCCTCTTATTTTCTTATTCACTTCTCCTCTGAACTTTCTATCGTTAGCCTGATTCTCAGATGTATTCTCAACCTGACATCTTGTCATACGCGCTCTTTTTCTGCTTCATCTACTCTATCTCTTTCGTCATCCAGGGAGCTCTGACTTTGGTTGCCCTACCTTTCCCCCAAGTGGGAATGTACCTCAACTGTACTCAAACTATTTCCTCTTTAAAGGCCCATGAGTTTACAGATTGTGGTGGAGTACAATTCTGCTGCTGCTGATGGCCCACAGCGCCTCATGGATGCCCAGTTTTGAGCTGCTAGATCTGTTCTGAATCTATCCCATTTAGCACGGTGGTAGTGCCACACAACACGATGGAGGGTGTCCTCAGTGTGAAGACGGGCCTTTGTCTCCACAAGGACTGTGCGGTGGTCACTGCTACCAATACTGTCATGGACAGATGCATCTGCGACAGGTAGATTGGTGAGGACGAGGTCAAGTAGGTTTTTCCCTTGTGTTGGTTCTCTCACCAGCTACCGCAGGCCCTGTCTGGCCGCTATGTCCTACAGGACTCAGCCAGCTCAATCAGTAGTGGTGCTACCGAGCCACTCTTGGTGATGGACATTGAAGTTCCCCAACCAGAGTACGTTCTGTGCCCTCGCACTCTCAGTGCTTCTTCCAAGTGGTGTTCAACATGGAGGAGTACTGATTCATCAGCTGAGAGGGCAGTAAGTGGTAATCAGCAGGAGGTTTCCTTGTCCATGCTTGACCTGAAGCCATGAGACTTCATGGGGTCCGGAGTCAATGTTGAGGACTCTCAGGGCCACTCCTCCCCGACTGTGTACCACTGTGCTGCCACCCCTGGTGGGTCTGCTCTGCCGGTGGGACAGGACATACCCTGGGATGGTGATGGAGGAGTTTGGGACATTGGCTGAAGGGAATGATTCTGTGAGTATGACTATGTCAGGCTGTTGCTTGACGAGTCTGTGGGACAGCTCTCCTAATTGAAGGAGCAGCAACAAATGTGCGAGGCTCTGACAGCTTTCCCAGCCACGATGTGTGCGACTGTAGAGAGAATGGAGGAGTCCATCTCCACATGAGGAGCATCATGTCGCAAGCGATGGTGACGATGTGCTCTTCCACGGAAATGATGGCCACCTGCATGGAGCAGCTAATATGCCAGTCAAAGGATCCCATGCTTGCTGTGGACAACAGCTTTCAGTCACTGATAGCAATCATCTCTAGGAGGGATACCAATATAGATTTGGGCATTCATGGCCCCACTGCTGTGCAGCATGGTGCTCATCAGCTCCTTGCTAGCAGGGAAGTGTGGGTGGCCCATGAGAGGGAACATGGAAGTGGGGCTCTGCTCAAAGCGCTCCCACTTCTTCCCCATTGCCTCCCACTCAGTCAGAACCCCACATGTTACCTCGGATCCCGATGGCCGAGTCTGCCCCTGCACAGTTGCAGGAGGAGCAGTCTTTGGCGGGGCCATCACAGGTTTCAAAACCCAGAGGACATCCGCCAAAAGTGTCTAAGCAGTCAGAGCAGGGAAGTGAGCAGCCTGCCTCTACCCCTGCTGAAGCGGCTGCACCTCATAGAAGCACATGACACAAGTAGAAGTAAATGACACAATCGTAGATGCACAAGGGTATGCACATGGGTGTTTTTCAAAATGTTATTGTTAAGTTTCAGTTCTATTTATGATGCACATAAACTTATTTCTTTGCACCACTTTCCCATCTTGTCCATTTTTGCCTATTACCTGGGAAGTGGCTTTGTCACTTGGAGTGAATGGTGAGACATTACTTAACCTCGAGCAATGGGTCTGTGTGTGACAGGAATGGTTTGGTCATTTTAGGACTGCTTTATGATATTGGTGGGGGTGGGGGGGGGGGGATTGGTACAGCATCTGGGAGCCAGATGGGTGCACTGGTGTAACTTAACTAAATCGTGCCATTATGAGGCCATCCCGGGCCTCCCAAGCAGCAATGTGGGCTGTTAATGGTGCCATGTTCACCTCAGGTTCTTCCTCCTCATGTTCCACCTGCTCCTCCTCCTCCAAAGAGGCTGTGCACTCTGCTCCTCCTGCAGCTGCAATCCTTGCTGCTGCACTGTGTTGTGCAGCGTGCAGCATACGACGATGATTCTGGAGACCCTGGCTAGTGCGTACTGAAGGGCTCCTCCAGATCTGTCAAGGCATCTGAAGCGCATCTTCAGCATGTCGACTGCTTGCTCTATTACACATCTGATCATCATGTGGCTTTGATTATAGCGTGCTTCAGCCTCATTGTTTGGCCTCCTACAGGGTGTCATGAGCCATATCTTCCAGTGAATAGCCCTTGTCTCCAAGCAGCTAGCCGGTAAGTCTATTCGAAGGTGCGAAGAGCTGAGGGATGGTGTACTGGCGCAGGACGAAAGAGTCATGGCAGCTCCCTGGAAATCTGCCACATACATGCATGAGGATCTTTTTGTTGTTGCAGATGAGCTGCCCATTGAGGGAGTTGAAGCCCTTCTGGTTCACGAACACTCCTGGGTGATGTTGCCCTGCACCTGTGGAAAACCAGCCAGAGCCGCAAAGCCGAGCGCCCGTTCAGTCACACTGGCTTCATCAGTGGCAAAGTGTACATAAGTGCATGACTTGTGAAATATGGCATTGGTCACCTGGGTGATGCATTTGTGGGAGGCTGACTGCGAGATCCTGTAAATGTCTGCTGCAGACCCCTGGAAGGAGCCTGAGGCGAAGAAGTTGAGGGTGGTGGTGACTTTGACAGCCATTGGTAAGGTGTGTCCACCAGGTCTTCTGGGCAGCAGGTCTTCTTCCAGCAAGCTACAAATGACTGCCATGACCTGGCATGATAGCCTGAGCCTCCTGAAGCACTGCTGCTCAGTCATGTCCAAGAAGCTCATCCGCTGCCTGTATACCCTGTGTTGGGGGTATCGCCTCTGGTGAGGTGCACCCCTGTGCTGATCCCATTTGTCCTGTGGAGCATCAGGTCGATGAGGGGAAGGCGACTGCTGCTGCTACGGCTCATCTTGGTCCCAATCAGAGGTCCAAGGTGAAACAGTATAAGAGGCACCCATGCTGATCTGACAGATGCCAGGTAAAGTGGAGATCAGAGGCACAATCCTCCAATGTAGTGAGAGTGACTTCCGAGGGTGCAGAAATCAACTGCAAACTCCTGAAAACAAAATTTTTGCACAAAATGGTGTGACCAAGAGCCTTTCCCTCAGGCAAGGAAGCAGGTGTAAGGTGGGAGTATTTATGTGTTTTTTCCAGCTGTCACTTAATGAACTTGCACAATGGCCACTGAGCTCTCACCTTGCCTTCACAGGTGAGCTTCAGAAAGTCTGTGAATCCCATGCACAAGCAGTAAAAGCTGAAACCTTAGGTTAAAAAGCCTCTTGAGGGTCTGTCAGCGAGCTGTTAACTACTTCAATGAGGTCGCCCACCTCTCTCGAGCGCTGGGAAACGCACCCGAGTTAAATGGGGAAGCCGGCGGGATGCAGGTGGGTTCCTGACGTGCTGTCAATTTTGACGCTTTTAACTGCTGACCTGCTCGCGAACCCGCATTCTCTTCAATGTAAAAATTCCGGCCCTAGTCTTTTAAATACATTTGCTTTCCTCCCACTTTAAGATCTCTCTGCGTTACATCCCAGTTTACAATAAGAGGGCAGATAGCTGTCCTTCTCCTTTACCAATTCCTTTCTGACTCCGGTTCCCAGAAGCTATTGGAGAAAGGTCCAGCATGACTTGTACCAATCTGCTTGTGCTGCCTGTGGAGAAGCTTCTCGCCTCCACTCAGCACTTTCATGAACAGTCCTGTCAAGCTTATTGTGCAGGGATTACAGATACAAACTCATACTGTCACATTCTGTGGCACCAATGGAAGTTTGTGTTTTTCATGGTTAAGATAGTTTAGTAATTCATATTAGATTTTAGAAGATAACTGCAAGATGGAAAAGGCAATATGAAGCTTACCAATTATAAATAGACGAAAGGTTAAAAAAATTACTTACGAATGTACTGAAAATTTAATTCAGGCTCCAAATCTTTCATGGATGTTGATAAGTTTGAGCAAAATTATTGAAAACATCCGACATTAATGATAGAAAATACTTTTGAAGTAGAATTACTCCAATTTGCCTACTGAACCACAGTCCACATAAGAGAAAATGTTAGAACATTCTAACTAGTCTGTATATTACCATCCTTGGTTCAGGATGGGGGTCACAAGATTGTGATTTGGTAGAACTTAAAGCCCCAGTTAATGGATACAGATGACATTTTACAGGCAATTTAACTGGAATTAGAAATTTATATTTGTGAAATTTTTATTAGACTGATTTAAAAAAAATATCAAGTGTTTATAGCTTCATTGTAGAATTTCACTAAACATATTGGGGTAAAGTTTCCACTTTGGCCGCAATCAGCAATCTGGGTGTAAATTGTGCTCAAACTTGCGCTAGTTTTACGAAGTGAAGTTATGGTTCAAGATTCCGCTCAAACTTATTGGCATAATCACAAACATAAAATCTTCCATGGACCAGCGCAATCGGGCAGTGTTTTAGAACATCATTGTTATTTTATTTTCCTTGCGTTAAAAATATTCCTTGGTATATTTCAGAGTGGTAACCTGGCAGTTTTATCAATCCAGCTGAAAATGAGTTTATCACAAAAAATAAGCATTTTTAATAAGAATGTCTAGTCCACCATCTGTGAGTAACCTGATTTTAAATAACTGGAAAAACTGAAAATGACTTAAAAAAAAACATACAGAACCATTTACTAGTTTCATTGGTGTACGGTAGTCAGTTTCTTAGTAAATTAAGTATTTAATATTTAAATGCTTTTAAAAGGTGCCTATTAGTGCCCTCATGCCGAAAAAACACCAGCTTAACTTTAAGAGCTTCCTTGAAGGCCCACAAATGGGCGCAATTAGTGGAAACCCATCATGGTGATTAATTTGATCTGGGGTCGTGGCCAGTTTTGTGGGTGGAGCCAGCTTCCAGTGCTATGTTCTTTAAACCAGCGCAAAAGATCGCAGAAACTCGATTTAGGCTAGATGCAACTTGTGCTTGAAATTACTCAATCTTTTGCGCTGGTTGATTTTGGGCAAACTGCCAGCGCAACGTGGTGGAAACTCTACCCCAATGGTGTTCAGTTTTTCAATTATCAAGTGTCTGTGTCAGTGTGTGTTTGATATGTGTAAGTGTGTGAGTATACATGTGTATATTTACATGTGTGAGAGAGTGATGGGGAGAATGATAGGAATTAAACAATTTCTCTTCAGTTTGAAATCACTTTCACCTTCGAGGAGCAACTGAACTGGGATCACAACAAAAGCAAATTATTCGGACTCCTGTGGTACCCAAAGAGCAGAGTTGAGTAAAACAGATGATCTGAAATAAGATTTAGCTGTTATTTGTTAAAGGATGAGTTGTCATGCAACAAAGAATGCTGAGTGCAATGCACAACAAAACTAAAAAAAAAGCTTCAATGTGCCAGCTCATGCAATTGGTTGGAAATAAAGTTGTTTAAGAGAATAAAAAGTATGGATACCTGTGCTGATCAAAGCTTCCTCCATCTTTATTTCCTGATTAGGAAAATACAAGAGTAATTTTTGTTAATGTTTTTAGAACGGTAAAATTATTCACAATGTATCTGTCCATGCATTACCTGAAGAAAAATGTAATATGGTTAAAATAGAGAGAAAAAGTAACCTTTGACACAAGAATTAATCAAGAGAACATGGCTGGGAAACCTAGACTAATAGAGAGAGTAAACAGCAGTCTCGTATCATTGCAAACTAGTTCAGTTAGGACGGTCAGCTTCTTTACACATTTTATTAGGCAGTGGAAACATATAAAAGCCTGTGGGGTAGATTTTGACTTTGTGTTAAAGTGTAAAATGAGCAATAGCGAATCGGCAGCCCGTTTTACATCTCTCCCGATTTTTATTCCCATTGATTTGAATAGAAATAAAAATTGGGAGCGGCGTAAGAGGGGCTACCGGATCGCTATCGCCCATTTTACACTATCGCACACAGTCAAAATGATCCCCATGACACTGAGTACCTGATTTTATATTCAATATTAGCTTCAGAACAAGCTTGATGCTAACAGTAACTGTTTATACTATTACATTAACTTTGTATTTCACTATTGACATTTTCTTAGACTTCCGTATTTAATTTTATAACTGAATTTCTGCTGTGTGGCTCTGTGAATGCATCATTTTTGTTCTCAATTCCCAGAAAAGAATGATTATCCACACCTCATCTACAAGCAGGGTAATTAATCTACACAAAGTTACTACATGCTTAAAGCTACTGTATGCACCTCCGCACACACAAAAGTAGTTCTAATAAGTCAATCTTCTTCGTTTAAATTTATTTCCTCTGTTCTGCCTAATTATGCACAAGTTACAGATAGGAAAATATATATAAGAAATCAGTTTAAGTTGGTTATGTGGGCTAATAACAATTATTTTTTTTCGAGAGGATAATTCATGTTTTTGGGGCAGAGACCTATTTGTGGTAGATGCTTTACAACATGGATACCAAAATATTACATTTGAAAGATCACTTTGTCAAGTTTGTGTTTCAGTAAACCCTCAAGTTTGACTTATCATACATCTGATCTAAAATCAGTAATCTGTGTCCGGATTGGTTATAAAAGGTGAGCTTGTTGGGCTCCAGGGCTGGTGCTTAGTGCACTCTTTCAGTCAGAACTTCTGTTTGATATGTGCTGATGTGCCAAAGACATAGTCATGTTAATCTTTGATTGGCTGGAAAAAAAACCTTCAAAATCAGTTTTAAAACAAAGGAAGAACAATATTTTGGAATTTGCTCAACCCCCTCCAAAATGGACAGTGGGGCACAAAAAGAAGGTAAATACAAAGTTTCACATTAGAGAGGATTAGGGTTAGGCTTGATAGAAATAGGTAAAATTAAATTAAAAGCAATAAAATTATGTGAAGAGAAAATAGGGGATGAAAGACTTCAAGAGGTTGAATAAAAGAAACACAGGGATGGGATGGAAATATTTAAAAGTTTAAATTTTTATTAAAAACTGTATTTTATATTTTTATTTTTGTAGTTGGGGTTAATATTACAGATAAAGCTATTCTGGACATCTGAGTAGCTTTACTGTAGTAATGCAATAATATAAATAAATAATAATTGTATTTATATAGCGCCTTTCATGTCAAAACTTCTCAAAGCAATTTACATAATGAGTTACTTTTTTCCTGAAGTGCAGGGATTGTTGTCACGTCGACAAACTATAGCAGCCATTCTGTGCTAAAAGTATCTCATGAGCAGCCATGGGATGAATAATCAGGAATGTTGGGAAGGTCACCATTAGAATTCTCTAGTCTTCTTCGAATAATGACATCAGAATACTAATGCTCACCTGATCCACCTAGACAGCAGGTGGGATCTCAGTTTAACATCTCATGCAAAGGTTGGCACTTTCAATGATGCAGCACTCCCTCAGTACTGCACTGGAGACCTAGCCTACATTATGTGCTCAACCCCCTGGAGCAGGACTCAAACCCACAACCATCTGACCTGAGCGCGTGTGCCACCAACTGAGTCAAGCTGACAAAAACTTAGCCCTT
This sequence comes from Somniosus microcephalus, assembly GCF_052327205.1. NCBI lineage: Eukaryota > Metazoa > Chordata > Chondrichthyes > Squaliformes > Somniosidae > Somniosus > Somniosus microcephalus. The sequence goes on along the minus strand of NC_140993.1, from coordinate 155,955,320 downwards.
GAAATTGCATTGTGCGATATTAATGTGCAAACCAACCTCCTTTGGCTGCTATTTTAACAGAGGCATTGTTCCATTTAGAATATGATACATTCTTCACAACACTGATAATTAAAATGAACCAGTTTTTAAAAAATGGGTTATTACCAATGTTCCCGTTATGCTGTGCAGTTACGCAGTGCTCTGGAGGTCCCGTGCAGGCCGCGCACCGGAGAAAAACCACGCATGCGCAAACATTTAAATGGTCCGTGCAGCCAGTTAAAGGGCCCGCACGCCAACAAAAAAGTAAGGAACATTGGTTACTACTTTGTTAAAATAGCAGGCGAAAGAATTTCATATCAACACGTTAAGCATTTGTACATTAATATCAGCGTAATTTCAAGGCTCTGCCAGTTGTTCCCATGTTACAGTGTATTCGCTGAACACTACGCAACTGTCTCTGGACTTGCTGGCAGCTTAAGAGTTAAAAATAAAGGCTTCCAGTGCTTCAGTGAGTTACTCCTAGTCAAAAAAGTAAACATAAAATTAAAACTCATGCTTGTTTTGATTTTTTACTGGAAATGTTAAAAAGGGACAAATGGATGCTGGCTCTTTAATCAAAGGGTCCATAATTATACTGGTTCAGCATTCAACAATGATTAATATTAAAGAACAGTGATGCACATCAGCAATTGAATTGCTTTCAAAAATGAAAGCAGAAAATGTACATTTTTATGACTGTCAGGAAAAGAATTATGTGAACCAGCAGGCTGAATAAACTGAATAAACTTGGTGTCCTGCCCTGTCCCATATAACATGTTCTACACTGGACTCTCAACATAGGAACTGTTTGGTGAAAATGTAAATTTTGTGGGGCTTTTAACTTAAAAGAGTGTTGCAGATTTTTGATCCATTTTAAACACTTTACAAATGTGATCCTAATCTGCAGTTTTCCATGAAGATTTCACCTGAAAAATTAAGGAGCAATGGGGAAAAATTATGTTTCACTGATACAAGGAATGCCATTCCAGGAAAATTACACAAATTAAATTCTTTGCTGACAAATGTGGACAATAGCAGAAATTCATTTTTTTTTTACAATTTCTTTCTCACAGCTAAGTGAAGACTCCGTGTGAAGAGAGCTCCGGACAATCACTGTATCCTTGATTACCTGTTTGCACACCCTTAGCCCGTGGAGTGCACTGCTTGTGTCCTTGGCAGCTTCTCAGCTCCATTAATTGTATGTGTAACTGGTTAAGAATTTCCCGTTCAACCATGTGTACCATATTAGTCAGCTGAAATCACAAAATAAAAACAGAAATCAGCCTTCCTTTTTCACAGGGTAGCCTATGGATGATGCACTTTGCAACAATATTGTGATGAACACTATGCCAGAATGAAGAACCTGACTTTTGAGTTTAAATGAGGGGATGCTCATTTTATAAAGCCTTTGGCGATAACATACGTACATAGATACAAACATATGAACATACGAATTAGGAGCAGGAGTAGGCCACTTGGCCCTTCGAGCCTGCTCCGCCATTCAATAAGATCATGGCTGATCCGATTACTCCACATTCCCCCTACCCCCGATAACTTTTCACCCCCTTGCTTACCAGGAATCTATCTACCTCTGCCTTAAAAATATTCAAAGACTCTGCTTCCACCGCCTTCTGAGGAAGAGAGTTCCAAAGACTCACGACCCTCTGTGAGAAAAAATTTCTCCTCATCTCTGTCTTAAATGGGCGACCCCTTATTTTTAAAGTGACCCCTAGTTCTAGATTCTCCCACAAGAGGAAACATCCTCTCCACATCCACCCAGTCCAGACCCCTCAGGATCTTGTATGTTTCAATCAATCAAGTCAACTCTTACTCTTCTAAACTCCAGCGGATACAAGCCTAGCCTGTCCAACCTTTCCTCATAAGACAACCTGCCCATTCCAGGTATTAGTCTGATAAACCTTCTCTGAACTGCTTCCAACGCATTTACATCCTCCCTTAAATAAGGAGACTAATACTGTACACAGTACTCCAGATGTGGTCTCACCAATGCCCTGTATAACTGAAGCATAACCTCCCTACTTTTGTATTCAATTCCCCTCGCAATAAACGATAACATTCTATTAGCTTTCCTAATTACTTGCTGTACCTGCATAGTAACCTTTTGCGATTCATGCACTAGGACGTCCAGATCCCTCTGCATCTCGGAGCTCTGGTGAGAGATTGCAGAGCTTTGAGATGCAGAGGGATCTGGGTTCTACATTCAGAGTACAAGTAAGACACTGCAGCAGCAGGCAAAAGACACTGTACAGTGCTTCAAGAATACCTAGCATCTGTGAAGTTAACTTCATAACTAGCCAGAGTGATGAAATGAAAGTTTGTTCTCTCTAACAGCTGTAATGATCTTATGTGAAATAGGTTTGGGCAACGTCCACTTGTAACAGCATAAAACAATAAACTATGAAAAAAGGCCATTTAAACATCAGCTGCTAGAAAGGGGAGACTTTCATTCCAGGGGCTGGATTTTCTTTGTCCTGCCTCGACAGGCCATGGCAGGACTACTTTCCATGGGCCGACCCTGGCCCAATCTCCTGGGTAAGGTGTCATTATGTATTCATGGTGGGCTCCTACAGCAAGCAGGAGTCCCACGAGTGAGACTCCGGGACGGTCCGGACAGCTCTGCAGTGGGATTGCCGTTGCAGCCCCAGAATAAGCGGGAGACAAGAATGAAAGGGCCATAGAACCCCTAGGACTGCATCAATTCTTTTACTGAAGGTCTCAGGTGAGACTGAGGCCATCATCAGGTAAGCAATCAAGGCAAAATGAAGGGTGGAGGCCTCTACTAGGCTCTCTCCCTCCATTTACAACAGAAGGGGGCATTACCTATCCAGGCCTATCACCTGGCCCCAGAGGCAGATGGGAGGGAAACATGCTAGGAACCCAGGCCCCATCTACCCTGGCCAGCATTTACATGCCACAGGCAAGAATGCAACAGGCAGTAGTGGTCAGAGTGAGGGTGGTGAGAGGAAAATTAAGGTCATGGTGGAGAGGCGGCGCTAGACCTCGCTGCCTGATTTTCCCTGCTGTTTTCATCATCTTCTCACCCATTTCTCTGGTTGGTTTTGAAGCCAGGTTCACATATGCCAGTATGCTACACATTTCTTAAGTGACAATTCCATTGTTCAAGTAGGACAACAACCATCCTGTTCCATAGAGTATTAGATCATCTAGGTCTACGGTTAATCGCCGAGATTCATTTCCATCCTGGACCAGGTTTTTATAAATAATTTCTATAAAGGAGTTAACACAGTAGTAATAGTAATTATATAGGATATTACAGCACAGAAACAGGCCATTCAGCCCAACAAGTTTATGCTCCACATGAGCCTCTTCCCACTTTACTTTATCTCACCCTATCACCACATCATTCTATTCCTTTCGCTCTCATGTACTTATCTCGCTTCCCCTTATCTATACTAATTACTAGTGGTGAGTATTTTAGTAAAGTAATAACTTATTTACTTGACTTATCCTCTACGCCTGGGGTGGAGGGGCTCTCAATTTACAGATGATATTAAACTCAGAGGGACAGTTCAGTCTGAGGAAGTAGCTTGGGAACTACAAAGTAAGTTAGAAAAAATATGGGCAAAACAATGGCAGGTGAAATCTAATATAGGAAAGTGCAAAGTATTGCACTTAGGAAAAAAGATTGCTAATACATATACTCCATGAATGGTGTTAAAATAGCTAACCATGAAGGGGAAAGAGATCCATTGTCTTAGATAACTCAATGCTAAACATGTCCAATCATTGTGAAGCAGGAATCAACCAAGCAAATAGAATGCTGAACTATATAGGTTAAAACAGTGAAGCCCAGCTTAGAGGAAGTCATGCATACCAAAAATAGTGGGGCACCAAGGGGCTAATGAGAGTGAGGAAATTAAAGTAATTATATCAGTGGAGAAAAAGGAGGAAAAATTCAGTTGTTTGCGCCTCCCGTTAGCGCCTTAAGAGGGCGCTAAAGGGGCGCAAAGCAACTAGCGCCTGTGCGCGGCGATATTTGCGCCACTCGCAAAATTAACTAGACATTTTGCAGTGGCGCTAAATACTACCGCCACGATCTGCTGCGCTGGCAGATCGTGACATCAGTCGAGTGCGCAACGCCCCGGACTGGATATTGAGTGGTGCCCCCTGCCTTACCGCCTGCCGCTAGCAATGACAGGTTGAGGGGAGCGTTTTGCAGTCAGAAAGGGACTGGGGGAGCGCTATTTAAAGGTGACTAGGGTTGCAAAATTCTGGGAATTTTTAAAAGAGGAAACTTTCCATGGGAATTTTCGGGAATTTATGGGAATTTTGGGAATTTTGAGTTTTTTTGCACACTGATGGTTTTTGTCTCTGACCCTTATATTATCTTTGTCGTCAAAATAGACATACTGTTCCATACAAATAAAAACAGGCTTTCAAAACTTTATTTAGGTTATAATTTTGAACTTTATTGAACCCCCACAAAAAAGACCCATCTAAAATAAAATAAAAAGAGCGTCAGCTTATTTAGCCTGTAATTTGTCCTTATTTTGTCCCTTTGAGTCTTCTACTCATGAGTCTTCTGAGTCTTCTACTCCTCATTGCTCCTCCTGATTCTCTGACTCTGGCTCTGACGTGTCCATTTCCTCCTCTGTGTCAGTGTCTAGCTGTGTGGTGGACACTTCTGTATCTGGCTCAATAAGTTGTAGGTTCGCCCGGATAGCCACCAGTTTCTCCACTCTCTTGTTAGTCAGCCTGTTGCGCACCTTTGTATGCGTATTCCCAAAAAGTGACCAGTTTCGTTCAGAGGCCGCTGATGAAGGTGGGATTTGGAGTATCACCGATGCAATAGGTGACAGGGCCTCAGGTGCACAAAGTCCCTTCCACCAGGTATGTGCACTGATATGCTTGCATGATTCCCATATCCCATCCCCATTCCAAAGACCTTGCTTGGTAGAGAACTTTGCCAGACTTCCCAGAACTTTGCCCACATCCAGATTGAGATGGTGTGAGAGGGTAGAAATCACACTGTAAGCGCTGTTGATCTGTTCTCCAGAAAGTATTGGTCTCCCAACATGCTTTGGGTCCAGCATGTATGCTGCAGCATGAATCAGCTTGACACAAAATTCTTGACGCGTCTGTATGAATTGAACAATTGCCTTCTCCTCTGCTTTGAGCAGCAGGGATGTGGGTAGGGCAATGCTGATTTGTTCTTTTAAATCAGTAAAAAGCCTGAGAACATCTGACAAAACAGCGTCATCTCCTTCAATCTGAGCAATTGCAGATGCTACTGGTGAGAGTAGTTTAAGGCTGCTAACCACTCTCTCCCAAAACACATCATCCAGCAATATTTTCTTGATGGTGGTTTCCATATCCCCAGACTGGGATATTGCCATTTCTTGCAGCGACTCCTTACCCTCCAGAAGGCTGTTGTACATTATGACAACACCACCCCATCTAGTGTTGTTGGGCAGCTTCAGTGTGGTGTTCTTGTTCTTTGTCATTTGCTTGGAGTTGTAGGTTGCTGCAACTACCTGTTTTCCCCTGACATACTTAACAACTTGCTTGGCTCTCTTGTACAGTGCTTCCATGGTTCTCAATCCCATGATGTCCTTGAGGAGCAGGTTAAGCCCATGAGCTGCGCACCCAATAGACGTAATATGAGTGAAGTTGTTGTATTTGGATAAATGCTGCTGCATCTTTGTGGCATTCTTTACATACGGCTTTCTACAGTGTTTGCACATGTACACAGTCTTTCCATCTTTAATGCCTGGGGTAAAATGCTTCCACACATCCGACGGTAAACGTGGCATTGTTCTATGCAGAGAAATAAAGGGCAATCATCTCTGTGTCGAACTGCGGTCGATCAGCACGATTGCAACAGGGTGAGTACATTTTTGCTGATGCTCCATGTGATGGAAGCATGACCTGTACACACACGGTGCTACATCACCAATAGTGTATTATTTTGTATATTTTAAATTGAAGGACAACAGAGTTCAACAAGTAACTGGTTTATTTGGTATAAAGTCTGATTTACTTACTGCATCATCACAACATCAGCAGAAAACAAAATGACTTCCCTCAGGACCCCTAATCTGGATCTTAAAAAAACTATAGCAGTCTTACAGATGCCTGCAGGCCAATCACAATTCGATATGCAAATATTACAAATAGAGGGAGCTAATCGCTCATCCACTCATCCAACCAATCAGGACACATTTGTTCACAGTCACACACAAAACTTGTAATTATTAAAACAAGCCAAGTAAGAAGATAAACATATATTGATTACGAAATTCCTTAATAATTAAGATTCCATCTCTGTTAGTAATTTTAAGAGAGGACCTGTGGAAAAAAAAGAAAGAAATACAAAAAAAACAATATTATGCTAGCATGTGCTTTTTTGGGCAAAATTCCCAAAATTCCCAAGCTAAACTTCCCGTGGAAAATTTCCGGAAATTTACCGGAAACTTTCCACCCCTTTGCAACCCTAAAGGTGACCGCTTCCTGCCTTTTTTTATTGGTGACATTTTTGCACCACGCATTCTGAGAGAGAGAGAAACTCTTCTGGAGAGATTCAATGCTGTGTGAAGGGGTTTTGGGTACTGAGCAGCACTTTGCAGGTTCATTTTGATTTGCCCTTCCTTGCTTCGCCAATGCTGTGAGGTAGCGCCTCGCTGCTCGGCCTTTAACAGGTGTGAAGCACCTGATTTAGCGCTCCAATCACGTCCAGGGGCGATAAAAGCCAAGTTTGCCGTCGAAGGCAATAATTAACGCTGGGCACTAAACTTTGCGCACGGCCGATAATGGCGCCCCAAATGGGGCGATACTGAATTTTTCCCCCAAAGTACTTAAGAAACTAATGGGACTAAAAGCCGACAAATCCCCTGGACCTGATGGCCTACATCCTAGGGTTCTAAAAGAGGTGGCTGTAGAGATAGTGGATGCATTGATTGTGATCTTCCAAAATTCCCTAGATTCTAGAACGGTCCCAGTGGATTGGAAGGTAGCAAATGTAACACCATTATTCAAGAATGCAGGGGGAGAGGAAACAGGGAATCACAGGCCGGTTAGCCTGACATCAGGCGTCAGGAAATGCTGGAATCCATTATTAAGGAAGTGGTAACAGGGCACTTAGAAAATCATATTGGCCCAGAAATTCGGGTCGGGGGCTTCCCGCGGGTGCAAGCCCCCGACCTGCACTTACCTTGCACGCCGGCAGTTGAGCTGTAGGGCCCCGTGGAATTCTGATCCGGGGCCTGGTCCAGCTGCCGGCGGGCAGTGCTTGCGTATCCCAGGGGCGCAGTTAGTTCGATGCGTCCCCTGGGATCACGTGGGCCATGGGCAGCCAATCGGAGCAGGGAATGTTCCATTCATAAGTCTGACAGGAAGTGCTGTCAAGACTTATAAATACTACGGCCCCAAAATAGCACTAAACCTTCAAATAAATTTTAAAAAAACATTACATTTTTACAATAAACTATAAATGACATGAAATAACTATTTTAAACAATAATTTAAATTTTTGAAAAAAATAATTTTATTTTCTAAAGGGGCTAAAAATAAACTTACCTTGCTTTAAAGTATTTAAAAATAATAAACCTGTGGAAAAAATGTTTTAATTTTAATTAATTCACCACTTACCTTATAAAAAGCAGGCCTTACGCCTGCTTTTTAAATGTCTAAATTCTGCAGATTTTCCCTCACGGAAAAACCTGTAAAAAAAAACGAAGTTCCATGTGCACGCGCAGCCTCCCCCGCGCACGCGTTCGACCTCTGAACCTCTTGGTTCAGAGGAACGGAAGTGCTGGTTTCCCGTGCATGCGCAGTGCATGCAGGAAACCGGCACTTCCATCGGGCCTACGGGTGAGTACCCTGTGTGTACTCACCCGTGGAGACCCGAATTTCTGGGCCAATATGATTAAGCAGAGTCAACATGGTTTTAGGGAAGGGATATGTTTAACAAATTTATTTGAGTTTTTTTGAGAATATAACTAGCAGGGTAGATAAAGGGGAAGCAGTGGATGTAGTATATTTGGATTTCCAAAAGGCATTTGAGAAGGTGCCACATAAAAGGTTGCTACGCAAGATAAGGGCACATGGGGTTGGGGGTAATATATTAGCATGGATAGAGGATTTGTTAATGAACAGAAAGCAAAGTAGGGATAAATGGGTAATTTTCCCGTTGGCAGGCTGTAACTAGTGGGGTGCTGCAAGGATCAGTGCTTGGGCCTCAGTTATTTACAATTTATATTAATGGCTTAGATAAAGGGACCGAGTGCAATGTATCCAAGTTTGCTAACAATACAAAGCTAGGTGAGAAAGTAAGTTGTGAGGAGGACACAAAGAGCCTGCAAAGGGATATAGACAGGTTAAGTGAATGGGCAATAAGGTGGTAGATGGAGTAAAATGTGGGGAAATGTGAGGTTCTTCACTTGGGTAGGAAGAATAGAAAAACAGAATATTTTTTAAATGGTTGGAAACTATTAAATAGTAAAAATAAAAAGGGCAAAAGCAGGAACTAAGTGTCACAAAACATATTTGAAAGTTCTCTATCTGAATGCACGTAGCATTCGTAACAAAATAGACGAGTTAATGGCACAAGTAACTACATATGGGTATGATCTTGTGGCCATTACAGAAACATGGCTGCAGGGTGACAATGCCTGGGAATTAAACATACCAGGTTATTTAACGATCAGGAAGGACAGGCAGGAAGGAAGGGGAGGTGGGGTGGCTATGTTAATAAAGGAAGGAATCACTGTAATACAGAGAAATGATATTGGGTCAAAAGATCAGGATAATGAAACAGTTTGGGTGGAGGTAAGGAATAATAAGGGGAAAAAAACACTAGTGGGCGTAGTCTATAGGCCTCCGAACAGTGGCAACTCTGTTGGACGGAGTATCAATCAGGAAATAGTTGAGGCTTGTAATAAGGGAACATCTATAATTATGGGGGATTTTAACTATCATATTAATTGGACAAATCAAATTGGGCAGGGCTGCCTTGAGGATGAGTTCATTGAGTGTATTAGGGATGGGTTTCTTGAGCAGTATGTAACTGAACCGACCAGGGGGCAAGCAACCTTAGATCTGGTCCTGTGTAACGAGACAGGATTAATTAAAAATGTCCTAGTAAAGGATCCCCTTGGAATGAGTGACCATAACATGGTTGAATTCCATATTCAATTAGAGGGTGAGAAGGTTGGATCTCAAACAAGCATGCTAAGCTTGAATAAAGGAGACTATGAAGGTATGAGAGCGGAATTGAGTAGAGTGGATTGGGAAAATAGATTAAAGGGTAAGACGATACATGATCAGTGGTGTACATTTAAGGAGTTATTTTACAACTTCCAAAAAATATATATTCTACTGAGAAGAAAAGGGTGTAAAAGAAAAGACAGCCATCCGTGGCTAAGTAAAGAAATTAAGGATAGTATTCGACTAAAAACAAGGGCATATAAGGTAGCCAAATCTAGTGGGAGGATAGAGGATTGGGAAAACTTTAAAAGACAGCAAAAAATAACAAAAAGATTGATTAAGAAAGGGAAGATACATTATGAAAGTAAATTAGCAAAAAATATAAAAACAGATAGTAAGAGTTTTTATAGTTATATAAAAAGAAAAAGGGTGGCTAAAGTAAATGATGGTCCCTTAGAGGATGAGACCGGGAAATTAATGGTGGGAAATATGGAGATGGCAAAAACACTGAATGAATATTTAATATCAGTCTTTACAGTAGAAGACACTAAGAATATCCCAACACTGGACAAACAGGGGCTAAAGGGGGGGAGGAGCTAAACATGATCAAAATCACTAAGGAAGTGGTACTCAGTAAAATAATGGGACTCAAGGCGGATAAATCACCTGGACCTGATGGCTTACATCCTAGGGTCTTGAGGGAAGTTGCGGTAGGGATTGTGGATGCATTGGTAATAATTTTCCAAAACTCCCTGGACTCGGCAAAGGTCCCGGCAGACTGGAAAACTGCGAATGTAACACCCTTATTTAAAAAGGGCAGTAGACAGAAGGCTGGAAACTATAGACCGGTTAGTCTAACATCTGTGGTAGGTAAAATTTTGGAGTCCATTATTAAGGAGACAGTAACAGGACATTTGGATAATCATAATTTAATAGGACAAAGTCAGCATGGTTTTATGAAGGGGAAGTCATGTTTGACAAATTTGCTGGAGTTCTTTGAGGAAGTAACATATAGGGTGGATAAAGGGGAACCAGTGGACATAGTGTATTTAGGCTTCCAAAAGGCATTTGACAAGGTGCCACACACAAGATTATTGCTTAAGATAAAAAATCACGGGATTGGGGGTAATATTCTGGCATGGATAGAGGATTGGCTATCTAACAGAAGGCAGAGAGTTGGGATAAATGGTTCATTCTCAGACTGGCAATCAGTAACTAGTGGCGTTCCGCAGGGGTCAGTGCTGGGTCCCCAACTCTTTACAATCTATATTAACGATTTGGAGGAGGGGACCGAGTGTAACATATCAAAGTTTGCAGATGATACTAAGATGGGAGGGAAAGTAGTGAGTGAGGAGGACATAAAAAACCTGCAAAGGGACATAGACAGGCTAAGTAAGTGGGCAGAGATTTGGCAGATGGAATACAATACTGGAAAGTGTGAGGTTATGCACTTTGGCAGGAAAAATCGTAGAGCCAGTTATTATCTTAATGGCAAGAAACTGGAAAGTACTGAAGTACAAAGGGATCTGGGGGTCCTGGTGCACGAAACTCAAAAGGTTAGTATGCAGGTGCAGCAAGTGATTAAGAAGGCCAATGGAATGTTGGCTTTCATTGCTAGGGGGATAGAATATAAAAATAGGGAGGTATTGCTTCAGTTGTACAAGGTATTGGTGAGACCGCACCTGGAATACTGCGTACAGTTTTGGTGTCCATACTTAAGAAAGGACATGCTTGCTCTCGAGTCAGTACAAAGAAGGTTCACTCAGTTAATCCCGGGGATGAGGGGGTGGACATATGAGGAGAGGTTGAGTAGATTGGGACACCAGTCATTGGAGTTCAGAAGAATGAGAGGCGATCTTATTGAAACATATAAGATTGTGAAGGGGTTGGATCGGGTGGATGCGGGGAGGATGTTCCCGATGATGGGTGAAACTAGAACTAGGGGGCATAGTCTTAGAATAAGGGGCTGCTCTTTCAAAACTGAGATGAGGAGGAACTACTTCACTCAGAGGGTGGTAGGTCCATGGAATATGCTGCCCCAAAAAGCTGTAGATGCTACATCATTACATAAATTTAAAACAGAAATAGACAGTTTCCTAGAAGTAAAGGGAAGTAAAGGGAATTAAGGGTTACGGGGAGCGGGCAGGAATTTGGACATGAGTCTAGGTTCGGATCGGTCATGGCCCTGTGGGTAGCGGAGCGGGCCCAGGGGCCGTATAGCCTGATCCTGCTCCTATTTCGTGTGTCTAATTCTGTTAGATTCAGGAGATGGTTCTGTGATAGTGGGTTGGCGGTTAGGATCAGATCAGCCATGATCTTATTGAATGGCGGAGCAGGCTCGAGGGGCCGATTGGCCTACTCCTGTTCCTATTTCTTATGTTCTTAAATGTTGATGCTCAGAGAGATTTATGTGTCTTCGTACAGGAAACACAGGCACAGCAAGCAATTAGGAAGGCAAATGGCATGTTGGCCTTTATTGCAAGGAGGTTGGAGTAGGTTAACTGGATTGATCCCTGGGATGAAAGGGTTGTCCTATGAGGAGAGATTGAGTAGATTGGGCCTATAATCTCTGGAGTTAAGTAGAATGAGAGGTGATCTCATTGAAACATACAAGATTCTGAGGGGGATTGACAGGGTAGATGCTGAGAGGCTGTTTCCCCTGGCTGGAGAGTCCAGAATTAGGGGGCATAGTCTCAGGATAAGGGATCGGCCATTTAGGACTGAGATGAGGAGGAATTTCTTCTCTCAGAGGGTTGTGAATCTTTGGAATTCTCTTCTTGAAAGGGCTGTGGATGCTCAGTCATTGAGTATAGTCAAGGCTGAGATAGATAGATTTTTGGATTCTAGGGGAATCAAGGGATATGGGGATCGGGCTTGAAAGTGGAGTTGAGGTCGATGATCAGCCATGACCTTATTGAATGGCGGATCAGGCTCGAAGGGCTGTATGGCCTACTCCTGCTCCCAATTCTTATGTTCTTATACTTAAAATGTATCGACTTGACTGATAGGTAGATAGAGAGAAACTATTTACGCTGGCTCGGGAATCCAGGACTAGGAGACATAGCCACCAGGCCTTTCAGGAGTGCAGTTAGGAAACATTTCTACATGCAAAGGTTGGAAGAAGTTTGGAACTCTCTTCCACAAACTGCAGTTGATGCTGGGTCAATTGTTAATTTTAAATCTGAGATTGATAGAGTTCTGTGAACCAAAAGGTATTAAAGAATATAGGGCAAAGGTGAGTATATGGAGTTAGTTCACAGATCAGCCATGATCTCATTGAATGGCGAAACAGGCTCGAGGGGCTAAATGGCCTACTCCTGTTCCTATGTTCCTACTCAGGTTTGTTCTGGTCACTGAGAGACAAAGGGACATTAAAGACATGGAGACAGTTCAAAGAACAGCCATGAGACCAATGTGTAGTATCAGAGTTATAAGGTCAGAAGTGGGTATGTTCACTGATGATTGCACAGTGTTCAGTTCCATTCACAACTCCTCAGATAATGAAGCACTCCGTGCCCACATGCAGCACGACCTGGACAACATTCAAGCTTGGGCTGATCAGTGGCAAATAACATTCGGGCACAGCAGTCATCATGGGTGACTTTAATCTACATATAGATTGGGCCAACCAAATTAGTAACAATACTGTGGAGGAGGAATTCCTGGAGTGTTTACGGGATGGTTTCCTGGACCAATATGTCGAGGAACCAACCAGAGATCAGGCCATCTTAGACTGGGTATTATGTAATGAGAAAGGATTAATTAGCAATCTTGTTGTATGAGGCCCCTTGGGTCGGAGCGATCATAATATGATCGAATTCTTCATTAAGATGGTGAATGAAGTAGTTGACTCAGAGACAAGGGTCCTCAATTTAAATAAAGGAAACTATGATGGTCTGAGGAGCGAGTTGGGTAGGATTGATTGGGGAATGTCACTCAAAGGGTTGACGGTGGATAGGCAATGGCAAACATTCAAAGACCAAATGGATGAGCTACAGAATTTGTTCATCCCAGTTTGGCATAAAAATAAAACAAAAAAGGTGACTCAACCGTGGCTAACAAGGGAAATTAGGGATAGCATAAGATCCAAGGAGAGGACATATAAATTGGCTAGAAAAAGCAATAATCCTGAGGATTGGGAGCAGTTTAGGAGTCAACAAAGGAGGACAAAGGGATTAATTAAGAAAGGGAAAATAGAATATGAGAGTAAGCTAGCAGGGAAACTGACTGTAAAAGCTTTTATAGATATGTGAAGAGAAAAAGATTAGTCAAGTCAAGCGTAGGTCCCTTACAGTCAGAATCAGGGGGAATTTATAATGGGAAACAAGGAAATGGCAGACCAACTAAATACATACTTTGGTTCTGTCTTCACAAAGGAGGACACAAATAATCTCCCAGAGATGCCGGGGAACATAGGGTCTGATGAAAGGGAGGAACTGAAAGAAATCAGTATTTGTAGGGAAATGGTGTTAGGAAAATTGATGGGACTGAAGGCCAATAAGAACATAAGAACATAAGACATAGAAGCAGGAGTAGACCAATCGGCCCCTCGAGCCTGCTCCACCATTCAATAATATCATGGCTGATCTGATCCTAACCTCAAATCTTCTATCACTCTCCATCCACCCGAACCCATGTGATCTCCCGGGAGAGGTGAAAAACTAGATAAAAAACCCAATGGCCAATTTGGGAGAAAAAATCTGGGAAATTCCTCTCCGACCCATCTAGGCGATCGAAACTCGTCCAGGAGATCACTCTGTCCCTATATTTTCTACAGTACTTACCTTCTGTAAAGGCGATCTCCACCCCAGCCAGAAACAGGAATAAAACCATCTCCTGAAATCTAACACAGAATTAGAACACAAGAAGTAGGAGCAGAACCAGGCTACACGGCCCCTGGGCCCACTCCACTACCCACAGGGCCATGACCATTTGGAACCTAGACTCATGTCCAATTTCCTGCCCGCTCCCCGTAACCCTTAATCCCCTTTACTTCTAGGAGACTATCTATTTCTGTTTTAAATTTATTTAATGATGTAGCTTCCACAGCTTTCTGGGGCAGCAAATTCCACAAACCTACCACCCTCTGAGTGAAGAAGTTTCTCCTCATCTCAGTTTTGAAAGAGCAGCCCCTTATTCTAAGATTATGCCCCCTAGTTCTAGTTTCACCCATCATTGGGAACATCCTCACCGCATCCACCCGATCAAGCCCCTTCACAATCTTATAAGTTTCAATAAGATCGCCTCTCATTCTTCTGAACTCCAATGAGTAGAGTCCCATTCTACTCAACCTCTCCTCATATGACCACCCCCTCATCCCCGGGATTAACCGAGTGAACCTTCTTTGTACTGACTCGAGAGCAAGTATGTCTTTTCTTAAGTATGGACACCAAAACTGTATGCAGTATTCCAGGTGCGGTCTCACCAATACCTTGTACAACTGCAGCAATACCTCCCTGTTTTTATATTCTATCCCCCTGGCAATAAAAGCCAACATTCCATTGGCCTTCTTGATCACTTGCTGCACCTGCATACTAACTTTTTGAGTTTCGTGCACCAGGACCCGCAGATCCCTTTGTACTACAGTACTTTCCAGTTTCTTGCTATTAAGATAATAACTTGCTCTATGATTTTTCCTGCCAAAGTGCATAACCTCACACTTTCCAGTATTGTATTCCATCTGCCAAATCTCTGCCCACTTACTTAGCCTGTCTATGTCCCTTTGCAGGTTTTTTATGTCTTCCTCACTCACTACTTTCCCTCCCATCTTTGTATCATCTGCAAACTTTGATATGTTACACTCGGTCCCCTCCTCCAAATCGTTAATATAGATTGTAAAGAGTTGGGGACCCAGCACTGACCCCTGCGGAACACCACTAGTTACTGATTGCCAGTCTGAGAATGAACCATTTATCCCAACTCTCTGCTTTCTGTTAGAGAGCCAATCCTCCACCCACGCCAGAATATTACCCCCAATCCCGTGATTTTTTTTATCTTGAGCAATAATCTTTTGTGTGGCACCTTGTCAAATGCCTTTTGGAAGTCTAAATACACTATGTCCACTGGTTCCCCTTTATCCACCCTGTATGTTACTTCCTCAAAGAACTCAAGCAAATTTGTCAAACATGACTTCCCCTTCATGAAACCATGCTGAGTTTGTCCTATTAAATTATGTTTATCCAAATGTCCCGTTACTGTCTCCTTAATAATGGACTCTAACATTTTACCAACCACAGATGTTAGGCTAACAGGTCTATAGTTTCCAGCCTTCTGCCTACTACCCTTTTTAAATAAGGGTGTTACATTAGCAGTTTTCCAATCTGCCGGGACCTTTGCTGAGTCCAGGGAGTTTTGGAAAATTATTACCAATGCAGCCACAATCCCTAATGCCACTTCCCTCAAGACCCTAGGATGTAAGCCATCAGGTCCAGGGGATTTATCCGCCTTGAGTCCCATTATTTTACCAAGTACCACTTCCTTAGTGATTTTAATCGTATTTAGCTCCTCCCCCCCTAGAGCCCCCTGTTTGTCCAGTGTTGGGATGTTCTTAGTGTCCTCTACCGTAAAGACTGATACAAAATATTTGTTCAGCGTTTTTGCCATCTCCATGTTTCCCACCATTAATTTCCCGGTCTCATCCTCTAAGGGACCAACATTTACTTTAGCCACCCTTTTTCTTTTTATATAACTATAGAAACTTTTGCGATCTGTTTTTATATTTTTTGCTCATTTACTTTCATAATCTATCTTCCCTTTCTTAATCAATCTTTTAGTTATTTTTTGCTGTCTTTTAAAGACTTCCCAATCTTCTATCCTCCCACTAGATTTGGCTACCTTATATGCCCTTGTTTTTAGTCGGATACTATCCTTAATTACTTTACTTAGCCACGGATGGCTATCTTTTCTTTTACACCCTTTTTTCCTCAGTGGAATATATTTTTTATGGAAGTTGTAAAATAACTCCTTAAATGTACACCACTGATCATGTACTGTCTTACCCTTTAATCTATTTTCCCAGTCCACTCTAATCAATTCCGCTCTCATACCTTCATAGTCTCCTTTATTCAAGCTCAGCACGCTTGTTTGAGATCCAACCTTCTCACCCTCTAATTGAATATGGAATTCAACCATGTTATGGTCACTCATTCCAAGGAGATCCTTTACTAGGACATTTTAAATTAATCCTGTCTCATTACACAGGACCAAATCTAAGGTTGCTTGACCCCTGGTCGGTTCAGTTACATACTGCTCAAGAAACCCATCCCTAATACACTCAATGAACTCATCCTCAAGGCTGCTCTGCCCAATTTGATTTGTCCAGTTAATATGATAGTTAAAATCCCCCATAATTATAGCTGTTCCCTTATTACAAGCCTCAACTATTTCCTGATTAATACTCCGTCCAACAGAGTTGCAACTGTTCGGAGGCCTATAGACTACGCCCACTAGTGTTTTTTTCCCCTTATTATTCCTTATCTCCACCCAAACTGTTTCACTATCCTGCTCCTTTGACCCAATATAATTTCTCTGTATTATAGTGATTCCTTCCTTTATTAACATAGCCACCCCACCTCCCCTCCCTTCCTGCCTGTCCTTCCTGATTGTTAAATAACCTGGTATGTTTAATTCCCAGTCACGGTCACCCTGCAGCCATGTTTCTGTAATGGCCACAAGATCATACCCATATGTAGTTATTTGTGCCGTTAACTCATTCATTTTGTTACGAATGCTACGTGCATTCAGATAAAGAACTTTCCAATATGTTTTGTGACACTTAGTTCCTGTTTTTTCCCCTTTTAGTACTTTACCATTTACTCCATACCTTCTGTCCCTTCCTGACACGTTCTGTTTTTTAATTACCCCACTGCTACCTAAGTCTATGACCTTCTCCGTTGTCATTTCTATTATTTGCTCTCTAGAAACCTCCCCCCCACTAATTAGTTTAAAGCCCTCTCTACAGCCCGAGTTATATGATTCGCCAGGACTCTAGTCCCAGCACTTGCCAAGTGGAGTCCGTCCCAATGGAACAGCTCCCTCCTGTCCCAGTACTGGTGCCAGTGTCCCAAGAAGCAAAACCCATTTCTCCCACACCAGTCGTTGAGCCACGCATTTAACTCTTTAATTTTATTTATCCTAGCCAAATTCGCTCGTGGCTCAGGTAATAACCCAGAGATTATTACTCTTGAGGTTCTGTTTTTTAATTTGACCCCTAGCTGCTCATACTCCTTTAACAGAACCGTCTTCCTTGTCCTATCTACGTCGTTTGTACCAACATGGACCACGACAACTGGATCCTCCCCCTCCCACTCCAAGTTTCTTTCCAGCCCAGAAGAGATGTCCTTAACCCTGGCACCGGGCAGGCAACACAGCCTTCGGGACTCCCGCTCTTGACTGCAGAGAACCCTATCTATCCCCCTAATGATACTATCCCCTACCACTACAACATTTCTTTTTACTCCCTCCACTTGAATGGCCCCCTGTACCACGGTGCTGTGGCCAGGTTGCTAATCCTCCCTGCAGTCCCCGCTCCCGCCTTCACAGGGAGTAAGAACCTCGATCCTGCTTGACAAGAGCAAGGGCGCGGCTCCTTCAACACTACCTCCTGGATCCCTGTACCTGCCTCACTCATAGTCATACCGTCCTGTCCCTGACCACGGACTACATCTGCATTAATTAATTTCATAGGTGTGACCACCTCCTGAAACATAGAGTCCAGGAACTTCTCCCCCTCCCTGATGTGTCGCAGTGTCTGAAGCTCGGTCTCAAGCTCTTTAACATGGAGCTTGAGTTCCTCTAGCAGCAAACAACTTATCGCAAATGTAATCACCGTGAGCCTCAATGGGGTCCACCAGCTCCCACATAAATCCCCAGGGCCTGATGGTCTACATCCCAGGGTACTTAAGGAGGTGGCCCTAGAGATAGTAGATGCATTGCTGGTCATCTTCCAGAACTCAATAGACTCTGGAACGGTACCCATGGGTTGGAGGGTAGCTAATGTTACCCCACTATTCAAAAAAGGTGGTAGAGAAAAAGCGGGGAATTATAGACCGGTATGCCTGACATCGGTAGTGGGGAAAACGCTAGAGTCTATTATAAAAGATGTAATAGCAGAGCACTTGGAAAGCAGTGACAGGATCGGACAAAGTCAACATGGATTTACAAAAGGTAAATCATGCTTAACTAATCTACTGGAATTTTTTGAGGATGTAACTGGTAAAATAGATAAGGGAGAACCAGTGGATGTGGTGTATTTGGACTTTCAGAAGGCTTTCGATAAGGTCCCACATAGGAGATTAGCGTGCAAAATTAAGGCACATGGGATTGAGGGCAAGGTATTGACTTGGATAGAGAACTGGTTGGCGGACAGAAAGCAAAGAGTTGGAATAAACGGGTCGTTTTCCGAGTGGCAGGCAGTGACTAGTGGGGTACCGCAAGGATCAGTCCTAGGACCCCAGCTGTTCACAATATATATTAATGATCTGGACGAGGGAATTGGATGTAATATCCCCAAATTTGCAGACGACACAAAGCTGGATGGGAGGGTAAGCTGTGAGGAGGATGTCGTGAAACTCCAGTACGATTTGGACAGGTTGGGTGATTGGGCAGAAACATGGCAAATGCACTATAATGTGGATAAATGTGAGGTTATCCAATTTGGTGGCAAAAACAGGAAGGCAGATTATTATTTGAATGGCAATAGATTGGGAGAAGGGGAAGTGCAAAGAGACCTGGGTGTTATTGTGCACCAGCCGCTGAAGGTAAGCATGCAGGTGCAGCAGGTGGTTAGGAAGGCAAATGGTATGTTGGCCTTCGTAGCAAGAGGGTTCGAGTACAGGAACAAGGATGTCTTGCTACAGTTGTACAGGGCCTTGGTGAGACCGCACCTTGAGTATTGTGTGCAGTTTTGGTCACCTTACCTGAGGAAGGACGTCCTTGCCATGGAGGGAGTGCAGCGAAGATTCACCAGGCTGATACCTGGGATGGCAGGAATGACGTATGAGGAGAGATTGTGTCGATTGGGCTTATACTCACTGGAGTTTAGAAGATTGAGAGGGGATCTCATCGAAACCTATAAAATTCTGTCAGGTCTGGACAGACTAGATGCAGGAAGGATGTTTCTGATGGCCGGGGAGTCCAGAACCAGGGGTCATAGTCTAAGGATAAGGGGTAAGCCATTTAGGACTGAAATTAGGAGGAATTTCTTCACCCAGAGAGTGGTGAACCTGTGGAATTCTCTGCCACAGAGGGCAGTGGAGGCCAGTTCATTAAATATATTGAAGAAAGAATTGGATATATTTCTTGAGGCTAAAGGGATCAAGGGATATGGGGAGAAGGCAGGGACAGGGTACTGAATTTGGATGATCAGCCGTGATCTCATTGAATGGCGGAGCAGGCTCGAAGGGCCGAATGGCCTACTCCTGCTCCTATCTTCTATGTTTCTATGTCACACATGTCCCAATCAATGACTATCTCCAACAAGAGAGTCTAACCACTGCCCCTTGACTTTCAAAGGCATTACCATCGCCAAATTTCCCACCATCAACTTCCTGGGGGTCACCATTGACCACAAACTTAACTGGACCAGCCACATAAATACTGTGGCAACAAGAGCAGGTCAGAGGCTGGGTATTCTGTGGCACACCAGGTGTGGTCTCACCTCCTGACTCCCCAAAGCCCTTCCACCATCTACAAGGCACAAGTCAGGATTGTGATGGAACACTCTCCACTTGCCTGGATGAGTGCAGCTCCAACAACACTCAAAAAGCTCAACACCATCCAGGACAAAGCAGCCCTCTTGATTGGCACCCCTTAAACATTCACTCCCTCCACCACCGGCACACTGTGGCTACAGTGTGTACCATCTACAAGATGCACTGCAGCAACTCGCCAAGGCTTTCTCGACAGCACCTCCCAAACCCGCGACCTCTACCACCTAGAAGGACAAGGGCAGCAGGTGCATGTGAACACCACCACCTCCAAGTTCCCCTCCAAGTCACACACCTTCCTGACTGAGAAATATATCACCGATCCTTCATCGTCGCTGGGTCAAAATCCTGGAACTCCCTCCCTAACAGCATTGTAGGAGTACCTTCACCACACGGACTGCAGCGGTTCAAGAAGGCGGCTCAGCACCACCTTCTCAAGGGCAATTAGGGATGGGCAATAACTGCTGGCCTTACCAGCGCTGCTCACATCCCAGAAACGAATTTAAAAAAAGCAAAGACCGGAGAAACTTGGTCTTTTCAGCATCAAAAGGAAGATAATAAATGGTATAGAAAAGGTAAATTTGGAATACTACTTAAAAATAAAGCATGTCAGCAATGTTCCCTCTAATTTCTTTTTGTGCGCGGTCCCTTTAAATTTGCTGCATGGCCAGTATTTCTTCCAGCAGCAACAGCTTGTGAGCGTTCTGCGCTTACAGAAATAATAATCAACCTATGGTATGGACTTCTAGCTAGAGTAGTGGAGGCAAAATCATTGGAATCATTTAAAGAAGAATTGGATGTCATGATGGAGGGACCATAGTGGCCTGAAATTCTGTAATTTTTGGGGGGAGAAAGTACGGTAGTTCTGACAAAGGAGGTTGGAATTCGGGGCGTTAATTAGATACGTCAGAGTTACGACCTTTCTAAGATATATGCTAAAGTCCAGTGGGGGGGCAAGTGCTGGCAGAAGATGTGCCCGCTCCCAAATGATTGATTTATGCAAATAACAGGATAATGAGGACAAAAGCTGCTGTCCTAGAAATTCTGCCATTTATGCCAGAATTGCACTAACTTAACTTAAGCCTGTAGAAGAGAGGGCAGTTACCTGCACCACCCATTAAACCAGAAAGTGGTTAAGCTCACAGGCTTTCATTCGTCACAAACTTTGTCTGAAACATCAGCTTTGACCGAAGCTAAGAAAGGACTCGGCAAGCAGTCTTTCAGTAGTTTCAGTCAAGGAAGTCTTTTTCTTCCTGCCTGTGTGTCATGAAATCCTTAACAAGGTATTGACTAAGCCCATTCCCATATATGTAGAGAAAATATGAGAGGCATGCGGGATAGGGCCACACCAAAAAAAACAAAGACTAACTAGGAAGTACCCTTCCACCAGAGTCTACAAACAACACCGAGCCTCGAGAATGTATCAGAAGAGATCGCTTAAGGAGGTAAAGATTCATTGCCAATGGTGCTTGCTGACACTGTGCTATCGTGCTAACCTGACACCAACATGAGCAGGAATCTAAGGGGCTGACTAGAAAGGACATATGAGCTGTCATCAAGAGAGGAGATGGTATCATGAAGATGGATGCTAGTCATGTCACTTGTGCTGGCTGCTGTATCTGAATGCCAACTGAGTGCCAGTGAGAGGGCAGATTCTGAGAGGTGGTGCTTTGAATAACTTGGAAGCCTATTGCCATCATTCCCTCCAACAGTTCCCCAAGGCTTGAAGGCCAGTGGTCAAAAGATTGGACTGTTGTGGAGGCCTCTCTGTTGGGGTGGGCTGAGGGGTAGGGGACGGATGCAGCTGTTTTTGGTGTTGACATTCATTCAAGGTAGTGTTGCATTATGTTGAATCCTCCTCAGATATTGGCACTGAGGATGGCATTAGATTTTGGTGTGACCCCTGCCACCTGTCTCAGGCCACTGAGATGGTTCTCAGTGCCTCCATCCAGCATCATTCTTTTCAGAGCAGGACTCACAGGCTCCTCTCTCCACTGTCAGAGCTTACTTTCACCGCCTACTCCTCTGGCACTCTGAGGGTAATGAATGAAGGAGTACCAAAGAATGCAAGGAAGGGTTAGGGGAGCAGGTAGCTTATATTGGCTGCTCTGGTGAAGTTCTTAAACTTCTTCCTTCACTGCAAAGCAGTCCTGGGTTCAAGGAGGTGGAACACACTGCCACAACCACCTCCCACCACAAAGTGCCTGATACATCTTTTGATGGGTCTGTAACCCCTGACCTCAAACTGCCCGTTCCTCCTGCTCGGTATTTCTGAGTCTCTAATGCTAACTGCTCTTCGTTTGGCTTTTGCTGTCATCCTCTCCCAGGTTTACTGCTTCCTCCAGTGCTGCCATTATCCCTTTAAACAGCAGCAGGTTCTATATCCACCTCTCCTCCAGTTATTTTCCACCCCATCCCATCCAGTTCATTTGGGGACTTACTCCTGCCAATGGCAGAGTTTTCTGCCCTCCCCCCGCCCCCCGCCCAACCCCCCCCCCCCCCACCACCTCCAACCTTTGAGATGTTGCAGGCTGGATTTAGATAGTCTGCAAATCTTTGATATATTAAACATCTGACCTACAATTTAAGGCAGGGTCAGTGCCAAGACACCATGTTGGGTGCAAATCCTGCCCCACCCCACTTCTGATAGTGTAGTGACACCATCGGAACTTTAGGGCTTAGGTTTTTAAATCGATGAATGGGCTGAATTACCTTCCTCATCTGTACCTATCTTGTTGTCTTGTGAGTAATGTAATTTTTTATTTTACTAGACAAAAAAAAAGTCTCCTTACTTGATATGGATCACTGTTCATGTCAAAATACTCAAGGAAACCCGTGGCAAATTCACAGAAGAGGATGTTGTGAGTCTCATTGATGGTCCGCAAACACCAATAAGTGTTATTGTTCGAACTTGTACAAGCACAGAAGGATCCTACTGTAATGAAAGGGAAAAACCTTTGTCAGGTTAATGTCTAAACATGAACACAGTATTTCCGAATGTAACCATGTGGGGTAAATCCACTCTTTGGTGGGGGCACAAAATAGACGGTAGTGGATTTGCTGCCTGTTATACCACTGCATGATTTTCTTTTCCATTGAGGGAGGCGTGTATAATGGCCGCTCGATCCACTACCACCAAAGTTAAATGTTACCCCCAATAAGTTCCAGAAGAGAAATTCCCTGTTGCGCAGATATACTGCAAGTTCACAGCCATGGAATCTTATAATTTGGACATATTTAAAGATCAAACATTTATGAACAATTGCGATTAACATAGGTCCATTTTATTTTATCCATGTTTTATTTTTTTTTTAATTACAGCATAGTGTACCGATGAAATTGACTAAGTGATCAGGACTTACTTAAAGGAGCCACTAAGTCCAATCACTAGGAAGCTGAATTGAAAGGGCCTTGCCTTCATGAAGAAGTGTTTGCAAAACCAATTTTTGCTTATTTACAAACACAAGGGCCCCGATTTTCAGCTTGTGTGGGAAATGGTTGGGTTTCCCTGAATGTGGGGTTTCTGACACACAGGCCCCGATTTTCGGCTTGTGTGGGAAATGGTCGGGTTTCCCCGAATGTGGGGTTTCTGACACACATAAAAAAGTGTCAGCCAGCTCCACGCAATTTTCTCTCAAGTGGCCAATTAATTCCCAGCATGTGGGAAGCCTTGTTAATTGTCCAATTTGAGTCAGAAATCCCCACAGTATGATGTCATCATTCGTGATGCTTTCAAGGTCCATAGCAAGCACTGCATCCTCTGAAGGCTTCCAAACGAACCATACAGGATGGCAGAGGAGCCTACAGCAGCTGTGGCCAGTGCCACACCCCGAGCTGCCTTCAAATTCGACGAGGCTTCACTGCAGGCATTATTGGATGGGGTTAGGGCCCACATGGAGGTCCTCTTCCCTAGGTCAGGGAGGAAGAGGCCTCCCACTGAGACCAATGCTGCATGGATGCAGGTGACAGCAGATGCCAACTCGCTGAGAGCCACCAGAAGAACCTTGGCATAATATCTCTAACTCCTTCCTTTACTCCCCCACAGCACGGTGGCATAGTGGTTAGCACTGTTGCCTCACAGCGCCAGAGACCCGGGTTCGAATCTGGCCTCGGGCGACTGTCTGTGTGGAGTTTGCACATTCTCCCCGTGTTTGCGTGGGTTTTCTCCGGGTGCTCCGGTTTCCTCCCACAGTCCAAAGATGTGCAGGTTAGGTTGATTGGCTATGATAAATTGACCCTTAGTGTTAGGGGGGATTAAATACGTGGGGTTACAAGGATAGGGTGGGATATGTGTTGGTGTTGGTGTAGGGGTTACGGGGATTGGGTGGGATATGTGTCGGTGCAGGCTCGATGGGCCGAAATGGCCTCTATCTGCACTGTGGGGTTTCTGTGATTCTGTGATTCTGTGAGTACCATCCAGAGCCCCCGTCCTCACTGTGGAGGAGGAAGAGGCTGTGCAGCCAGACTCCTCAGAGGAAGCTCCAACCTCTGAGGGCGCAGCGTCAGCAGAAGTAAGCGCACCCAGCACCAGCGCAGACACTCACACCTCGGGGGGACCTTCGGGACATAGAGTAGTGTTGTCACCTGGTGTTTCACAGCTCACAAGTGAGCCTCAGCAGATTCTGGAGACAGGGACAGCAGTGGAGAGTCCTCGTCAGAGGGCACAGGACTCTGCCAGCTCAGCTCAGCTGCGCTGCATGTTGACCCTCTGCCTCTGGGTCCATCCGCAAGAGAAGAGGTGATGGATCTCCATGCACAGATGCAGGAGTCTCTGGCAGGTTTTGTCTCCAGGGTCACTGCGAGTGTGGAGCAAATGGAGGAGTCCATAGCGACCATGAGCAGAGCCTTTGTGGAGTCATTGGCGCATGAACGCATCACCATGGAAAGGTTGGCAACCTCCATGGAGGAGATAACTCGCCAGGGTATGGAAACCATGGTGAGTGCTCATAAGAGAATGACATCTCTTGAGGAGCATTGGCCATCTGTTGAACAGAGAAACCAGATCTTCATGGAAGTCCTTCTGAGTAGGACTGCCAGTGCAGAAACGGGTCCCCATGGCCCCCTAAAGCGCAGCAAGGTGCTCTCAAGCCACTTCCAAGCGCTGGCCCCTTCTGGCCTGTGCAGCTTCAGGTGAGCGAGCAGCAGCCTGGTGCTCCTGTTGCTGTTCCTGGTTCTGCTGCTGCCGCCTCTGCTGCTGGAGATCCTCTATTGGCAAGAAGGGAAGGAAAAAAAGGCGTCCCATGCTTCTCGTAGATGCCTCCGCTGAGGAAGCGCTGAGTGAGGGTGGCGAGAGGGGCTTCCCAGGAGATCGCATTGGAGAAGTGTGTGA
This sequence comes from Somniosus microcephalus, assembly GCF_052327205.1. NCBI lineage: Eukaryota > Metazoa > Chordata > Chondrichthyes > Squaliformes > Somniosidae > Somniosus > Somniosus microcephalus. Next base: position 155,930,081 of record NC_140993.1, on the reverse strand, counting down.
GGCTCCAACCTTCCACAGCTGTGCCCAAGCCTTGAAGAAGTAGCCCCAAACCTGCAACAACAAAGTCCTTCAGCATACAAGTGCTGTCCCTTTAAATCGCAGCTTCTCCGAGTGACCTGTTGCTGACAGCAAGCAAGCCGGCAAGCTTCACGCCAGGTCTCATCAGCGGGGTTCCCCGCAGGCGTGTTTGATGTGGGGAAAGCCCCAAAGTCGCAACGGCCCCGGAAAATCTACTTCAACAAGGTAATTATTGGTCATTAGTGTGCCGACGACCAGTCCCGCCAGCGGCGGCCGGGACTGAAGCGGGTCGGGGAGAAACGGCGGTCCGAAAGTCGGATGGGGCGGGGAATCAGGCGGGGGGGGGGGGTCGCGACCCACTTTTTCCGCGATTTTCGGCCCCCGGCCGCATGAAAAGCCGCCCAACGGCTGCCAGAAAATTGACCCTAAGATGTCTTTCCCTGACACACTTCCTTTGGGAGCCCTGGCAGAGCGGAATATCTAGACCCTCCTTTTTAAAGTGCACATGTCACAACAGTAATGTGTGATCCAGAATGCCTCACTGTATTTGTACAGAGGAGAGGGTGCAGTGATATAATCTGATGGTCCGAAGTTGTCATATTGCACCTCATGCAGAGTGAAAGTTGCCAGTGGCTCCCAACACATTGCTGCAGGGTAACTTTGGAAGCAGGTTGCTCCTGAGGCTGAGCCCACCTAAAAACTCACCAAAATACTCAGGATACCAACTCTGGTTGGACATATCCATGACCGCTCGGCACCAACTGCTCTGCCCAGTCAAACAGCCTTGCTTCTCCATCACTAATATTTTTATTAACCAATAAAGAAAAGTGTTCAAAGAAAATGAAAAAACACTTTCTTTGTGCTGCAATGATTGTGCAGGTCGATAAAATCAGAAAAAATCAATAATATTTTGGGCTTTATAAATAAGGGCATAGAATATAAGAGGAAGGTTTGTGAATTTGTGCAAGGTAATTATTAGGCCACAGTTAGAGTTTTGGGAGCCCCATTATAAAAAAGACATTAAAGCCATAGAGTGTGCAGTGTAGATTCAGCAGGGTGTTACCAGGGATGAGAAGCTATCATTATAAAGGAAGGAACATAGAAACAGGAGCAATGTTCTCTATAATTTTTTTTGGTGTGCGGGCCCTTTCAATTTCTCACACATGCGTGGTTATTTACATTGAAAAGTCCGTGAGCGACCTGCGTGGGACCTCCAGACCACTGTATGGTCGCGCGTCCGCACAACTTAGCAGGAACATTGAACAGTAGCAGGCCATTCAGCTCCTTGAGTCTGTTCCACCATTCAATTAGATCATGGCTGATCTGTACCTCAACTCCATTGTAGCATATATCCCCTGATATCCTTACTTAACAAAAATCTATCGATCTTCAATTGACCCAGCATCCACTGCCTTTTGGAGGATTGAGTTCCAGATTTCCACTACCCTTTGTTTGAAAACGTTCTTCTTGATTTCACTCCTAAATGGCCGAGCTCTAATTTTAAGATAATGGCCTAGAAATTCAGTATCGCCACATTTGGGGCGCTACAGCCGGCCGTTCGCTAAATTTAGCAACCGGCGCAACTTAGCGCCACCTTCGCCGATATTCAGTTGCATCGCCCCAAGAGGTTGCTGCTGCGCTAAAGCAGGCGATGCATGACTATCATAAGGCGCTAAGCCGGCGTGCCGAGGTGCTAACACCGAGGGCGGGCACAGCGCAGGTGCGGCGAGTTGCTGATTGAAGGCAGACACGCTGGCGCTCTTAAAGGGGGAGGGTCGATTTGTTTGGCTGGCATGCCCTGCACACTGCAGCCCTGAAGCAAGGCCTGACCATTGCTGGTTCATCATTTCTACGCCCAGGACCATGCAGAAGGCTAGGGAGCGAGCGGAGCGCTTCAGCGAGGGTGCCCTGAGGCTACTGGTTAGCGCAGTGGAGTGCAGGTGACCTGTCCTCTTCCCTGACAGTGGGAGGAGGCCGCTTCCCAGCGAATACCGAAAAGCCTGGAGGGAGGTGGCAAACAGGGTGACCACCAACAGCATGGTTGCCAGGACTGCACTTCAATGCAGGAAAAAGTTCAACAACCTCACTCGGGTTGTCAGGGTGAGTACCCTTTCCACTATCCTGTTCATCCCTGCATGTGCACCTCAGTTTCTGGCCAAAGGGACCTGAAAGCCCCAATGCCCAGCCCTCATCCAAGAGCTATGGGACTCTCATGAAAACCACTTGCACATTCAGCACTTTACACACTGTCAGGGCTATTCCACCATGGGAGGCAGTGCAGGTAAGATGAGGGCTTGACACTGTCAGGGCTATTCTACCATGGGAGTCAGTGCAGGTAAGATGAGGGCTTGACACTGTCAGGGCTATTCCACCGTGGGAGGCAGTGCAGGCAAGATGAGGGCTTGACACTGTCAGGGCTATTCCACCATGGGAAGCAGTGCAGGCAAGATCAGGGCTTCACACTGTACTTAGAGGCCGTCCTTTCTCTTGCAGGGCAAGCTGGCCCACAATCGCAGGCAGCAGCGACGGACCGGGGGAAACCGTTCTGGCCTCAAAGAGCTCAGCGACCTGGAGCAGCGTGTGGAGCACATTATGGCAGGCCGGCTGATTGGCCCCGTCGCCAGTGGAGATACCGACCCTGTTCTGGACAGCAATGGTAAGGTCATCACCTTTTTGACCTCTCTCTTTCCACTTGTGCCGCACACCAGCATCCTTTGCCACTATCGAACCAATGCAGTGCATAGCAGCACTCATGCCTCCCTCACTGCCGCCCTGTCCTCACTCTAAAGCAACTCTTGTGCCTCCCTGCGTTCAGATGCTGATTCGCCAGGTGAGGAGGCGGGCCCTCAAGCTGCCACTGTCAGTGATTCTGAATTCCAGGAGGAGGAAGAGGAAGCCGGCCCATCAGTGCCACCCTCAGCCAAGGCAGCCCATGGCCATGATGGGGACACGTCTTCCCTGGAGGGGAGCAGGGGGGAAGGGTCCGAGGAGAGTGAAGCTCTGGGGCCCAGCAGGCTGCAGCAACGCGGGAGGGGTGGGGAAGCTCGGCGGCCTTCTCCCCGGAGGGTGAATGCGGCCTCCAGTCCTGCTATGGTGAGCGCAGAGGAGGTGCGGCTCCTTGGTGAAATGGGCGCCCAGGCTGAGCACAGGCACACTGAGCTCATGGCTGCAGTGGCAAGGATGCCTGACTCCATAGAGTCACTGGCAAGCAGTGCTCAGCAATTCAGGGCAGCACAGGCCAGGAGTCTGCAAGAATTCAGTGCAGCACAGGCAAGGAGTCTGCAGGACTTCACAGCAGCACAGGCGGCTTCCTGCCAAGTGCTCAGTCGTGCCGTGCATTCACTGGCTGGTCTGATGCAGACACAGATCAGGGCCACACGGGCACTAACTGCTGCCACCCTCGCTGGATCAGCCAGGCATGGCCGGGGCCCTCGCCGCGCCGCAGCAGCCCAGCAGTCTGTGCTTCAGCAGATTGCTGCGCATGCTGCAGTGCTGGCCCGTGCGAGTGCCAGTGTATCAGCCGACCAGGGAGTGCCTGTGCTCTGTCAGGTTGGCAGCATTCCTGCAGCCAACACTGTCACTCCTCCACTGCAGCTGCCACCACCCGTAGGACAGACTGCTGCCGCGCAAGCAGAGTTGGAGCAGTCAGCAGCCGGGCCTTCCAGGCCCAGAGCTGGTCCAGGCCGTCCCCCAAGGGCATCTGGCGTCTCCCCATCTGACCCTCAGCAGCCTTCCCCCAGCCTTGCTGCAGCCACTGGGGTCCCATTGAGGAGGAGCTGCAGGGCGGGAAGGGGCCATTCGCGGAAGCGAGGCGGATCACCCTCACAGGGGAAAAAGTAGAAGGTGTGGCCAAATGTTGTGTTTATATATGAAGGCCGAGAATGTTTTTTTTATATATGAAGGCTGAGACTGTTGTGTTTGTTTTTTATATGAAGGCCGAGGATCATGGTCATTTTTGTTTAACTGTTTTTTTCATTTTCTGAAGGTTGTGAGAGCCAGTTATATTTCTGACTGTTTTTTGGGGGGTTTATCTGAATTAGTTTGTCATGCGGGAAGGGCACAGAGTTTGCACAGTAAAAATGTTTCTTTAATCACATTGTCCATGTTTGCACTTTGAACTATTTGTTGCCTTGACCAGCTGAGGGCTTGCGGAGCGGCTCCATTCATGTTCTTTCATTGGCACAAGCCATTCCCTGAGAGGGGGTCTAGAACCGAGTTGCAATAAGCCGTCGACGGACGGCCCTTGCACTTTGTGCCTCCCTGCCATCTTGGTGCTCCTCCTCCTCCTCCTCCTCTTCCTCTGGTGGTCCTCCAATGTCTGCTGGCAGTGGCTGAGTCCTGAGGATAGCCAGGTTGTGCAGCATGCAGCACACTACAACGAAATGGGAGACTCGCTCAGGCGAGTACTGTATGGCTCCTCCGGAACGGTCCAGATGCGGAATTGTTGCTTGAGCACGCCGATTGTGTGCTCAATGATGTTCCTGGTAGCTTGATGGCTGTCATTGTATCGCTCTTCAGCAGGGGTGCTGGGCGCACGGAGCGGGGTCATCAGCCAGGTGCACAAAGGATAGCCTTTGTCCCCGAGAAGCCATCCTCGTGGGTGAGCCTGGGCTTCGAAAATGTCTGCCACAGAAGTCTGGCGCAGGATGAAGGCATCGTGGCTGCTGCCTGGAAAGCGGGCATTGACAGCTAGTATGAGCTGCCTATGGTCACACACCAACTGGACGTTGAGCGAATGGTAGCCCTTCCGGTTGCGGTAATCCTCGGCATTCTCTAGAGGTGCCCGCAAAGCCACATGCATGCAGTCAATGGCACCCTGGACCATGGGGAAGCCCGCTATTCCTCCAAATCCCATTGCACGCTCTTGCTGCTTGTCCAGGGTCATGGGGAAGGAGATGTACTGACGTCTCCTTCTGAAAAGGGCATTGGTCACCTGGCGGATGCAGCAATGTACCGCGAACTGGGAGATGTTGGCAATGTCCCCAGTAGCGGATTGGAAGGAGCCGGTGGCATAGAAGTTGAGAGCCACCGTCACCTTCACTGCCACCGACAGAGATGTCCTGCTCCTCAGCTGTGGCTGCAGATCTCTGCGAAGCAGGTAGCAGATCTCAGTGACCACCTCCCTTCTGAATTGCAGCCTCCGAACACACTGCTCCTCAGACATGTTCAGATATGAGAACTGCTGGCGGTATACCCTGGGTAGGTAAGACCTCCTGTGCCGACGCCTGTTGGCCCTTCTCTGTCTGGCCATGACTGGCACTCTCTCACGGCGTCTATGAGCCCTTTGAATGCAAAGCAGTAAGCCAACGTTTCCACCCATTGCAGCCCCCATTATATGTGGCGACTCAAGGCTATGGCACTAAAAGTGAAATCCAAGTGCAAAGCTCTGGCCTGAAGCCAGAAGTGCCTGTGCGAGCGCTGAGTCAAAGCAGAAAGCTCTCTGCCTTTGTCTCTCTCCAAATATCCTTCTCTCACACAGAAGGATTGGCACAAAATGGCTGCCACTTATAATGCAGGAGGAGTCCCCTTTAAATAGCGCCCCCCGCGCCCCGCAGCGACTGGGAACCATTTCCCTCTACCAGTCGCTGGAGGCGCCAGGCGCAAAGAAGGGCGGCGCCACTGAAGTTCCGGTTCGGGGCGCACCAAGGGCATTGCACCATGAAATGACGTCACGTTCTGTGCATGCAGCTGAGCGGGCGCTGCGGTTTAGCGCCGTCGCTAAATCTTGAGTGAAGTTCACGAGAGGCGCAGATCGCGCTGCGCCCGGGCGCTAGCCGCTTAGTGCCCCACTTCTCCTCCTCCTAAGACGCTAGCGGCTGGCGCTAACAACTGAATTTCTAGGCCGATGTCTTAAGAAAGGCTTGCAATACTGGATCTATTTCTACTGGAGCAGAGAAGACTAAGGAGATTTAATGGAGGTTTTTTAAAATGATAGAGGGTTTTCATAGAGTGAAAAGAGAAAGGTTATTTCCTCTGATTGGGGAGTCAGTGATGAGGGTCCATTAACAAATTGTTACTCAGAAGAGTGAGGGGAGAGGTTAGAAGAAATTTCTTTATTTTGAGAGTTGTTGGAGCATGGAATGCTTTTGTACAGGGATTTGTTGAGACACCTTTAAGGGAAGAGTAGATGAACATTTGAAGCCAAACACGTTGTGGCTACAGGGAGACAGCAAAGCAATAGGTCTAGTTTTGGATTGCTCCAGCAAAGAGCTGGCACAGACATGATGAGCTGGATGGCCACCTTCTGTGCTATAAATTCCAACGGTCCTTTGCGTCGAATCAAAGATAGCTGTGCCTAGCAATGAAGTCGTAATTCAATGGGGTTCAGACAGTCTGAATCCACAAGAGCAAAGAAGCTGGTTTACAAAAATTTCAATTTTATTGTTATCCCACTACCCACAACTATCTAAAATTAAATGAAAACAATACTAACATCAGTTAAAAGTAGTGCTAAAATGACTTTGAAAACTTGTCCCAATATTCTCTGCATTTATTTTAATGAATCCATAAACATAGTTTTGTAAACACGCTTACAGATTTGTTAAAATTAATACAGAGAAGAAAATATCTAGGTAAAAAAGGTGACTGTAAAGTTACCACTTTAGGTTAATGCTGTTGCAGAACTTATGGGAGGGCACAACATGAGAACGGAAGAGGTGGCCACTCTCTGGGTAACAACAGCCAAGCGCTTATCTATTGATCACCTATTTATGCTATTTAAACATAAATGCATTTACAGGCTGCATGGAAGTGTCCTGTATGCTGTCCATTTCCGTAAGCAAACACTGGAGTGGTCACACTGGCGTGGTAAGTTGGAGTGTCCATAGCCTTGTGTCAGAGCAGTTCGGCCCTTTAAAGACTGACTGGCGCTGTTTAACATTTTGTCATGTATTTCTAAAACAGTGCAAATATCTGGCAGAGACAGTCGATCATATCAAAGAGACCAATTCAGGGACGTGCAATCAATGTACGGACACAGTTCAGTGGGAATCCCCTCCGAGTTCCCTCTATTTTAAGAGCCTAATAACGTATCATAAGCAAACAAACTCTGCTTACAATTCCAGTAAGGTGGCGTCTGCCAGTGCTCATTATTGTGTGTAAAGCAGGTGAGGCCAGGCAAGCTGCAGCCATCTCCCTTTCTCAGGCGCTTCTTTATTTTACGATCTTTCTTCTTTCTCCGATTCTCCTTGAACAGTTGCAGTTTACTGTCCACCTCCTGAGCAACTTCCCTGAAAAGATCAAGTAATGGAGTTATAGTCCTACTGATTATTTGATAATCGGATCCGCATGTATGGAAGTGTACAAGTAGCATATATAACACTAAGCTGCTCTAACAATGGATGGCTTCATTTCACACCTCATCAGTATATGGTGTCTTGAACAATATGCACGATAGTGCTTCTGAAACTTAAGCCCCGATTTTAACATGGGACGTGAGTGCAGCGTGTGGGAGCTTAAGGCACTGGCCATTTTAACTTCCGGGCCTTGTTACCATGTTCCAGGATGGCCGCCTGCCCGATCCTGGTGGGACTAATTGGCTGGGCGACGGGTGGGAGATGGATTTTTCACAGCAGGAGGTGACCGCCAGGATTCCGAGTGAATAGCCCCCAACACTAAGGTAAGTGGTGAAGTGGGGCAGTCTGGAGGTGATCGCGATCGGGGGGGGGGAGGGAATGGGGGGAGAGGGGGAGGCCGAGGGAAGCTCGGGTAGGGGTGGTCCAAGATTTCCTTGTGGGGAAGAGCACTCCTACTCTTCCTGGCCCACAAGGAAACCAAAAAAAATTAATTATACTAACTTACCTGGGCCTCTTCTGACCACATTCCTGCTTGTCATCATTGGTGGATCTGACACTGGGCACAAAGGAACAGCAGGCCCAGCAAAGGGCCGGGAAGGTTGAAAATATTTTTATGGGTTCCCTATGTGCCAGAAAGAGCAGGAGTGCTCCTTCAGGCTCCATAAGGAAACCATGGGTCTCCCCACCCCTCATTCCCATGGGTCCCCGGCAGTGGCCTCTTGCCCCGCTCCCACTCGTCGGCCTTCCCATCACTCTTGCTGGGTTTGAGTGGAAGTCGGACCTGAACTATGTTAATGCTACTGAAGAGTTACAATGGCCTAGGCTTCATGTTGGTGAATTTCCAGCCCCACGCTGACCTCTCACCTCGAGTTAAAATCGGGGCTACTGAAGCTGAAAGGGAACCTGGTGGGATGGTGAGTTTTCACCGCTGGCACCTGCATTCAAATCCAGTCCCGGGTTATGTGGTTTCTCTATGGTTTTAAGAGCCCGATTTCGAATGAACTTGAGCAGACTGAACAATGTCCCTAGTGGCCCTGAGTCTAGCACAAAACCTTTCATAACTTTGTAAAACCTAGCAACTTATTCAGAAAAACTTACATAAATGGCTGATGTTTGGAAAGGAGACGAGGCACTGATACAGAGGGTGGTGCTCCTTTGTGTTTTGGGTAGGGGCAGGAGAGGAGAAGTTTAATTTGTGTCTGCCCAATGCACTTACAGCATTGCTTGTTGCTGACACTGGACACAAAAATGTGGTTCCATTCTCCAGTCATGATACTGTTAAAAAAATATATAGAAACTGCAGGAGGGAACAATGATAAATCAATGTGATTTAACTCATTTTTAAAAGGTTGGAACCAGTTCCAAGCCAAGATCTTTCATGCTCCATTGAGAAGAGGTGCTTTCCTCTGATGCGAATATCTCTTGTAAAACTATAATCACCACAAAGTCCTGGCCCTGCAACAGACTGTCACCTACCTGAAGGGATGCAGATGGCTGTTCTTGTTCTTCAGTTTCCCTTGGTTTCTCATTCCTTTATCTCTGCTAAAATAACTACATTGAATAGAAGTAAAGGAACGTCACCATTTGTGACTGTTGTATCTCATAAGAGTTAAAAATGCTATGGTGAGATCAGCTCAGTGGAGAAACAAATTAAATACTTCCAGATCAATTCTGATTTCAGTACCATGAGAATGTTAGAGGGAAGACACAACCCACTCATTTCAGTTTTAGCAGCTGTTTAACATGTCCCATATTTTATTTCAAACCCTTAGAACCAAAACACTTGTCACAAAGCAGGAGGACAATGGTTGGGCTTCATGAGTTCCCAGTCTTGGCCATGTACTTCAGGAGATGTATCTCCCTGCAGAGAGGCAGTACTAAAGGAAATACATACAGGGGGAAATTTTCAATTAGCAAGTAACTTAGCCGGGCAGTGGACCCGACGTGAGGAAAGGCAATCTCGGGAGAGGGCCACGGAGGGACTGGCCGCGCAGAGAAGATTGCCGTGGCACCAAGAGGAGCATGCTCCTGTTAGCCCCACTAAAACAATTGACAGAACTTTTTTAAATGATTTTTCTGAGCAGCCTGCAGCGATACCTTTAATGACTGCTGGTTCGTCCGCTCAATGCTCATTTCCATTGGATGGAGCAGGTGCGCCACCCACCCAGTGGAAAAGCAAAATGACATTGTGGTCCTAAATACAACATAGGACCCGGCTCTGTCCTGTGTCGGTGGGTGCACCGCTTGCCTGTTTCCTGGCATGTTCCATGGACCGATGGCAGGAATGGACAGTAATTGGGCCATGATTTTTGGCCTGTTGTCACCCGGTTCCCATCTGATAATAGGGACAAAAATCACCCCCACAGTCTTGTGTAACTGCTTGTGGCCAACTGGACTGGTAGTCAACACTGCCTCTCGGATTGGTAGAATTTAGGATTCTTGTCCCATGATTTCCTACATGGTGATTCCCTGATCTCATGCGGGGTGTTTCAGGATGGAGTGAGTGTCTTGGATGTAGAAACTCAATGCTAATTGTTCACATTTGTAGATGATACCAAACTAGGTGGGTAGTTGATTCTTAGGGGGAGACAGCTCAGGAAATACAAAATGAATTGGAAAAAATATGTAACTGGATGGAACAAAACAAGATGAAATTTAAGTGCTGCATATAAGAAGAAAAATGGGCAATACAGGTACTTCATGAATGGTGCTAAAATAGCTAAGGATGAAGATGAAAGAAATCCAGTAGTCTTAGTTGACTCAACGCTAAATAGATCCAACTACTACAGAGCAGCAATCAGCCAAGCAAATAGAATGCTGAAATGTATAGCCAAAACTCATTGTGTCATACTCAGAGAGCCGGATGTGGGTTATCCACATGCCCACCATCTCAGGCAATATGATTTTAAATAATTTAGACAAAACTATTTGTAAATAGATGTTCACAGTGATTTTAACTCATACCTTTATTAGATAAAGGAAAATAAAGAAAAGTGGATTGAAGTGCACCATGAACATAATCGATTTTCTCCTCTCCTCTGCCTGGGTGCTTGTCAAGCAGAACGCATCTGAAGCACACTCTGCCTGACATGACCAGAACCTGTATGCATTTCTGGGTTCAGGTCATTTTAATAGGCTAGGCGTTCCTCCAATGCAGGTCTGCCCCCTAGCAGTGCCCAGCATTTGGAAGCGTGGGAGGAAAGTCAACTGCTGTTGCAGGCTTCAGAGGCTTGCAGCAGGTAATGGCAATGGACCTGGGGCTTTCAGCTGCTGCCCAAAAACAGCAGCCAGAAGGCCGCCAGCCTCGAAGCTCCAGTGCAGAGCCTGAAAAAAAGGGCACTTACCTTTTTCGGCCCTCACGTCCTTGTTGCCTCAAGATCTAAGTGAGGCTGGGTCTACAGCCTGATTCTCTGGGCGCACTTCCTAATGGATGCCTGCCTGGCAATGAGACAAGAAAATGAGGCAGGAGGTCTTGTTATGTTTCTCCCAGCTCATTTGCATTTCCGTGCTTGCCCTTGCAGCAGGAACAAGAGCTCTATTCACCCCTCAGGAGATGCAAAGGGGGCAGAGTCTTGGTGTTGTGGGTCTCCATGCCTTTGCCTCAGGAAATATGTGTTGCCCAGGAGTAAGGCAGAGGAAAATTGTCCTTAAGATTAAAAGGAGTGGTCATTCATGCGGCACATTAAAGAAACAGACCTTTTCCTGTTGCAGTCACATTCCTCAGGCTTTTTTCTTTTGAGGTGGCCTCTCACTTCTCTCAGATTCTTTATTTTGTCTTGAAGAGCTTCAATCTACAATTGAGAGCCAAAGAAAAGAGTTGTTTTCTAGCTTCAAAATCACTGAAATAACTTTATTTCATTAATTATGATGGGGATAATTTTCAGGTTGATGGTGTCTCTACTGTCTGATTTTTCCAATGACAGTATCTAGCTTCCACCCGACACATTACATTACCTCAGGTACCTGCAGAAGCAGTGATAACTTAGTACTCGTGGCAATTTGATGTTAATCAGGAGCTGATCCATGGTAATTGCCACTAGCTCTTGATTTTCTAACGTGAATACTGGAATGGTGTTAAGGGAAGTTTAAGCCCACCCATCCCACTATTCCAGCCAATATATAGAGATTTTTTTCCCAAAAATACCTGGAGTTATGTCCTCAGTGGAGCTCCATCTGTGCTCTGTCACAGCAACCAAGAGGATTGATTAAGATTAATTTTACAGGAGTATAAAAAGCTTCCAGCCTATACTTTAGTGCTGAACTAAGCCATCCATCGTTCATTTTCTGCCAGCATTATTCAGCCATTCGTTGGCATTCCTCTAGCAGGAAATTTAGTGTCAATTCTTGCCTTCCCACTGGGAATGGGAAATCGCAGTGACCAGAAACCCTGCCGGTCATTGATAACATCTGCCGACCGCCGACTCGAAAATTCTCTCCAGTAATGTTATCTAACCTCTTTGTCTATGTAGCTCTTGTGGTCCTTCCATGCTCTAGCTGACTGATACAGCTCTTTCTCACAATGCACTGTGTCATTGGCAAGAATGTAACATCTTCAGGAAAGAAATAAGTAAAGAAAATAAAAGAGCACATCAGTGTACAGTCCAGCAAAATCTATGGGTCAAACCAGGGGTTCTTTAAAATCCTTAACCACAAAAGGTTCAGGGCATTTTATAAATACCTTCAAGGTACTGCTGCACTGGAAAACTAGATTTCTAAAGTTATAGAATACAATTGTTCAGTGAGTAAGCCAGACTTACTTGTGTGTGACTTTGACTGAATCTAGCACTGATCCATCAGCTTTACTGCTGTCCTCAGCAATCATTTTATTGTCCTCATCTCCCTCTTCTGCTGGGTTTTCCTCTTGGTAATAGCCCGTGCTAATATTTTTTGGCATCAGCGACTCGAGTTCTTCAATTTCCAGGTCAATGTCATAAATCTCACCTTCTAATTCGACTGAAACAGAGCGAATTGGTCGAGTGCGAATGAAACGATGTTTAAATTCTGTTTGGAAGGGAAAGTGCACCTTAATACAGATTGCCACTAGTTATACAAACACAACTCAGCACGCAACTGTGAAAACAGGCAACTCTTTTGAAAACACAATTTTTTTACGCTGCCTCACTGGCATGGCTACACTCAGTGAGGAAGAGCTCTAGTCATCTGCTCAAATCGCTCTTAGGGGATGAGCTAGCACGGCAGACATAGGACAGGTACTAGATGTAGAAAATGTCAAAAGCAGGTCAAGGTAGAGTTAGCATTTACAGAAACCTGCTGCTACCTGTCTGTTGGGAAATCCAGGCCTGTGGCCTGGTCACCATTCCTTAAAAGTTTCTTCCTCAGTTCTTTCCACCTCTTTCAACTGTTGACTGAAAGTGGGGGCAGGATTGTGTGGGGCACAAACCTCTCCAGAGACATTGATACTGATCAGTTCACTCACACCACATGGATTGCCAATGATTGTGGTGGAGTTAAAATGATAGCTGAGGCTGACTTCATATTTAGATTCTGTGCTGGGACTTTTGTGCTTTTGGAAGGGCTATTTCCTGGGACATCAGTCACTATTCAGCACACAGTGCTATGCGCTTGGGTAGGGCCAGAGGATTTCCTGTAACTGTAGACTTACTGATCAGCAATAGATGAACAGGGCACCACTTCTTGCAGAAAAGCAGCGAAAGTAAATATTTTAAGTGGTTTTTTTGGCCAGATGAGTGTCTGACATGCACATCACTGTGCTTAAAATCACTTTTATATTATGCAAGAATTATCCATTACCATTCTCTCTGTGGAAATTCTGCAGCACTGAAATATTACAAGGAACAACGCAGCATTCCTAGGATTTCTTGATTTTAAATAAATCCCCTGATGGTCTAGTGCATGAAATCATTGTTTTGTTTAGTGTTCGGCCATACAGACCTGCAGCACCCCGGTTAGACACCCAATCTATGCCGACTTAGCTGATCTCAGCTGCATCAGTAGTAAGGGTGCTACAATAGGTCCCAGTGCCCATGGGTTGGGGAGGGAGATTGAATCAGCCATGGTTCCCAATCTGATCATTAGCCAATGACTCTTGCTGAAATATGCACTTGTGGACAATGGGCTCAGCTTTGATGCATTTCGTGGTTGAATAGCCTGCTGATACTCACTGTCTCGACTCATGCATGAATAATGAAGAGTGAGGTACTGGAGAGTGGCAGTTACCATCAAAATTGCACCCCAGCAAGAACCCTTAGGAGAGAATGCAAGACAATTGGGAGGGAGGGACTCTTTCTTCATTACTATTGTTCAAATAAAATCATACTTCTACATTATTATTACAATGAAGCAATGACATCACCAAATGACTTATTCCTCCCTTTTTACCGTAAGAACACTAAAACCCACACATTCTGCCCCTGCAAATATCTGTTGGCTTCTGCTGTCACAGTGCGATTCAGGGCTATCCCAGTCTGCAGTGGGGGTCAGGACTAACCCAGTCTGCAGTGGGGGTCAGGACTATCCCAGTCTGCAGTGGGGGTCAGGACTACCCCAGTCTGCAGTGGGGGTCAGGACTAACCCAGTCTGCAGTGGGGGTCAGGACTACCCCAGTCTGCAGTGGGGGTCAGGACTACCCCAGTCTGCAGTGGGGGTCAGGACTACCCCAGTCTGCAGTGGGGGGTCAGGACTACCCCAGTCTGCAGTGGGGGGTCAGGACTACCACAGTCTGCAGTGGGGGGTCAGGACTACCCCAGTCTGCAGTGGGGGTCAGGACTACCCCAGTCTGCAGTGGGGGGTCAGGACTACCCCAGTCTGCAGTGGGGAGTCAGGACTATCCCAGTCTGCAGTGGGGGTCAAGGCTCTCCCAGTCTGCAGTGGGGGTCAGGACTATTCCAGTCTGCAGTGGGGGTCAGGACTATCCCAGTCTGCAGTGGGGGTCAGGGTTCTCCCAGTCTGCAGTGGGGGGTCAGGACTATCCCAGTCTGAAACAAAACTGTTCTTTTCTACATTGTGAAATGGACTGATTTCAAAGCATGATAGAGGTTGGGTAGCCCCAATGTAACATGAAGAACAGGGATGATCAGACATGTGTTAAAGGAACCAAGACAATGATATAAAGCAGCAGTCATGGTTGTGGATAGATATTTGGTATAAACTTACATCAGGTATAATTATCAGAGACTAGAGAGCGGGACAGAGTAAAGGAAAAGAATATAAGGGAAGGAGGAGTAAGAAAAGCAAAGAAGGAGCTGATCTAGACCAGTGGTTCTTTTTTGTTTGAAGGACCCCTTGTATTGATATTCTACCAGGATCTTCCGACAATGAATTGCAATATAGCTATGGTGACATTTACAAAACAGGAATCCCTCAAGCATGTATTTATAAAATGATAGTGATGGTAAAGCATTGATTGTTTAAAATTACAAAGGCATTGGTTATTCAATGTATTCATCCTGATAATAAAGGATGACAATAAGGGCAGTAGTGAGAAAGGATCTTGGCTTGGAAGATCAGGAAGTAGAATCATTATAGGTGGAGATAAGAAATAACAAGGGGCAAAGAACACTGGTGGGAGTTGTTTATAGACCCCCTAACAGTAGCTAAACCGTTGGACAGAGTATTAATCAGGAAATAATAGGAGCTTGTAACAAAAGTAATGCAATAATCGTGGGGGACTTTAATCTTCCACACCTAAATAAAATGGTAAAAGTGCTTCAGCACTAACACAAGCTAGGGAAGGGGCACCCAGGGTCTCGTACGCAGCACTCCAGCTTTGTGCAGGGGGTCAACACTGCAAGAGAGATCCTCTACCGACAGGGGCCAGGAGGGCCTTCAGAAAGAAAGGTGGGACCAGGTCACTGAGGCTGTCCATGCCAGCAGTGTTGGCTCCACCACCTGGCTCCAGTGCCTTAAAGAAGTTTCATGACCTCAGACCAGTGGTCAAGGTCAATGAATGCATCTTCAAAAGCCTCTCCTACCAACTGCACCACTAGCCTAATACACTTCTCAATACACAACTCCTCCCCGCCAATCACTCACCTACCAACAATCTGTACCAAAACATGAGGCACACCTCCCATTCCTAGCGTCACCTCACCCCCTTGGTGGAGATGGTGCAGGCCATTCTTGGCAGGGGCATGGCTGAGCTCCTGGCCAACGGTGGGTGAAAGAATACAAGATGCTGGTATCCTCATACGTTATCCTCCTTCTCGCATGCACCTCTTGCTTTCCCGCCCCCCCTCACCACAACTCCACCCTTGTGCCTTCCTCATTTCACACACCCAAGAAATCCGGCCTGCCCAGCCAGTGGGTGACCAAGAAGTGGAGAGAGGAGAGAGGAGAGAGGAGGAAGAGGAAGAAGAAACACTGTCACTTGATTTGACACTCCCAGCCACCAGCTCCTCAAGGTCGACCAGCAAGGCCATTTGTAGTGTCCCCCACTGAAAGTCAGCAGCCTTCCACCAGCCATGCTGCAGCCACTGGGGTAGCACTGCATTACATCACTAGGATAAGCAAAGGCACACACAAGACAGTCACTAAGGGAATGCATAAGGGTGATAAGTTGATTTCTTGATGTCACATTGGATGGATAGATGGATAAAGTTGGGTTGGAAAATTTGCTTTGTGGTGACTTTTATTTCAGCATTGTGGCCAAGAGGACACTGTGATGGTCAGTAACAGAGGGAAGGTAAGGTGTGGGACAAATGTTGAAAGGGAATTGGGATTGTGGTCACTGGTACCGCAGGCAGATGATTCCATCTCGGATATCCCGGCCAGAAAGGGGCTGTCTGGGTTGCATCCTTCCTTCTGTGTCCTCCTTTTCTGCGTCTTTCTCTTCCCTCTGTGAGCGGATGTTGTAATTCTGAAACAAAAGCACAAAATGTTGGAAATACTCAGCAGGTCAGGCAGCATCTCGACCTGAGACATGAACTCTGTTTCTCTCTCCACGGATGCTGCCTGACCTGCTGAGTATTCCCAGCATTTTCTGTCTTCTCAGAGGCCTTCCCTTTACCAGCTGAGGCCTTGCAAGCATCCAGCAGCACTCCCTGCACACTTAAAAAACTTTTAATATGTATTGCACCAACCACTACTTCAATAAAAAAAATTAAAAATCCAGTCCAAAAGCTTACAAGCAAACTCACCTGAAAGATGTGTGTGTCCCTTTAAGAAGTGCTGACATCTGTCAGTCTGCTGCATGCTCGCTTTTCAGAGTGCGCTTAGAACACAGCGCTCAACTCAGCACGCTGATTGACATCACGCTCCCAATATTTGCATCTCCAGCGCTGCTATTGGTAGAGCTAAGCCCCTCACCAAAATGGCAGCCGCCGAGACCCGCGCCATTTTTCGCCAGGATTGCGGGGCTAACTCGTGGCAATAATGTAAGGAATTTCTGGGACAGTGTTAGCATGCAGGTACAGCAAGCAATTAGGAAGGCAAATTGCATGTTGGCCTTTATTGTAAGGAGTTGGAGTACAAAAGTAAGGAAGTCTTGCTACAGTTGTACAGGGCTTTGGTGAGACCACATCTGGCGTACTGTGCACAGTTTTGGTCTCCTTTTCCAAGGAAGGATAAACTTGCCTTAAAGGTGGTGCAACAAAGGTTCACTAACTTGATTCCTGGGATGAGAGGGTTGTCCTATGAGATTGAGTAGATTGGGCCTATACTCTCTGGGGTTTAGAAGAATGAGAGATGATCTCATTGAAACATACAAGATTCTGAGGGGGATTGACAGGGTAGATGCTGAGAGGTTGTTTCCCCTGGCTGGAGAGTCTAGAACTAGGGAGCATAGTCTCAGGATAAGGGATCGGTCATTTAGGACCAAGAGGAGGAGGAATTTCTTCACTCAACGGGTTGTGAATCTTTGTAATTCTCTGCTCCAAAGGGCTGTGGATGCTGAATCGTTGAGTATATTCAAGGCTGAGAGAGATAGATTTTTGGATTCTAGGGGAATCAAGAGATATGGGGATTGGGCAGGAAAGTGGAATTGAGGTCGATGATCAGCCATGATCTTATTGAATGGCGGAGCAGGCTCGAAGGGCCGTACGGCCTACTCCTGCTCCTAATTCTTATGTTCTTATTCAAGTGCTGCCCTTTTTATTACGTCAGATTTGCTCCTTGGCCAGCCCTTGACCATGGACAGACAGAACAAATGTAATGTCCTGTTATTTCTGGTCGTCTCCCGGCGCTGCTGCAGCTGACTGGCAGCCAGGACGGAATCTTTGTTCACAGACGGTCGGTTCCTCTCTGAACAGCTGGTCCTGCGCTATTCTGCCTCCGGCTCCTGTTGCTGGCGGTGGCTCTGTGGCCGCTACTGCCCCGCAGTCTTTTTTTCTTGTAATCGAATTTATTGGAACATTTGACAACAGACTTAGGAAATGTACATTTCCATGACACCAACATGAATATTAGTGGGAGCCAGTGAAATATTAATCACATTTGTACTTGATTAGGCTATTCTGTTCATCAGCAAATTCTACATAACAAACAAAATCAGGAAAGCGATCATTAAACAGAAGAGTCCCATAGCTTCAGACAGGGCAAATCCAAGGATACCGCATGAGAACAACTGCTGCTTCTGAGAAGGATTTCTGGCATAGTCAACAATAAGGCTACCAAAGACTGTTCCAATACCAGCACCGGAACCAGCCACCCTTACTGTGGCAGCTCCAGCACCAATAAACTTTCTAGCGGTGTCAATGTCCTGCCTTATAGCACTCGTCTGGAACTCTGAGCACTTCTGGAGTAAATGAATTCTTGCCCTGGGTCCTTCTCAGAAGTGCTGTGTTTCCCTCATTGTATTTGTGTACTTCACCACAGCAACAGCGAGGACTTACTCGCAGATGGTGCAAGGCTCAGTGGAACTGGAGGATATTTGCCAGACGGAGCCTCTGGTATGAGCATGACTGACACAGAAAGTGGTCTACAAAGAGCTCCAGATCCATTGCGAACCGCTGCTGCGGCCAATACCACTTTAGCACAAGCGCACATTGCAGCGGTGAAACGGTGAAATCCGGACAGTCACCAGCCGAGACCGGCAAAAATCCACAGCAGCCCAGTCTTTTTCCCTCCCGCCTTCTCTTCTTCCTGCAGCGCACAGCCGCTGCTGCTGCCGCCATGGTAACCATTCACCGCCGCGGTTAGCAGTGCCCGGCCGCTCTGCACCGACTTGCTCTCCATCGCTGATTGGGGTTTCTTTCGCGGAACCCCGGAAAGTCTCTATGAATCTCAGTTTGAGAACCACCGATCTAGACACTACACCAAACGCTACAGGGAAGGGTTAAATAGAAGGTTGCAGTAAAGCTGGGAGTCACCACAATGCAGATGGTGGCCCACCTTAAAGCCTGATCTTGGAATAGCGCCAGTGCCACACGTTCGCTTCAGCCATTCGCTCAGTGCTCAGAGGCAGTGCTGAGGTGGCTTCACTGGGGTTTGTGATCTACTTCCTTATTCACATGATGAAACAAGATAGAAAAGGATGGGGAAAGGAGAGTTTAATATAAAAATAAGTTACAAAAGAAACAGTAGAGAAATGTAAATTAATAGCATCAGCAGAAGAGAGTCAGAGAAACAACAGGAGATGGAAAGTAACACAAACATCAGAAAAGAACAGTCAGGGGAGAGAAAACCGCAAAGTGAAGCATCCCCAGTATATAAATAGTAAGCCATAAATATTGCAATTTCAGATTTTTTAAACCTGTATTCACATGACTAAAACACACATAAAGGAAAGGATAGGAAATGTAATTGTCTGTTCACTTGCTACCGTGTCACCACTTGCTTTCAAAAGGAAATTTACAAGAAAATCTGAATGAAAATACAGGGATAAAGCAGGATCTGCAATTCAAGTTTGATCACAGTATGGAGCAGTGTTAAAACGATCCAGTGCTGGTAATAAAACTATATCCTGAGTTTGTTAAATTCAACATAAGGATTTATACTATGTGAAAAATAAGTTCTCTTGTTACTCTTCATCTCTTTCCAAGATTCTATTGTTATGCCTCATCCAACTCTCATAAACGCTTAAATCCAACATGGTACCAGTGATGGCTGTAAACCACTAGATGGCACCAAAGGACCATTTCCAAAGGGCTGCTCGATAGTTAACATGAGGTCACAGGTTGCTCTATACTCACTGTGAGTAGTGTGGATTCTGAGGAATTGTCTCTGGTTCCTTCTCTCAGATTGACTCATCCTGTAGCTACTATCTGAGCACTCACAGTCATTACTGCCGTAGGTCTGAGTGCGCAGACTTCTACTTTTCTTGCTGCCAGCAGGTACCTTGGTTGTCCCTTTGCACTTGTGGAGTCGAAGTTTGCCTGCAGCATCTTCAACGCACTGCCATTTCTGACAACAGATAGCAAGAGGTTACAAACCCCATTTATCACACAAAAGAACTAACATTAGGCATCACAAAATCAATCTAAAAATGCTTTTCTCTTTATATGCATTTCTTTTTAATGCTAATTAAGATGTAAGAAAGAGAGAGCTTGCATTTATATAACTCCTTTCAGGACGTCCCAAAGCATTTTACAGCCACTGAAGTGTAGTCACTGTTGTAATGTAGGAATCTAGGCCCTGGAATTACACTGTGAGATATTACTGTACAATTGTTTATTAACTCATTTAAAGCAAGTGGGTTAATACCACTGAATAGCCAAGGAAGGAATTTCAGACAAACGTGTTAAGTGGTTAATATCATAGTGTAATTTTGGGGCCCTAGTATCGACACTAAACACTCCATAGTTAAATAAAATGCATGTTTGGTGGAGAAAGTGGGCACTGCTATGGTACAGACAGCACATTGCCTAAATCCCTATTTTGGAATGTCTGTACTACACAATCTCAGTGTCCACGCTGTTCTTAGTACTTAGACTGCTTCAGCTTTGTACAAGTTTGTCCACTGGAGTCCAGATAAACCAACAGCAATGCTGAAAGCCATCTACTTTTTCTGCTTGAGGAGGGCATCTTGCTCATACCTTTCCTTGTGAACAGTCCAACTCCGGCATCTCCACACCATGTGAACACATGGAGGAAGTAATCATTTGGAATGTTTACTGTGACATTATGGTGTCAGTCTTGGCTCAGTGGTAGCACTCTCACCTCACGGTCAGAACACTGTGGGTTCAAGCCCCACTCCAGTACTTCTAACAGCCGGCTGCAATACTTCACTGCATGACTACAGTCAGGCAATGCTACATGCATGTGTGGTATGTACTTTCCAGCCATACTCAAGATCCTGTGGGCAAATAAGAAGCAAAACAAAATCCAAGGCCTAGAAATACGGTATCCCCCGAAAACGGGCATGCGGATCTCAATTAAATAGCAACACGCTCCCGTTTGGAGGACTGCAGGTAGCACGTAAAATTCATGCTGCCTGTTACTTTGCATGATTGTAGCATTCAGCCGAGTGTTGAACATAGGAACATAAAAACATAAGAATTAGGAGCAGGAGTAGGCCATATGGCCCCTCGAGCCTGCTCCACCATTCAATAAGATCATGACTGATCTTCGACCTCAACTCCACTTTCCCGCCCAATCTCCAGAGCTCTTGATTCCTCTAGAGTCCAAAAATCTATCTATCTCAGCCTTGAATGTACTCAATGACTGAGCAACCACAGCCCTTTGGGACAGAGAATTACAAAGATTCACAACCCTCTGACGACAAAAAAGACAGCACTGGCATCAAATCAGTGTTGCACGCTGACTGACATCATGATCTGCCTACTTACCATACTTCCTGCGCACGCTCCTAACGGCCACCCTACCGCCCACACCAGAATTGTGCGCGTGGTGCTCAGACGCCATTTTAGTCCCAATTCGACAACCATAGAGCCCAAACAATGGGTGCGAGGCAACCAAATGTCTAGGGCCAAGACTGAGTAGGTCCATTTTTGATTTTGTCATCTGTTTCAGCAAAATAACCATATTTTAAAGTTTGGAAAGTATTGTTTAATCTTTTTATCAGAAATCACTTTTTTTAATCAGATACCTCTACCTGCGGTTGATTCCAGTATGATATCATATTTCATTCAATAGACATCACATGGTGAGGGAATACCGTGGAGCCATGGAGTATACCAGGTTATTGTGGTACAAATGATTCTCAAGTTTACTCTTGATAATCAATTCCATTATTTTAAGTGGAATTGAAGTCAGATCACTGGGTCTGCGGTTGTCTGTGTCTGTTTTGTCGCTGCTTTGGGCACCATGTTTATAGAAAGACTTGCATTTATATAGAACCTTTCACAACCTCAGCACGTCCAAAGCACTTTACAGCCAATGAAGTACTTTTTGAAGTGTACTCACTGCTGTAATGTAGGACTCCATCACTTGAGGGAATAATTCACTGGCACCTCTCCAGTGTCCAGTGGCTCCCTCGTAATGAATGTTAGTGCCTTGCAAATCTCCTCTCTAATTTTTCTCAATATTCTGGGATAATTACCCTCTTTCCCTGGGGATTGATTGGTTTTCAGCCCTTTAAGCTGTCTAAGACTTCCATCTCATATGTATCAAAGCCATTAATTTTGCTTAGGTTTTTTCTGCTTGAGGAGGGCATCTTGCTCATACCTTTCCTTGTGAAC
Source organism: Somniosus microcephalus (assembly GCF_052327205.1). Lineage (NCBI taxonomy): Eukaryota > Metazoa > Chordata > Chondrichthyes > Squaliformes > Somniosidae > Somniosus > Somniosus microcephalus. The sequence goes on along the minus strand of NC_140993.1, from coordinate 155,908,213 downwards.
ACATGGAGGAAGTAATCATTTGGAATGTTTACTGTGACATTATGGTGTCAGTCTTGGCTCAGTGGTAGCACTCTCACCTCACGGTCAGAACACTGTGGGTTCAAGCCCCACTCCAGCACTTGAGTGTATAATCTAAGCTGATACTCCAGTGCAGCAACAGAGGGAGTGTTTTAATACAGGAGGTGTGCTGTCTTTCAAATAAGATGCTAAACCGAGGCCTTTTCTGCCCTTTCGGGTGGATTTAGAAGGTCCCATGGCACTATTTGAAGATGATCAGGTGAATTGTCCCAGTGTCCTGGCCAATATTTATCCCTCAAACACTAAAATAGATGTAAGAAGTCACACAACACCAGGTTATAGCCCAACAGCTTTATTTGAAATCACAAGCTTTCGGAGCGCTGCTCCTTCATCAGGTGAAGTGGAGAAATGCATAAAGACACAGCTTATATAGTCAGAGAATAATGTCAGATGTTTACAGGTAACCTTTCCAACTGCCATTTATCGCACCTCAGCAGAGAGATAATCACAGCAATCAAAGGTGTGAATGGTGTCCAAACAGGTCAGTCAGGAAAACATTACATCAAAGAACATGCAGATGCTGGGGTCTGTATGAAAAACAAAAAAACAGACAACGGATGAACGGACACCGCGCAACAATCACCAGGCAGGAGTGTTCCCTCCCAGTCGGGGAACACTTCAGCAGTCAAGGACATTCAGCCTCCGATCTTCGGGTAAGCATTCTCCAAGGCGGCCTTCGAGACACACGACAACGCAAAATCGTTGAGCAGAAACTGATAGCCAAGTTCCGCACCCATGAGGACGGCCTCAACCGAGATCTTGGGTTCATGTCACGCTACATGTAACCCCACCTGACGCAGGGTCATCCAGACTCGAGTCGACATTGGCTTGTTCGCTCTACACAGATGCGGCCGGACCTGCTGTGATTTCCAGCAAATAAAATGTTTTTTGTCTGTTTTTTTGTTTTTCATACAGACCCCAGCATCTGCATGTTCTTTGATGTAATGTTTTCCTGACTGACCTGTTTGGACACCATTCACACCTTTGATTGCTGTGATTATCTCTCTGCCGAGGTGTGATAAATGGCAGTTGGAAAGATTACCTGTAAACATCTGACATTATTCTCTGACTATATAAGCTGTGTCTTTATGCATTTCTCCACTTCACCTGACGAAGGAGCAGCGCTCCGAAAGTTTGTGATTTCAAATAAAGCTGTTGGACTATAACCTGGTGTTGTGTGACTTCTTACATTTGTCCACCCCAGTCCAACTCCGGCATCTCCACACCATGACTAAAATAGATGATCTAGTCATTTATCTCATTGTTGTATGTGGGACCTTACTGCGTACAAATTGGCTGCTGCACTTCCCTACATTTCAATAGTGACTGCACTTCAAAAGTATTTCATTGGCTATGAAGCACTTGAGGAATCCTGAGGTTGTGAAAGGTGCTCTATCGATAAAGGTTGTTTTCCTTCTTTCTTCTTCCATATTCATTCTCTGTTTCCAGATGGTTAGCATCTCACCTCTTTGACTACCTTCTTACTGTTGAAGTACTGAAAGAAGTTACTGTTGTTTTGCCTCTTTCAGTTATGTTTTTTGTAGGCATCTATTTACCCCTCAGGTTATATACTATTAATGTGTTTATACATGTTCCTATATTCATCCCAATGAACCCTCTCACTGCAGAAATTGTAAATGTAATTTTTATTCTTTATTTCAACTGAAGTGCAGTTGAACAACCTTCCCCAATCAATTTGCTCAAGTCGTTCCCTCATTTCTTTAATGTTAGCCCTTTCAAATGTAAATACCTAGCTCCTCACCTTTGGAATTTCTGAATGCAGTTCATATTGAATTTAATCATTCTGTGGCTGATGACCCCCTGTGGTGCCATGTCTATTTTCTGTATGTTATTTGGGTGAGTTAGGAATACTAGGTAAAGCTGAGCATTGCTTCTCGTGGCTTCCCTTATGCATTGGATGAAGATGCAGTCATGCATAACATTTACCAAATCTGACTCTGAAGCACTGGAGAACATGATTTATATCGCCCATCTATCAATGTTGAGACAATTCTCATGCATGTGGCTTTTAAGGCCCCATTGTTAATTCTCTCCTATCATTTACCCCAACTTGAAATGCCACTACCAGGTCCTTTCCTGTCCCCTTCAGTATCCTTCAATATGTATTGCTCAAGCTCCAGATAGACAACTCCTGTAGGTATTATTCTTGCGACATATATGGCTATCCACATTCCTAAGCCATGACCAATTTTCACAGTTGGGCCTCATTTCCACACCATCAGTGTGTACTATCTACAGGATGCAGTGCAGCAACTCACCAAGGCTTCTTCAGAAGCACCTCCTAAACCCACAACCTCCACCGCCTAGAAGGACAAAGGGGAGCAGGTGCATGGGAACACCATCACCTGCAAGCACCACTCTAAGTCACACACCATCCTGACTTGGATGTATATCGCTGTTCCTACATCATTGCTGGGTCAAAATCCTAGAGCTCCCTACCTAATGACATTGTGAGAGTACCTTCACCACATGGACTGCAGCAGTTCAAAAAGAAGGCCCACCATCACTGTCTCAAAGGCAACTAGGGATGACCAATAAATGCTGGCCTTGCCAGTAACGCCCACATCCCAAGAATGAATTTTTTAAAAAGGTAATACAGGGAGCACTACTGGAGTACTCAATAGAGAAACACAGGTAAACTTTGGAGTAATTGTCAGCTTTGTTCAGTGGCAAAAGGTTGTGGGATCAAGCCCTATCTAGGACTTAGCCCTGTAATATAGACTGACATTAGAGTGCAGTACTGAGAGAGTGCTTCATTGTCAGAGTTGCTGTTTCTTGGGTAAAATGTTAAACTGAGGGCCCATCTGCTTATTTCAATGATCCCATGGCATTGTTTCAAAGAAGAGCAGGAAGTCCTTTAGGTTTCCTGGCCAATGTTCATTCTTCAGCCAATACCAAAATCAGATTAACTAGTCATTCATCTCACTTGCTGTTTTGGAATCTTGCTATGCGCATACCAAAGTAATTCATGACCTATGAAGCACATTGGACTGTCCTGAAGTTGCCATAAAAATGCATTTACTCAATAGAAGAAACACAGTGTAGCAGTGGCTGTTATTTAAGACAACTGGTCACCGTAATAACAACAGAAAATGCTGGAAAAACTCAGCAAGTCAGGCAACATCCGTGGAGAGAAATTTGAGTTGACGTTTCGGGTTTGACCCTTCTTCAAAACTGGAGAGAAAAGGAACTAGATCGAAGGCAGGGCTGCGATCGGACAAAAGAATAAAAGAACCAAAAGAAGTAAAAGAGATTAGAAGCTAGACGAGATGGTGATAGGCTGTGATAAGGTGTAAAGTGTACTGGCAGGGCAAAAGATAGCTGCCAGGTGTGAGAGAGGAACAAAAGGAAAGGGGGGGGGGGAAAGGAAAGGAGTGGAAAAATATAAGTGAAAATGAAATAGGGGCCGAGGTTATGATCTGAAATTGTTGAACTCGATATTGAGACCGGAAGGCTGCAGACTGCCTAATCGGAAGATGAGGTGCTGTTCCTCGAGTTTACTTTGAGCTTCCGTGGAACAGTACAAGAGGCCAAGGACGGTGAGGTCCGAGTGGGAATGGAGCGGTGAATTGAAATGACAGGCGACCGGAAGCTCGGGGTCACCCTTACGGACTGAACGGAGGTGTTCCGCAAAGCGGTCACCCAACCTGCGTTTGGTCACCGTATGTTGAGTTCAAACTGCCAAAGGATGTGTGGGCCTCAAATAGAACTGAGGAGCAGCACAGACTACAGTAATTATTTGCTGCATAACGTGTCACCCTTCTCCAGTAGCTATTTAGTACTTTGGTGTGGGGGGGAGGGGGATAATATTCCAGTGCTTGACCTCAGCATACCTGTGAAAGGTTAATGGCAGGTTGCCAAGGGGGATTTGTTTAGCCTCCTTGTGACATTTATAATAAATGGTGGGAAATTCTTCAAGTTCTGTCACAGCTATTTATCTTTTAATTTTATATTTATGAGCCTCCATTTTTAATGGCAATACATCACTGAGATTTTCAAAGCTGTGCCTAAAGAATCTGTGTGGTGGGCTGATCAAATTTCAACCTTGGCGTGAGTGCAGCTGATGTGTCTGCCTGTAACTGTACAGTAAGAATGACTGGAGGAGACTCAAGGAATGGCAGCTGTGCTGGATTTCCCTAATTGACCCTTGTGTTGTGGGCCACACAGTCACAGGTTAAGAATTCTGCATTTAAATATCATGCCCACCCGCCACTATTTTATTACTTTTTGTCTGCTACAATCCAAACTACTGTAGTGGGCACTAAAGAGTGAAAACAGGGTTTTTCAGAGCAGGCAGGAACTGAATTGGCTTGAAAACACAGGCTTGTGAACAGATGTAACCCATTGTTACAGGTGTCAACTAGTCTGTATTTTAGTCACTGCTTGTACACTGTCATTCTCTTATTTATATAAGTATATAGTTTTAACAAAATCATAGTGCATAGTTTCCCATTTGAGGATAAATTTGGCGAGGCTTCACTCCTGGTACATAGTCTCGGTCGATGGGAATATGGCTAAGAGGATCAAGCGCGGAGGACTGCACGACTCATTGGCAGCACTCCTGATTTTCCTGTGATTAATTTTAGTGGGTAGAAAATCAGGAGCAGCACATGGTTTATTTTGAATATTTTAGAAGATAAAATTATGTGTTCTGGTTATCTAAAGCAGATGTTTTGGGCTGTGGGTTGACCGGGAAAGATGGGTCCCTGATGATTGTTGGCATGTCTCCGGTGCTGATCTGAGGCTCTTGGTATTAAGTCCTTTACAATAAAGGTTTGTACGTCCGACTCTGCTGCCTTTCCTTTGAGTGTCCTGTTGGAAACTGTGACCAGACAGAAAACTTCAGGTGCTCAACTGTAAATTGCTGTGATGACATTATAAATGTTAATCCTCTTGTATGTGAATGTCATCACACATCAAGGACGTGGAGCTCTTTGGCAGTCTGTGCCAACAGACAGCTCTGCAGGAAACTGTCTGAGAAGAGTGAGCCCACACAGAATATTCAGGCAGTATAGGGGTGATTTTGATGTTGCATATAAATCGGTCGAGTGGTGAGTGAGGGAGATGCAGATGGTGTCCAGAGCAATCAGCAGGTGACCCAATCCATTTTTGTTTGGGGTTCTCATTATATTGTGCTTGGCGAGCTGCCAGCATGAAATGCACTTCCCGATAGGCAACTCGCCGATCTGGAGGCGGGGAATTGGATCAAGGCGACCATCTGCAAAGGTCCTACAGCAACACCATAGAGGAGGGGAATAGAAGCATCAGGAATGAAAACAAACAGCAGGCAACAATTTTGCAGAACTACAGCAGTAGGTACATTAAATGTGAATGCCTGTAAGGATCAAAAGCCAAAGACAGCCATGAAAATGTGTCCCAAACCTTCATCAAACTCACTAGTCCTGGGATTATTTTTTATGTAGCTTGCTCCGGGGCACTTTATTTTTGTTGATGTAACTCACTCTTGTGTACCTATTTCTCTTTATATTACTCACTCCTGCTTATTGTTTTTATGTAAATCACTTCAGAGTATTGATTATTATTTATGTAATGCGTAACAATATATAAAAAGGATGGGAAAAGACTGGCCAGTCCATCAAGCCAACTCCATGTAGACCTGGTGCAAGCCACATACTTCCTCAATCTGACCCCTCCCCCACAGTCACATTATCTCCTGGGTGAGGTAGAAGACCAGAAAGAAAGAAAAATCCTCTCTCCCAGGCACCTATCATTCTTTATGCAAGTCACTCCCAGCTTTCTATTGCTGTTGCTAGAATTCATTCCCAGGTATCTATTAAGGTGCATTTACACTATATAACTATAGTGTTGGTGTGAAGCTGTAGTTATAGTCTGATTGCAACAAGAGTCTGGAGCCTGGCCTGAACTGACACTGCAGCGAAGCAGAGGGACTGTAGTATATATATTAAAACTGGTGAGTGGTATTCTGATTCTAATGGTACGCAACGAGTGGGTGTTGCTGTAAACGGAACAATATGTGATACATCGACAATAGTGGCATGGCACTTAACTTACGTGATAACCCCTGACTGACACCTCATTCGTGCAGGAGCGTGCCCCACTTCAAACCTTTGAGGTATCGAGCCCCTAAGATCAACTGGGGCAGAAATCTCCCACACCACATAGAAATGTGGGATTGAACATTGGGCAGCAAAAGAATTTAGTTTCACAGGCCAAAATTATCTACAGCTGATAAGGTCTGCCAGCAAACCCGCTCCAATCTAAAAACAGGCCAAAATTGTCTCCTGATGATCTCCCATCCTGCTATCCTTGCCAACGATGCCCACATCCCAAGGATGAATAAAAGATTGCTCTCACCCCCAGCCCCATCCCTTCCTTTGTCTGCCCCTTCTCACCTCTTATCCCCCCTCCTCTCCCACCTCCCGTCCTGCATCTTTTCCACTCTCCCCTCCAAAACTCCTGCTTACCTTCTCTTCCAACTCTACTCTCGCCTCCCTTCCTCCGCCCCTTCTTCTCTCCTCTTTCCTCTTCCTCTACTCCCCTCCCCTTTTTTACCCTCCCATTCTACTTCTCATCCCCCGTTTCTTTGTTAGGTTCCCCCATCCTATATTCTCCTCTCTCCGTCTCCTCCTCTCCTCTCACTCCGTCCACCCAATCCACCCCTCATCCACATTCCTCCGTTCCTCTCCTCTTCTCTCCCCCCTCCTGTTCTCTCCCATTCTGCCACTGCTCTGAACCATTCCCCATTCTGCCCTTTGTCCCACCCCTTCTCGTCTTAGTTCATTCCCGTCTCTTCCCATTTCTCCTTTCACTTATCCTGCTGCTCCTTTTCCCTGTCCCAATTCTCCTCTATTTCTTCCTCCCCTCCTTTCCACCTTCTGTACTTTCCCCTCCTCTCTTTCACCCATTCTCTCACTCCATCCCGTCCTCTCTCCCTCTCTCCTCCCAACTTCTTCCCCTCTTTTGTCATCTCTCTCACTTCTCCTTTCCACCTCTTCTCTCCTCCCTCTCCTCTCCTCTCATTCCTTCTCCCAGGTATCTGGTAAGTCACTCCCCAGTATCAATTAGTCTATGTAACTCCTAGATATCTATTATTCTCTATGTAAGTCACTCCCAGGTATCAATCACTAAAGCATTGGAAAGACCCATTTCTTTTTATTCTTTGCATTTACTAAATGAAATACTAAGCATTAAAGCTGAATATAATTAGAAATGACTGACCAGGATGCTTTGAAAGGCCATGGCTTGTAGCCTACATAGGGAAGGAAAAGTAAGGCTGCGAAATTTGATATGTTAGCGCCTCCTGTTAGTGCCTGGTGGGGGCATTAAGGGGTTAGCACCCGGGCACTGCGAATGCAGTGACGCCTGCGAACTTCAGTACCGGGTTAGCGCTGGCGGTAACTCTTAGCCCCTGGACCTCTAGCGCCTCGCAGATCGTGGCATCATAAAGTGCGCAGCGCCCCGTTATTGCCCTGGATGCAAAATTGAATCTCGCCCCCTGCTTTGTCGCCTCACGCCAGCAAGTGGAGGTGTTGTGAACTCAGCTGGCCGCTTCGGGAGAGGTAATTAAAGGGAATGCGTTTCAGCTAGGGCAATCTTTATTATTTGCACCAGTCTGGTGTCTGCGCAAAGTTTTTAATGTTTCATTGGTGCAAGATGTCCAAGCCTTCCACTTTGTGAGAGTGTTTGGGGCTGTAATGGCAGTCGCCCAGGTCGCCTTGCAAAACAGAACTGACGAAACTAGCTTGTGCAGCATCATTGGCCCTTCCCTTTAAGCGAGGGAAGCAGCCTCTGTGATGAAAGGGTGCCGTTCACAATGCACTTGAAATTGTTTAGCGCTCTGCTGCTACCGCCCCACTCTCGGACTTTAGCGCCCTAAGAGAAGTGTTTAGCACATGATTTAGCTCTCCAAGAGGGAAATGGAGCACTAAAACTGAATTGCGTGGGAGGCGAGAATGATTAGCGCCAGGCCTTAATTTTTCAACTTTTAGGGGGCTAAATTTGGTTGATTTGCGCCTCCTGTTGGCGCAAATCAACTAGTGCCTGGGTGCGATACCGCTAACACCTCCCGTGAAATTCAGCAGGAAGTTAGCGGCGGCACTAACCATTAGCGCTGTGCAGCCGACGATGACATCATCACCGTGCACAGCGCGCCAGCTCTAATATTGGGTGGCACCTGTTGTGTATGTGCCTTTAAGATAGGAACTGATTCTATACTGCAGTACCGGCAGTGACCACCCCTGTATATAAAGCCATAGCAGGCTTCTGTATTTCAGTCTTGAATTACTCTCTGTTCAGTAAATACCTGTTTTATTGTTCTCCTGCAGTCTGAGTATTATTGATCCTCGGACACTACACTGGCGACGGACAGGTTTGAACTCACCTGCAGTACTGCATCACCTCACGGGGATCTTTTCCCTGAAGAGAAGCTTCTTGGAGGTCGAAGTCAGAACAGCGGGCGTCGACCGCGGGCAACCGCCCAGGGATCCATCGGAGAGTTGCAGGGGAGGCTGTGGAGAGCTGGGCCTGGCTCCCCAGTCGAGGTGTTCCAGCAAGTCGTGCTGGTAGCAGGTAGTGCGCTGACCCTTCCGGACTGCGGCGGGCTCGGGCTCGATCGAGCGGCTCTGCAAAGGGGCCGTGCAGCGTCGTCGGGAGGAAGAGAGAGAGAGAGGGTGGAGCGCACAGGGCACGGTCGGTGCTCAAGAACCGGGCAGCGTGGAGAGGATAGAACGCAGGGAAGGAAAAGTGATACGCGCCGAAGCCGCGAAGAAGGAAAAGCGCGGGAGGCGCCATTTTATTCCATTGGGGAAGAAGGAAAAGCGCGGGAGGCGCCATTTTATTCCATTGGGGAAGAAGAAAAAGCGCGGGAGGCGCCATTTAAAATCACTCAGGATGCCGAAGAGTGGCAGTATCACTGCTTTCGACAACGAGGTAGAAGACTGGACCACGTATGTGGAAAGAATTGAAGTGTACTGCGGGGCAAATGAGGTGGCCGATGGAAAGAAGGTGTCGGTATTATTAAATTTGATGGGCGCGAGAATGTACGGTCTATTGCGGAATTTAATTACCCCAGCTAAACCAATGGAGAAAAGTTTTGAAGAGATTGTTAATATCTTACAGGAACACCTAAACCCTACACCGCTGCTGATAGCAGAAAGATTCAAGTTCCATAAAAGAAACCAGCACAAAGATGAGAACAATGCTGACTATCTTACGGAACTACACAAGTTATCAAAGCACTGCCAGTTCGGAGCAGGACTGGCAGACACCTTGCGGGATAAATTTGTCTGCGGGCTCCAGAGTGAAGGAACCCAGAAATGACTACTTTCGGAAAAGGACCTGATGCTAGAACAGGCTTTCAGCATGGCAGTATCCTACGAAGCAGCAGCACGGGGAGCTGCGGAAATACAACAGAAACCACAGGAATACAGCGCTAACGAAATGGCGTATGGAGCAGAAAAGTGCTATTGCTGCGGCAGAACAACCCATGATCAGAAGGACTGCTGGGTTAAGGACAAAGTATGCAGGCAATGTGGGAAAATGGGACACATAGCAAGAGTCTGCAGGTCGGGAAAGAAAACCAACACTACAAGAACTACTAACGACAAGTACAAGAAAGTAAAGAAATTGACAGACAGTAGTTCGGAAGATCAGGAGAGTGATAAGGACTCCGGGAGCAGGAGACTAAGTTGTCTAAAGTTACACAACGTGATCGCAAAGGAGGATCACCGAACCATTTGGGTCACCCTCATGATAGCAGGGTCCCCAGTAAAGATGGAATTGGACACAGGATCAGCCCTAACTGTCATGAATCGACGAGACTATGAGCGGCTATTCTCACACATACCCTTGAAGGACACGTCCATTGTATTGAAGACATACATGGGGCAAAAAGTCTACCCCAGAGGAAAAATAAGGGTGCCAGTTGAATACATAGAAACATAGAAGATAGGAGCAGGAGTAGGCCATTCGGCCCTTTGAGCCTGCTCCGCCATTCAACGAGATCATGGCTGATCATCCAAACCCTAGCACACGGTCCCTACACCGACAGCCATCCCACCCAAACCCTATCCCCGTAACCCCACGTATTTAATCCCCCCTAACACTAAGGGCCAATTTTTATCATAGCCAATCAACCTAACCCGCACATCTTTGGACTGTGGGAGGAAACCGGAGCACCCAGAGAAAACCCACGCAAACACGGGGAGAATGTGCAAACTCCACACAGACAGTCACCCGAGGCCAGATTTGAACCCGGGTCCCTGGCGCTGTGAGGCAACAGTGCTAACCACTATGCCACCAATACAACGGCAAAGAAACACAGAAACTGTATCTATATATACTACCAGATGGAGGACCACCATTATTGGGATGTGAATGGATCCGAAAAATACAATTGGATTGGCATTCCATTCAGGCGCTAACTGTGACTGATAAAAAGGATCATGACGTCACACCTGGACGACTGTCAAAAATTCTAACTGACGTGAAAGAGGTGTTCCAACAAGGACTTGGGACTCTAAAAGGAGTAATGGCAATGATAAAAATCGAAGATAACGCAAACCCAAAATTTTTTAAGGCCAGACCGGTACCTTATGCGATCCGCCCAGCCGTTGAAGCAGAGCTGGAGAGTCTGGAGCGTTTGGGTGTGCTGTCCAAGGTGGACTGGAGCGAGTGGGCCACACCCATCGTTCCTGTAATGAAGAAATCATTGAGCAGCACGCCTGGGGAACCGAAGAAGGTTCGCATCTGTGGGGACTTCAAGGTAACTGTGAACCCAGTCTTGCACACAGTACAATATCCGCTTCCACGGATAGAAGATATTTTCGCCTCACTATCTGGAAGGAAACGCTTTACAAAGATTGATCTGGCCCAAGCGTATCTACAAATGGAGGTGGAAGAAGCGTCTAGGAAATACCTCACGATAAACACTCACAAAGGCCTTTACCAGTACAATCGACTGGTATTCGGGGTAGCATCAGCCCCGGCTATTTGGCAGAGGGTGATGGAACAAGTCCTGCAAGGGATCCCGGGGACCCAGTGTTATTTGGACGACATCCTGGTTACGGGCGAAAATGACAGTGAACACCTTGCCAACCTGGAGCAGGTGCTCACGAGATTACAGGAATATGGGCTACGAGCCAACCGCCCCAAATGCGAGTTCTTCAGGAGACAAATCTCGTATTGTGGCCACATGATTGATGAGGAAGGGTTGCATAAGTCGCCGGACAAGATTGAGGCTGTAGTCAAGGCTCCAGCACCGGAAAATGTGTCGCAACTGAGGTCGTTCCTCGGGTTGGTGAACTACTACCATAAGTTCTTGCCGAATTTATCTACAATTCTGCACCCACTGAACGCCCTACTGCAAACTGGAGTAACATGGAAATGGAGTGATGAGTGTAAGCGTGCCTTTCAGAAATGTAAATGCCTAATCACTTCAAAAGAAGTATTGGCCCACTACAATCCAACACTACCGATTCGGTTAGCATGTGATGCGTCTCCCTACGGCATCGGAGCGGTGCTGTCACACAAATTCCCTGATGGTTCAGAGAGGCCAATAGCCTTTGCGTCGCGCTCGTTAACCTCAGCCGAGTGTACCTACGCCCAGATTGACAGGGAGGCCCTTAGCCTGGTGTGGGGGTGAAGAAGTTCAATCACTATCTGCACAGGCAGAAATTCACCCTACTGACTGATCATCAGCCCCTGGTCTCCATTTTTAACCCAAAGAAGGGCGTTCCGGCGATGACGGCGCAACGGCTGCAAAGATGGTCACTTTTTCTAGGGACACATCAGTACCACATAGAGTACAAGGGTACGAAACAGCATGGAAACGCTGATGGGCTGTCGCGCCTACCGTTGCCTACGGTAGAGGAAGCACCTGCAGTGGACCCTGTTGAGATATTCCATGCGACCATAGTCGAATGTCTACCTGTTACAAACTCAAGTATAGAGAAGGAAACCCGAAATGACCCGACACTCTCTCGGGTCTATGATTTGACGGTGAAGGGATGGCCAGCACATGGCGACTCACTGTTGCCAGCATTCTCGCCAAGGAGAGAACAGCTGTCAGTGTGCCGGGGGACCTTGATGTGTGGATCCCGAGTGGTAATTCCACCCAAGTTGAGAGATAGAGTGCTCAATGAGCTTCATGAGGGTCATCTGGGAGGGGTAAAAATGAAGAGCCTAGCCAGGGCGTTTGTGTGGTGGCCGGGAATCAATAAAGAAATCGAGGATATGACCAAGAGATGCACAGGATGCCAGAAGGTCCAAAACGCTCCACCACAGGCCCCGCTACATCCATGGGAGTGGCCCTCATCTCCATGGCAACGGGTACACATTGATTTTGCTGGTCCATTTATGGACTCAATGTTCCTAATCGCTGTGGATGCCCATTCGAAATGGCCAGAGGTCATCAAAATGTCCTCCACCACCACGGAGAAAACTATTGCAGTCCTACGGACCACCTTCGCAAGGAATGGCTTGCCAGAACAGATTTGCTCCGACAATGGGCCACAGTTTGTGTCAGAGGATTTCCGGTGGTTTCTGAGGAATAATGGGGTGAAGCATTACACATCTGCCCCATATCATCCAGCCACAAATGGATTGGCTGAGAGGTTTGTTCAGACCTTTAAAAAGGCCATAAAGGCAATGCATAATGACGACATACCACTACAACACAAGGTGGATAATTTCTTGTTTGCTTACCGGAATGCGACACATGCAGTCACCAACCAAACTCCAGCCATAATGTTCTTCAACCGAAGGCTAAGATGTCGCCTGGATTTGCTCAAACCAAACATAAGACGAGATGTTGAGGATAAGCAATTCCAGCACATAAACGAGGAGCCAACCAGGAGCTTCAAGATAGGGCAACCAGTCTTGGCCCGCGACTACCGAACAGAAAAATGGCAGCCAGGAACGATATGCACACAGCAGGGACCACTAATGTACACAGTGGACATTGGAGAGAGCATCGTGAGACGCCATGCTGACCAGATTCTAGAGTCACAGGAACAAGCCAAACCCATACCACGAGCAGGTGCACCTGGTAATCAACCCGAAGTACAGATTGCGTCTACCTCAGAAGCAGTGGTATTGGAAGCTGACGAACCAACCAATGACAATGAGCCAGAATCAACTCCGCCGCAAGAACAGGATACTCGAGAAAGGCGCTATCCAGTCAGGATCAGGAAGCCTCCTCAAAGACTGAACTTATAAATGATTATTTCAGTTGATGTATATAGTACAGAGAAAATTGTAATTGTAATTAGTTATTATTTAGTTGTTAAATGAATGTTATGTACTGTTTATCTAAAAGGGGAGGAATTGTTGTGTATGTGCCTTTAAGAGAAGAACTGATTCTATACTGCAGTACCGGCAGTGACCACCCCTGTATATAAAGCCATAGCAGGCTTCTGTATTTCAGTCTTGAATTACTCTCTGTTCAGTAAATACCTGTTTTATTGTTCTCCTGCTGTCTGAGTAGTATTGATCCTCGGACACTACAGCACCCCCCGACTTACCGCCGGATGCTATTTCCGCCGGGGTCAGGGGGGCCTACCTGCGGCTGGGGCAGCGCTTTGTTAAAGGGGAGGTGGCGGGAGGCCATTTTTGTTGCTGGCCGCCTGCCAGCACCTGCTCCCGTTGCTGTCCCCGGCCCCCGTGAAGCCCCCCTGTGGGGTACCGGCTGCTCTCCGTGATCCCTGGTGGCCCAGCTGGGTGCCGGGATGCGCTGCGCCAGGCCCCTCCCCTTTAATAAGGGGAGGAGGGCCTGCAGTACTGCGACATGACGTGTCACAGCGCATGGTGCTGCGGATCGTAGCGCCGCGATATTGGCTCACAGCGCCCCAAGAGGAGACGCGGGGCGCTTCCAGTAGCACCCCTCCTCCCTCTTGGGGTGCTATCTGGGAAAATCGGCAGTGGGGGCGCTAACTTTTTCGGGGTGCTAACGTCCAAAGGGGGGCGCCACCCAATTTTCACCCCTTAAATGTTTAACGCCCCCAACAGGGCTATACCGAATTTCTCCCCCTAAGTCTTTTTGGTGTCGGACAAGCAATGCTACGTGAAATTTTAATTATAGATTTTTAAACCAAAATGAGTTTTCTTTGGCCTTCACCAGCATAAACACAGGTGTTGAATCAGACGCAGTTATTCTATTTCTGCAGTTGGTTTAAGTGATTTATTATGCAAGTTTTACTCCATGCTCTTAAATCTCACTTTACAGCCTGTCTCTGTGGTAAGTACTTCCACACCTATAATCGTTGCTTTGCACGAATGTCATGCAACTTAAGCTCATTAATCATAATCAATGGGCACCAGCAAAAACATAATATGCCCGATCATATTAGAGAATTGGCAACACTGGGACTTTAATGTATTTTGTTTCTTTCATAAACTATATACCATACAACAAGCACCTTTCACTCCTGGCTCGGCTTCCTTATTGTGGTTAGCTCCTATCCAGTGAGGGCTCCGTATTATTTTTGACCTTTCTTTTCAAATGACCTAAAGTGCCAGCAGCAATGCATAAAATGTCTAACTAACTGCAGCGTATGTCAAGAGAAGCTTCACTGGATTATCATAGTATGATAGAATCACAGAAAGAGGCCATTCGGCCCATCAAGTCTGCGCCGGCTCTTTCGAAGAGCAATCCAGTTTTTCCCACTCGCCCACTCCATCCCCCATATCCCTGCAATTTTTCCTCCTTCAAGTATTTATACAATTCCCTTCTGAATCTGTATCCACCACACTATCAGGTGGTGTATTCCAAATCCTAACCTCTCGTTGCATGAAGAGGTTTTTCCTCATGTCGCCTCTGCTCCTTTTGCCAATCGCCTTGAATCTGTGCGCTCTGGTTATCGACCCTTCATCCATTGGAAACAGTTTCTCTTTATTTACTCTATCTAATTCCTTCATGATTTTAAACACCTCTATCAAATCTCCTCTTAGCCTTCTCTGCTGCAAGGAGAACAACCCCAGCTTCTCCAGTCTATCCACGTAACTGAAGACCCTCATCCCTGGGACCATTCTAGTAAATCTCTTCTGTACCCTCTCCAAAGCTTTCACATCCTTCCTAAAGTGTGGTGCCCAGAATTGGACACAATACTCCAGCTGGGGCCGAACTAGTGTTTTATATAGGTTTAGCACAACTTCCTGGCTTTTGTACTCTGTGGGGTCAATTTTCTGGCCGCCGTCGGGCGGCTTTTCATGCGGCCGGGGGCCGAAAATTGGCGAAAAAGCAGGTCGGGACCCCCCCCCGCCTGATTCCCCGCCCCGTCTGACTTTCGGACCGCCGTTTCCCCGCGCCCCACTTCAGTCTCAGCCGCCGCTGGCGGGACTGGTCGTCGGAGCACTAATAAGCAATTACCAGCTTGTTGAGGTAGTTTCTCCGGGGCCGTTGCAACTTTGGGGCTTTCCCCACATCAAACCCGCCTGCGGGGAACCCCGCTGCTGAGAGCTGGTGTGAAGCTTGCCGGCTTGCTTGCTGTCAGCTGCAGGTCAATGGAGAAGCTGCGATTTAAAGGGACAGCACTTGTATATTGAAGGACCTTGTTGTTGCAGGTTTGGGGCTACTTCTTCAAGGCTTAGGCACAGCTGCGGAAGGTTGGAGCCTCACACACTTCTCCAATGCGATCTCCTGGGAAGCCCCTCTCGCCACCCTCACTCAGCGCTTCCTCAGCGGAGGCATCTACGAGAAGCATGGGACGCCTTTTTTTCCTTCCCTTCTTGCCATTAGAGGATCTCCAGCAGCAGAGGTGGCAGCAGCAGAACCAGGAACAGCAGGATCAGCAACAGGCGCACCAGGCTGCTGCTCACTCACCTGAAGCTGCACAGGCCAGAAGGGGCCAGCGCTTGGAAGTGGCTTGAGAGCACCTTGCTGCGCTTTAGGGGGCCATGGGGACCCGTTTCTGCACTGGCAGTCCTACTCAGAAGGACTTCCATGAAGATCTGGTTTCTCTGTTCAACAGATGGCCAACGCTCCTCAAGAGATGTCATTCTCTTATGAGCACTCACCATGTTTTCCGTACCCTGGTGAGTTATCTCCTCCATGGAGGTTGCCAACCTTTCCATGGTGATGCGTTCATGCGCCAATGACTCCACAAAGGCTCTGCTCATGGTCGCTATGGACTCCTCCATTCGCTCCACACTCGCAGCGACCCTGGAGACAGAGACTCCTGCATCTGTGCATGGAGATCCATCACCTCTTCTCTTACGGATGGACCCAGAGGCAGAGGGTCGACATGCAGCGTAGCTGAGCTGAGCTGGCAGAGTCCTGCACCCTCTAACGAGGACTCTCCACTGCTGTCCCTGTCTCCAGAATCTGCTGAGGCTCACTTGTGAGCTGTGAAACACCAGGTGACAACACTACTCTATGTCCCAAAGATCCCCCCGAGGTGTGAGTGTCTGCGCTGGTGCTGGGTGCGCTTACTTCTGCTGACGCTGTGCCCTCAGAGGTTGGAGCTTCCTCTGAGGAGTCTGGCTGCACAGCCTCTTCCTCCTCCACAGTGAGGACGGGGGCTCTGGATGGTACTGTGGGGGAGTTAAGGAAGGAATTAGAGATGTAATGCCAAGGTTCTTCTGGTGACTCCCAGCGAGTTGGCATCTGCTGACACCTGCATCCATGCAGCATTGGTCTCAGTGGGAGGCCGCTTCCTCCCTGACCTAGGGAAGAGGACCTCCCTGTGGGCCCTAACCCCATCCAATAATGCCTGCAGTGAAGCCTCGTCGAATTTGAAGGCAGCTCAGCCTCTGCCGCTGGCAGCAGCTGGTGCAGGCTCCTCTGCCATTGTGCAAAAGTGGCTGAGAAGCCTGCAGAGGTGGAGAAGCTTGCTGGACACTTTGAAAGCACCACGAATGATGACATCATACTGTGGGGATTTCTGACTCGAATTGGACAATTAGCAAGGCTTCCCACATGCTGGGAATTAATTGGCCAATTGAGGGAAAATTGCGTGGAGCTGGCTGACACTTTTTTACGTGTGTCAGAAACCCCACATTCGGGGAAACCTGACCATTTCCCACACAAGCCGAAAATCGGGGCCTGTGTATCTATTTTCAAGCCCAGGATTCCATGTGCTCTATTAACTGCTTTGTTAACCTGTCCTGCCACCTTCAAAAATTTGTCCACAAATCCCCCCAGGTCTCTCTCTTCTTGCACCCCCTTTTAAATTGTACCATTTAGTGTGTATGGTCTCTCCTCATTCTTCCGAGCAAAATGTATCACTTAAACTGCTAAGAGAATATTTGATAGGAATCATACCATATACTTTTTCTGATCTGTGCTGACTTATTCAATGCTACTATATGATCTTGTATATTTTTTACACATTACTTTTGGAGACCTAACTTTCCATCTCAGAATCGAAGAAGAGTATTCTTTTCATTTCTTTTAACTTTTCACTTACTACACGATAATGAAAAAAATGTAATTCTACTCTATTTAAATATACCATCTTGCTTTCTTAAAAGGCATTGCTGTCCTGCCAAAGAGATCTGCATTTCATTTTACCAGGTTTATAAATGAAATTTCAGCTTAAATCTTCCAGACCTACGCAAAGGGGGCAGAAATGTGGCAAGGTGGAATTTCCGCCCACCGCTTTAGCCACCTATGCCCCATCCCAAATCTCAAGAGCAAAGTTATTAAAGTATTCAGGATGGGTGCCCACCGCCTGTAGAGGCAAAGCACAGGTATCCACCCTGCTTTGCTGCAGGACAGTCTGAGCAGCACCCTGCCACTCTGAGAAAGGAAGCCCAAGCCTCAGACTGGACTGAAGAAAAACATTCTTTTTTTTTGTCGCTCTTGGCCCCCTTTCAACAACAATCTTTCTAGGATCGATTGCCATTTGCCTTCTCCGCTGTTGATCCCAATTAATGCTAAGAATGGGAATTATGGAACATAGGAACAGGAGTAGGTCATTCAGCCCCCCATGCCTGTTCCACCATTCAGTTGTATCATGACTGATCTGTACCTCAGCTCCATTTACCCAATGTTTCTCCATAGCCCTTGATACCCTTACTTAGCAAAAATCTATCAATCTCAGTCTTGAAAATGTTATTTGACCCAGCATCCACAGCCTTCTGGGGGAGAGTTCAAGATTTCCACTACCCAGTGTGTGAAAAAAATGCTGATTTTGGCCTATCTCTAATTATAAGATTGTGCCCCTTATTCTGGATTCTTCCACCAGATTTTGACAATGGGGACGTGATGGAGGCGGGACTCCCACTTTTTGGGTTGTAGTCCCACCTCCATCGACTTGTGGCCAACCCATGCTATTTTCCCTTGATTGACCTTGTTAAGCCCGCCCAGCGGGCTCAGCAGGCCAATTAAGGGACACCTGGTTACTGGTGACGTCAGTGATTGACATTTCATCTGTCAAGAGCTTTTGACAGATGAAAAATCAGTGTTTGACAGCTCTATGAAGCTGTCAAACACTGACAATCTGTCTTCTAACTTGAGTCCTTCTACTCAGACTCAGTTAGAGATCTCTCCAGACCAGAAAGCAGAATGCTGCAGCTTTTGATATTTCAGCGGCCATTCTGCTTTCTGTGCTGGTGAACTGAGGGACTCCCGAGAACTGAAGGAAGGAAGCCTGCAGGAGAAAGTAAAGGTAAGTAAAACTTATTAAAACACTTAATTGGCACTAATCCCCTTCCCGCCTCAGGGAGGCGGCTCCCAGCATAAGTCGGATACCTGCCTCCTGGGACATTGGCCCGGAGGCGGGTTGGGGGCAGGATGGGTTCGTGCCCCCCGATTCTGCAATTTTCCCACCACTCCCACCTCCAAACCCACCTCCACGGGGCTTGGAAATTCGAGCCCATTGTATCTACCCTATCAAATCCCTTTATGATTTTAAACACCTCAATTAGATTATCTCTCAATATGCGAAACTCAAGGTAATACAAAATAAGTTTCTGCAACCTGTCCTAATAATTCAACCCTTTAAGACCCAGTATCATTCTGGTGGATCTATGCTGTACCTCCTCCAAGACCAATATATCCTTCCTATGGTTTTACTTGGAGGCGGGTTTTGAGGCGGGAGTGGTGGGAAAATTGCAGAATCGGGGAGCACGAACCCATCCTGCCCCCAACATCTGTAAGACAAAGGTCCTCTACCAACCTGCCCCCGCCACACAGTACTGCCCCCCGATTATCAAAATCCACGACAAAGCCTTGGACAACGTGGACCATTTTGCATACCTCGGGAGCCCTGTCAACAAGGGCAGACGTTGACGACGAAGTCCAACACCGCCTTCAGTGTGCCAGTGCAGCCTTCGGTCACCTGAGGAAGAGAGTGTTTGAAGACCAGGACCTCAAATCCGGCACTAAGCTCATGGTCTACAGAGCAGCAGTGATACCCGCCCTGCTGTATGCCTACAGAGCAGCAGTGATACCCGCCCTGCTGTATGCCTCAGAGACATGGACCATGTACAGCAGGCACCTCAAAGCACTGGAGAGGTACCACCAACAGTGCCTCCGCAAGATCCTGCAAATCCATTGGCAGGATAGGCGCACCAACATCAATGTTCTTGCTCAGGCCAACATCCCCAGCATCGAAGCTTTGCCCACACTCAATCAGCTCCAATGGACGGGTCACATTGTCCGCATGCCCGATACGAGGCTCCCAAAACAAGCGCTCTACTCGGAGCTCCGGCACGGCAAGAGAGCCCCAGGTGGGCAGAGAAAACGCTTCAAGGACACCCTCAAAGCCTCCTTGAACAAGTGTAACATCCCCATTGACACCTGGGAATCCCTGGCCCAAGACCACACAAAGTGTGGGAGAAGCATCCGGGAAGGCGCCGAACACCTCGAGTCTCTTCGCCGGGAGCAAGCGGAAGCCAAGCGCAGGCAGCGCAAGGAGCGCACGTCAACCCAAGCACCCCACCCACCCGCCCCTTCAACCACCGTCTGCCCCACCTGTGACAGAGACTGTAGGTCCCACATTGGACTCATCAGTCACCTGAGAACTCATTTTTAACGTGGAAGCAAGTCATCCTCGGTTCTGAGGGATTGCCTAAGAAGGAGAAGATCCTTCCTATGGTTCGATGCCCAAAGCTTAATGCAGTACTCCAGATGAGGTCTGACTACGTACAACTGAAGCATAACTTCCTCCCCTTTGTACTCCAGCCCCAATTGAGATAAAGGCCAACATTCCATTAGTCTTTTTGATTTTTTGTACCTGTGCACTAGCTTTTAGCGATTTGTGTACCTGGTCACTCAAATAAAAATAAAACAAAACATGGGGCGCAACCGTGGATAACAAGGAAAATTAGGGATAGCATAAGATCCAAGGAGAGGACATATAAATTGGCCAGAAAAAGCAGCAAACCTGAGGATTGGGAGCAGTTTAGGATTCAGTAAAGGAGGACAAAGGGATTAATTAAGAGGGGGAAAATAGAGTATGAGAGTAAGCTTTCAGGGAACACACAAACTGACTGTAAAAGCTTCTATAGATATGTGAAGAGAAAAAGATTGGTGAAGTCAAGCGTATGTCCCTTGCAGTCAGAATCAGGGGAATTTATAATGGGGAACAAAGAAATGGCTGACCAATTAAATACATACATTGGTTCTGTCTTCATAAAAGAGGACACAAATAACCTCCCAGAGATGTCGGGGAACATAGGGTCTAATGAGAGGGAGGAACTGAATGAAATCAGTATTTGTACGGAAATGGTGTTAGGGAAATTGACGGGATTGAAGGCCGATAAATCCCCAGGGCCTGATAATCTACATCCTAGGGTACTTAAGGAAGTGGCCCTAGAAATAGTAGATGCATTGCTGGTCATCTTCCAAAATTCTATAGACTCTGGCACAGTTCCCATGGATTGGAGGGTAGCTAATGTAACCCCACTATTTAAAAAAGGTGGTAGAGAGAAAACCGGGAATTATAGACCAGTAAGCCTGACATCAGTAGTGGGGAAAATGCTAGAGTCCATTATAAAAGATGTAATAGCAGAGCACTTGGAAAACAGTGACAGGATCAGACAAAGTCAACATGGATTTACAAAAGGTAAATCATGCTTGACTAATCTACTGGAATTTTTTGAGGATGTAACTGGTAGAATAGATAAGGGAGAACCAGTGGATGTGGTGTATTTGGCCTTTCAGAAGGCTTTCGATAAGGTCCCGCATAAGAGATTAGCGTGTAAAGTTAAAGCACATGGGATTGGGGATAAGGTACTGACTTGGATAGAGAACTGGTTGGCAGACAGGAAGCAAAGAGTTGGAATAAATGGGTCTTTTTCTGAGTGGCAGGCAGTGACTAGTGGGGTACCGCAGGGATCGGTGCTAGGACCCCAGCTATTCACAATATATGTTAATAATCTAGACAAGGGAACTAGATATAATATCTCCAAGTTTGCAGACGACACAAAGCTGGGTGGGCGTGTGTGTTGTGAGGAGGATGCCGAGAAACTCCAGTATGATTTGGACAGGTTGGGTGATTGGGCAGATGCAGTATAATATGGATAAATGCGAGTTTATCCACTTTGGTGGCAAAAACAGGAAGGCAGATTATTATCTGAACGGCAATAGATTGGGAGAAGGGGAAGTGCAAAGAGACCTGGGTGTCCTCATTGAAACTTATAAAATTCTAACAGAACTAGACAGACTAGATGCAGGAAGGATGTTCCCAATGGCGGAGGAGTGCAGAACCAGGGGTCACAGTCTAAAGATAAGGGGTAAGCCATTTAGGACAGAGATGAGGAGGAATTTCTTCACCCAGAGAGTGGTGAACCTGTGGAATTTTCTACCACAAAAGGCAGTTGAGGCCAATTCATTAAATATGTTCAAGAAGGAGTTAGATATATTTCTTAAGGCTAAAGTGATCAAGGGATATGGGGAGAAAGCAGGGACAGGGTACTGAATTTGGATGATCAGCCATGATCTCATTAAATGGCGGAGCAGGCTCGAGGGGCCGAATGGCCTACTCCTGCTCCTATCTTCTATGTTTCTATGTTTCCTCCACAGTTCCTACTTCCTCGACAGTAAGAAAATATTCTGATTTGTCTTTCTTGGATCCCAAGTGGATGACCTCACACTTCCACTCAATGAACTCTGTTTGCGATAGTTTTGATCACTCATTTAATCTGTCTATGTCCCTCTGTAACTTTCTGTTACCAACCACACAACTTACTGTGCCTCTTAACATACTGTCATCTGAAAATTTGGATATACAATTCTCTATTCCTTCAGCCAAGTCATTGAGATATATACTGAAAAGCTGAGGCCCCAGTAGAGATCCCTGGGGAACACCGCTTGGCACATCTGGCCAATCAGAGTACATTCCCTTTATTCCTACTGTCTGTCTCCTAACTCCCAGCCAATTACTAACAAACAAGTTAATTAATGTTCTTAGGTATCTTTTCACTTAAAGCTCTCTCTCAAAACCATAGTTATTTTCAGCAGATGTAGGAGCTGCTAGGCCTATCGTGGATGGAATTCCCAGGGTAGCCTGGAAACACCCCCAAACACCTGCAGCAATATGATTGGGGCACGCAGAAAAAGGAGCTGCCTCTTCTGGATTGAGATTTGGGGGACAACCTTTGGGGCAGAAAACTTATGGATCTGGGTTGCACCCCATGTTGTGAACCCCCTTATACCACAATTCAGGTAGAATATTGCCCTCTAAGCAACATGGGGGCTCCAAGTTGGAGTAGAGATTTCCTGGCTGTTCCAGAAAGAAGAATCTGCCCAAAAAAATCATTGCAAGTTGACGAGCAATGGGTTAATTAACATCCTTAAGTGTTTTTTCACTCAAAGTTCTCTCTCAACACCATGATAATTTCACAAGATGATTACAGATAAGGAAAAGCCATTTGGCCTCTCTTAATTCATCCATTCAGAGAGATTCCAGAGTCTCCCCACTGCAGCTACCGCCCAAGACCAATTTCACCCCTTAGGGAACAGCCTCATGACTCTTCTGCACCACCTCCAGCATTTGAAAACCATCCTTATGTCTCAATGACTAGAACTGGACACAATGCTGAAGGTGCATTCTGACCAGTATATAGTTTGGTCACAATTTCTTCTGGTTTGTATTCTACTATCTTGGTTATATAGTTCAACATTCTGTTGGCTTTGCTATTCGCTGCTCTTCATTGGTTCGATATGTTGAGCATGAGTCTACTAAGACTCCTAAATCTTTTCTGGTTTTGTCCTTGGCTATTTAAACACCATTCATTGGTATTGTATGCCACTTACTTTTTTCTTCCTACATTTGTTTACCTTAAATTTCATGTCCCACTTATATATTTTATCCAACTCATTCAGTAGTTTCTGACCTGCCTCCTCCTATTCCATTGACCCTCCTAGTTAGGTATCATCTGCAAATTTGACCATTTTCCATTGAGTTTCTGAATCTAAGTTATTTTTATAAATTAGGAGTAGTAGTGGTCCAACACCGAGCACTACAGCACTGTACTCAGTACTTCCCCCCCCCAATCCTGACCTAATTCCTCTAATGCGTACTCCCTTTAATGCTCTGCTACACCAATATATTTTTTTTACTACTTTACTTAGGCAAACTTCCTGAAAAAGACCAGGCCAAACATGTATGTTTGTATAATATTTAAAGGGGCGTTATCACCTCAACAGGGAGTATGCAGGTTGGCTCAGTTCCTGAAACATCCAGTTCTGAACAATGGTGTTGGTGTTGGCTGCTGGAAGAGTTTTGTGCTGCAACCGATGTTACACCTGCTGCATTGCGATCTTTAGCAAAGTGTCCTGCATTTTATGATATTTTTATAAATAGAATATTTTTAGTAACTGATGTGTTTGGGATTGTAAACATCAATCTCATCATTGCCTCCTTTCTGCTTCTTTTTTTCTTTGTCAATCGTTTCGAGTCTGTCACAAAGGCTAGAAACATAAAGCAACAATTTACCATCTCTGTGCAGAAACTAGAACTACTCTCCAAATTGGAAAAACTGAATTTGAAATATTGAGGTAGACCTTTTAAAAAGTTACTTGTCCTACATTATATACAATTAGTTTATTTTTGTTTGCTTGTTTTGGAATACTTACCATGAAAATATAAGATTAGACAGTTCACAGCTAATAAATTAAAGAAGGTCTGAATTTTGGTGTACTTCATGACAATCACAAATTTAAATGCAATTGTGGTAGGCAATTTGGCCCACCTAGCTTATCCTTCTGCAGAAAACCACAATTCCTCCACCAGTCTCAAGCTGTCTCTTGAATGACTTCAGTGTTTTTGCTTTCCCTACCCAACCCAGAGAACCATTCCAGGTATTGATCACCTTGTGTGAAGAAGTGCTTCCCAACACCAGTCCTGAGCTTGTCTTTTACCCATTGTTCTGTAGTCATGGTTTAACTTGAAATAATTCTCAGAATTAACCTTTTCTATGATAAAGAGAGGTAGATTTTCAGCTTACCGCCTGGTCGCAAAACTGGTGTTGTAAAAATCGGGAGGTTTCTACAACAGGCGGCCGACCTGGAACCTGGAGCCTGCAGAGGTCATTGGTCATTGGCGGGTAGGCGTGCCAAGGCTTGCATATTGGTGCATACAACTACTACAGCTTAGCTGTTGGCTTCTCCCACTGGTATGCCTTTTTCATCTTTTAACCATTATTTACTGTATTTGTGGCATATCCAAACCAAATTTCATCATTAACTTAACCTTCACTTGCCTGTGGCCTCCTTAGCTCCAATGAAAGTTGGTATTGAAAGAATTCCTTTTCATGTGCTCTCATTTTTCATCTATTCTTGTTCTGCTGAAGTCCAGAACAACTAGTCTGTAACGCCATAGTAATGGATTATTGCACATCGAGCTTCCCTCACCCCCATTCACAATGGGTTTGAAGGCAAAAAAATGCAAACTCAGTGCAAAAGCTAGGCAGTTGTGCCAGGTGTTAATTGAAAAGGAAAAATATAAAAAGATAGGTGGAATGGTTCTATGCATGTTATGATCAAATTCTCTCTCATCAATTTCTGTATAAAGAATTTTCTTATGTGAGAGTTTTTTTCCCAGGGTCAATAACAGGGAACGAAAGTATTGCAAGCAGCATGTAATATATCAATCCTGTCACACAAGGACTTGCAGAGAATTGAGCAGAAAATTACTAACTGCTACAGAGAGCCACAGGAGTGCAATACTTTGGGGATAATCCTTTTATAATGGAAAGTATTCAGGCAGTTTTTATAGTTAAACACACTGATGCTTGTAGGTCATAGAAAGGAATGCAATAAAGTAGGCTATTGTGGATTAGTGCAAAAACCTGTTTCCAGTCAGGCATTTCAATGCAGAAAGTATTATCACTTGTTTTACTAAATTATACCCACTATTCAAAAAAGGTGGTAGAGAGAAAATGGGGAATTACAGACCGGTAAGCCTGACATCAGTAGTGGGGAAAATGCTAGAGTCCATTATAAAAGATGTAATAGCAGAGTACTTGGAAAACAGTGACAGGATCGGACAAAGTCAACATGGATTCACAAAAGGTAAATCGTGCTTGACTAATCTACTGGAATTTTTTGAGGATGTAACTGGTAAAATAGATAAGGGAGAACCAGTGGATGTGGTGTATCTGGACTTTCAGAAGGCCTTCGATAAGGTCCCGCATAAGAGATTCGCATGTAAAGTTAAGGCACATGGGTTTGGGGGTAAGGTATTGACTTGGATAGAAAACTGGTTGGCAGACAGAAAGCAAAGAGTTGAAATAAACGGGTCTTTTTCCGAATGGCAGGCAGTGACTAGTGGGGTACCGCAGGGATCGGTCCTTGGACCCCAGCTATTCACAATATATATAAATGATCTGGACAAGGGAACTAGATGTAATATCTCCAAATTTGCAGACGACACAAAGCTGGGTGGGCGTGTGTGCTGTGAGGAGGATTTCGAGAAACTCCAGGATGATTTGGACAGGTTGGGTGATTGGGCAGAAACATGGCAGATGCAATATAATGTGGATAAATGCGAGGTTATCCACTTTGGTGGCAAAAACAGGAAGGCAGATTATTATCTGAATGGCACTAGATTGGGAGAAGGTGAAGTGCAACGAGACCTGGGTGTCCTTGTGCACCAGTCGCTGAAGGTAAGCATGCAGGTGCAGCAGGCGGTTAAGAAGGCAAATGGTATGTTGGCCTTCGTAGCGAGAGGGTTTGAGTACAGGAACAAGGATGTCTTGCTGCAGTTGTACAGGGCCTTGGTGAGACCACATCTTGAGTATTGTGTGCAGTTTTGGTCGCCTTATCTGAGGAAGGATGTTCTTGCCATGGAAGGAGTTCAACGAAGATTCACCAGGCTGATACCTGGGATGGCAGGAATGATGTATGAGGAGAGATTGGGTCGATTGGACTTGTACTCACTGGAGTTTAGAAGAATGAGAGGTGATCTCATTGAAACTTATAAAATTCTGACAGGACTGGACAGACTAGATACAGGAAGGATGTTCCCGATGGTCGGGGAGTCCAGAACCAGGGGACACAGTCTAAGGATAAAGGGTAGGCCATTTAAGACAGAAATGAGGAGGAATTTCTTCACCCAGAGAGTGGTGAACCTGTGGAACTCTCTACCACAGAAGGCGGTGGAGGCCAGTTCATTAAATATATTCAAGAAGGAGTTGGATATATTTCTTAAGGCTAAAGGGATCAAGGGGTATGGGGAGAAAGCAGAGACCGGGTACTGAATTTGGATGATCAGCCATGATTGCATTGAATGGTGGAGCAGGCTCGAGGGGCCGAATGGCCTACTCCTGCTCCTATCTTCTATGTTTCTATAGCAGATTTGACCACCTTTGGGATTGATTTATGTTGGTCTCTGTGAACTGGGGATCTCCTAACAGAGGCTATGATTTCTGAACTGTTAATTGATTATTGAAACTGACATGAGGTGGTTATCATAGCCAGGAAATGCTCATATTGCAACTTCAGACATGCAGAGATGCAAAATTAACAGTATGGGGCTGATTTTCCTGGGATGGCAGGAATGACGTATGAGGAGAGATTGGGTCGATTGGGCTTATACTCGCTGGAGTTTAGAAGAACAAGAGGGGATCTCATTGAAACTTATAAAATTCTAACAGGACTAGACAGACTAGATGCAGGAAGGATGTTCCCGATGGCTGGGGAGTCCAGAACCAGGGGTCACAGTCTAAGGATAAGGGGTAAGCCATTTAGGACAGAGATGAGGAGGAATTTCTTCACTCAGAGAGTGGTGAACCTGTGGAATTCTCTACCACAAAAGGCAGTTGAGGCCAATTGATTAAATATATTCAAGAAGGAGTTAGATATATTTCTTAAGGCTAAAGGGATCAAGGGATATGGGGAGAAGGAAGGGACAAGGTACTGAATTTGGATGATCAGCCATGATCTCATTGAATGGCGGAGTAGGCTCGAGGGGCCGAATGGCCTACTCCTGCTCCTATCTTCTATGTTTCTATATTTCTATGTTTCATGTTTTGCCCAGCAGTAATGGATTAGTTGCAGACCGAAATGGTAGTGCACCACTTGCTGGCCTGTTCCTGCTGTCGGTATGGCTGCTGCCATTTTCAATGGGTTCTTCGCATGAGGTTCTTCACAGACATCTGTCTGCTTAGGTGGGAGATTACTTTCAATATGCACCACGCATGATCTACCCATTGGTAGCAGACATCGTGCGGCCTAACCAACAGTCCTTAACGGGACTGCCGCAGGCCAACCAGAAAAAAACAAAGTACAAATGGATTATCGGAGCATAGGGTGCTATGAAAGGAGTGAGTGCAGAAAATTCTGGAGATGGAAGGGGAACAAAAGAAATTGTAGTTCATGTTGGAACCAATGATATGGAAAGAAACAAACTTGAGGTCCTGCAGAGGGAATTTCAGCAATTAGGAGCTAGATTGAAGAGCAACGTGTGGAAGGTAGCAATCTGAGGATTTCACCCAGGTGCTAGTCCGAGTCAGTATAGGAATAGTAAGACAAGGGAGTTAAATGTGTGGCTGGAGAGATGCTGTAGGAGGGAAGGGTTCAGATTTTGAAGTCAATTCTGCGGCAGGAGCAGTCTAGACAGGATGGGTGGGCTTCACCTAAACAAGACTAGTGCTCTCAATGGGACAGTAAATAGTGCTGTAGGTGAGAGTTTAAACTAATATGGAAGGAGGGAAGAGAAAAACAAAATGAGGGAGCAGAAAGGAAAGCCAGTGGTACAAGGAGTGTAGGAAAGATGAAAGATCAGAAGAATGAGGGATTAAAACAAGTAAGCTTGCCAGAGATGGGTGTTTTGAGTTGTATGTAAATGAATGTACAAAATACTGTCAATACAATTGGTGACTTAGAGGCATTAATTGCTGAGGCAGTGGGTATATAATAGTTCTAAGAGATATGGCTTAGGTTAGGGCAGGGCTGAGAAGTGAACATTTCTGGTTACAAAATATTCAGGAGAGATGCAGTAAGGAAATTGGAGAGTGGAGGGAGGTGGCCATTTTAATCAAAGATTCCATTACAGCAGTAAACCATAGGATTGCTACAGGGCATGGCATAAAAATTGAATCTATTTGGCTCGAGTTAAGGAATAAGAAAAGAACTGTTACTCTACTGGAAGTATAGTATAGCCCCCTGACCAATGCAAAAGAGATACAGGAAGAGATATGCAGACAAATTAGATTAAGAAAAGCAAGGAACAACAGGGCCTTAAATAATAGGTGAGTTTAATTATACAAAGATAGACTGAGGAAAGAATGAGGGAAATTGCAAAGCAAGAAAGGGTTTCTACAATACATGCAGGTCCAATGTATGTCATAGGACCCAGATTTGCATATTAAAAGGGGCCTACTCCTGAAACAGGCAGGTGCTTCGGTCACACAGCAAGAGACCCCTGTAAAAGTGGCAGCGGGCAGAGTCGGCACTAACGGGTTAACGGGTCTGCCAGCCCCATTTTAAGGTAATTACCACCAATTTCAGGAGGCTCCAAAAACAAAGAGATAATGTTGAACCAATAGAAATCATTGGTTAGGTTACAGTTAGAATACTATGCTGAGCTTTGGAAGCCTTACCTTGGGAAAGAAGTCAAGATCATGGAGAGGGTACAGAAGAGATTCACTAAGATGATACCGGGGATGAAAAGCCTTAGCTGTGAGGAGAGACTCAAGAAACTGGGGCTCTTTTCATTCGAACAGAGAAGGCTAAGAGAAAATCTAAAATTTGGTTAAAATTATGTTAAAATTGAGAAAAACTATTCCCAATGGTTGACACATCAGTAACTAGAATGTGTACATTTAAGATAATCACCAAAATAATAAAGGGAGAATGTATTTTTAGACAAAGAGTTGTTAAGACATGGAATGCCCTAGCACAAACAGTGGTGGAAGCAGAATTCACAATAAGTTTTAAAAGGGAAGTGAATAAATGAAAACTAAAATTTTTAAAGGGTATGGGAAAGGACAGGGTCATCAATAGACTGGTTTAAATAGCATAACTCAAACAAGGCTTGTCAGATATTCTAATATTATCTTTTGTCAAAAGATAAGCATTGTTCAAACAGATTGTGAAAAGAAACTGGACTAAAGATTAAGACTGGATATATCTCTACAGAAATGTCAACAAAACGGAAATGTGACAGTTCTGAATTCTTGAAATAAATGGTCCATTACTTTAGACATATCAAAAATCTGACCTCTACATGGCTTAGAACAGTACATTCAGTTAAAAGAATTTACACCACCAAAATATTATTCTTACATCTTCAATTCATGTTTAAATGATAAGCACCAAGCTGAGATTTAGATGTAACTGAACTGAGCCCAGATTGAGCTTTCTGACGGTGAAGTTGAAAATGTTTGTAAAATAATTAGCAACCGGGCTGTTGAAGGAGATGGTGTTGAGTTGAAAGAATTAGATTAGGTCTGTTTAATCCTCAGAACGTGTGTGACTGGCATGAGGAGGACTAGTAGGAAAATTAAAGGGGCAGAAAGAAAAAGGAGAACGTGTGTGCGTGTGTGTGTGTTGTATGTATGTGTCAGTTGAGGGAGGAATGTTGACCCGGGCATTGGGAGAACTCCTTGCTTTTCTTTGATTAGTGCCACAGAATCTTGGTGTCCACCTGAGCTGGCAGACAGCAGGGCCTTGGTTTAACACCTCATCTGGAAAAAAAATGAAGCACTCCCACAGTATTGCACTGAAGTATCAGCCTAGATTACATGCTCAAGATTATAGTGGGAAAAACAAAGTGCCTTCATAGGAATCATTCTCAAAGGATACAACACAATTATATATTTGGTGGTGGAATCGTTTTTATGGCAAGTCTTCATAGGCGCTGACCTCGGAGAGTCACGGCTGTTTTATGTTTAGCTTGCAGCTGGCTGTGCAACATCCATGCTTTGGGAATTGGCGACAACAGCAAAGTGTAATTGCAGCTATAATTAAGTTTACAACCTGTTCTTTGTAATTAATTTTGTTGTGTTAAACAACTTAAATCTTTGACAAATTGGCAAACAATGGGCAATAGCTGTGCGATTCTTCTAATCACCAAGCAACTGGTATAAAACAGAGCTGCTTCAAAGAGACCAACAAATTAAATTGAACCATTGATGCTGATAGAGGCTGACCTCCCTCACCTCATTTCCTACAGCTGGTCAGTCACCTGTTATGTTTTGGATCTCCAATGCTTTAAACTTAATACATTTAGTTTGTTGCCAGTATTAAGCAGTAGACCTACTACCCTGTGTGAAAAAAATGTCTAGTTTATGGTTAAACTTAGTTGTGCTCATTTACCTGCCCAGGTTGTTCACAGGCTGTCTGGTACTTTGCCTGTTGGCACACTTCTTTTACTCTTTCATATTTAGGTAGGTAATTAGTTTGTTGGGCATCACCAGTTCCCTCTTCCTTCTTACGGAGCAATTTGCTGGAAAAAAAAGGAGCAACAAAATTTTCTAGTAAACTGGAAGAATATGTGGATTTTAACACTACTTACTTTAAGAGCACTGCCCAGTTGCAATAATGCAATGTGCTTTCAACTGCTTGCTTTCAGGTAGTAACGACTGAAGATTTATGAGGTTTACTCAATAGCCACACCATGCTTGCCCACAAAGGAGCATTTATCAATAAACATTACCGCAAATTTGTCCCCTCTTCAGTATTTCGACTGCTACAAATTCTAATATATACTGTTGATAAAACCACTCACTGCTATTTTACTCCAACACATAATCCAGGGCAGGAAAGGATTTATTTGGTTCAGATAGAATGAGGAATGATTTAATGCTCCCTCCTACTTTAAAAACAATCTACTTTATCCCCTATTGTACTCCATACACTGGGCCAGAGAATCTGCTACCCTTCTAATGTGCTTCTGCAGTAATTTTGGCGAGATTAAACTAGAAGGGCCGGATACTAAATTGGGACCTGGATATAGCTGGTTCTGGTCTAATGTCAAAGTTTATGTGATGGCCTGTTGGTGCTAGAGCCTTTGTCTGCCCAAACATGTTAATCTGGGTGTGTGTTGAAGTCGAGTGGGGGGGGGGGGCGGGAGCAAGTTACAGGGCCCGTGGCCTTCAAAGGGACCAGGTGGAGGGTCAGCATAGGTAACCTGGGTCAGTTTTGATGCCCGCATGGAGGGCCAGACCAGAATCCCCAAGAGGAAACAGTGCAAATTTCCTTTTCAATTTTGAGTGACATGTTATTCTTAGTTGAATTAACCCAATTATTAGCCACAGATTCATTACAATGTTGTTCCGTTTGCCTTGTCAGTTCTTTTCTTAATTTTTTATTGATTTGAGCAAAATTTGCCACCTTTTTTGAGTCATATACTTCACTTGCAGCTACACCCTGTGAGGATCTTAGACAGTTATGTACAATTGGCTAAACATGAATAACAGTAATTGTGTTGTTTTTCTATTCACAGCATTGTGAAATTGGATAAAGTGAAATGAGAAACTAGTATTGGGCCAATAGCCTCACAACATTCACTAGTGATGATTTTGGTCTCGTTACTGCACCATTTTTGCAGGAACGGAATGGTAGTGAGACCAAAATCTCTGTGCAGGCACTTCCCGCCCCACTCCAACTGAAAGCCAGGCCACCACGGTTTTGGAACGGTTTGGGAAATAGTCATCCACTGTGCTGTCCCTTGATACAGGCAGGAGCCTGTTAATTTATATAAATCGGGGTCTGACTATGATGATATATATAGGATTCCGATGCAGTTTTACTGCTCCAACAAGTGGCAAGACCCACCCAGTGGAACTCAACCTAGAGCAGCTTAAGCAATGGTCCCTTAATGGGATCACTGGAGCGTCTCCAACAATGCTCCAGGTAAGTTCTTTTAACTGTTTATGTGGGTCCAGGAAGAGTATAAATGCTATTCCTGACCCTACTAAAATGGTCTTGCTCACTGCCGGAACCTCTGTTGCCTCCTCCATGATTGCTTGCCCACCTCCTCCCACCCCTCCCCTGAAATTAAATACTGGTGGCTCGGGTCTACAGGGGGACTGTCAGATTGCCTGCCCCTGCGCTCCAAACGCACAGGCAGTTTGTGGAGAATATTTTATTGAGTCCCCGCCATGAAAATGGCTGAGGCCTCCAACGATGTTTATCAAGCAGGTGGACTCGTTCCGCCCACTGCCCACCTGTTCAATGGCGTCACACTCTCTGGGCTCACACAAGAATGGCGGAGCCCTGGAGGGCTAAGGCATCCATCCAGCACGACACCCTGCCTTCTGGAGGAAAAACTAGGAGGAAAAAATACATTCCTTCAAAATGGTGAATGTACTTTATTCCTAGATTTAAAGTACTGACACACTCTCGTTGGTGCAGTAATACTTTCGAAACCAATCCGAGAGAGACTGAAGCAAGGTTTTACAGAGCTGAAGTTATGTAGGTAACTTTCAAAGTAATCTACTGGAAACACGCCAGCTGATTGATGCATATTGCTTGAGTTTCACTAATACAAGCACACAGATATGAACATTAGTTTTCTGTCAGTAAGATATATGTATTCTTTCTTCATGTTAATATAATTGGCACAAGTTTCAAGAGATAGCCTCCAGTCTTCAGGCAGGAAGAGTGTGTGGAATCACAGTGACTGGGGAAAAAAATCAATATCTATTACTGTGGTGAGACCAAGGCTTAGTGTTACTTTCCTGGGGCACGATTTAATCAGTGTTCAGCTGTCTTTTAAGATGGCGTATCTTAGTCAGTCTCAGTGGAATATGTCAACGTTCAGAAAACCGAGAGCTGATCACAATTAAGCCTCAGGCCTTTAGATGTATACTTTGATTTGTGAGGTTGCTAAAATGCTTACTGATGAGGCAGGAATCTGGAAAGTTGTTACACAGGATAACACGGATGGTTTCACGGTTGCTGCTGGCTAAGAAAAGGTGGTTTCTCACATCTCACAGTATGTTTTCTTATATTACTGACTGGAGCTGATACTAATTAAGTAAACAATTAAGCAAAAGAATAAACAGAATTAGAATAAGCAGCAGTTGCACAAAACTATATTGGGGTATACTTAAGAGCATCACGTTTATATTCAGCCAAAAAGAATTCGAACTAATTTTAATACTTCTCCTGTCATTTCTCTCGCCTTTTTGAGTATTCTCGACTAAACGGTGATTGTAGGGCTGAAGCCGACTCCTGATAGATACGGAGCTCAACTATGTGGCGGAAATGAATTAACGCAGGCAGCTGAAGGGACACATCACTGAAACATTTAGTGAATTCTGCTGATTCTGATTCCCTCTCCTTGTACTTCCCTCATGCCTCAGTAACTTATTAATTGGCTTTACTAATACCATTAGCACTCACCACTCCAGAAGGAAAAAATCTATATAAATTAATTTTATAAAGGATGTTAAAGTTAATGAAAATTATTTGGCACCAATTTTCTAAAAGGGAAATTAAGGGTAATGCTTGCTGTTTAAGATCAATTGTTATTTTTAACCTTCTGATGGCACCTTTTTGTCCCAATTTGTTTTCCTTTTGCTAGTCCTCCTCAGCCAGTGTCTGTGCTGCTGGTTAACCAGACATGGAGTTAAAATGGAATGGTACAGTATGGAGCATTTAATCAAACCAGTGTGTGAAGGGAATTCCTAATGACAGCTATTGATAGCCTCCAGTGAGCTAAGCAGTAATCACTTTTTATTATCTTTATAATGATTAGGCATGTGGAGGTGTTAAAGATTTATATGTAACCATCAAGCTCTCCCTTTACATAATGATTTGGTTAAAATCGTAGCATGGGCAATTCGCTGTTAAATGGCTGCATTCAATTCCTGGCATAAAACAAAGATTGCATAGAATTGGTGTTTATTGCCAAGAATTTATAATTAGGTAAATAAATGGAAAAACTTTTTGCATGAAAAAAACTGACCTGCTGAGTATTTCCAGCATTTTCTGTTTTTATTGTATATAAACCACCTACTCGGTCAAATAAATCAGTGTGGCAGAAAAAACAAAGGGCCCGATTTTTCTTTTCACCCTCCATCCGAGGGCAACTCAGGTGGTAATGCGCAGGGTCCAAACAGATCTGAACTCAACTGTGCTTCCAGGTGCAGGTCAGCACCATGCCCTGAATGTCCCCCTGGCACAGGAACACCCTTTGGAAATGGGATGAATCTCAAATCAAGGCAGAAAGGTTGGCTGCAGCTGCAGACCTGAGAGACTTGCAGCAGCGGTAATGGCCACTGGCTTCAGGACCATGGAGGAAAAACATCCCATGAACTGCCTTAACTGTGTCCTCAAGATGGAGCCAACAGTCAAGCTGAATACTAGGAAAGGAAGGGGTTAATGTTAATTAAACCATGAAGGCTTATACATACAAAACATTCCTTGCCAGGTATAGAAAACAAGCCATTAAGACTACAAGCCCACAGATAGCTTGTTAAGGCAGACATAAAGATGCCTTGCTTTATCTGGATATGTGTGCAACGGCTTTATTAGCAAAGACCAGAGAAGCTAGGGAGTAAACGAGCAATCTGGCATGTCAAAGTGCTGGTGCTTCATTGATTTGGAGGTCATCAGGGGTACCAACAGGGCCGTGTGAGGTGATTGACACCAGACGGCGTGAACTCTAATAACAGATGTGTTAGTCAGATAAGTCAACAGAATTGTGGAGTTTCTTTGGAAATTAAGGATATTTAAAATGGTGGGGGCGATTTTCTCAGCCCCGAGGAGGCAGGTTTGGAGGCGGTAAAATTGGAAAACCTAAGTGCGGGTTCAGAACCCACCTCCAACCCGCCTCCGCGCAACTTTTGCTGGGTGGGAATCAGTCCCACCTCCAGCATGCCAGAGAGGTTGTTAAGAGTCTTAAGTGGTAGTTAAGAGCCTCTCTAATCCTATTTTGAGAGGCCCTCGTTATTTTTCCACATTTTCAGCGTGTTCCATGACCCTCCTAAACCACGCCAGCTAAACCTGGCGGGTTGACAAGTGGGTGGCCTCCTCACAGTTGCAGCTCCACCATTAAAACGGAGCTTTCATCAGGGATTAGTTGCAGGTGTCAGAACTTTGCTTTAAAAGGTCTTTCAGCACTTTTAGCAGGCCATCTGAAGTCAGAGGTGCTGCAACTTCTATCTATCAACTGTGGGACCTCCTTAGAAGACCCTCTCCCCGCTTGCAATGAGCGCTTCCCCAATGGAGGCATCTGCAAGCAGCATGGGAACCATTTATTTTCTTTTTCCATGGACCTCAGATTCGGATGAGGAGCATCCACGGCAGCAGCAAAACCAGGCAGCTCAGCAGCAACAGCAGCAGGAGCCCCAACCTCCTGCACACCCACCTCATGCTGCACAGGGCAGAAGGCGCCAGTGCATCGAGGCACCTCGCCACAGGAGATACCCCCAACAGAGGGTTTACAGACAGAGGATGAGCTACCTCAACATGAGTGAGCAGCAGTGTCAAAGAAGGCTGAGACTTTCGCGAGAGGTTGTCCGAGACATCTGCGGACCGCTGCAACAAGACCTGGTGCCCAGAGGAATGGGTGGACACCCCTTACCAGTGGCTGTCAAAGTCACCACTTTTTTGCCTCAGGCTCCTTCCAGGAATCATCAGAAGACATCAGCAGCAATTCCCAGTCGGCTGCCCACAGTTGCATCATGCAGGTTACCAATGCCTTTTTTGCTAAGGTCCACAATTACATCCACTTCTCAAGGGATCAAGCAAGTGTAACCGCGCGTTCGGTTGGCTTTGCAAATATGGCAGGCATGCCAATGGTGCAGGGCATCATAGACTGCACACATGTGGCCCTTAGGGCACCCCATCACAACCCAGTTATCTTTGTCAAACGCAGGGGTTTCTACTCCCTCAACGTACAGCTGGTGTATAACCACAAGAAGGAGTTTTTGCATGTTTGCGCCAAGTTCTGTGGTAGTTGCCATGACTCTTTCATCCTGCGGAACTCTAGTGTTCCTCCGCTTTTCAATCCGCCAAACCAACTTAATGGATGACTCCTTGGTGCCCCTGAAGAAGTGGCTAATGACGCCGATCAGAAGGCCAGTTAACGAGGCTGAAGAGTGCTACAATGCCAGCCACACTTCGACCAGGTCCATTATCGAGCAAACCATTGGGTTGTTGAAGATGCGCTTCCGATGCCTTGACCGATCAGGTGGGGCCCTGCAGTATACACCATACAGGGTCTCCAGAATAGTCGTGGTCTGCTGTGCACTGCACAACATGACACAGCGTCGTGGCTTGCAGCTTCCTGATGAGCAAGTGGCTCAGTTCCAGGCCTCCTCACAAGAGGAAGAGGATGAGGATGAGGAGGAGGAGGATGAGGAGGCTGAGGAGGAGGAGGAGCAGGAGGAGGAGGAGCAGGAGGAGGACCGAGTGCCGGTCTATCGACCAGCAGCAGTGGCAGCACGCGAGCACATGGCTGCCCGGGATGCAAGGGATGCACTTATCCTGGCCAGATTTGCATAGGTTGCCCATGTTGGCACATGTCCTTGGCTCCATCTTAAGACATGATAGACAATGGACATGACCCTCTGGCCTCCTTTCACTCTGATCACCAACCTGACAAACAAGTGTCGCGGAGCCTGCAATGTGGAGCTACCTAAGGCGAAACAACAGATGCCATCACGCCAACAGGGATGGCATTTCATCAATACACAGAAACATTCACCCAATCTGCACACAGATCTGGAGGTTATATCCCTTGCCAGCTGGACCCACACAGCCTTGGTTTCTTTGGGAGGCCTCTTCCTCCCAGATGAGGGGAAGAACACCTCCCTGCTAGCTCTCACCCCCTCAACCAACCTTGGTAGCGCTTCATCTGAGAACCTCGGGGAGGCCCTTGCCTTGGAATTGGACATAGTGGTTTCTCAGAACATGTTGCAGGTGGTGCAGCATAGGCAGAAATCCAGTGGAATGATGCAAGGCAGCAGGCAGCCCTTAAATGAGGCTGGAAAAGTGATGTCAGCAGAGGCGAGTTTCAGTCCCAAAACACTAATTGACCAAGGGCAGCCTACACCTCTGAAATCAACCGGCCAATTAGGGGAAAATCGCAATTTTTTCAAACCTATCAGTGGAGGTGGGTTTGGAAGCCACTCAAACCGAAACCTGCCTCCAACCCGCCTCCAATGGGAAAATTGCCCCCGGTGTTTTTGACACTCGGGGGCATTTTCCCAGCTCTGGGGAGGTGGATATGGAGGCGAGACTGCCGGGAAAATGGCAGAAACTGGGAGCAGGTACCGACCACGCTCCCAACCCACCTCCGTGCCATCTTCCCAGGAGGCGGGTCCCCGAATCGCGCAGGGTCCTGTCTTCTCGAGGCGGGAAGGGGATTACAGTTTTGAGGCTTTTCCCCATTTTATGCCTGCAATTGCAGGCTTCCCAACGGCTGCAAACCTCGCCAGGGTCAGTGAGGCGAGCAGTGGGTCTGCGGGGGTGAGAGGAGTCGAAATGTCAGCTGTAGAGGTGCGTGATGGGTGCAAGTGTGGACAGGTAAGTATGAGAGGTGAGTGTAAAGTGTTGGAAAAAGTTTCCTTACCTATGCTTCTTTCTGCAGACTTCAACCTTTGAGGATCCGAAGGTGCCTCATCTCAACGGCAGAGATGACAGAATGACTGCTGCATTCTCAGATGTAGCAGCCATCTGCTTTCTGCCAAGGAGAGAGGTCTTGGTGAGCCTGTGTGCAAGGGCTCACCTTAGAACAGAGATTGTCAGTGTTTGACTGCTTCTCAAAGCTGTCAAATGCTGACAATTTATGTCAAAATTTTTCGACAAATGAAGCGCCATACGTTGATGTCAACTATCACCAGCTTTTCCTTAATTGGCTGGTAGCCCGCAGGGCTGGCTCAACAAGGCCAATCAAGGGAAAATAGCGTGGGTTGGTCAGACGTCGCTAGGGGCAGGACTGAAACCTGGAAACCAGAAGTCCCGCCTCCAACACTTCTCCATTGAGAAAATTCAGCCCTCAGTTTTCAGTCTCAAGACTTCAGCCCTTAGTTTATTTCTAGTTCTTCTTCTTTCATATGGTAGTAGTAAAAAACAAATTAAATATCAATATCTGTCAGGTATCCAGGCTAAAGCATCAATATCTTGAAGGCTGCCTGCAAATTTCTTCTGAGGGCAGTGTTCAATGATGTGCTCCAGAGTCTTTGAGTAGTCTTGTAGTATAAGATGTAGGAGCTCTTTGGGGGAAAAATTGGGTTTATTTGCACGAATCAGCCCAACCAGCGGTGGTAGCCGGTAGCGCCCTGTGGCGCTGCGCCGGTGGCGAGTGCGCAGCACTCCACTCGCAACCCGGCCACAAACTTGGGTTGCGCCCCCTGACCTATTGCCGGACGTCCTGATATGTCCAACAGGATCAGGGGGGCGTTTATGCAGCCACGGCGGCACGACTTAAAGGGCAGGTGTCGGGCAGCCATTTTGTATTGGCCGACTGCCAGCGCCTGCCCCCTTCTACTTTTTTTTTCTGGGTGCCGGCCACGATCATGCAGCCTGGCACTCCTCTTGACTGCTGGGCTGTTTTCAAAGCACCCCACTCCCCGGTGGTCCAGCAGGGCCCCAGTGCACGCAGTGCTAGGCCCTTACCCTTTAATCAGGGGAGGGAGGCTTGCAATGATGAGGTACTATGTGCCAATTGCGCTATTGCACGTAGCGCCGCGATATTCAGTTGTAGCGCCTCAAGAAGGAGATGGAGCACTTCCAGTAACGCCTGACCTCCCGCTACAACTGAATTTCATAGAAACATAGAAACATAGAAGATAGGAGCAGGAGTAGGCCATTCGGTCCCTCGAGCCTGTTCTGCCATTTAATGAGATCATGGCTGATCATCCAAATTCAGTACCCTGTCCCTGCTTTCTCCCCATATCCCTTGATCCCTTTAGCCTTAAGAAATATATCTAACTCCTTCTTGAATATATTTAATGAATTGGCCTCAACGGCCTTCTGTGGTAGAGAATTCCACAGGTTCACCACTCTCTGGGTGAAGAAATTCCTCCTCATCTCAGTCCTAAATGGCTTACCCCTTATCCTTAGACTGTGACCCGTGGTTCTGGACTCCCCCGCCATCGGGAACATCCTTCCTGCACCTAGTCTGTCTAGTCCTGTTAGAATTGTATAAGTTTCAGTGAGATCCCCTCTCATTCTTCTAAACTCTAGCGAATGTAAGCCTAATCGACCCAATCTCTCCTCATATGTCATTCCTGCCATCCCAGGTATCAGTCTGGTGAATCTTCGCTGCACTCTCTCCATGGCAAGAACATCCTTCCTCAGATAAGGCGACCAAAACTGCACACAATACTCAAGGTGTGGTCTCACCAAGGCCCTGTACAACTGCAGCAAGACATCCTTGCTCCTGTACTCGAATCTTAGCGCTATGAAGGCCAACATACCATTTACCTTCTTAACCGCCTGCTGCACCTGCATGCTTACCTTCAGCGACTGGTGCACAAGGACAGCCAGTTCTCATTGCACTTCCCCTTCTCCCAATCTATTGCCGTTCAGATAATAATCTGCCTTCCTGTTTTTGCCACCAAAGTGGATAATCTCACATTTATCCACATTATACTGCATCTGCCATGCATCTGCCCAATCACCCAACATGTCCAAATCATACTAGAGTTTCTCTGCATCCTCCTCACAACACACACGCCCACCCAGCTTTGTGTCGTCTTCAAACTTGGAGATATTACATCTAGTTCCCTCATCTAGATCATTTATATATATTGTGAATAGCTGGGGTCCTAGCACCGATCCCTGCGGTACCCCACTAGTCACTGCCTGCCACTCGGAAAAAGACCCGTTTATTCCAACTCTTTGCTTCCTGTCTGCCAACCAGTTCTCTATCCAAGTCAGTACCTTACCCCCAATCCCATGTGCTTTAACTTTCCCCACTACTGATGTCAGACGTACCGGTCTATAATTCCCTGTTTTCTCTCTACCACCTTTTTTAAATAGTAGGGTTACATTAGCTATCCTCCAATCCATGGGAACTGTTGCAGAGTCTATAGAATTTTGGAAGATGACCAGCAATGCATCTACTATTTCTAGGGCCACTTCCTTAAGTACCCTAGGATGTAGATTATCAGGCCCTGAGGATTTATCAGCCTTCAGTCCCGTCAATTTCCTTAACACCATTTCCCTACAAATACTGATTTCATTCAATTCCTCCCTCTCATTAGACCCTATGTTCACCGACATCTCTGGGAGGTTATTTGTGTCCTCCTTTGTGAAGACAGAACCAAAGTATGTATTTAATTGGTCAGCCATTTCTTTGTTCCCCATTATAAATTCCCCTGGTTCTGACTGCAAGGGACCTACGCTTGACTTCACCAATCTTTTTCTCTTCACATATCTATAGAAGCTTTTACAGTCAGTTTTTATGTTCCCTGCAAGCTTACTCTCATAATCTATTTTCCCGCTCTTAATTAATCTCTAATTAATTTCAGGCGGAGGGGTGTTAATTTTTCCGGGGCCGAAAGGGGCGACACCGAGCTTTTCCCCCTTTGTCTAATATATGTAGAATTGTGTTTCTGCAAAACTGGACAACAGTGAGAAAGGTTATTGAAGTTAAGATTGTAAGACTTATACCAGCCAGATATAAGTGTGTCACTTAGGTGTACATGTTCCCTGAAGATAAAGGGAGGTCAGATTTAGGCCAGTTAGTCCAGATACAGCAATCAACACAGAAGGTGAAATTACCCCGGAGCAGAGGATCCAGACAAAATAGATAGCACCTATATAGTTAGATGTTCAACACTCTGATGCAAATATCATCCTCTCACAGGAAGTCAAGGCAAGTTTTTATTTATTTATTCGTTTATGGGATATGGGCGTTGCTGACAAGGCCAGCATTTATTGCCCATCCCTAAAGCCCTTGAGAAGGTGGTGGTGAGCCGCCTTCTTGAACCGCTGCATTCCTTGTGGTGAAGGTACTCCCACAGTGCTGTTAGGGAGGGAGTTCCAGGATTTTGATCCAGCGACGATGAAGGAATGGATATATTTCCAAGTCAGGATGGTGTGTAACTTGGAGGGGAACTTGGAGGTGGTGGTGTTCCCATGCGCCTGCTGCCCTTGTCTTTCTAGGTGGTAGAGCTCGCGGGTTTGGGAGGTGCTGCCGAAGAAGCCTTGGCGAGTTGCTGCAATGCATCTTGTAGATGGTGCACACTGTAGCCATGGTGCACTGGTGGCGGAGGGAGTGAATGCTTGAGGTGGTGGATGGGGTGCCACAAAGCGGGCTGCTTTGTCCTGGATCGTGTCGAGCTTCTTGAGTTTTGTTGGAGCTGCACTCATCAAGACAAGTGGAAGTATTCCATCACACTCCTCACTTGTGTCTTGTAGATGGTGGAAAGGCTTTAGGGAGTCAGGAGGTGAGACACTTGCCACAGAATACCCAGCCTCTGACCTGCTCTTGTAGCTACAGTATTTATGTGGCTGGTCCAGTTAAGTTTCTGGTCAATGGTGACCCCCAGGATGTTGATGGTGGGGGATTCGGCAATGGTAATGCTGTTGAATGTTAAGGGGCGGTGGTTAGACTCTCGCTTGTTGGAGATAAATGTAGGAAGTTACACAACACCAGGTTATAGTCCAACAGCTTTATTTGAAATCACAAGCTTTCGGAGCGCTGCTCCTTCTTCAGGTGAAGTGGAGAAATGCATAAAGACACAGCTTATATAGTCAGAGAATCATGTCAGATGTTTACAGGTAACCTTTCCAACTGCCATTTATCACACCTCGGCAGAGAGATAATCACAGCAGTCAAAGGTGTGAATGGTGTCCAAACAGGTCAGTCAGGGAAACATTACATCAAAGAACAATGAGGTGGGGTCACAGGGGGTCAAATATTACAGATGCTGGGGTCTGTATGAAAAACAAAAAAACAGACAAGAAACATTTTTTTTGGCTGGAAATCACAGCAGGTCCGGCCGCATCTGTGTAGAGAGAACAAGCCAATGTCGACTCGAGTCTGGATGACCCTGCATCAGGTGGGGTTACATGTAGCGTGACATGAACCCAAGATCTCGGTTGAGGCCGTCCTCATGGGTGCGGAACTTGGCTATCAGTTTCTGCTCGACGATTTTGCGTTGTCGTGTGTCTCGAAGGCCACCTTGGAGAATGCTTACCCGAAGATCGGAGGCTGAATGTCCTTGACTGCTGAAGTGTTCCCCGACTGGGAGGGAACAGTCCTGCCTGGTGATTGTTGCGCGGTGTCCGTTCATCCGTTGTCGCAGTGTCTGCATGGTCTCGCCGATGTACCATGCTCCGGGGCATCCTTTCCTGCAACGTATGAGGTAGACAACGTTGGCCGAGTCACATGAGTATGTACCATGTACCTGGTGGGTGGTGTCATCACGTGTGATGATGGTATCTGTGTTGATGATCTGGCATGTCTTGCAGAGGTTGCTGTGGCAGGGTTGTGTGGTGTCGTGGTTGCTGTTCTCCTGAAAGCTGGGAAATTTGCTGGGAACGATGGTCTGTTTGAGGTTAGGCGGCTGTTTGAAAGCGAGTAGTGGAGGCGTGGGGATGGCCTTAGCGAGGTGTTCGTCGTCATCGATGACATGTTGAAGGCTGCGAAGAACATGGCGTAGTTTCTCTGCTCCGGGGAAGTACTGGACGACGAAGGGTACTCTGTTGGTTGTGTCCCGTGTTTGTCTTCTGAGGAGGTCTATGCGATTTTTCGCTATGGCCCGTCGGAACTGTCGATCGACGAGTTGAGCGTCATATCCCGTTCTTACAAGGGCGTCTTTCAGTGTCTGTAGGTGTCCATCGCGTTCCTTCTCGTCTGAGCAGATCCTGTGTATTCGCAGGGCTTGTCCATAGGGGATGGCTTCTTTAACGTGGTTAGGGTGGAAGCTGGAGAAGTGAAGCATCGTGAGGTTGTCCGTGGGCTTGCGGTAGAGTGAAGTGCTGAGGTGTCCGTCTTTGATGGAGATTCGTGTGTCCAGGAATGAGACTGATTCTGAGGAGTAGTCCATGGTGAGTTTGATGGTGGGATGGAACTTGTTGATGTTATCGTGTAGTCTTTTCAGTGATTCTTCGCCGTGGGTCCATAGGAAGAAAATGTCGTCGATGTATCTGGTGTATAGCGTTGGTTGGAGATCCTGTGCAGCGAAGAAGTCTTGCTTGAACTTGTGCATGAAGATGTTTGCGTATTGGGGTGCGAATTTGGTCCCCATGGCTGTTCCGTGTGTTTGGGTAAAGAACTGGTTGTCGAAGGTGAAGACATTGTGGTCAAGGATGAAGCGGATGAGTTGTAGGATGGCGTCTGGAGATTGGCTGTTGTTGGTGTTGAGTACTGAGGCTGTCGCAGCGATGCCGTCATCGTGGGGGATACTGGTGTAGAGTGCCGAGACGGCCATCGTGGCGAGGAGTGTTCCTGGTTCAACTGGTCCGTGGGTGCTGAGTTTCTGTAAGAAGTCTGTAGTGTCGCGACAGAAGCTGGGGGTTCCCTGTACGATGGGTTTCAGGATGCCCTCGACATATCCAGAGAGGTTCTCACACGGGGTTCCGTTGCCTGATGCAATAGGACGTCCAGGTGTGTTGGCTTTGTGTATCTTTGGGAGGCAGTAGAAGTCTCCCACGCGGGGAGTACGTGGGATGAGAGCATGTAGGATGCTTTGAAGGTCTGGATCGAAGGTTTTGATCAGTCTGTTGAGTTGGCGGGTGTGTTCTTTGGTCGGATCTGCGGGTAACTGTCTGTAGTGTTCCTGGTTGTCCAGTTGTCGGTATACTTCTTTGCAATAGACCGTTCTGTTCTGTATGACGATGGCACCTCCTTTGTCTGCTGGTTTGATGACGATGTTGCGGTTGGTCTTGAGAGCGTGGATGGCGTTGCGTTGTGCTCGGGTGACATTCTGGACTGTCTTGTGAGTGCGGCTGATGAATCTGGCGTTGATGCATCTCCTGACAGCTTGAGCATACATGTCAAGCTTAGGGCAGCGACCCTCCGGAGGGGTCCAATTTGACTCTTTCTTCTTCGGTTGCTGCACTGCGGATCCCTCCGTCTGCTGTTCCGGATCATTGATTGTCTCATTGGGTTCGCTGCTGACATCTTGGGATTTGTGGAAGAATTCCCGGAGCCTCATTCTCCTGATGAATTCCTCTGTGTCTGCCGCGAGACCGATGGGGTCCATTTTGGTGGTGGGGCAGAAATTGAGCCCTCGGCTGAGAACTTCAATTTCGTCTGGTTGAAG
Source organism: Somniosus microcephalus (assembly GCF_052327205.1). Classification (NCBI taxonomy): domain Eukaryota; kingdom Metazoa; phylum Chordata; class Chondrichthyes; order Squaliformes; family Somniosidae; genus Somniosus; species Somniosus microcephalus. The sequence goes on along the minus strand of NC_140993.1, from coordinate 155,863,570 downwards.
GGTGTGGTCGGACAGGTTGACGATGGATTTCCCTGTGGTTTCAACTGTGGTACCGGGGGAGGCTTGGTTGCTGCTGCTGGTGATGCCAAGTTTCTCAAGCTTCCTGTTCTTGGTGTGCATGTAGGTAGCGTAGTTCCGTTGCCTTGTTTGTTTGGCGGTGTCTCGTAGCTGGTCTGCTGCGTCCTGAGCACAGGCTGAGAACATGGACTCCATCTCGGTTTCGAGGTTGCGGCGTCTGCTGTAGAGCTGGTGTATGAGATGGTTGAGGAGTGTGCGAGAGGTACGACGGCAGAGTCTCTCAGCGTAGTCTGTGTTGTAGGTCAACTTGAGTGGGTTAGTGATCTGTAATCCTTTCGGGATCTTGTCTGCTTTCTTGCATCTCTGTAGAAACTTGATGTCTGTGTCGATATGCGCGATCTTCTTGGAGATCCTCTCCACTTTGAGCCGGCAGTTTGTGGTGTCGATAGTAGCCATGGTGTGGAGATGCCGGAGTTGGACTGGGGTGGACAAATGTAGGAAGTTACACAACACCAGGTTATAGTCCAACAGCTTTATTTGAAATCACAAGCTTTCGGTGCGCTGCTCCTTCTTCAGGTGAAGTGGAGAAATGCATAAAGACACAGCTTATATCGTCAGAGAATCATGTCAGATGTTTACAGGTAACCTTTCCAACTGCCATTTATCACACCTCGGCAGAGAGATAATCACAGCAGTCAAAGGTGTGAATGGTGTCCAAACAGGTCAGTCAGGGAAACATTACATCAAAGAACAATGAGGTGGGGTCACAGGGGGTCAAATATTACAGATGCTGGGGTCTGTATGAAAAACAAAAAACAGACAAGAAACATTTTTTTTGGCTGGAAATCACAGCAGGTCCGGCCGCATCTGTGTAGAGAGAACAAGCCAATGTCGACTCGAGTCTGGATGACCCTGCATCAGGTGGGGTTACATGTAGCGTGACATGAACCCAAGATCTCGGTTGAGGCCGTCCTCATGGGTGCGGAACTTGGCTATCAGTTTCTGCTTGACGATTTTGCGTTGTCGTGTGTCTCGAAGGCCACCTTGGAGAATGCTTACCCGAAGATCGGAGGCTGAATGTCCTTGACTGCTGAAGTGTTCCCCGACTGGGAGGGAACAGTCCTGCCTGGTGATTGTTGCGCGGTGTCCGTTCATCCGTTGTCGCAGTGTCTGCATGGTCTCGCCGATGTACCATGCTTATGTATCATACGTTGCAGGAAAGGATGCCCCGGAGCTTGGTACATCGGCGAGACCATACAGACACTGCGACAACGGATGAACGGACACCGCGCAACAATCACCAGGCAGGACTGTTCCCTCCCAGTCGGGGAACACTTCAGCAGTCAAGGACATTCAGCCTCCGATCTTCGGGTAAGCATTCTCCAAGGTGGCCTTTGAGACACACGACAACGCAAAATCGTCGAGCAGAAACTGATAGCCAAGTTCCGCACCCATGAGGACGGCCTCAACCGAGATCTTGGGTTCATGTCACGCTACATGTAACCCCACCTGATGCAGGGTCATCCAGACTCGAGTCGACATTGGCTTGTTCTCTCTACACAGATGCGGCCGGACCTGCTGTGATTTCCAGCCAAAAAAAATGTTTCTTGTCTGTTTTTTTGTTTTTCATACAGACCCCAGCATCTGTAATATTTGACCCCCTGTGACCCCACCTCATTGTTCTTTGATGTAATGTTTCCCTGACTGACCTGTTTGGACACCATTCACACCTTTGACTGCTGTGATTATCTCTCTGCCGAGGTGTGATAAATGGCAGTTGGAAAGGTTACCTGTAAACATCTGACATGATTCTCTGACTATATAAGCTGTGTCTTTATGCATTTCTCCACTTCACCTGAAGAAGGAGCAGCGCTCCGAAAGCTTGTGATTTCAAATAAAGCTGTTGGACTATAACCTGGTGTTGTGTAACTTCCTACATTTGTCCACCCCAGTCCAACTCCGGCATCTCCACACCATTGTTGGAGATAGTCATTGTCTGGCATTTGTGTGGCACGAATGTTACTTGCCACTTATCAGTCCAAGCCTGAATGTCATCCAGGTCTTGCTGGACTGTTTGATTATCTGAGGAGTTGTGAATGGAACTGAACACTGTGCAATCGTCAGCGAACATCCCCACTTCTGACCTTCTGATGGAGGGAAGCAGCTGAAGATGGTTGGGCCTTGGACACTGCTCTGAGGAACTCCTGCAGCAACGTCCTGGGGCTGAGATGATTGACCTCCAACAACTACAACCATCTTCCTTTGTGCTAGGTATGACTCCAGCCAGTGGAGTTTTCCCCGATTCCCATTGACTTCAATTTTACTAGGGTTCCTTGATGCCACACTCGGTCAAATGCTGCCTTGATGTCAAGGGCAGTCACTCTCACCTCACGTCTGGAATTCAGCCCTTTAGTCCATATTGGGACCAAGGCTGTAATGAGGTCTGGAGCCGAGTGGTCCTGGCGGAGCCCAAACTGAGCATTGGTGAGCAGGTTACTGGTGAGTAAGTGCCGCTTGATAGCACTGTCGATGACACCTTCCATCACTTTGCTGATGATTGAGAGTAGATTGATGGGGCGGTAATTGGCCGGATTGGATTTGTCCTGCTTTTTGTGGACAGGACATACCTGGGCAGTTTTCCATAATGTTGGGTAGATGCCAGTGTTGTAGCTGTACCGGAACAGCTTGGCTAGAGGCACAGCTAGTTCTGGAGAAAAAGTCTTCAGCACAACAGCCGGGATGTTGTCCGGGCCCATAGTCTTTGCTGTATCCAGTGTGCTCAGCCATTTCTTGATATCTCATGGAGTGAATCGAATTGGCTGAAGACTGGCTTCTGTGATGGTGGGAACCTCAGGAGGAGGGCATTATGGATCATCCACTCGGCACTTCTGGCGGAAGATGATTGCAAATGCTTCAGCCTTGTCTTTTGCACTCAGGTGCTGAGCTCCACCATCATTGAGGATGGGGATATTCATGGAGCCTCCTCCTCCCGTTAGTTGTTTAATGGTCCACCACCATTCACGATTGGATGTGGCAGGACTGCAGAGCTTTGATGTGATCCGTTGATTGTGGGATCACTTTGCTCTGTCTATAGCATGCTGCTTCCGCTGTTTAGCATGCATGTAGTCCTGTGTTGCAGCTTCCCCAGGTTGGCACCTCATTTTTAGGTGTACCTGGTGCTGCTCCTGGCATGCTCTTCTACACTCCTCATTGAACCAGGTTTGGTCCCCTGGCTTGATGGTAATGGTAGAGTGAGGGAAATGCCGAGCCACGAGGTTACAAATTGTGGTGGAATACAATTCTGCTGCTGCTGATGGCCCACAGCGCCTCATGGATGCCCAGTTTTGAGCTTCTAGATCTGTTCTGAATCATTCCATTTAGCATGGTGGTAGTGTCACACAACACGATGGCGGGTGTCCTCAGTGTGAAGGTGGGATTTCGTCTTCACAAGGATTGTGTGGTGGTCACTGCTACTAATGCTGTAACGGAAAAATGCATCTGCGACAAGTAGATTGGTGAGGACGAGGTCAAGTAGATTTTTCCCTCGTGTTGATTCTCTCACCACCTGTTGCAGGCCCAGTCTGCCAGCTATAACCTTCAGGACTCGGCCAGCTCAGTCAGTAGTGGTGCCACCGAGCCACTCTTGTTGATGGACATTGAAGTCCCCCACCCAGAGTACATTCTGTGCCCTTGCTACTCTCAGTGCTTCTTCTAAGTGGTGTTCAACATGGAGGAGTACTTATTCATCAGCTGAGAGAGGGCGGGAGGTGGTAATCAGCAGGAGGTTTCCTTGCCCATGCTTGACCTGGAACCATGAGACTTCATGAGGTCTGGAGTCAATGTTGAAGACTCTCAGCGCCACTCCTTCCCGACTGTATACCACTGTGCTGCCACCCCTGGTGGGTCTGTCCTGCCGGTGGGACAGGACCTATCCAGAGATGGTGATGGAGGAGTTTGGGACGTTGGCTGAAAGGTATGATTCTGTGAGTATAACTATGTCAGGCTGTTGCTTGACTAGTCTGTGGGACAGCTCTCCCAATTTTGGCACCAGTCCCTAGATATCAGTTTATAAGGACAAGATTGTATAAGTTCTGGAAAAATTGCTAATTACAAGCAGATAGGGGGTGATTTTCCCCAGATACTTTAGGTACCAAAGAGCCTCCAAGGTGGATAAGATGGAGTCTAAAACTGAAACAGTGGTTTACCCTGCATTTAGTGCAAGACACCATCTTGGTAAAGGAGTTCAAGCTTGCGCTGGGAATGGCTGCCCAGAAGGTCGTTAAGCAGCTGATTGCCACTTAAATTGCCTGCTAGCGCTCATTAAAGAGGCTGAATGGCATTTTGTGGGCTAGCGCTTGAACTAATGCCATCTCCTAACAGCGACCAGCTGATGGGGAGTAAACTAGGATTTCGAGAACTCCTTAAAGGTGTATCACCTTTTAGTGTTCACTTGTTGCTGGGGGTTTGAAGAGGACTTTTGAAACACATCGGGAGACTTTCTGGGACACTTTGTCAAGACTTCACCAACACTCAAGCATTTATTCATGGAGTACTTCACTTAAAACGAGTAAGAGTTGTGCTACTCTACCTTATTGAACACCTTAAGGAGTCACCAGGAGAAAGGGAGCACTTGGTCATCGGCACCTTGCTTAGGGCTCCCCCTTGGTCTCCAGGAGGAATGGGAGGAGGACATGAGGCCTGGCACAGCAGCCCCAGCTGCTGCAGGGGAGGGGGACAGGGGAGCAAGGAGGATTCCTCCCCCCCGCCTTGCGGGTACAGGACATCCCTCCTCCTCTGGACCTCCTCCACCAGGACCTCCAGTGCTGTGTCCAAGAACTTGTGCAGCCTCTCACTTGGTCCCTGAGCCATCCTGAAACCTGCTGCTGTGTGTCAGCCAGCCCACTCCACGGGCAGGATTTTCATTGGGCCGTGGGGTCGGGATTGGAGGCGTGTGGGGGGTTAAAATTCCGAAATCAGGGGCCCCGACCCCATCCCGCCTCCATGTCAGTTTCAAAGGAGGCGGGTACCCGCCCTGCACTGGGACCCGCCTACCCGAGGCGGGAAGGAATTAGTGCCAATTAACTGCCTGTCAACAGGTAGTTAACAGGCAGTTTTTAGCCTAATCCCTATTTTTAATGCTGAAGTGTGGGATTCCCAATGGCTCCAAACCACGCCAAGTTTGCGAGGCGGGCCGTCGGGTTGAAGGACTTGGAGGGGTCGAGATGTCGGTGTTCAGGTGAGTGATGTGTGCATGAGTGCAAAGGTAAGTGTGTTTGGTGTGTGTAAAGTGTTTAAAGAAGTTTAAATTACCTATTCTTACCTTTTCAGCCTTCGTTCCTTTAGGTCTCAGGAGTCCCTCATCTCACTGGCACAGAAAGCAGAATGGCTGCGAACTGTCAAAAGTGACAGCCTTCAGTTTTCTGTGCAGGAGAATATTTCTAACTGAGTCTGTGGAGAAGGACTCAGGTTAGAAGTAAGACGGTCAGTGTTTGACAGCTTCAGTTGTGAAACGCTGATATTTCATCTGTCAAAACCTCTTGACAGATGAAATTTCAGTCTGTGATGTCACTTGTTGCCGGGTGGCTCTTAATTGGCCTGCTGAGCCCGCTGGGCAGGCTCAACAAAATCAATCAAGTTAAAATCGCATGGATTGGCCACATCTCGATGGAGGTGGGACTACAATCCCGAAAGTTGTAGTCCCGCCTCCTACCAACTCCTGAATGAAAATCCAGCCCCACACCTTTAGTGGAAGTGGGTGTGTGGAGCCCACCTATCCTGCTCCACGAAAATTGTGTCTAATCAGCACTTGAGTGCTAAACATGTCTGTTTTAGCAGCTCCAGGCAAGTTTAAATTATGGTAATCAGCAATTAGGACCAAAGCTATGTGCTAAAACCAAACAGACGTACGTGTCTTATTAGCACAGCACCCACTTAGCACCTGTTTTCACCCTTTCAACAAAATAACCCCCTAAGAGTTTAATCTAGACTGACTCTGGTGTTGATTTTAACTCTGGGTGGCATCGGTGCGTGGGGGACCCAAAGTGGGTGGCACATCCAGAAGTCAAGAAGGAAGCAAGGCCCAGCTGATTTTAACGGTTCGGCCACATTATAATTTTTCACACCTGTCTCCAGCCCAAAGCCGGCAGGCATGAGCGGGAATTGTGGTGGGAGCTGGACACCAATGTGGACTCAAGGAAATGGTCTCCGGCATAAGGTTAATGCTGGGGTGGGATACATAGCTCATGCCAGTCTGGGGTAGGAGAGGTAAGTGCACTGCTGCTCCTCCTGGCCCCAAGGAATCATTCCAAAAATGTTAAAAATGAATTTACCTTGGCCACTTCTGGCCGCCCTGCTGCCTCCCACCAGGTTTCTCAGCCGGGTTTGCCATGGGGCGGGCCTACCCCATCCAAGTTCTAGTACAAATAGCGTTGTGAAGCCGATGGTGTCATCAAACCACAACTTTTACATTTCAATGTGACCTCTGCCTGCCTGTAGTGGAAGCCTTGACTGACTTGAAAGCTGATGAAGATTAAATGACACCTTGTGGAAATGGAGCGACCTCAAGCTGGTAAGTCAGCTTGCCCGATTTGAACCCCTCCTACTCACCGTTCCCAGGGGTAGAGGGGAGGGGTTAAAATTGACCCCAGATGCTATTAACTTGTCAGCTATCTAAGGAGTCTAATCTTAAATGAATCTCACCAATTTATATCAATCTCAGACCTGACTCAACTATAGTCAGCATGCAGATAATGAGGAATTACTGTGACGTTTATTTTATTTATCAATTAACCATGTCTATTCAGTGTTTAAGTGCTGCCAACTATGATTTGAAGGTTAATAAACAATTGTTAATGTATAACTTTGTTTTCTGATAATTGGCAAGTAAGAGTTCATTCATTCACTCAGTAGTTTGTACAGATCCTGATGGGAGGTTGGTGGAGTAAATGCTAATACAATCCAAATTGGTTGATGTAAGACAGTTTGGGAAGCCACATTTGGTTGTCATTCACTCCCAGGCATAGATTAGGACCGGGAAATTTCCTCGTAGCTACTCCCATTCCGCTAATGTAACTTCACCAGATATGCAGCAGACAGCGTGTAAACGGAGTTTCCGCAGCACTTCTGGCAAATTTATGGCAGTGGAGCAGGAAGTTCCCAGCCTGGGTGTTAAATGCCAGATGGTTCCTTGATGAGGCGTTAAGGTGAAAAGGTTAAGGATTCATCTGGTGCCCTTGATGAAAATTAATGTCAGGGTATCGAACCCAGTGTTTTTGCCATCTTGTGGCTGCTGTTGAAAAGCAGCCCTGTTCTTTTTTGCTGGCCCTGGAAAGAAAACACTTGCCTATTTAAAGGCAGGTGAAGATGGCTGACAGTCCATTCTCAAAGCTGAGGGGTCTGGGCACAATCTCCAAGGCCCACTCTCAATAGGCCAACTGGGTTCTGCATGTTTGCAGACAGAAACCCAAGAACATGCAACAGGAGGTGTTCTTGCTTCAGCCCGCCTTACTAACATGTCACTTCAATACTTCCACATGTCTCAGAAGTAGAGTTATGCCCGCTTTTAAAAGTCTAACACAATTTCCTTGTTGGCGTGGCTTCTTTAATAAGAACAGTTCAGTATTACATAGAATATACGACACAGAAACAGGCCATTCGGCCCAACCAGTCCATACTGGCGTTTATGCTCCACTCGAGCCTCCTCCTGTCTTTCCTCATCTAACTCTATCAGTCGCAAGGCCTGCTTTTTACAAGGTAAATGGTGAATTAATTAAAATTAAAACATTTTTTCCACAGGTTTATTATTTTTAAATACTTTAAAGAAAGGTAAGTTTATTTTTAGCCCTGATAGAAAATAAAAAAATATTTTCAACAATTTAAATTATTGTTTAAAATAGTTATTTCATGTAATTTATAGTTTATTTAAAAAATGTGATTTAAAAAAAAAATTATTTGAAGATTTAGTGATGTTTTGGGGCTCGTAGTATTTCTAAGTTTGACAGCACTTCCTGTCAAACTTATGAATGAAGCATTCCCTGCTCCGACTGGCTCTCCATGGCCCACGTGATCCCAGGGGACGCATCGAACTAACTGTAAGCACTGCGCGCCGGCAGTTGGAGCAGGCCCAGGATCGGAATTCCACGGGGGCTCACAGCTCACAGCTCAACGGCTGGCGCACAAGGTAAGTGCAGGTCGGGGGCTTACACCCGCAGGAAGCCCCCGACCCGAATTTCTGGGCCAATACCTCACATTTATCTGTGTTGAATTTTGTTTGCCAATTATATGCCCATTCTGCAAGTTTATTAATGTCTTCCTGTAATTTGTTGCAGACCTCCTCAGTATTGACTATCCCCCCCAATTTGGTGTCATCCACAAATTTAGAAATTGTGTTTTTGATTCCAAAGTCTAAATCATTAATATAAATTGTGAACAACAGTGGTCCCAGCACTGATCCTTGTGGAACCACTACCCACCTTCTGCCACTGTGAATAGCTACCCTTTACCCCTACTCTCTGCTTTCTGTCTACAAAGTTACAAAGTGAAGGCAGAGCAAACATACATAATGTATTGTGTTAAATTCATAATGCACTGTAACTTACCCTCTCTCAATAAGGAATGTGTCACGCCAAATTCTGGCCTTCTTATTTGAACGGAATCTAGAAGAGAAGACATATTCGATGTTAGACACTAACTCAACTATGCCACTATATGGGCAACACATCTGGACGTCTCCTTATCTAGATAATGCCACTAAGAGTGCATCTTGGGCAGCTGCCTGACCAAGGAAGCTGGAAATTCTGATGTAGGTGGCTGCTTCAGGAGGATGATTTATTGATGTTCATTGGATCCCTTTATAAAGGTGCAGAAAAAATTCCATTCAACTGATACTCTATACTCTGGTTCTTTGTTGCCATACCAACTATTTTACAATTATTTGTATCTACTGCTACAGTTTCTCCAAAAGTTCGGGTCCTTCTGAATCTGCTTGTATTGTTCTTCATTATTCCTCTCTGGCTCCCATTTTATTATCAAAACCTTAATGCAGTGTGTGTATAGGTGCTAGGACTCAATTGTTTTTGGCCCACCTGTTTCCTGGTTTCTCAGGTTCCAATAGTTTCAGGATAGACTTGCCATCCATATCTGGTGGAATATCAAGGCCTGCAATATCCAAGATGGTGGGAGCGAGATCGATATTCAGAACCAGCTGAGGAATACTGTTGAAATAAGCACAGCCACAATTAATGGGATACAGGAAGTTAAACAATTTACCTAAACATATCTAAGCGCTACATCTTGTACTTAGAAGGCAAAGAAAAATTACTTAAACTAAACAAAAAGAGCTAACTGTGCTCAAATCTAGAGATAAGAGGAAGCAAAACTTGTCAAAACAGTTGAATTCTATTTGAATTTTTAATGTTAAAAACTTCCATTGAAGTAGAATCATAAAACTTACAGGACAGAATGACGTTATTTGGGTCTTCGCATCTATGCTGTTTTAGCTCTTCAGTTGAAGCAATCTACAGTATTTAAATTTCCCTGTCCTTTCCCATACCCTTTTATATTCTTTCTTTTCAAATAATTATCCAAATTCCCTTTTCAATAATGTTATACGGCAGATTTTCTTATGCCCTCCCCCCAATCCTGCACTGGAATGAAGCAATGCACCGGAAGTGCCATGCTCTTGTTCAGCCCAGGATTGTTGCATTTTCCTGTCCCAGGCCAGTTAAATGGCTTGGAGACGGCTCCTGCACAATGCCAGCAGTAGGATGCTGGAAAATCAGAGGTAACTGCAGGCCTGTCAGGTACCTTCAACTTCAACTTCGGTGAGGCTTAACATTTACTGCAACACTCACTGGACCTTCTGGACCTGTGGCTTCTGCAGGCGCAGGCCAAGCAATGAGATGCCAGGAAAGCCCTGGACAACCACTGATCTGGTTGCCACCCCTTCTTCCTGACCTTTGCACTGGGGAACTGAGCATTCTCTGGGGCAAGGACCAGGAAATCAGCTCTATAGTCTCTGCTTCACTGTCCACTTGTGGTAAAGCATTTCATTCTCCAATAATCCTGTATAAAATCATTTCTCTAACTTCCCTTCTTGTTCTTCTGGTAATAATCCAGAGTTTTTGCTCCCTAGTTACCAGTTCACTAACTAGTGGAAACTATCTTTCACTATTTGCTCTTTCAATAAAAACATGTTTCTTTGGCTGAAATCATGCCTTTAATAAGGCTACCATTCCTCTCTTGTTTCCTTCTCTACCCCTCTGAAAATATTGCAACTGGAACTATTTAGTTCCCAGTCTCACCACAGATTTTGTCAAGGCTACAACATCACATCCATCTTAATTCGTATCTCCAGTTATCCAACTTTAATTCTAATGCTTTGTGCATTTGCAGTATAGTCCTGACAATTGTCATTGTTGGGCTAGAAAATGTTTCATTATCCAGTCATTTGAATTACACAAGGTAAATGATGTAGGAGAGTATAAATTTAGTGCTATAGAAATCTGAATTAATAAAGAATTTGAATTAAGCATATACTGTAAGCACTGCGACCCTGACACATTAATATTCCATAGTACCTTCTTTCATTTCATTTTTTTCTTATTATTTCACTCCATACTCTCTCTCCTATATGCTTTAAGGTTTCTCCTTATTTCCCTTTGAACTGTTTTAGACTGCCTAGCCTCTCACTATACTTACCCTTTATCTCCTCCCCACATATGCTCTAAAATATACCCCTCCCCCTTTATTAGTTCAAATCCTTGTTTTATTGATGGAAAGTAGTTCATAGCTGATCTCAGCTGGGACATTACAATTGCTCTTCATATCCTACTGTGAGAAATTTTCAGCTGGGGTTCCCACGTATGATTGCTATCTATTGACTCCCCTATGGCAAGTATTTGTGTGCATGTGTATGGATTGGGCTCAGCTCTGATGTTCTATGACTGAATCACCTGCTTGCACTGTCTAGGTTATACATAACGGATGACCCATTGGACAAGGTACTGGAGGGCCACCAGCCCTCAAGGTATCATACCACAGCAAGAGTCACCACCTTCAGCAGAGGGAAAAACAGTACTTTAGTGTGAGTGGTATCATAACACAGCAAGAGTCACCACCTTCAGCAGAGGGGAAAACAGTACTTTAGTGTGAGTGGTATCATAACGCAGCAGTGGGAGCACAAATTTCAATGGAAAGAAAATTACAGGCTGGAGATGCGCAATTTCACACTATACACCCGAGTGTAACAGGACCACAGAAGCTGAATTTGTCTCTCAATAAGTCCAACCACAAAGGGGTTTATATTTATCAAAACGTCCTGTGTAAGATTGCCTTCTCATTCGGCTGCATCCCCTTCCCCCGCATCTCCCAACAGATTTATGAGCAGCTTTGTTTGGCACCTACAGATAGCAATGGTTGATGCAATGGCTGCAGTAAATTAACTGCCAAATCCTAAATTCTGAACTGCATGTGGAGATGGAAATTTTAATGCTCCTGTTTTTAAAACATTCTGATTTTTTATAAATAAACTCTTCTGTTGCTTCCTCCTAAATGAATATATGTAACCAATAGTATACCTGTTCCATGTCACATGACTACATTTTACCAGCAGTACAAAAATTGAAATTCTGGTCTAAATAAATAGGATACTGTGATGGCGTTGATGATTTATTACTGATTCTATTTTCTGGTTATGAAGTCTCTATACAACAATGCTACACTGAGGGCTTAGTTATCTTTCTGTTCATTTATATTCCAGAATTTTCTGCCATTAGACTATTCATTTTGTGATATCTTGAGACACAGCATATATATACAACAGCACAACATGGCTTCCGGTAAGAACTGTACTACACATGACTTTATTATTATATACATCAGTAGTCCACCGGGGGCATTATTACACTTCTCCCTCCCTATTGAAGAAGTTAATCATAGCAAATAATCATTGTACATGACTTGCATGGTATACACAACTCTTGGTATACATTTCTCAAATGGAACCCATTTTATGTTTCCAAATTCTACAATAGAATTCTGTAACACAAACAAAAGCTATGAACTTATTTTTCATATTTACAGATTAAATGTAACCACTGGTTTTCTGTTTCGAAGAGGATACTTTCTTTCTTGAACAGAACTTTCAGATCTTGTTTTAGGACCGTGGCTTATTCTCGGCTGAGCCTGTGGAGATTTTTTCTCCAAGGGCTGACCTTGATCTACATTTGGACTCTTTACACTTTTAGACTGTTTGTTTGCCTGACTCGGGCTCAGATTTAAATTCTGACTTTGTCTTGGAATTGTTTCTGGTGCATCAGATGTAGGATTTGCTACTGGTACTCTACTTGTAACAAGACTATCTGACTCATCAGAATAAATTGAATCATCCCAGCTTTCAACTCCTTCCACATCTGTAGGTAAGATATGATCAATGTGAATAAACCTAACCTTTCCATGATCAAACATCTTGACCAAATATGTGCAAGGGCCACATATCTTCACTATTCTTCCTGGTAACCACTTTAACCATTTATGGTGATGGTTCTTCACTCTAACCTTTTGGTTCAACTTCACACTTCTCTCTCTAACTCTACCTTTATCGTGCCTCTCCTTCTGCCTTGATTGTTTCTCTTCTACGGACTGTGTCAAGTTTGGCTTTAACAATGAGAACCTGGTTCGTGGCTGTCATTTGAGAAACAACTCTGCTGGTTTTCTACCAGTAGTGGAAAAAGGAATATTCTGATAGGTAATCAGAAAATTTGTCAGTTTGTGGTCCAACGATAGCTGACGTTTCTTTAGATTTGGATCCAACATTTGCTTGATGAGGGCACGTTTGACAATTTGTACTGTGCGCTCTGCTGCACCATTTGAAGCAGGGTGGTACGGTGGAACTTTGGTATGTTTCACATCGTTTGTGCTCATGAACTGTGTGAACTCCTCTGAACAAAATTGTGGCCCATTATCAGACACAATGGCCCCGATTTTCTGCCAGCCGTCGGGCGGCTTTCCAGGCGGTTGGGGGCCGAAAATCGCCGAAAAAGCGGGTCGCGACCCCCCCGCCTGATTCCCCGCCCCGTCCGACTTTCAGACCGCCGTTTCTCCGCGACCCGCTTCAGTCCCGCCCGCCACTGGCGGGACTGGCCGTCGGAACACTAATGAGCAATTATTACCTTGTTTAAGTCGATTTTCAGGGGCCGTTGCAATTTTGGGGCATTCCCCACATCAAACACGCCTGCGGGGAACCCCGCTGATGAAACCTGGTGTGAAGCTTGCCGGCTTGCTTGCTGTCAGCTGCAGGTCATTCAGAAAAGCTGCGATTTAAAGGGCCAGCACTTGTATGTTGAAGGACCTTGTTGCTGCAGGCTTGGGGCTACTTCTTCAAGGCTTAGGCACAGCTGTGGAAGGTTGGAGCCTCACACACTTCTCCAATGTGATGTCCTGGGAAGCCCCTCTCGCCACCCTCACTCAGTGGAGGCATCTACGAGAAGCATGGGACGCCTTTTTTCCTTCCCTTCTTGCCAATAGAGGATCTCCAGCAGCAGGGGCGGCAGCAGCAGAACCAGGAACAGCATGATGAGCACCAGGAACACCAGGCTGCTGCTCACTCACCTGAAGCTGCACAGGCCAGAAGGGGCCAGTGCTTGGAAGTGGCTTGAGAGCACCTTGCTGCGCTTTAGGGGGCCATGGGGACCCGTTTCTGCACTGGCAGTCCTACTCAGAAGGACTTCCATGAAGATCTGGTTTCTCTGTTCAATAGATGGCCAACGCTCCTCAAGAGATGTCATTCTCTTATGAGCACTCACCATGTTTTCCGTACCCTGGCGAGTTATCTCCTCCATGGCGGTTGCCAACCTCTCCATGGTGATGCGTTCATGCGCCAATGACTCCACAAAGGCTCTGCTCATGGTCGCTATGGACTCCTCCATTCACTCCACACTCGCAGCGACCCTGGAGACAAAACCTGCCAGAAACTCCTGCATCTGTGCATGGAGATCCATCACTTCTTCTCCTGTGGATGGACCCAGAGGCAGAGGGTCAACATGCAGTGCAGCTGAGCTGAGCTGGCAGATTCCTGCACCCTCCAATGAGGACTCTCCACTGCTGTCCCTGTCTCCAGAATCTGCTGAGGCTCACTTGTGAGCTGTGAAACACCAGGTGACAACACTACTCTATGTCCCGAAGGTCCCCCCGAGGTGTGAGTGTCTGCGCTGGTGCTGGGTGCGCTTACTTCTGCTGACGCTGCGCCCTCAGAGGTTAGAGCTTCCTCTGAGGAGTCTGGCTGCACAGCCTCTTCCTCCTCCACAGTGAGGACGGGGGCTCTCGATGGTACTGTGGGGGAGTAAAGGAAGGAGTTAGAGATGTAATGCCAAGGTTCTTCTGGTGACTCCCAGCGAGTTGGCATCTGCTGACACCTGCATCCATGCAGCATTGGTCTCAGTGGGAGGCCTCTTCCTCCCTGGCCTAGGGAAGAGGACCTCCCTGTGGGCCCTAACCCCATCCAATAATGCCTGCAGTGAAGCCTCGTCGAATTTGGAGGCAGCTCAGGGTCTGGCACTGGCCACAGCTGCTGCAGGCTCCTCTGCCATCCTGTATGGTTCGTTTGAAGCCTTCAGAGGATGCGGTGCTTGCTATGGACCTTGAAAGCACCACGAAATCATACTGTGGGGCTTTCTGACTAGAAATGGACAATTAGCAAGGCTGCCCACATGCTGGGAATTAATTGGCGACTTGAGGGAAAATTGCATGGAGCTGGCTGACACATTTTTTTGTGTGTCAGAAACCCCACATTCGGGGAAACCCGACCATTTCCCACACAAGCCACAAAATCGGGCCCAATTTCTTTTGGGAGGCCGTGTGAAGAAAACAATCTTCGCAAATTGTCTCGTGTTTTGCTTGTTGTTATTACTGGCATCGGAAACACCTCTACCCACTTTGAGTGACTATCTATCGCTATGAACAATTGCTGTCCTTCTAGCTCAGCAAAATCTACATGTAACCTTTGCCACACTCTGGGAGGCCATCTCCATGGCTGTAATGGTACTGATGGTGGTTTCTTGCTCACCGATTGACATGTTGTACACTGACTGACTATGTACTCTATCTCTTTATCTAAACCTGGCCACCATAAGTAACTGCATGAAAAGCTCTTGGTCAAGCACATTCCCAGGTGCTGGTCATGAAGATCTCCTAACAATTTAGACCTGAACCTATTTGGGATAACCACTCTTGCTCCCCACATGATACAATCTTTATCCACTGACAATTCATTCCTACAAACGAAGTATGGATGGATATCTTCCTCTGATACCTGGTTTGGCCATCCATTTGCTATGTAATCATACACCTTTGACATAAGTGGGTCATGTTTGGTTGTCCTACCAATCTCTTCAGCTGTGACTGGCAGCTCATCAATGTATGAGAAATAGAACACTTCTTCCTTATTGGGTGTAACTTGTGATGGGGATGGCAACCTGAACATAGCATCAGCATTACTGTGATCAGCTGATTGTCTGTACTCAATGTCATATGTATACGCTGACAAAATCAAAGCTCATGTCTGCATTCGGGCTGCAGCTAAGGTTGGAACTGGGGACTTTGGATGGAGGATTGCTGTCAGGGGCTAATGGTCAGTAACTATGGTAAACTTATGACCAAACAAGTATTTGTGAAACCTCTTGACCCCAAAAATCAATGACAAAGCTTCCCTTTCGATCTGCGCATAATTCCACTCATTGGCACTGAGAGTGCGTGAAGCAAAAGCAATTGGTCTCTCCTCCCCACTATCTAGTACATGAGAGATCACTGTCCCAACTCCGTATGGAAAGGCGTCACATGCTAGCTTGATCTCCTTGGATACATCATAGTGAACTAACATTGTACTCTCTACTAACTGGCTTTCACACTCTTTGAATGCTGTGTCGCATTCTTTTGACCACTCCCAAGGGGCCTGTTTTCTAAACAGCTCATTAAGTGGATGTGACAATGTAGCCAAGTTTGGGAGGAACTTTCCGTAATAATTCAAAAGACCCAAAAATGATTGAAGTTCAGAGACATTCTTGGGAGTGGGTGCATTTCTGATTGCATCCAGCTTTCCCTTGGTTGGATGTAAACCATCTTTGTCTACTCTGTGCCCTAAGTACTCCACTGAGTTTTAAAACAACTCACTCTTGTGAGCTGTCACTCGTACCCCGTGCTTGTCTAGCCATTTGAGCACTTTATTCAACACCTCATCATGGATTTGCCCGTTTGGAGCTGAAATGAGTATGTCATCCAAATAACACACTACTCCTTCAATCCCTTGCAAAATATGGTTCATCACCCCCTGGAATATGTTGGGGGCAGAAGACACTCCAATAGGTAGCCTATTGAACTGATATAGGCTTCGGTGAGTATTTATAGTCAAGCATGACTTGGACTCTTCATCTAGCTCAAGTTGTAGGTAGGCATTTGTTAGATCTAACTTCGAAAAGATCTGGCCACCTGTCAACATTGTGAACATTTGGAAATGTATTGGGTAGATTACACTCTAGAACCTGGTTTACGGTTACATTAATCACCACGCAACCTTACCTTACCATCTGACTTAGGTACAACAATGGGTGTAGCCCAATTACTCAGATCTACCTTAGAGATAATGTTCTCAGTTTCTAGTCTTTTGAGTTCTTGCTCAACTTTTTCCTTGAGTGTGTATGGTATGGGACATGGCTTGCAGTAGACTGGTCTTGCGTCCTTCTGCACTCTGACACTTCCCTTGAAGTCTTGGATCAGACTGCCCGTTTCACTGAACACCTTTGGATACTGCTTGATGACATCATCTTTCGATGCAAATTTCACTTCCACACGAAAAATCTCATTCCAATCCAGCTTCAGAGATCCCAATCAATTTCTACCTATCCAGGCAGGCTTGTCTCCTACCACTACTATGAGAGGGAAGCTCTGACACTGATCCTTGTATTTCACTGGTATGGTGACACTTCCTACTACAGGGATTTGCTCTCCTGAGTAGCCTCGCAGCTCTACCTTCAATTTCGTTGGTCGATAATCACACAACTTGTCGTGATATAGTGATTCTGGTACTACGCTCACGGGTGCACCAGTGTCGATTTCCATGGGTCTCCTGGTTCCTGCGACATCTACTTGGATGACGATACCTCGCAAATCGCTGTTAGATACCTTCATGTTCCTGATGACATGAATTTCCAGAAACTCCTCGTCCTGCTGTTTCTCTTCAATGGTATGTTGTGTCTGGTGATTTCTACTTCTAGCATTGCCAATCGGTTTACTCTTCTGTCAGCATGCCTTTGCAAGATGCCTCGTTTTCTTGCAGTAGAAACATACTGCCTTCACATATGGACAGCTTTGAACGATGTGTTCTCCCAGACACCGATAGCACGACTTCAATGCACTGTTACCTTGGTCAGTTGTTGAGGCCTTGGGGCCAAATGGGCTTTTACTTTTAGCCTGCAGCCGATTCACCTCGGTTGTCTGACGACTGGAAATGGCGCAGACCCCTCGGGAGTATCGGTTGGCCATATCCATCGACATAGCTGTCTGACAAGCTAAGTCAAAAGTTAAGTTAGGAATTGTCAACAATTTACTTCTGATACGTTCATTTTTCAACCCACAAATAAAGCGGTCACGCAAAGCTCGGTCCTGAAAGTTTCCGAAATGACAGTGAATGGATAGCTTTTTTAAAGCAACAATGTACTCACTGATACCCTTGTCATTTAATTGATCACGTGTTCCAAAACAATAACTTTCAGCAACTTCCAGGGGCTCAGGACTGTAGTGCCATTCTAACTTGGTTAGGATCTCCTTCAGTGGCGTGTCCTTCGGCTTGGCAGGAACATGCAAATTTTTCGGGGTTTCATACACCTCGGGGACTGCTTCAGTCAAAAAAAAGCCCGTTTCATTTCTAAAACTCCCTGGTTATGGTATACATCATCGGGGACTTCGACAATACTATTCACAGTGAAAAACATTTCTAGCCGCTCCGGATATGCTCCGACAGTCTCTCAGTCATGATGGAACTTACCCAAGTGCCCTATTATTCCCATAGGCGTGGCAATCTGGACTCTGGCAATGTCGACAGTTCAGCCACGTGTGCTTGAAATTTACCTTGGATTTTTAAGTTTTTCTGCAAAACAAAGAACCTCTAACAGTCCCTCCGTCGGTTGGCAGGATTATCCTCCAACAAAAATTTCAGCTAGGGAGACAGTATATATATATACAACAGCACAACATGGCTTCCGGTAAGAACTGTAGTGCATATTGCGTTATTATTATCCACATCAGTAGTCCACCAGCTGGCTCTATTACACATTTAATTCAGTCCCATATAATGTATCTCATACTGGTATTTTTCACATTCATTTTAAAGTAGAAAAGTATTGCTTGTTGGTGTGTTTTTGCTCAGATGATCATGCTGCGCTTTATATACTGTTACCTGGTCTCTAATTTTTTTGGACCAATTTTCTCCCTTTCTCCTGTAATGAAGGTGCTGATTTCTGCTGGGGTGCAGACCCACAAGAGCTGATTGCCCTCCGATATCTTGCTAAAGTATCAGTGATATCAACATGCATAGTGTGTGTTTACACATCAGCATTGTTTTCTTTCATTAGTTGTTAATGTTTTACCAATCCTATTTATTGGGTATATTTTTGTGTTTGCTGCGGGTGCTCAGTAACCTAGTGAGTCAAATCTATTTTTTATTGGTCATAGACTTTGCAAGTGGTACCTCCTTTGTTTTAGTTTTCTCACAGGTGCATTTTGCACCATCATGTTTACAATATGATTGACATTGTGCCATATTTCTGATGAACTTGACAGCCATATTCATTACTCAGTGATGCTGCTATACCACAAACAATGTTAAAGTCTGATTGTTGACTGTGGCAAGTGCAAAGTGCCATATTATAGTATAATATAAAATGGAATTCTCAACTATTCCCAGTAAACTTTAAAATGCTAAAAATAATCCCTTACATTGATCCTGGTTCCACATTTGGTCCACGAACAAAGAAAGGAACCCGGATATCGAAGTCATATGGCATTGATTTTCCCTTTACCAGTCCAAATTGCCCAATGTGGTAACCATGGTCTGCAGTGTAGATGACGTAGGTGTTGTCCAGTTCCCCAGTCTCTGCAAGCATCTGAAATATCTGAAACATAGTACAAGTTGTTTTATTGTTATTTTAACTGGTTGTAAACTAGCAAGGAAAATATTTTCATAAAAGTTGTTATTCTGTAATATTATGCTTTACCAAGCTGCTGCCAAAACCATTAAACTCACGTGCCCTGTCTATTTTAATGATCAACAGCATTCTGTTTTTTGGTGTGCTGCCACTCAAAAGTTAAAACCTTATTAACCATTAAATGGTCCAATCATGCTACTTACCCTGTCAACAGAGTCATCCACTGACATAAGTGTCTGCAGCCTCTTTCTCTGAAGGATGTTGGTGAACTCCATATGGATAGGCCTCATTGCCCCTGTAAACTGCATAATCCAGTGCTTGTCCATGTTTGGAGCATAATTATAGCTAGGTGTACTGGAGATAACAAAAACAAAGCTCAACACAATTTGCTTGTAATTTTTCTCATTTATCAATTTACTGCTATATTCAAACATTATCTTCCCTCTTATGACCTATATGCTCCTATAAGAGGGTAAGATATGGACATCTCGGGGCCCCTGATTCATGTTTTAGTAGTGGGTCAACACCCCTCCCCCCCTCAGAAATCTACCTTGATGAACCTTTCAGTGGGGTCCATGAGCTGCAGAGGAGTTTCTTTTCATTCCATTCTCCAAGATGACCATGGCAAGATTAACAAACCTCTTCGGGGATCACTGTGGAAAAACTTACTCAATATGTATAGACAGACCACCTGTAATTACCTATAATGTAAGCCTCTCAATAATTGCATGGTGCAGCTCCATTGTAAGCAAAGTGTTCATAGTGACCTTTGAAACAGAACACCAATGAATACATCTTTTCATTCCCCAAGCACATCTTACATTGAGATTCCACATATGCTAAGTGGGCCCTATTTTCATGAAAATGTTTGCTGCATCTTTTAGTTGTTTATAAACACATGGTACGATAACATCAATTGCTTTAAAATGCATCATCATGTTACTTGCTTGCAGTGTTATTATAATAAAAATGATGCACAACTTTTCCCACTCTCCAAACAACCAAAGGTTTGGGAAACACTTTTTCAACTAACTAAATAGTGTTTCAATCTTTGAAGAATTGAAAAGAACGAGATTTTATTGACCCATTGGAGCATACATAGAAACATAGGAATTGCTAGACGAAAAAAGACCCAGGTCCATCTAGTTTGCCTTCTACTACCCTGGTAGTCACATGATACAACAATAATGGAGTTGTTGACTAATCATAGCAATCAGTCACTATCAATTAGTTCTACGATAGACCCAGACATGAGGCGAGGTAAACCCCCAATGGTGGAAAACGTTGGGAACCATAGATCCAAAGTCACCTTTTCCTCCCTAGTATGTTAGGATAAGGAGGAATTCAAGGTGTAGCACTTCAGGAACCACACTCCAAAAGGTCTGATATATGCAGAGTCAGCTGTGGCTCAGTTGGTAGCACACTTGCTTCTGAGTCAGAAAGTTGTGGGTTCTATTGAGCATAGAAAGCTAGACTGGCACTCCAGTGCAGTGTTGAGGGACTGCTGCACTGTTGGAGGTGCCATCTTTTGGATGAGACGTTAAACAGAGGCCCCGTCTTCTCTCTCAGGTGGATGTAAAAGATCCCGTGGCACTATTTCGAAGAAGAGTAGGGGAGTTATCCTCAGTGTCCTGGCCAATATTTCTTCCTCAACCAACATAACAAAAATGGATTATCTGGTCATTTTCACATTGCTGTTTGTGGGAGCTTGCTGTGTGCAAATTGGCTGCTGCTTTCCCCACATTCCAACAGTGACTACACTTCAAAAATACTTCATTGGCTGTAAAGCGCTTTGAGATGTCCGGTGGTTGTGAAAGACGCTAGATAAAGTTTTTCTTTCAGAGTAGAAACATCAGCAAAAGAATGGATAGGTTGGATGATGAGGAAAGTTTGATATAAAAGAAGAAACAGAGAGGATAGAGCCCTGAGAGTCAAAAAACGAAGTTAAAACAATTTCAGGAAAAATTAGATAGCTGTAGATATGGGCCTGGATTTTGCAGTGGTAATGACGGTGAAACTGTCAGCGTTCGCGGTCATTACCCTTCTGAAACTGACAACTTCAGAATTTAGCGCATGCGCAGATAAAAGTGGAAATCCAGAAGTTGCGGTCAGTCAATCCCTGCTCCGCCACAGATTGTGCTGTGGAACTCCCCAGAGCCGGCAATCAATTCAAATCACTTGAACTGACGAAAACTTCCCCTTTTACAATGGAATATCGCTGTTAAAAACCCCCTCAAACATTGAGCCTTGTTGAAAAAGGTGTAACTGGGTTTCTAACGGTATACTAACTGCTGAACAACTGTTTTGGCCCTGGAAAACTAATTTAAAGTTGTGGAATGTCAATTCGTTCCATTAATATGATTAAAAATTACGGCCTAGAAATTCAGTTGGCTGCGCCAGCCGTTAGCGCCTTAGGAGGAGTAGATCTCGAGCGCTAGGCGCTTAGCGCCCGGGCGCAGCGCAATCTGCGCCTCGCCCCAACTTCAGTAGACATTTAGCGCCGGCGCAAAGTCATTGCGTGCGCTCATCTGTGCGCGCAAATCATGACGTCATTTCTGCGTGCAACGCCCTTTGTGCGCCCGGAACCGGAACTTCACTTGCGCCGCCCCATTGTGCGCCTGGCGGCCCGAACGACTGTGAAGTGGAACGGTGCACAGCTGAAGCGGGCCGCGGGGAGCGCAAATTAAAGGGCACTTACCCTGCACTATAAAGGGCAGCCATTTTGCAGCACTCACTCTTGTGCAACGGATTTTTGGAGAGAGACCAAGGAAGAGAGCTTACTGCTTTGGCCCAACACTAGGACAGGTATTTTTGGCTTCAGGCCAGAGCTTTGCAATTCTCTTTGCCTTCATTGATATCTCAGTGTTTGCCAGCATATTATGGGGGCTGCATTGGGTGTCAACGCTGAGTTTCAGCCTTATGTCCGAAGGGCTCACAGACGCCGTGAGAGAGTGGCAGCCCTGGCTAGACGCAGAGGGGGCAACAGGCGTCGGCAACGGAGGCCTTACCCACTCAGGGAATACCGCCAGCAGTTCTCCTATCTCAACATGTCTGCCGCGCAGTGTGTTAGGAGGCTGCGATTCAGAAGGGAGGTGGTTGCAGAGATCTGCCAGCTGCTTCACAGAGATCTGCGTCCACAGCTGAGGCGCAGGACGTCTCTGTCGGTGGCAGTGAAGGTGACGGTGGCTCTGAACTTCTATGCCACCGGCTCCTTCCAATCCGCTGCTGGGGACATTGCTAACATCTCCCAGTTCGCCGTGCATTGCTGCATCCGCCAGGTGACCAATGCCCTTTTCAGAAGGAGACGTCAATTCATCTCCTTCCCCATGACCCTGGAGAAGCAGCAGCAGCATGCAGTGGGATTTGCAAGAATAGCGGGCTTCCCCATGGTGCAGGGCGCCATTGACTGCACGCATGTGGCTTTGCGGGCACCTCTGGAGAATGCCGAGGATTACCGCAACCGGAAGGGCTACCATTCCCTCAACGTACAGCTGGTGTGTGACCACAGGCAGCGCATCCTAGCTGTCAATGCCCGCTTTCCAGGCAGCAGCCACGATGCCTTTATCCTGCGACAGACAACTGTGGCTGACATGTTCCAGGCACAGCCTCACCCAAGAGGATGGCTTATCGGGGACAAAGGCTATCCTTTGTGTACCTGGCTCATGACCCCGCTCCGCGCGCCCAGGACCCCTGCTGAAGAGGCATACAACGAGAACCATCAAGCGACCAGGAACATCATCGAACAAACAATCGGCGTCCTGAAGCAACGGTTCCGCTGTCTGGATCGTTCCGGGGGAGCCCTGCAGTATTCGCCGGAGCGAGTCTCCCAATTCGTCGTCGTTTGCTGCATGCTGCACAACCTGGCTATCTGCATGACTCAGGCACTGCCACCTCACGTTGGAGCACCACCTCAGGAGGAGGAGCAGGAGGAGCATGAGGAGGAGGAGGAGGAGGAGGAGTACCAGCCCAGGAGGGAGGCAGAAGGTCCAAGGGCCGCCCGTCGGCGGCTTATTGAACGTCACTTCTAGGCCGCCTGTCAGGGAATGGCTTGTGCCAATGAAAGAACATGATTGCAGCCGCTCCGCAAGCCCTCAGCCGGTTAAGGCAACAAACACTTCAAAGATCAAACATGGACAATCTGAATAAAGAAAATGGTTTATTGTACAAACTCAGGGCCCTTCCCACATGAAAACCAAAAACAGACGACACCCCCAAAAAACAGTCACACACATGACTCACTCCCACAACCTGGGGAGGATTAACAAAAGATGTAAACAAAAATGGCCTTCATCCTCGGCCTTCACAAAACACCCATTCCAAAAAACAAAACATTTGGGCACACCCTCTACTTTGTGGCCCGCGAGGGCAATGCCTTGTGCAAACTTTTGCGGCCCCTGCACGCCCTGCTGCTCCTCCTCAAAGTGAGCCCAGTGGCTGCTGCAAGGCTGGGGGAAGGCTCCTGAGGGGCACATGTCGTGACGGCAGATGCCCTTGGGGGTCGGCCTAGACGAGGTCTGGCCCTCGAGGGGCCGGCTGGTGAATGCTGCAGCTGTGGCTGGGCAGCATCAGTCGGTGCAGCAGCTCGTGGCAGCTCCACTGGGGGAGTGGCAGTGGCGGCTGGAGGAATGGGGGCAAGCTGGTGGATGGCAGGCGCTCGCTGGTCGCCTGAGACACTGGCACTCGCCCGGGCCAGCACTGCAGCATGCGCAGCAATCTGCCGAGGGACAGACCGCTGTGCTGCTGCAGCGCGGCGGGTGCCCTGGCGATGCCTGGCTGACGCAGCGAGTGTGGCAGCAGTGAGTGCCTGTGTTGCCCTGGTCTGTGACCGCATCAGAGCAGCCACTGACTGCACGGCACCACTGATCACCTGCCCACTCGCTGCCTGAGCTTCCCCGAATTCCGCCCGACTCGCTGCCTGAGCTGCCCCGAATTCCGCCCGACTCGCTGCCTGAGCTGCCCCGAATTCCGCCAAACTAGTGGCCTGTGAGGCCCCGAATTCGGTCACACTCCGAGCCAGGGACTCGATGGCCTCAGGCATCCGTGCCACTACCCCCATGAGCTCCGTGTGCCGGCGCTCCGAGTCCGCGGACATGTCCTCGAGGAGGCGCAGCTCCTCGGCGGTGACCGTCTCCGGACTGGAGGCCGGACTCTCCCTCTGGGTAGAAGGCCGTCGAGCTGCCCGACCCTTCCCGCGTTGCTGCACGCCGCTGGTCCCAGGAGCTACACTCCCCTCCGACACTTCCCCCAGGCTCCCCTCCAGGGAAGACGTGTCCCCTACATTGGCATGGCTTGCCGCGGCTGAGGGTTCCCCTGATGGGCCGCCTTCCTCTTCCTCCTCCTCCTCCTCCTCTTCTGAGGGGCTGTCACTGGCAGCTTCAGGGACCTCCTCCTCACCATCTGAAAGCAGGAAGGCACAAGAGTAGCTTTAGAGTGAGGAGAGGGCATCACCGAGGGAGGCATGAGTGGTGGCATTCAGCGCATTGGTCGGACAGTGGCAAAGGACGTAGATCTGATGCGCAAGTGGGACGAGAGAGGTCCAAAAGGTGATGTCCTTACCATTGGTGCCCAGAACAGGGTCGGCATCTCCAGATGCAACGGGGCCAATCACCCGGGCACCCATGATGCACTCCACGCGCTGTTCCAGCTCGGTGAGCTGCTGGATCTGGGGTCCGCCTCCCCCGGTCTCAGTCCGGCTCCTCTTATTATTGGCCAGCTTGGCCTGCAAGAGAAAGGACGGCCTCTAAGTACAGTGTGTAGCCCTGATCTTGTATGCACTGCCTCCCATGGTGGAATAGCCTGGCCAGTGTGTAGCCCTGATCTTGTGTGCACTGCCTCCCATGGTGGAATAGCCTGGCCAGTGTGTAGCCCTGATCTTGTGTGCACTGCCTCCTATGGTGGAATAGCCTGGCCAGTGTGTAGCCCTGATCTTGTGTGCACTGCCTCCCATGGTCGAATAGCTTGGCCAGTGTGTTAAGTGCAGAATGTGCAATTGATGTTCATGACTGTCCCATAGCTGCTGCATGAGGGCTGCCCATTAGGGCTTTCAGGTCCCTTTGCCCATAATGTGAGGTGCACATGCAAGGATGAGGAGGACACTGGAAAGGGTACTCACCCTGACAATCCTGGTGAGGTCATTCAGCTTTTTGCGGCATTGTACAGAGCTCCTGGGGACCCCACTGTTGGATGTCACCCTGTTGGCGACATCCCTCCAGGCTTTCTGGTAGACGCTGGCTGCCGGCTTCTTCCCATTGTCCGGAAACAAGATATGGCGTCTCTTCTCCACAGCGCCAACCAGCACCCTCAGATCATGCTCTGAGAAGCGCTGCGCTCGTTCACGGGCCTTCTCCATCCTTTCAGGCGCTATTTGGGTCCAGCAGCAGTGTTCAGGCCTAGCTGGAGGGCTGCAGTGTCCAGGGCGTGGCAGCAGACCAACACGACCCTTCCCCCTTTAAGAGCTGGCCGGCGCCAGGGTGTCTGCTGTCAATCAAGAAATGACCGCACCTGCGCTGCGCCCGGCCTCGGCGGTATCGCTCAGCACCACCGGCTTAGCGCCTAAAGATAGTCGTGCATCGCCAGTTTTAGCGCTCGAGCAAACTCTTAGGGCGAAGCTACTGAATATCGGCGAAGTGGCCTCGACTTTGCGCCGGGCGCAAACTTTAGCGGCCGCCCGGCTTTACCGCACCAAAAGTGGCTATACTGAATTTCTAGCCCTACAAGTTTTAATATAATAATTGTTTTTTAAAGTTTGTTTATATTTCAGCTTCTACCTTAATCCTATGTGTATGTCCAATCTTTATTTCTCTCTCTGGAAAATTTATTAAAAGTAAATTACAATTTGTGCATTTAACTTCCTGGTTTGCTGTCTCTGAGAATTCTTCAATGAGATTGGCTGCTTAGCCAGCTTGATGACATCACTGTTGCTGGACGCTGGTGATGCGCTTGATTTAGCTCCAGATTCAAACTATGGTCGGGAGAGCTGAGATTGACACCACCGAGATCGCTAGATCTTTGTGGGCAGCTTTCTTCGAGGTCAGTGGTGAACATGGTCACTTCGCCGCTGATAGCAAATTCCGGGCCAATGTTTTGGTAGAATGCCATATGTTGGTAACTTCTTTAGAAATGCACTTTTCCACACCCCATCAAATGCTTTGGAGTGTCCAAAACAGTGATAGATTACTTATGTTAGTGTTCAAAAACACCATCCCACAGGTGTACAACATGGCAACAAGCACACCAGCAGACGGCCATGTCAAAACAATGCTGGTGATCATGGATTAGGACAGACCAGCTCTCACTTTATTTAGGGACTCATAACTTGCAGAATTCAGAGATCAAAATCAGTCAAAGTACCATTACTATTAAAGTATACTTCCAAAACATCTACATATAACTGAAATAAAATGAGCAAGAATTAACAAAAAACTATTGTGACATATTTTTAATTGCTAAAAATCAGAATAAATTGGTCACAAAATAACAATTTAATGTTGATTTCAAGATTAAAGAGCCAGTAAATTGAAATGTTTTTTCAAAACAATGTTATCATATTTGGAAACACATGAAAGAACATAGGCATCATTGCATTCCCATTGCCATCTGCTGCTATTAATTGATATTAAATTCACAATTAAAATAATATTAAGACTTCCTTTTGGACAAAAAGAACAACGAGAAGCTCAATGTGGAACGGATGCAGCTGCTAACAGATCGGAGTTTTCTCTGCATGCTGTTATGAGAACTGAGCCTGCCTGAAAATGCAACATTTTGGCACTAATACCCTTTTAATGCCAGCAGGCTCAGTTTGCAGTGCCACATGCCTGTTATTAATCTTATGTTGTTGTCAGTGTGTGAATGCAACTCATGAAATTAGGGGTAACATGTTCCACATGTTACCCCTAAATCCAACCTTTGTATCACAAGGATTCTTCCTTTAAGCTGCATTGGGTGAATGTTCCCTCTGTCTCAAAGCAATCAATACAAGCAGAACACGGGGCAACCAACTGAAGATAAAAATAATTTCAAAATAGGTGAGGGGGTGTAAAAATAGAAAGATAATAACCAGGGCACCATTTATGATGTTATCCAGAAGATTTAATGATCATCGCCCTGCATCTATTTACTAATCCTTCATACAGTGTGTAACCACCAACAGTCTCAAATGTATTTACTGTCTGAAAATGAAAGATAGTTCTGGTTTAAAATTATTTTTTATTAATAAGATTTTTCTTTTTCTTGGATTGAACCACAAGTTACAAGAATCATGTAATGCTATAAAACATAGGCTGATTTCCAGCCCTGCAGGTTTTTTAAATATCCAATTCAGTATGTGCATCTTTCACTGGTATAAACTGGCATTCATAATAGTTCCACATAAACCTTCAGTATCAGCCACTTATTATTCATGTCTGCTAAGGGTCATTAAATAGCACATAAAAAGAATGATCTTCCATCACAATACATTTGAGAACTACAAACTAACATCTCCCACTCTTGGCAGAGTAACTCCATAGCCTCAAATGATTAAGAGCTGTGGATAAATGATGGGTGACATACCACATTGCGGTTTCTTATTCCCATTTTTAATTCTACCTAAAATCGTCCAGCCTTTTACCTACTAACTAGTATGAACTCATGAGGCTGAAGTATATTGACAGATAAGAGATAACAATTCTAATCCCACTAGTAACCTAATTTGGCCAGGTTTTTACTTCTAAACTTTAATAGATAAATGTCTGATCCAATTCCAATGCTGAGATTCCTTCATCCTGCAGCACATATTTGCTGTTGTAAAAAGTTATAACTATTAGATGTGTCTTTTCTTTTATCTTTTAACTTTCTTCAGCTCAGTCTTTCCTCAGTCTCTGTTTCTTTCTTTCCTTCCATCTCTCTCTTTTGGTAGTTGCACAGCTAATCAATTAGGCAATATAGGTTAATCCAATGTGAATGTAATTTCATCATTTTGTATCATTGGAAATAGTGTTTGCTTGTAAGGTGATGCAACGTAATTTTCTAGTTGATGTGCTAAGTGAGTCCTGCGCTTCTACTGTAACAGCTATTGGAGTTGATAATGCAATTCAAGTGCAGAGGTTCTGGGACCACTGCTCTTGGGCTATGGGGAAGGAGCGAGGGAGTGGGATTAACTGGATTGCTCTTTCAAAGAGGTGGCGCAGAGTCAATGGGCTGAATGGCCTCCTTATGTGTTGTACTGTTCTATGCTTCTATGTTCTATGGTTCTACCAGCAGTGCACAGAACTAACCTAGCAATGTAATGTAATGTCAGTTCATTAACATAGAATCACAGAATGATACAGCACAGAAGGAGGCCATTCAATCCCTCATGCCTGTGCCAGCTCTTTGAAAGAGCTATCCAATTAGTCCCACTGCCCTGCCCTTTCCCCATAACTCTGTAAATTGTTCCCTTTCAAGTATTTATTCAATTCCCTTTTGAAAGTTATGATTGAATCTGCTTCCACCACCTTTTGGGCAGTGCATTCCAGATCATAACAACTCGCTGTGTAAAAAATGTTTTCTTCATGTCACCTCTGGTTCTTTTGCCAGTTACCATCTGCCACTGGAAACAGTTTCTCTTTATTTACTCTATCAAAACCCTTCATGATTTTGAACACCTCTATGAAATCTCCCCTTAACCTTCTCCGCTCTAAGGAGAACAACCCCAGTTTCTCTAGTCTACATAAGAACATAAGAATTAGGAGCAGGAGTAGGCCATATGGCCCCTCGAGCCTACTCCGCCATTCAATAAGATCATGGCTGAACTACGACCTCAACACTACTTTCCTGCCTATCCCCATATCCCTTGATTCCCCTAGAGTCCAAAATCTATCTACCTCAGCCTTGAATATACTCAACGACATAGCATCCACAATGCTTTGGGGCAGAGCATTCCAAAGATTCACAACCCTCTGAGTTAAGAAGTTCCTCCTTGTCTCAGTCTTAAAAGGCCGACCCCTTATCCTGAGACTATGCCCCCTAGTTCTGGACTCTGTCCATGTAACTTAAGTCCTTCATCCCTGGTACCATTCAAGTGAATCTCCTTTGCACCTTCTATAAGGCCAAAACATCCTTCCTAAAATGTGGTGCCCAGAATTGGCCACAATACTCCAGCTGGGGCCTAACCAGTGTTTTATAAAGATTTAGCATAACGTCCTTGCTTTTATACTCTATGCCTCTATTTATAAATCTGTATGCCTTTTTAACAGCCTTCTCAACTTGTTCTGCCACCTTCAAGGGCTTGTGATTGCACACCCCCAGGTCTCTCTGTTCCTGCACCCCCTTTAAAATTGTATCATTTAGTTTATATTGCCTCTCCTCGTTCTTCTTACCAAATTGAATCACTTCTCACTTCTCTGCGTTAATGTGTCTGCCCATTTGACCAATCTGTCCTCCTGAGGTCTGTTATTATCCTTCTCACTGTTTACTACATTTCCAAGTTTTGTGCCATCTGCAAACTTTGAAATTATGCACGTTTACACAAGCCCAGGTCATTAATATATATCAAAAAGAGCAATGGTCCCAACACTTACCCGGCAGACACCACTGCACACTTCTCTCCAACCGTTCACCACCACTTTCTTTCCTTAGCCAATTTCTTATCCACCAGTCACTGCCCATTTAATCCCATGGGCTTAAATTTTGCTAACAAGTATACTATGTGGTATTTTATCAAATGCATTTTGAAAGTCCATACACACATCAACCGTACTATCCTCATGAACCCTCTCTGCTACTTCATCAAAGAATTCAATCAAGTAAGTCAAACACGATTTTCCTTTAACAAATCCGTGCTGGCTTTCATTTATTAACTCATATTTTTCAAGTGCCAATTAATTTTGTTGAGTTGGAAACATACTGATCAAAAAAGTTCTCTTGTACACATTTCAGGAATTCCTCCCCCTCTTTGCTCTTTACACTTTTTTCCCAGTTTATATTAGGATAATTGAAATCCCCATTATCACTATAAAGTTCTTGCATCTTTTTGCAATTTGCCTGCAAATCTGCTCCTCTACCTCCTTCCCACTATTTGAATATAAAACTTTAAGAAGGGATAGAGAGGAAGAGAGGGAGGAGATGTAGCAGTATTAAATTGTGACAATATCATAGCTCTGGAGCATAGGGACAGCTTTAGGCGATTCAGCTCCTTGAGCCTATTCCATCATTCATTAAGGTCATAACTGATCTGTACCTCAACTCCATTTACCCGCCTTTTCTCCACTTACTTATGAAAATCTATCAATCTCAGTCTTGAAAGTGTCAATTGACCCAGCATTCACAGCCTTTTGGGGGAGAGAGTTCCAGATTTCCACTATCCTTTGTGTGAATTTAAATAGAGAAGCATTTAAATTGAATTCCTTTGGATTGAGTTGAGGAATAGTAAGGGATCCATCACATCAGTGAAAGTATATTATAGACCACTGAACAGTGGAAAGAAAATTGAGAATGAAAGTTGAAGATGAATTAGAAAGACACATATTAACAATGGCCCAGTAATTTGGGTCCCAACGCGTGAGTAAGCACCGTGTACTCACGCGTGGCCCCGATGGAAGTGCCCGTTTTCAGCATGCACAGCGCATGCGCAGAAAACCGGCATTTCCTTTCCTCTGAACCAAGGGGTTCAGGGGTGGAACGTGTGCGCGCAGGAGTCTGCGCGTGCGCGCTGAAATTCCTTTTTTTTTACAGGGTTGCCCGTGCGATAAGGCCTCCAGTTTTTACGCAAGAAAAAAGCAGACGTAAGTACTTAGTTTTAAAAGGTAAGTGGTCTATCAATTAAAGTTAGAATTTTTTTTCCACAGGTTTATTATTTTTAAAGACTTTACAGTAAGGTAAGTGTATTTTTAGACCCGATTTTAAAAAAAATTATTTTTTTCAAAAATTTGATTAATTGTTAAAATTCGTTTTTTACAGTTATGAATAGTTCATTTAATTAGTGGGATGTTTTTTTAATTTTTATTTGAAGTTTAAGTACTGTTTTGGGTGCCCGGAGTTTTCATGAGTTTGACAGTTCTTACTATCAAACTCATGAATGAACTTTGGCAACCTCCGATTGGTTGCCCAGTGCTCACGTGATCCCAGCCGGCTCATCGAACTAACTACGCCGCTGGATCACGCAAGCACAGCGCGCCGGGAGCTGAACCGGGCCACTGACAGGAAATCCACGCAGGGCCAGGCTGCAACTGTCGGCGCGCTATGTAAGTGTAGGTCGGGGGCTTGCACCCGCGGAAAGCCCCCGACACCAATTTCTGGGCCATTAGAGGTAAAATTGTAGATTATAGTTTTCCACAAATAGACTGGGATAGGGAAAATATTTGTTATGAGAAAGGGGAATTTATTTTGCCATCTATTAAGTACTGTTTTCTCAGTCAGTATGTTGCTACTCCAACAAGGAAGGAAGTAAGGGGACCGCTGATTGTCATTATAAAATAGCACATCTTCTGACTGACTGTGAGTGACATCACCAGGGATCTGCTATTGTATATAAAGGTTTGTCTACACATCCATCACACTACAGGTGTCACTCATTCATATTTATGGGTCACACTATATAAAAAAAGCCAGTCCAACCTCTATTTGATCTGACAATCTGATAAGAACAATTAGCCTTCAATTGGCCTTAGGAAAGCACAGATATTACCTTGTGGCCTTAAAGTGGCAAACCAATTTGTACACTGCTGCACTTTAGCAGTTCAATGATACATTGTGCAGTCCATGATAGAATACTCCTTACCCTTATAAAACAGCATATCCTCCAATTTTCTGTAAGTAGCACCATGGGAGAAACATAGAAGATAGGAGCAGGAGAAGGCCATTCAGCCCCTCTAGCCTGCTCTGCCATTTAATGAGATCATGGCTGATCATCCAAATTCAGTACCCTGTCCCTGCTTTCTCCTCATATTCCTTGATGCCTTTAGCCTTAAGAAATATATCTAACTCCTTCTTGAATATATTTAATGAATTGGCCTCAACTGCCTTCTGTGGTAGAGAATTCCACAGGTTCACCACACTCTGGGTGAAGAAATTCCTCCTCATCTCTGTCCTAAATGGCTTACCCCTTATCTTTAGACTGTGACCCCTGGTTCTGGACTCCCCCGTCATCGGGAACATCCTTCCTGCATCTAGTCTGTCTAGTCCTGTTAGAAGTTTATAAGTTTCAATGAGATCCCCTCTCATTCTTCTAAACTTCAACGAATATAAACCCAATTGACCCAATCTCTCCTCACACGTCATTCCTGCCATCCCAGGTATCAGTCTGGTGAATCTTCGCTGCACTCCCTCCATGGTAAGAACATCCTTCCTCAGATAAGGCAACCAAAACTGCACACAATACTCAAGGTGTGGTCTCACCAAGGCCATGTACAAATGCAGCAAGACATCCTTGCTCCTGTACTCGAATCCTCTCGCTATGAAGGCGAACATACCATTTGCCTTCTTAACCGCCTGCTGCATCTGCATGCTTACCTTCAGCGACTGGTGCACAAGGACACCCAGGTCTCATTGCACTTCCCCTTCTCCCAATCTATTGCTGTTCAGATAATAATCTGCCTTCCTGTTTTTGCCACCAAAGTGGATAACCTCGCATTTATCAACATTATACTGCATCTGCCATGCATCTGCCGAATCACCCAACCTGTCCAAATCATACTGGAGTTTCTCGGCATCCTCCTCACAGCACACACGCCCACCCAGCTTTGTGTTGTCTGCAAACTTGGAGATATTACATCTAGTTCCTTCGTCTAGATCATTAATATATATTGTGAATAGCTGGGGTACTAGCACCGATCCCTGCGGTACCCCACTAGTCACTGCCTGCCACTCGGAGAAAGACCCGTTTATTCCAACTCTTTGCTTCCTGTCTGCCAACCAGTTCTCTAGCCAAGTCAGTACCTTACCCCCAATCCCATGTGCTTTAACTTTACACGCTAATCTCTTATGCGGGACCTTATCTAAAGCCTTCTGAAAGTCCAAATACACCACATCCACTGGTTCTCCCTTATCTATTTTACCAGTTACATCCTCAAAAAATTCCAGTAGATTAGTCAAGCACGATTTACCTTTTGTCAATCCATGTTGACTTTGTCCGATCCTGCCACTGTTTTCCAAGTGCTCTGCTATTACATCTTTTATAATGGACTCTAGCATTTTCCCCACTACCGATGTCAGGCTTACCGGTCTATAACTCCCCATTTTCTCTCTACCACCTTTTTTGAATAGTGGGGTTACATTAGCTACCCTCCAATCCATGGGAACTGTTCCAGAGTCTATAGAATTTTGGAAGATGACCAGCAATGCATCTACTATTTCTAGGGCCACTTCCTTAAGTACCCTAGGATGTAGATTATCAGGCCCTGGGGATTTATCGGCCTTCAATCCCGTCAATTTTCCTAACACCATTTCCCTACAAATACTGATTTCATTCAGTTCCTCCCTCTCATTAGACCTTTTGTTCCCCGACATCTCTGGGAGGTTATTTGTGTCCTCCTTTGTGAAGTCAGAACCAAAGTACGTATTTAATTGGTCAGCCATTTCTTTGTTCCCCATTATAAATTCCCCTGATTCTGACTGCAAGGGACTTCACCAATCTTTTTCTCTTCACATATCTATAGAAGCTTTTACAGTCAGTTTTTATGTTCCCTGAAAGCTTACTCTCATACTCTATTTTCCCCCTCTTAATTAATCCCTTTGTCCTCCTTTGCTGAATCCTAAACTGCTCCCAATCCTCAGGTTTGTTGCTTTTTCTGCCCAATTTACATGTCCTCTCCTTGGATGTTATGCTATCCCTAATTTCCCTTGTTAGCCACGGTTGAGTCACTTTTTTTGTTTTATTTTTGTGCCAAACAGGGATGAACAAATTCTGTAGTTCATCCATGCGATCTTTAAATGTTTGTCATTGCCTATCCACCATCAACCCTTAAAGTAACATTCCCCAATCCATCCTAGCCAACTCGCGCCTCATACCATCGTAGCTTCCTTTATTTAAATTCAGGACCCTAGTCTCTGAGTCAAATACTTCACTCTCCATCTTAATGAAGAATTCTATCATATTATGATCGCTCTGCCCCAAGGGACCTCGCACAACAATATTGCTAATTAATCCTTTCTCATTACATACTACCCAGTCTAAGATGGCCTGATCTCTAGTTGATCTCTAGGGAGATCTGCTACTTAATTATACTTGCCTTCTAGTTTCCAGTTTTGATGAACTGTCTACATGTGAAATATTTCAATGCTACAGAGCTGCTGCATACTTACCGCACTTTTTGCTTTTAATTTTAGATTTACAGTATTGCAGTTTTTCTTTTTATCCCTGCCATCAATTGTCAGATTTCCCTTCATTTAAAATTGATGATGCCCTGACTGAACGTCTAAATCTGCCATGTAATCACCACAACATCACAGTAAATGAATCTACACATCATTGTCACTGGAATTTCAGTTAAGGGTGGGCACACGAAATTTTCATGTTTCACATGAAAGCATTTTAACACCGTGCAACAGCAAAAACTTGTATTTACATAGCGGCTTTAACATAGGAAAACTGTCCCATGGTGTTTCACAGGTGCGTTATCCATCAAAATTTGACACCATGTAAACAGCGATTAGGACAGGTGACCGAAAGCTTGGTCAAAGCAGTAGGTTTTAAAGAGCGACTTAAAGGAGAGAGGTAGAAAGGTGGAGAGGGTTAGTTAAGGAATTCCAGAGCTTAGGGCTTA
The DNA here is from genome assembly GCF_052327205.1 of Somniosus microcephalus. NCBI lineage: Eukaryota > Metazoa > Chordata > Chondrichthyes > Squaliformes > Somniosidae > Somniosus > Somniosus microcephalus. Next base: position 155,828,637 of record NC_140993.1, on the reverse strand, counting down.
GGTAGCTGAAAGCATGGCCGCTAATGATGGGAGTGATGAAAATTGGGGATGCACAAGAGGCAGAATTGATGGAGCTCAGAGATCTCGGAGGGTTGTAGGGTGTTGCAGAGATAGGGAGGGGCGAGGCCATGGAGGGATTTGAACACAAGGATGAGAATTTGAAAATCGAGGGGCTGAATTTTTACTTTAAGGAGTGTATGGGCTTGCGAGCGGGTGGGCAGTTCAATCCGCCAGCTACCACCTTTAACTTGGGTGCGTTAGGCAACGCGCGAGAGACCCCCTTGAGTGAGGTGGGTTACCTAATTAAAGCAATTTAGAGATAGTTAAGAGGCTATTAACAGCCTTTATTACCTGTTGTAGCAACTTTTACTGGCTGTCCGCAGGAGTCACAGGCTTGCTGAACCTCGCCAGTGAAAGTAAGGCGAGAGCACAGCGGCAATTGTGGGAGCTGAACAAATTACATTTTTTTTTAAATCACATAAATACTCACACCTCACACCTGCTTCCTTGCCTAAGGGAAAGGCTTTTGCTGAAATCACTTGTGCTGAAAGTTTGCTTTCAGGAGTTTGCAGGTGATTTGTACAACTTTGGGAGACACTTTCACCACATTGAAAGTAACTCTCACTACATTGGAGGATTGTGCCTTTGAACTCCACTTTACTTCTGTCATATATCAGATCAGCATGGATGCCGCTTATGCTGTTTCACCTTGGACCTCAGATGAGGAGAAAGATGAGCCCCAGCAGCAACAACACCAGCAACAACACCAACAGCAGCAACCTTCTCCTCACCAACATGGCGTTCCACAGGAAAGAGGGGATGAGCACAGGAGTGCACCTTGCAGGAGGCAATATCCCCAACACAGGGTATGTAAGCAAAGGATCAGCTTCCTGCACATGACTGAACACCAGCGCCTCAGGAGGCTCAGACTATTGCGTCAGGTCATGGCAGGCATTTTTAGCCTGCTGGAAGAAGACCTGCTGCCCAGAGGACCTGGTGAAAACGTGTTACCAGTGTCTGTCAAAGTAACCACCGCCTTCAACTTCTTTACTCAGACTCCTTCCAGGGATCTGCATGGATATTTGTGGGATCTCGCAATCGACCGACCACAAATGCAGCACCCAGGTGACCGATGCCATGTTTGACAAGTCAGGCACTTTACGTACACTTTGCCACTGATGAAGCCAATGTGACTGAGTGGGCCTTTGGCTTTGCAGCTCTGGCTGACTTCCCACAGGTGCAGGATGTCATCGACTGCACACATGGGGCCATCAAGGCACCCCCTCATCACCCAGGAGTGTTTGTGAACCATAAGGACTTCCACTCCCTCAATGTGCAGCTCATCTGCAACTAGAAAAAGATCATCATGCATGTGTGTGCCAGATTCCCTGGCAGCTGCCATGACTCTTTCATGCTGTGCCAATCCACCCTCACCCAGCTATTCGCACACACTTACCGGCTGGCTGCTTGGAGGAAAGGGCTAGCCACTGAAGACCGATGACACCCTTGAGGAGGCCAAGTAATGAGGCTGAAGAACGTTACAATCAAAGCCAAATGATGATGACAATGCGCTTCAGATGCCTGGACAGATCTGGAGAAGCCCTTCAATACGCACTAGCCAGGGTCTCCAGAATGATCTGCACAACATAGCGCAGCACTGAGGATTGGAGCTGCTGGAGGAGCAAGGCGCAAAGCCTCTTCGGAGGAGGAGGAGGAAGAGGAGGAACAAGAAAAGGAGGTGTAACCTGAAGTGGACATGGCACCAGCAGCAGTGCACATTGCTGCCCAGGAGGCCGGGATGGCCTCATGATGGCTCGATTTAGTTAAGTTACACCAGTGCACCCATCTGGCTCCCAGATGCTGAAACAACTTACCCCTGCCCCACCACAAAGCAGTCCTAATATGACCAAACCATTCCTGTCACACACACCCATTGCTTGAGGTTAAGTAGTGTCTTACCATTCACTCCAACTAACAGGGCACTTGCCAGGCAGCAGGCAAAAATGGACAAAATGGGAAAGTGGTGCAAAGAAATAATTTTATGTGGCTCAAAAAGTAAACAGAAACTTAATGATCTAACATTTTATAACACACCCATGTGCATACCCTTGTGCATCTACAATTCTTTAATCTTCCTCTTCCTGTAACTCCTATGCCATGGAATCCCTGTGACTTCAGCAGAGATAGAGATAGGCTGCTCACTTCCCTGCTCTGACTGCTTAGTTACTTTTGGCAGACATCCACTGGGTTTTGGAGCCCGTGAGGGCCCCGCCAAAGACTGCTCCTCCTGCACCTGTGCAGGGGCTGACTCAGCCATGGGGACACGAGGTAGCATGTGGGGCTCTGACTGAGGGGGAGGCAATGGGGAAGAAGCGGGAGCGCTTTGAGCAGAGCCCCCACTTCCATGTCCCCTCTCACCATCATCCCTCTCATGGGCCACCTGCACTTCCCTGCTAGCAAGGAGCTGGAGTGCACTTTGCTGCACATTAGTGGGGCGATAAACGGCTAAGTCTAGGTTTCTATCCATCCTTGTTAAGGTGGCATTCAGAGTGTGCAAGCTGTTGTTCACAGCAAGCATACACTTGTTTGAATGCTGCGTGTTAAGTCTGTGTGTCCCAGTTAAGCTTATTATAAATCACTGGACACAGGCCACAAGAATAACTTTAACAGGTCTTTACTATTCGGAGGTCAGGGCTGAACTGCCCAGCAAATCCCTACACAACACTTATATACCGGTGTGGTCACCACCGGTATTACAGTATACAGCAGCCAAGAGAAAGTAGTACATCTCTTAAGGTAGTTCTCTTAAGGTGGAACAGGTTACATACACCACAATCCTCCCTTTTTAGCTTAACAGTTATAGCCCCATTTAACATAACATAATAACATATATATATACAACTTCATGCAAAACAGTTCAAAGATTCAGTCTCTGAGGAGGCCTCCTGATTCGAGTTGGATAACGCCTTTCAGGGGTCTCTGATTCTCGTTGCTGGGTTGACTCATCTAGTTGGTCTCTTATGGATTGGACATCATCATCAGGTACATTCACTTCTGAGGTAGATGCTTCAGGTTCACTAACTTCTTCCACGGTTGTCTCTGCCGTAACCATAGGTTCGACCCTTGTTCTCGATTCTACCAGTTGGTCAGCCTGACGCCGTATTACATTTGCACCAATATCTACCGTGTACATCAGGGGTCCTTGTCTGGCCTGAATTGTTCCAGATTGCCATTTCTCGTTTTTATAGTCCCGGGCTAACACTGGTTGTCCTATTTCGAAACTCTGAGTGGTCTTGTTATTTATATGCTGGAACTGTTTGTTTTCAACTTCCCTCCGCACATTTGGTTTTAACAAGTCCAACCTGGACCGCAACCTCCTGTTATAGAACATCATGGCAGGACTTTGGTTTGTCACTGCATGAGTGGCGCTTCGATATGCCAGTAGGAATTTGTCCACCTTGTGTTGTAGTGGGATCTGATCTTCGCTCATGGCCTTTATTGTTTTTTTGAACGTATGTACAAATCTCTCGGCCAACCCGTTTGTAGCCGGATGATATGGGGCAGAGGTATGATGTTTCACCCCATTCTTCTTCATGAATTTCTGGAATTCTTCTGACACGAACTGCGGTCCGTTGTCTGAACATATTTGTTCTGGCAATCCATTTCTTGCAAATATCGTTCTTAGCACCGCGATCGTCTTTTCCGAGGTAGTGGTAGTCATCTTAATCACTTCTGGCCATTTAGAATGTGCGTCCACCGCAATTAAAAACATGGAGTCCATGAATGGACCAGCAAAGTCAATATGTACACGTTGCCATGGGGTTGAAGGCTATTCCCATGGATGCAGCGGTGCAATCGGAGGTGCATTTTGCACTTTTTGGCACCCTGAGCAGCTTTTCGTCAGATCCTCTATCTGTTGGTCGATACCCGGCCACCACACATAAGCCCTAGCAAGGCTTTTCATCTTGACTCCCCCCAGATGACCTTCATGCAGTTCCTTTAGAACTCTCTCTCTTAACTTAGGAGGAATAATCACCCTTGTTCCATACATCAATGTTCCTTGACAGACGGACAGCTGGTCTCGTCTTGCTGAGAATGCCGGTAACAGTGGATCACCATGTGCTGGCCATCCCTTCACTGTCACTTCGTAGACCCGGGACAGTGTCGGGTCGTTCCTGGTTTCTCTTTCAATACTTGCATTGGTGACTGGTAAACATTCGATGATGGTCGAGTGAAATAACTCAACAGGGTCAACCGTCGGTGCCTCCTCCTCTGTAGGTAGTGGCAGGCGCGACAGCCCATCAGCATTACCATGCTGCTTTGTACCTTTGAATTCAATCTGATATTGATGTGCCCCCAGGAAAAGGGACCATCTCTGGAGTCTCTGTGCTGTCATCACCGAAACACCCTTCTTAGGGTTAAAAATGGATACCAACGGCTGGTGGTCTGTCAGAAGCGTAAACTTTTGGCCCTGCAGGTAATAATTCAACTTCTTTACTCCCCACACAAGGCTGAGAGCCTCCCTATCTATCTGAGCATAGTTGCGCTCAGCGGAGGTCAATGATCTGGATGCGAACGCGACTGGCCTCTCCAGGCCATTTGGCAACTTGTGTGAGAGTACTGCCCCAATACCATATGGGGAAGCATCACAAGCCAAACGAATAGGCAGCGTTGGGTTGAAGTGAGCCAACACTTCCTCTGAGGTGATCAATGCCTTGCTTTTGCGAAAGGCCCTCTTACAGTCCTCGCTCCACTTCCATGGTACTCCCTTCTGCAAAAGAGCGTTCAGCGGGTGCAGCACCGTGGATAAATTTGGCAGAAACTTATGGTAATAGTTAATCAACCCTAGGAACGACCTCAACTGGGATACATTATCCGGAGCGGGAGCCTTCACAAACAACTTCGATCTTGTCAGGAGACTTATGAAGCCCCTCCTGGTCAATGACATGACCACAGTACGAGATCCGCTTCTGAAAGAACTCACATTTCTGGCGATTAACTCAAAGTCCATATTCTTTCAATCTGGTGAGCACCAGTTCCAAATTTGCAAGGTGTTCCTCGTCATCATCTCCTGTAATCAAAATATCGTCCAGGTAACATTGTGTGCCTGGAATTCCCTGTAATACCTGCTCCATGGCCCTCTGCCAAATTGCTGGAGCCGATGCCACTCCAAAAACCAGTCTATTATACCGGTACAAGCCTCTATGCGTGTTGATCGTGAGATACTGGCGTGACTCTTCCTCAACTTCCATCTGTAAGTACGCCTGCACCAGGTCTATCTTGGTGAAGTGTTTCCCGCCAGACAACGAAGCGAAGATATCCTCAATCCGCGGAAGCGGATACTGCACCGTGTGAAGCACCGGATTAACAGTGATCTTGAAATCTCCACAGATGCGAACCTTCCCCGGTTCCCCCGGCTTGTTGCTCAATGAACGCTTCATGACGGGAACAATGGGCGTGGCCCACTCACTCCAGTCTACCTTAGACAGTACTCCTGAACGTTCTAGCCCTTCCAGCTCAGCTTCCACAGCAGGTCGTATCGCATAAGGTACCGGTCTGGCTTTGAAAAATTTCGGGTTTGCATGTTCTTCAACCTTGATGTTTGCCGTAATTCCTCTCAGTGTTCCCAGTCCCTGTTGGAACACCTCTTTAGCATCGTCCAATATTCTGGACAATCATTTAGGTTTGACATCTTTTTTACCGGAATCTACCGTTAGTGCTTTTAAGGAATGCCAGTCCATATTTATTTTCCTAATCCACTCCCGTCCCAGTAGTGGTGGACCTCCCTCAGGTAGCACATATAAGTCCATTCCTCGGCTTTCTTTGCCCTTGTGGACCACCTTTACCTCTATCTTCCCGATGGGGTATACTCTTTGCCCCATGTATGTTTTCAATACAATCTCCGTATCCCGTAGGGGAATATGTGGGAATAACCTTTTGTAATCTTGCTTATTCATGACCGTCAATGCCGATCCAGTGTCCAATTCCATCTTCACTTGGACTCCTGCTATCTGAAGTGTGACCCAAATTGTTTGGAGGTCTGCTTCCTTACCAACATTGTGTACTCTTAGACTACCCAGTTCATTACTGCTGGAGTCTGAATCTGACTTCTGTTCGTTCGAACTGTTCTCTGTCACCTTGTGTACCTTTCTGTACTTTTCCTGCGGTGACTTTTTGTTGCTGGTCTTCTTTCCTGACCGGCATACTTTAGCTATGTGGCCAAGCCTGCCACATTTTCTGCATTCCTGATTTTTGAACCAGCACTGATTCTGATCGTGCGTTGTCTTTCCACAACGATAACATTTTACTGTACCCAAGACCATTTGATTGGTGCTGAGTTCCGGTGACCGTAGCTGCATTTCCACCGTGCCTCTCGCTGCGGCTTCGTGCGATGCTGCAATAGTGACAGCTTTAGCAAGCGTAAGATCATTCTCCTCAAGCAGTCGCTTTTGTGTTCCTTCTTTTAACAATCCACACACAAATTTATCTCTCAGCGCATCTGCTAGTCCTGTTCCAAACTGACAGTGCTTTGATAGCTTACGCAGTTCAATTAAAAATTCAGCGTTGCTTTCGTATTTCAGCAGCGTTCTTCTGTAAAATTTAAATCGTTCCGCTATCATCAGCGGCGTGGGGTTTAAATGATTTTTCAGGACAGTAACAATATTTGCGAAAGTCTGATCCGCCGGTTTATTTGGTGATAGAAGGTGCTTCAATAGCCCGTATGTCTTCGCACCCATTGAGCTTAATAAGGTTAGTGCTTTCTCATCATCTGGTACCTTATTTGCTTTACAATAAACTTCCATGCGTTCTACATACGTGGTCCAATCTTCGATATCGCTATCAAAGGTATTAATGTTCCCATGTTTAGGCATCCTTGTAAGTTTTTTAAATTTTTCTTTTTCTCAAAATGGCGGCTTCCCGCGCTTGTCTTCTTCCCCCGCCTACTAAAATGGCGGCTTCCCGCGCTTGGCGGTCTTTCCCGCGCACGTCTTCTTCTCCCGCCGACTACAATGGCGGATTCCCGCGTTTGCCTCCTTCCCCCGCTGGCTGCAATGGCGATTGCCGTGCTGCTGCCGTTCTCGCCTCCCCAGCGGTTCTCAATTCCCCGACGCTGCTTTGCCTCGCAGCCCCGCTTGCAGCCCGGTCCTTTACACCGGCTGCGTTTGAGTTCTCCGCGGCTCTCGTGCCTTAAGCTGCCCCAGTCGCTGCGCCTCTCGGCCTCGATTGCAGCCCGGCCCTTTTTACCGGCCGTGGTCGAGTTCTCCGCCCTTTTTCCTCCGTTTTCCCTCCCCCACTCCACAGTCAACGCGGCCGACTTTCTGCTCGTGTCGCTGATTGGCTTACCCACCACCGTGGTAGAAGGGATGATCACTGCCTGTCGCTGATGGAGGGCTTCGTGGTCAGAATTTTTCTTTTTAACCCGGGTTCTCAATGCCTCTTCTCAACGCCCGTTCTGAGGACGAAGCTGCCTTGGATGTAAAACTGCCGCAGGGTAAGATCGGACTCGTCGCCACTGTTAAGTCTGTGTGTCCCAGTTAAGCTTATTATAAATCACTGGACACAGACCACAAGAATAACTTTAACAGGTCTTTACTATTTGGAGGTCAGGGCTGAACTGCCCAGCAAATCCCTACACAACACTTATATACCGGTGTGGTCACCACCGGTATTACAGTATAGAGCAGCCAAGAGAAAGTAGTACATCTCTTAAGGTAGTTCTCTTAAGGTGGAACAGGTTACATACACCACACTGCGCATGATGCTTCATGCAGATGGCCACCCTTTCCATGGATGAACACATCATTGCCATGGCCTACGATATCATGCCAGTCATGCTGGAGATGGACTCCTGCATTCTCCCTACAATCGAGCACATCGCGGCTGGAAAAGCTGCCAGAGCCTCCCGCATTTTCTGCTGCTCCTCAAGAATCATCCGCTTTGTCAACGGCCCCCCGAGATTCAGCATCTTCGTCCAGCTGAGCACTGGTTGGAGCATCCTGCGCCCTCCGATGAGGACTCTGCACTGCTGTCCCTGTCTCCACCATCTGCTCTTGCTCACATGTGATGTGTGAGACACCAGGTAACAACACTACCTTCTCACTTAGTGGACCCACCAACGTGTGTGTATCTGTGCTGGTGCTTGGTGTACATGGATCGTGTGGTGGTGCACCCTCAAAGTCCGTGACCTCCTCTGAGGCGTCGTCTTCCTCCTCTGGCTGGACAGTGGGGGGGACACTTGATGGACCTGTGGGAGAGTAAAGACATGAATTTAAGTTACCATCATGCACATGATCATATTTCACTGGCTGCTGACATCAAGTCAACATGAGTGACTATTGTATGCCATGTGGCTGTATGATATTTAATTCTATCACCAGGTAGCTGGGAGCTCCTCTCTCTCCATCTCTGACCGCCAGCAGCTCCGCAACACGGCTCAGCTCCAGTGCCTCCTCCTCTGATGAAGTGAACGGTGTCATGACTGGGGGGCTACCACCGGTTCACTGCCTCTCCTGTGTACTCTCTTCTCCTGCGAGGAAGGGAACAAGAGTGAGAGTCATGGAATGAGTGGAAGGGATGGATGGGCAACATCTATAAATGGTGACCATAAGGCATTGCATTGCATTAAGATGAGGGTGAGTGTCAGTGGTGGATGGTCAGATGGGGATGTGAGTAAGTGCATAGACAGAGAGGGATGGGAGCACCTTTAAGGTAGGCTGGTTTCAGGAGTGATGTGCAGAAGTAGGCTTGGAAAGGCAGAGTGAGGGGGTTAGGGTGGCACGCACATCAGGATGTAGGGCAATGTGGCATTGTACTCACCTTTCCTGACCTCATGAGGTAATTAAAGCATTTTCAACACTGTGTCCAGGTCCTGCCAACAACACTCCTGCTGCTCACTTCTTCAGCGATCTCCAGTCATGCATTCTGTAGCTGGCCTCTTCCTCCCATTATCAGGGAACAGGATGTCCCTGCGGGCCCTGACTCCTTGAAGTAGGATTTCCAAGGAGGCATCACTAAATCTTGGGGCAGCTTTCTGTCTTTGAGCCTGCATTTTTCAGTTTAGAGCAATATCAATTATTTCCCAAAGAACCAACTCACTATATCTACTCCGACAACCTGTCTTCCACCTCCACCAGCCTTCAACTGTCATCTGTGCAGTGCTCCTTTAAATAGCTCAGCTCAACTTGAGTCATACGTGACGTCATCACGCCCTCACCGGTTAATTAGTCGGGAAACCTGGAAGTCTGATTCAATTACAGTGGCTTCATTAAAAAGGCACTGCAAAATGCAGTCTCCAACTTCAGGGTTCCTGACGCGATCCATGCCGCCCCCCCCCCGGCCCCCACCCCCGCTGTCAGCGTATTTCCAAGGTAAAAAACTCAGCCTGAGGTATTGCCGGACAGGGAGCCAATGTAGGTCAGCGAGCACAGGGGTGATGCAGTAGAATTAGAGCTTCTGCCTGCAAACTTGGGATGAATTTTGTAAGAGCATTGTGAGGTTATGAGCTGGATTTTCATTGAGGAGGCGGGTAGTGTAGTGTCCGAGGATCAATAATACTCAGACTGCAGGAGAACAATAAAACAGGTATTTACTGAACAGAGAGTAATTCAAGACTGAAGTACAGAAGCCTGCTATGGCTTTATATACAGGGGTGGTCACTGCCGGTACTGCAGTATAGAATCAGTTCTTCTCTTAAAGGTACATACACAACAATTCCTCCCCTTTTAGATAAACAGTACATAACATTCATTTAACAACTAAATAATAACTAATTACAATTACAATTTTCTCTGTACTATATACATCAACTGAAATAATCATTTATAAGTTCAGTCTTTGAGGAGGCTTCCTGATCCTGACTGGATAACGCCTTTCTCGAGTATCCTGTTCTTGCGGCGGAGTTGATTCTGGCTCATTGTCATTGGTTGGTTCGTCAGCTTCCAATACCACTGCTTCTGAGGTAGACGCAATCTGTACTTCGGGTTGATTACCAGGTGCACCTGCTCGTGGTATGGGTTTGGCTTGTTCCTGTGACTCTAGAATCTGGTCAGCATGGTGTCTCACGATGCTCTCTCCAACGTCCACTGTGTACATTAGTGGTCCCTGCCGTGTGCATATCGTTCCTGGCTGCCATTTTTCTGTTCGGTTGTCGCGGGCCAAGACTGGTTGCCCTATCTTGCAGCTCCTGGTTGGCTTCTCATTTATGTGCTGGAATTGCTTATCCTCAACATCTCGTCTTATGTTTGGTTTGAGCAAATCCAGGCGATATCTTAGCCTTCGGTTGAAGAACATTATGGCTGGAGTTTGGTTGGTGACTGCATGTGTCGCATTCCGGTAAGCAAACAAGAAATTATCCACCTTGAGTTGTAGTGGTATGTCGTCATTATGCATTGCCTTTATGGCCTTTTTAAAGGTCTGAACAAACCTCTCAGCCAATCCATTTGTGGCTGGATGATATGGGGCAGATGTGTAATGTTTTGCCCCATTATTCCTCAGAAACCTCCGGAAATCCTCTGACACAAACAGTGGCCCATTGTCGGAGCAAATCTGTTCTGGCAAGCCATTCCTGGCGAAGATGGTCCGTAGGACTGCAATAGTTTTCTCCGTGGTGGTGGAGGACATTTTGATGACCTCTGGCCATTTTGAATGGGCGTCCACAGCGATTAGGAACATTGAGTCCATAAATGGACCAGCAAAATCAATGTGTACCCATTGCCATGGAGATGAGGGCCACTCCCATGGATGTAGCGGGGCCTGTGGTGGAGCGTTGTGGACCTTCTGGCATCCTGTGCATCTCTTGGTCATATCCTCGATTTCTTTATCGATTCCCGGCCACCACACAAACGCCCTGGCTAGGCTCTTCATTTTTACCCCTCCCAGATGACCCTCATGAAGCTCATTGAGCACTCTATCTCTCAACTTGGGTGGAATTACCACTCGGGATCCACACATCAAGGTCCCCCGGCACACTGACAGCTGTTCTCTCCTTGGCGAGAATGCTGGCAACAGTGAGTCGCCATGTGCTGGCCATCCCTTCACCGTCAAATCATAGACCCGAGAGAGTGTCGGGTCATTTCGGGTTTCCTTCTCTATACTTGAGTTTGTAACAGGTAGACATTCGACTATGGTCGCATGGAATATCTCAACAGGGTCCACTGCAGGTGCTTCCTCTACCGTAGGCAACGGTAGGCGCGACAGCCCATCAGCGTTTCCATGCTGTTTCGTACCCTTGTACTCTATGTCGTACTGATGTGCCCCTAGAAAAAGTGACCACCTTTGCAGCCGTTGCGCCGTCATCACCGGAACGCCCTTCTTTGGGTTAAAAATGGAGACCAGGGGCTGATGATCAGTCAGTAGGGTGAATTTTTGCCCGTGCAGATAGTGATTGAACTTCTTCACCCCCCACACCAGGCTGAGGGCCTCCCTGTCAATCTGGGCGTAGTTACGCTCGGCTGCGGTTAACGAGCGCCACGTAAAGGCTATTGGCCTCTCTGAACCGTCAAGGAATTTATGTGACAGCACCGCTCCGATGCCGTAGGGAGACGCATCACATGCTAACCGAATCGGTAGTGTTGGATTGTAGTGGCGACGGGCAGGTTTGAACTCACCTGCAGTACCGCCTCACCTCACGGGGATCTTTTCCCTGAAGAGAAGCTTCTTGGAGGTCGAAATCAGAACGGCGGGCGTCGACCGCGGGCAACCGCCCAGGGATCCATCAGAGAGTTGCAGGGGAGGCTGTGGAGAGCTGGGCCTGGCTCCCCAGTCGAGGTGTTCCAGCAAGTCATGTTGGTAGCAGGTAGTGCGCTGACCCTTCCGGACTGCGGCGGGCTCGGGCTCGATCGAGCGGCTCTGCAAAGGGGCCGTGCAGCGTCGTCGGGAGGAAGAGAGAGAGAGAGGGTGGAGCGCACAGGGCGCGGTCGATGCTCAAGAACAGGGCTGCTTGGAGAGGATAGAACGCGGGGAAGGAAAAGTGAGGCGCGCCGAAGCCGCGGGTCGCTGCCATTACCCTGCAGAACGCTAGGAGCAGCGTGGCAGCAAGGGGAAGAAGGAAAAGCGCGGGAGGCGCCATTTTATTACATTGGGGAATTAGAAAAAGCGCGGGAGGCGACATTTTAAATCACCCAAGATGCCGAAGAGTGGCAGTATCACTGCTTTTGACAACGAGGTAGAAGACTGGACCACGTATGTGGAAAGAATTGAAGTGTACCGCAATGCCAATGAGGTGGCCGGGAATCGATAAAGAAATTGAGGATATGACCAAGAGATGCACAGGATGCCAGAAGGTCCAAAACGCTCCACCACAGGCCCCGCCACATCCATGGGAGTGGCCCTCATCTCCATGGCAACGGTACACATTGATTTTGCTGGTCCATTTATGGACTCAATGTTCCTAATCACTGTGGACGCCCATTCAAAATGGCCAGAGGTCATCAAAATGTCCTCCACCACCACGGAGAAAACTATTGCAGTCCTACGGACCATCTTCGCCAGGAATGGCTTGCCAGAACAGATTTGCTCCGACAATGGGCCACAGTGTAGTGTCCGAGGATCAATAATACTCAGACTGCAGGAGAACAATAAAACAGGTATTTACTGAACAGAGAGTAATTCAAGACTGAAGTACAGAAGCCTGCTATGGCTTTATATACAGGGGTGGTCACTGCTGGTACTGCAGTATAGAATCAGTTCTTCTCTTAAAGGTACATACACAACAGGTAGGAGGTGGGTCTACAACTTTTGGGGTTGTAGTCCCACCTCCATCGAGTTCTAGCCAACCCACGCGATTTTGACTTGATTGACCTTGTTGAGCCCGCCCAGCGGGCTCAGCAGGCCAATGATGGGCCACCCGGCAACAGGTGACGTCACAGATTGAAATTTCATCTGTCAAACACTAACAATCTGTACTCCTGGTTAATTCCTTCCTCTCAGGATGATTTAGAGATCTCCCCAGAACAGAAAGCAAAGGCTGCAGATTTTGACAGCTGGCGGCCATTCTGCTTTCTGTGCCGGTGAGATGAGGGACTCCCGAGACCTGAAGGAAGGAAGGCTGTAAAGGTAAGTAAAGGTTAGTAGAAATTCTTTAAACACTTTACACACACCAAACACACTTACCTCTGCACTCATGCACCCATCACTCACCTGAACACCGGACATCTCGACCCCTCCAAGCCCTTCATCCCGATGGCCCACCTCGCTACTTGGCGTGGTTTACAGCCATCGGGAATCCCACATTTCAAAATGAAAATAGGGATTAGGCTAAAAACTGCCTGTTAACTACCTGTTAACAGGCAGTTAATTGGCCCTAATCCTCTTCCCACCTAGCGGAGGCAGGTCCCAGTGCAGGGCGGGTACCCGCCTCCTTTGAAACTGGCATGGAGGTAGGTTGGGTGCGGATGGGGTCGGGACCCCCGATTTTGGGATGTTAAACCCCCACACACCTCCAATCCCAACTCCACGGCCCAATGAAAATCCAGCCCTACATGTTGCTCACTGGTTACAGGGCTCTCACTAGTCATGGTGAAGGCTAATGGCACAGCTTTACAGTGTATTGGCCAAAGTGTGATTTTCCTATATTGTGTACTGGTACCAACATAAGCCTAGTGACAAGAAATAAGGATATGGAGGGAGGAGATTTGTAGTGGAACATGCATATATTACAAAGTCCTACAATAATAATTGCTAATGGATAATTAATAATATTTGTAGCAGTTCAGTCACTGTAGTATCACCACAGCACAGCAGAACAGTTCAGCTTTATATTACATTTTGGGCGTGCTGCAATAATAATTATTATAATTTAATGATCAAATTATACAATGCACATTTAAAAACCATTCACCAAGGAAACTGATGCCCTCACTGACAAAGTCAATATTATTGTACCTCTGTGGACTGGGTGGTTAGGTTTTCACAGGCTCTTTCTAATATTTTGCTAAGACAGGGCACCTTCTCATAGCAGACGTTAAATGGTTTTTGCTATAGAAACCAGCTATTCACTCAATCCATAAAAAAAACCTCCTTCTTGCCCTCGCTCTATCTCCATCTTTGTCAAGCTAATGAACTCTTAACCCAACCAGTCACACAGCAAAATATTACACACAAAAGAACCCCTGTAACTGTATTGTGAAACCTAGGAACAGTTTGCTACATAGATGCTTGGAATTCTTGGGGTCACCTGCAACAGGCTGAAAAGAGACCGACCTGACACCTTCATAGGCCTTTTATGTAAAGCAGATTAATAGGACCAGTCTTTTGAGTCTAAACTGTGTGCATAGGCCTGTCAATGCCATGGCAAAGGCTTTCGACTGCAGCTCAGCTTGGGGAAGGCTGCTGCTCTGACTATGAGAGTGTGCTGATGGTTTATTAAATTCTGAAGTCACTTTTGGGTTGCCGCATTCCTTATCTGTGTGGCGTGATAAGAAGTCCCTCCTGAGGCGTAACCCCTGTCCTTTCATTAATAACAGGTTGACAGGCAATGCAATGTCCCAGTACGTTATTGTTAATATTTGTATGGAATGGTACTGGTAACCATGGAAGTGCATTTTTTTGACTGTTTTCACATTTCAATGGAACCTGGAAGGGTATTAAAATGTAGTTTGAGCCTTTTGGGAAACTTGGGATAATGTTGTCAAATGAACACTCACACATTAAAATTCCACAATTAATAGCCTCAGCTCTCTATGTGGCATGTCTGAGGCACCACACTAAATAACACTTCTCGCAACAAATCTGTGAGAAGTGGGATACAGCCCCAAACAATATATTTCATTAAATAATAAAGATACATGTGAGTAGGATGCGTGGGGAAGGGCAGGGAGTATAGTTAATCTCAAATTACATGCCACATCTCTGCACTGCCTGCCCACTCAGAGGTTCCTTTTCTATTCCTTCAATCCTTTTCTTTGTGGTTCATTGAATTCACAGCCAGATACTGGCATTTTTAAAACCCATAAATTCAAATTGCCAGATGATTTTAGAAGGATGCAGATTGAAATCATAATCATCCCCTTAAGATTTTTGCTTCAAGGCCAAGTCCTACTTTACATATTTTATTTGAAAGGCAGAGACAAATTATTTAACCATTTTAGAAAACACAGGAAATGTAAAGATCATCTATGCTTCTCTGTATTTGAAAGCTCCAAATAGTTCCTCTTTATGGTCCACTGTCACAAAGCAGAGCTCCCTTTTGTTGTACAAACTAAAATGACTGAGAATGTGAATAATTTCTTCATATTGGCATTAAATCGAAGTTACAGGTCCACACATCACCCTGACAGATCTTAATCAGGCCAATTCCATATATATCAGTGTACCAGCAAACCATCCCACCCTCTCCTGACGTCTGACCCTAGCTGACCACTTGATTTGAGAAAAAGATCCATAGACAAGCACTAGTGATTTAATCTTAAAATATACAGCTGATATAAGTGACCAAGCTTTTCTGACTTTTTGTTGGGTGTTTAAAGTGTTTAAAGTATTACACAAATGTTTATTTAAGTGCTTTTAATCACACTGCTCAGCCACTTCAAGTACTTTGATATTTTCATTAAATTGCCATTTTAAAATGACATTTAAAAAAAATTATGTAATTAGTTATTGAAATGTACCTTTTGCGTTGAGAAAGGAAGATAGGATTATGCCACAGATATGTATGGAATTTAGAAGCTACCCTCCAGTTTTCTTTGGAGCTTTTTGTTTCTCTATGACATTTGTACCAGTGGACATTCCACCAAGACTAGACAAGATGTCAATATTGTGCCTTTTCAAAGTGAAATGTTTGCAGATATATAGTCATGGAAAACATTACAGGACTATCAGTGTTCTTTCACCACATCACCACACTGTGATGGGTCTCTGCCTCTTTATTCTCGTCTTTGCACCCAGGAAATGAGCATGCTCCAGAGGAAGATCATCCCTAAATAGAATATGGCAAGGAAAATCAAGTAATCAAGACATTCCCAGGTTTTAAAATGTGATTCACAGTGAAAATGAAAACTGACGATACCTTAATTTTTCTGAAGCAGATGATACAGTAAATTTTGCAAGGCCCTGCAGCCCTCGTAAGGCCTCACACACAGCCAACACATTGGAACATCACAAGCAGCACGCCTGCGATTTGGCCATGTGTGATGGCTGTGTGCAAAGCTCTGCTGCTGGTGACGAGCCTCGCAAAATTTATCCTGACCTATCATTTGGCTTTAGGTCATTTTCTAAACATTCAACTGGCCTCCCAATGGCCAATCACTGTAATCCCAATCACAAACAGATTAGAAAGCAGCTTGATTCAGTGCCCTAGGCTGTGCATGTTCTTTATTTGTTATGATAGGGAAAAATTATCTAATCTAATCTAATCTAATCTATATATATAAAAAAGGATACATCTGTCTGTCTGTCATTCCGTCTGTCTGTCTGTATTGAATTAACTCGAAAGTTATAGAGCGTACCTACACGTGTGTTACATCGAAAGAAAGCTGACGATTCCAGAACCGTCCTAAGCGTATTTACGTTTCAGCCGGACAAAAATTGCGCCCGCGGTATCCAAAAAACGTTCAACATTCCGCTCATTAGCATCGAGTGACGTCGAGGTCGACCAATCGTACGGCGGGTTCCTGGCGCGTGCGGGCGGGCCCTCCTACGGTCGAGTGACGGGACGATTGACCAATCCTATGCTTCGGTGACCTGACGGTCCACCAATCGGTGCGTGTGTGGGCGGGCCTTATCGTTCTGAACCGAGGTGAGTCGCCGCCATCTTGATTCCAAACTTTTCCTTTCTTTTTCCCACTTTCGGCGTGTTTCTTTTCAAATCTACATTTCCAGCAAAAAAAAAAGTTGCTTTTAAAAGACAAATTGTTTTTTAAAAAAGTTAATTAATTTGTAAATCTTTTGTCTAAACTCTATAATTTTCCTACCTTTCACCGTTTTTCCAGGCCTCAAAGCCTGGGTGTCTGTTGACCAGCCACGCCCGAGCTAGGCGCCTCCCGTCGCGATCGACAAAAGGCCAGCGATCGCCGCCATCTTTGTGAAGGCTGGAGGGGGCGGGCCAGAGCCGAGCGTCGCCACCGCCGCCATCTTAGTAAAGGCGGGCGGGGCGGGAGTCAGCGTCTGCGTCATCTTCTGCCCGGAGCGCGACTTGAGTCCGGCCGAGCCTCACACGGTAGGTTGCGCGGCGGCGTCTCTCTGGTCTTGAAGCCAGCTCGGGCGGGGACATCGGGAGATCGCGGGGGCGGGACATCGGGAGATCTGGGGGCGGGACATCGGGAGGGCGGGACATCGGGAGATCGGGGGGGCGGGAGATCGGGGGGCAGGAGATCGGGGGGTGGGACATCGGGAGAGCGGGGGACGGGAGGTCGGGGGACAGGAGATCGGGGGGCGGCACATCGGGGGATCGCGGGGCGGGACATCGGGAGATCGGGGGGCGGGACATCGGGAGATCGGGGGGCGGGAGATCGGGGGGGCAGGGCTCGGGGACCCCTCCTCTCCCCCCTGCCCTCCCCCTCCTCCCCTTCCTCCACCCCTCCCCCTCCCCTTCCTCCCCCTCCCCTTCCTCCCCCCCTCCCCTTCCTCCCCTCTCCCCCCCTTCCTCCCCTCCCCCTCCCCACCCTCCCCCTCCCCTCCCCCCTCCCTCCCTCCCCCCTCCCCCTCCCCCCTCCCTCCCTCCCCCCCCCAGTCGCTGTCTCTCTTCCCCCCCAGTCGCTCTCTCTCTTCCCCCCAGTCACGCTCTCTCTTACCCCCCAGTCGCTCTCTCTTCCCCCCCAGTCGCTCTCTCTCTTCCCCCCAGTCGCTCTCTCTCTTCCCCCCAGTCGCTCTCTCTCTTCCCCCCGTCGCTCTCTCTTACCCCCCAGTCGCTCTCTCTTCCCCCCCAGTCGCTCTCTCTCTTCCCCCCAGTCGCTCTCTCTCTTTCCCCCCAGTCGCTCTCTCTCTTCCCCCCCAGTCGCTCTCTCTCTTCCCCCCCAGTCGCTCGCTCTCTCTCTTCCAAAAACAACATGCCCTCGAAAAAGCCTCGGCACCGCCGGGCACTCCAGCTAGTCTATCTTCTATATATATAAAGCGGTTCCGTACGTTTTGTCTGTCCGGCTATACGCTCGAAAGTTATAGGGCGTACCTGCGCGTGCGTTACCTCCAAAGAAAGCTTACCATTCCGGGACGGTCGTAAGCGTATTTACTTTTCGGTTGGATGAAAATTGTTCGCGCCTTATGCAAAAAACCTTCAAAATTAAACTCATTATCTGCTAATTAGCATTGATTGACTGACGTCAAGGTTCGACCAATCCTGTGCCGTCACGATTGACCAATCCTACAGTTCAGTCACCTGATGGTTGGCCAATCGGTGTGTGTGTGGGCGGGACTAATCGTTTTCATCTCAGGGATCTGGCAGCCATTGCCTCAAGCTAAAAACCCCTTTTACTTCCAGCTCAAAATATGCTAATCCAGCTTCGAAAAAGTTAGTATCTCTTTTAAAAATAACATAAGATTTACCAAAAACGTTTTATAAGTACTTTCACTTTCATCTTTGAAGGTATTAAAAGGTAGAAATGTTGCCCGGCAGCAGATTGAGAGAGGGACACAGAGACAGAGCCCAAAAGCCTGGGACTCGATATAAAATGTTGCCCGGCAGCAGATTCACACAGGGACAGACAGACAGGCCCCAAAGCCTGGGACTCGATTTAAACCGCCTGGCCCAAAACAGCCCTGGCAACGCCGGGCTCCCCCCAGCTAGTAATGTTATAAAACAAGTGATGTAGCACCAATGGGAAGAGTTTTAAACCAGGCCTACACAGGGAATGTACAAGGGACTGTGATTTAAAGTTTCCTTGTTGGTCGTTTATGAGACGCTGCTGATGTTAATCTATCTGGTTCCTTTTCCTTTCCTAGGAGTAATCATCAGATTAGAATATTCAAAAACACATTTGGTTCTGGCAGCAACTGGATGAGAAACATGGCATCTGCCAAAATAAAGGCGATGGCAGCAAGGCTATCATGTGGGAGTCTGGTTGCAATGAATGATGTTTCTTTTTGTTGCTCCAATTCCGTGTTTTGAGACCTGACTGAGCACTAAAGACAGAATTCTTCTTTTGTTTGAGAGGTTAGGCCATTTTTATCTACTTATCACTTCTACTCTCCTAAAGGCACTGGTTCTATTGGGGTATGAATCAGGAGGTGAGGGCTGCGCTATGGCAATTCACCCAAGTGGCAATTCTTCATGTGTCACCCTAGACCGTGGGTATCAGCAAGCTGTTGGCCGTGGAAGGGATCCCAGCTGACCTTGTTCTCACCAATGCACTGTCAAGCAAAAGCCACTGAATAGTGATTAGGAGCAGAAATCCGGCTGCCTTTTCCCCTCCCTGGGCCAGAGATGCTAAAGACGATAGCTCCACCGACAACAACAACTTGCACTAATATAGTGCCTTTAACACATAAAAACATCCCAAAGTACTTCAGAGAGGTGGAATCAAAAAATGGACACAAAGGCATTTGTAGTATTTCTATTGCTGACATTAATTATGTCAGCAATAGACCAGGAACTCAACCTGGGACATTCAAGGAAGGAGAAAGGAAGAATGAAAGAATTGCACATAAAGCACCTTATCATGGGGTGAGCTTCGTGCTGGTGGAGTGAGTGTTGGGCTCGCCCCAGCTCGGTGACATGAAGCCTTGGCCATTTGAACTCCTGGGACGAGCAGGGCAGGAGACTGCCACAGGGATAAAGTCCTTGGCAGTCACGTAAGTCGGGGGTGGGGGGTGGAGGCTGGGGGGTGGGGGGCGGTAGTTGATTGCAGTCAGGGGAGGGATACCTGGGGCAGGGAAAGGCCGATGTTTCCTTGTCTGGCCACAGAGTACTCCTGCCAAGGTTAAACCCGCCACTTCTGCTGAGTATAATCAGACCTACAGGCTAACATATTGAAGAATAAGGGAATGGAACTGGGCTCAGTTTTCAAGGCTTCACTGAATTTAACCTTGTTTTGTGAACTTTTTTGTGCTATCAGCTGAGGAATTGAGCTTTCCTTTAAGGACATCCAATGCCAGCATCATGCACACTAAGGTAGACAGAGCACTTATAGGTGCAGAGTAAACCTCCCCCAAGAATGTGCCTCCATCCTGACTTCAGAACACCATCTCCTATTGCAACATTTTTCCATTTGCAATAGTAGCCATCCTGTAGCCTCCCTGAATCAGATTGCGAACTTAATGCAAAATTAGGAGCAGCTTTGTGGTGTGGGGTCGTGCATACTCGGAACTATATTGAGACTGCCCAAACTCATTTCATGTAGGATCCTTACAAGCAGCAAAGAGAGGGAACTTTCATCCCATCAGTCTGGGCTTGACTCAAACCAGCTTCCAGAAGTGTGAGGCCAGTACCTGAAATCTGGTTTCAGCTCAAACCTGAATGTACCTGATAACATGGGATCTATTTCAATATATTGCAATTTAACTTTTTGCTCATCCATGACTGTGCATAAATATGAATGAAAGAGCAAAACATGATATATGTTCCATGTTTAGTTACTTGCAGGATAAATGCCACAAGCCAGAACATTTATCTCTTCTGTAAATAACACCAGAAAATGCATGCTTGTGTTGTCCCTGAGGTAAGTCTTTTTACTCACATATGTTGTGAGGCATTGGGGAAGAGCTTCGAAAACTGTGGTGCAGAATCCTCAGGGCCATGGGGTGCAGCATGACTGATGACCATGAGCACAGGCCTGTGCGGATATATCTTCTTGGATATGCGGAAGTAATTGATACTGTCATTGGTAATCACATCTGTAAAGTAATCCTGAAAAAGAAAATCCCAAGTATTCTAAATTCTTTTTGATTTCACAGAAAAATTACACAACTTTAAACAAGCACAGCGGGTTCTTTAGAAATCCGAAACACTTGTCAAAAGGTCAAGTGTTGAAGTGTTGAGGGCTGTAACTTTATAAACAATATAGAAGATTGTAATGTTTAGTTTCCTTCAACAACAAAGACAGCATTCTCTGTTGCGGTATATCACTTGAATTCTATTTCATAGAACTGAGCAGAGGATAAGATAGAAAATGTGTCCGCTCCAAAGGAGAGTCAGTACTCCAAAACTGGTTTATCAATGAGTTAATGTCAGAACCAAAAGGTTGTCAAATTCCAGCCTTTGGAACTATTGAATTCACTCGTCGCTGTCCTGTGGCATTGCCCACAGAGAGTCATGACCAGCTGCAATATTTAGGTCAAGCAAGGTTAGAGCGTGGGGATGGGGGAGGAAGTAGATGGGAGGGGAGAAGCAGGGGAAGGGATGGAAAAGGAATGGGAGAGAAATGAGAAGGAGAGGGGAAGAGAGAGGAGATTGAGGATGGGAGAAGATGGAGAGAGGAAGGGTGGAGGGGAGAAACAGGAAGAAGAGGGAAGAGGGAGGTATGAGGAGGCAGATGAGGGGAAGGAGATTTGCCAGGGTAAAGAGTGAGAGGGAAGGGGGGAGGGGATAAAGGAGAGGCACAGGGCAGAAGGAGGGGGTGAGGACACGGGGATGAGGGAGCAAAGGCAGGAAAACTACCTTAACATCAGCAAACTCTCTCAATGGGGAAGCGGCAAAGTCTTTCAGAAGAGCAGGGGGGGAAGGGGAGAGAGGACCCAGTGACCTCTCTAGTGGGGAAAAACTCTCAATTCTTACAGCAGAACATTGAACTTTTTGGATGCGACAGTTGGGCATAATTCAGGGCGCCTGTGCAAAATAACCTCGGCGGGAGGAAAGCTTCTAAGGTGAGTTTCAATGGGTGGCTCAGGAGTGGGTCAGCAAGGGATGCCCAGGGGTGCAGCACAATGGCAAGATGGCCAAAAAAATAACAATTTTAAGAACAAACAGTCTATCTGATCAATCCCCTGACACCAAACAATTTATAACTTCCATGGGTTTGCCTGCTCCTGTTTTTAGGGCACATACTGGACCTGTTCTGCTCAAACAATGACATCACTGGGCTAAATCTTGATGAAGGGAGTGAGTCATATATAACGTTAGTTCAAAAGCAGAGCACAAGCAAACACTTAATTACATTAGAATCCTCCATCAGAGTACCGCCTACTAGCATATGGGGACACTTTTATAATGCATTGACCCATAGATATCAGGTCATGTGGGGGTTTTGCACACATTTAGAAGTGGAATGCAGAGACCCACTGAGGGACTTTAATATACAACAGATACTCAGTAATACTCCCTTGTTCAAGTGCAAAGCAGTAGTGCTATAGTCCGATTTTCATGTCCCTGCTGCTCTGTTTCCGCCTGAAAACAGGACGACGGCAGCGGGACCAAACTCACGTGGGAAACGGGAGAGCCAAAAATCAGATCGGGCGGACCTTGATTTAGGTGAACAGAGCTCTCACCAGAAACAGATGAAGACCTCATGAGTACATGCAAATCAGGCTCTGATGAACTAGCCACAAACTCCGACACAATTTGAGACTATTTTGAGCATTATTTAAAGGGATCCTTAGCTGCAGTCAGGGAAAGCTGGCACTCACTGTCACTGCAGTCGGTGTGGGTTTTAAGTCTTAAAAATTTCCAATAATTAATCTCTTTGCTGTTGTAGGCACGCAAACATTTTCCCTGCCACTATAAGTCACTGCAAAAATGGCACTCCTGATGCTATCAGCCTTCCCCTTTAAGGTGGTAGTGCAGCCACATCACAATTGGTCACCATGCCCGATTTCCCAGCACAGATCGGGAGGCTGTTTTAAGGGAGTGTATTTTGTGCTAGCAGCTCACCAGATTCATTGAAGTGAGGCCCAGCCATGAAAATGGCATGGACCCAACATCGACTCATTCGGGTGGGCGGAGTACTTACATAGAAACATAGAAGATAGGAGCAGGAGTAGGCCATTCGGCCCCTCGAGCCTGCTCTGTCATTTAATGAGATCATGGCTGATCATCCAAATTCAGTACCCTGTCCCTGCTTTTTCCTCATATCCCTTGATCCCTTTAGCCTTAAGAAATATATCTAACTCCTTCTTGAATATATTTAATGAATTGGCCTCAACTGCCTTCTGTGGTAGAGAATTCCACAGGTTCACCACTCTCTGGATGAAGAAATTCCTCCTCACCTCAGTCCTAAATGGCTTACCCCTTATACTTAGACTGTGACCCCTGGTTCTGGACACCCCCGCCATCGGAAACATCCTTCCTGCATCTAGTTGTCAGGAATGACCCAGATTCTGCCTCGCCTCGTCACCAGAGGGCACCATGAACTCTTAATTGTGTCCTTCTTTATTCCTAATTGTACTCACCTGTGCATGGTTATATGCCTACTATTTAAGTGGTGCTTAGTTTATGTTCATTGCTCAGTCTTGAGTTTCACTGCCTTGTGATACTGTTTGCCGGCCTACTAGCCTGCATCTGTGCTGTTGTTATTTTGTTTATTTCAAGTAAAGTCTATCTTTGTTTTTGCAACCTAACCTCTGCCTCAGTTTGCCTTCCTGCAGCTGGGTTCACCAAGTTCCAGTCCTCACACTAGTCTGTCTAGTCATGTTAGAATTTTATAAGTTTCAATGAGATCCCCTCTCATTCTTCTAAACTCCAGCGAATATAAGCCTAATCGACCCAATCTCTCTTCATACATCATTCCTGCCATCTCAGGTATCAGTCTGGTGAATCTTCGCTGCACTCCCTCCATGGCAAGAACATCCTTCCTCAGATAAGGTGACCAAAACTGCACACAATACTCAAGGTGTGGTCTCACCAAGGCCCTGTACAACTGCAGCAAGACATCCTTGCTCCTGTACTCGAATCCTCTCGCTATGAAGGCCAACGCACCATTTGCCTTCTTAACCGCCTGCTGCACCTGCATGCTTACCTTCAGCAACTGGTGCACAAGGACACCCAGGTCTCGTTGCACTTCCCCTTTTCCTAATCTATTGCCATTCAGATAATAATCTGCCTTCCTGTTTTTGCCACCAAAGTGGATAACATCGCATTTATCCACATTATACTGCATCTGCCATGCATCTGCCCAATCACCCAACCTGTCCAAATCATACTGGAGTTTCTCTGCATCCTCCTCACAGCACACACACCCACCCAGCTTTGTGTCATCTGCAAACTTGGAGATATTACATCTAGTTCCCTCGTCTAGATCATTAATATATATTGTGAATAGCTGGGGTCCTAGCACCGATCCCTGCGGTACCCCACGAGTCATTGCCTCATTCACCATCTAATTCTGTATATGAAAATTGCCCCTATGGGTCTACCTTTTTTGTGCACATGAATGAACATTTGTGCATTTTTTTTATACGAACTTCCCAACCCCACTTCTTTCTGTGTCCGCCCCTGGAAAAAAAATCTCCCCCAAGTCACTTACAACTTTCAAATTCCCAACTGTCAAGCCTTTGGCCCTGCATTCACCACAACATTTCTGCAGCTACCAATTTGCTCAATCACACACATACCTGCAGCGTTGAAGTCCTAGACCCCCAAAAAAATTACTCTCTCTCGTCCGTTCATTCCCCCAGTACAGCCATCATCTGCACTCAATTACGTCCAAGGGACGCAGAATTGAATATTATAGTGAAAAAATGGTTTAGCCATTCATAGCCACAGCTGGCTGGACCACATAAAGCACTATCGAGTCCTGCTCTCCTCAATCAAAACAACTCACTATTCCAGTATTTGTACGTGTGTCAGTGTTTCTACATGTGTCGGTGTCTGTGGGTGTGTCGGTGTCTGTGGGTGTGTCAGTGTTTGTGGGTGTGTCGGTGTTTGTGGGTGTGTCGGTGTCTGTGGGTGTGTCGGTGTCTGTGGGTGTGTCGGTGTTTGTGGGTGTGTCGGTGTTTGTGGGTGTGTCGGTGTTTGTGGGTGTGTCGGTGTCTGTGGGTGTGTCGGTGTTTGTGCGTGTGTCAGTGTCTGTGGGTGTGTCGGTGTTTGTGGGTGTGTCGGTGTGTGTGGGTGTGTCGGTGTGTCAGTGTTTGTGGGTGTGTCAGTGTTTGTGGGTGTGTCGGTGTTTGTGGATGTGTCAGTATTTGTGGGTGTGTCGGTGTTTGTGGGTGTGTCAGTGTTTGTGGGTGTGTCAGTGTCTGTGGGTGTGTCAGTGTCTGTGGGTGTGTCAGTGTGTGTGGGTGTGTCGGTGTTTGTACGTGTGTCGGTGTTTGTGGGTGTGTCAGTGTTTGTGGGTGTGTCGGTGTGTGTGGGTGTGTCGGTGTGTCAGTGTTTGTGGGTGTGTCAGTGTTTGTGGGTGTGTCGGTGTTTGTGGATGTGTCAGTATTTGTGGGTGTGTCGGTGTTTGTGGGTGTGTCAGTGTTTGTGGGTGTGTCAGTGTCTGTGGGTGTGTCAGTGTCTGTGGGTGTGTCGGTGTTTGTACGTGTGTCGGTGTTTGTGGGTGTGTCAGTGTTTGTGGGTGTGTCGGTGTTTGTGGGTGTGTCAGTGTGTGTGGGTGTGTCGGTGTTTGTGGGTGTGTCGGTGTTTGTGGGTGTGTCGGTGTTTGTGGGTGTGTCGGTGTGTGTGGGGGTGTGTGTGGGTGTGTCAGTGTCTGTGGGTGTGTCGGTGTTTGTACGTGTGTCGGTGTTTGTGGGTGTGTCGGTGTTTGTGGGTGTGTCGGTGTTTGTACGTGTGTCGGTGTTTGTGGGTGTGTCAGTGTTTGTGGGTGTGTCAGTGTTTGTGGGTGTGTCGGTGTTTGTGGGTGTGTCAGCGTTTGTGGGTGTGTCAGTGTCTGTGGGTGTGTCGGTGTTTGTGGGTGTGTCAGTGTCTGTGGGTGTGTCGGTGTTTGTGGATGTGTCGGTGTTTGTGGGTGTGTCAGTGTTTGTGGATGTGTCAGTATTTGTACGTGTGTCAGTGTTTGTGGGTGTGTCGGTGTCTGTGGGTGTGTCGGTGTCTGTGGGTGTGTCGGTGTCTGTGGTTGTGTCGGTGTCTGTGGTTGTGTCGGTGTCTGTGTGTGTGTCGGTGTTTGTGGGTGTGTCAGTGTTTGTACATTTTACTCCATGGTGGGATCGCCAGCGAAGGTAGGGCAGGTGGAATTTTCACCCTCCTGATGGACTTGGCATTGATCCCTTGCACATTATCCAGGTTGCTTCAATTTAAAAATGATCAGCGAGCTCCCAGCAGTATTGCCACCTGTAGTCGGAAGCTTGCCACTCGCGAGTGGCCCCCAATCTAATATGGGGTGAACCTTGGATCTGACAGGTTTCTACCACTTCTTATTCTCATCAGAAAGCCGAGCACTTTTGCTGGCAGGCCCATATTAAGCCCACCCTGTAAATGAGTGGCTGTATAATACAATGTGAATGAAGCCTGAGTTGCCCCGTTAGCAATGTTGGATGTCAGGAATGCCTGTGTGTCCCAGGCGGCCCACAATGCTAGGGCTGTAGGGAAGGCCACTTTACAAATTCAAAGGCTGGCTTTGATTATGCAACTGATCGCAGAATGATTAACTTTATTGCTGAAACTAGCAGAAGAAGCCAACATGAACATTTTTAGAAATATTTCCTGTGTCTGCCAGAGTCCCGCAGCCCTGCTATTGCTGTGAAAAGGCATCGGAGTAAAATGACTCTCACACCTGCTGGGACGTGTGTCCTAGGTGTACAAAGCAGCCCGCCAAAACATTTAATTTGGCTGACCCCAGGATTCTGGACTGGGTTGCAGACAAAGTGAGTGGACGTGTGAAAACTCAGCTCATTCCGCCCCAAGAATTTGAGCGCCCTTATCTCCAACTAGGGTGGGGGGGCGGGGTTGGGCAGGGGGAACGGGAGGGTGGCGGGGTGGGGGGGGGGGCAACTGAGCAGACTTTGTGAACTTTCAAACGGTTTTCAAATTGTCTGATTTGGCTATCAGTGGGTTCATGGCTGTCCCTTTCTAGCACTTTGAATTCTAGCAGTACAAAAGTATGTCAGAAGTGTAAGTAAATCACGATTCGATGTTCAACTGTGCTGTTTCGCTGGATGCAAATTCTAATGTAACTGCCTGCTGATAGACCCAACAGTGGTAACATAATTTTGCCCTTGATCTGAAAGCCTGAGCTGCGTTTGACTTTAAACAACTTCCATCTGTGTGAAACATTACCAAAGTATAAGAGAATCAGTGAAACTGAAGCTGTCAACAGCAGTAACATCAACAAGATTTATACCACTTCTGGCTAAACCGCCCCTTTGACAGAGAGAAATAAAAGTGAGAAGATTCAGGTGGCAACTATTTTAGTCAGTGACTGGGGAACTCAAGGCAAAAGCTATAATTGCTTAACTTTGAGAATTAGCTCAGCTTTTAAAATCTGTAGCATGTTCAAACTGGATTTTCTCCTTTTGAACATTTGTTACGAAGCCTGGACAGAAGGGTCAACATTTTCACTATGCTCTGAATACATATGTCTCAAAGCTGCTTTGTTGCTCTGTTGTCTGACAAGACAACTTACCAAGTTCATAAATAAAGAGGATCATAAGTAATGGGGTTGATGCCTGCATGTGTCTGATGGCAAAACATGTTACATAGAAAGAATAATAATGGGAAATGCTGCCAAGGGACTGGCCATCAAAGTGCCAATGTGCAGGCTGTGGAGAGGGGCAATCTGAGCTGCACTTGGTGAAGGGGTGCTGAATGCAGGTGATGGGTGGACAGGGAGATCTTCACCAGGCTGTCCTCTTGTGCCCCCTGGTGACCAGCCAACTAAGTGGCCTAGGCAATGCTCGGCCACGTACCTGCCCTCTTGGCAACAGAACAGATAACTGGGAAAGCACCTGCAAAAGGACAAAAAATGTGGGGAAGGTACATACCCTTCAATGGAGAGTAAACAGTATTACGCAAAAATTATTAAGTTAGATAAAAACCTATGAAAAAAATGAACAATGTGGAAACTACATTGCAAAAACAGGTTCAATTCTTTGTAAAGGTTATACAGCAATTTTATGTGTTTGCGCACTAGGAGCACATATTGGGATTTCAGTTGGGCGTGTGCCCCTCTATGACTTTCCGTCCAATAATTCTAACGGACATAAAATCTTGAGGTGAGGCACCCAAGTTCCTGATATGCACTCCTGGTGGACAAGACTCGGCACTGATAAATATATTCCTACAACTGAACCTTGCCGAAAGTTCTTCCAGCGAGTTGCTAACACCATTTCTGTTTAATAATGTTTAATTTTCCAGATTCAGCCACCGGAAGGTAACAGGAATGTTTAATTCAAAAGAGTAATCCTAAATTAGCTCTGACAGAGTCTCCATATCAAAAGCATGAACTGCGTATGGTACATGGCAACAGTCTGTTTACTGTACTCTCAAAGAGCAGAAGCAATACAACATTGTCTTCAGCAGAAGTAAAGGCCACTTTCTTGGCTATTCATCACTCACCCTGGTGCCTTATATAAGCATCAGTGAGAAACTGCTGAAGAAATCCTTATAATTTAAAGCACTCACGGGCATGACTAATCACATGTTCTGGATACAGAGTGCAGCACAGCTGCAAAGGCACAGCCTGAGGCTAGACTCCACATCACATGTCAATGTTAGTACAAGCCAACCAGCTGTGTCCTTTCTCCCTCAAAACCAGGATCTCAGCAGGCACTGGCTTCTGGAAATTAATACTGTAATTATGCTCTGCAGAGAGAACAGTTTAGGGCGATTGTTTATAGTAACATTAATGACAAGCCCAAATGGGGATCATTTTCTTCATTTAACGTTTTTTTAACTATGCCAGTACGAGAATGAAATTCTGGTTTAAATAAGTGATATGCTTTTTAAAACATGGCTTCTAGCCGCAGTCTGCAGTGATTTATACAATACTAACGACTAATGGAAACCATGTTTTTGTACTCGAGATTTTTAGGTCTTAAGTTTCTCTCTTTTAAACAATGCATACCTACGAGTGATTACAAGGCATTGTTGCACTTGAGAGGTCCAGGTGATGTTACAAGAGCCATCATCTGAATACTAAGCTAAGATTAAAGCCTTCAAATCACTCCCTTGTGTCTGTTACTTTTATAATTGTTCAGTTTTTTATTTTGCATGTCGGTTTTTGGATCCTTTATGTGCCAGTTCTAGTAGTGCGATTGCCACTGCACCCTGTGTCCTTGATGCATGATAACATTCCCACCATACATTAATGACTGATTCCATTAGCACTTGGAAATTGAAAATTTGAAATTAATTCTCAGGAATCCCATAGTCTAATAATTCGTTGGCACGTGCCTGTTTTTCGGGCATAAAACGGGCACCTAAGCATCCAATACAGTGGGCAGCACATGCGCAGTTATTCCATGCCAGAAATGCGCTGTCGGCAACAGTGGATCAGACTGCTCCGTAGGTATCCAGGGCTTGCGCTGAAGGTATGCTAAATGATTATTAAAATATTTAATAAGGGTGCTACTTTTACTGCAGTCATGGGTGGTCTGGTAGGGCTTGCTGAAGGGCTCTTTTATGATATTGGTCTGCCCCAACTTCTGACTCGCCACGTGATAAACCTGCTCAGCAATTCATGGTGCTAACAGGCAGGAAGGACCTTTCAGCAGCACTATTTAATGGGCTCATCCACTACATACAGGTTAGCTGCTGCTGGTTTATCCTGTTAGGCTACTGGTTAACTTCAGAGTGTTTTTCTGACTTATAAAACTTAACTCTGACTTCTAAGCAGAAGCTTTTGCTGGTGCTGGGCTACTTTTGGCTGCCTTGAAAACAGTTTCACGTAGTCATGGGTGGTCAGGTAGGGCTGCCTTTAGGGCTGGGGGACAGTGGGAGCAGCAAAGAAGACAGGAGAGAGCAGGAGCAGCTGGGAGAGGAGGGAGGAAGTGGAGGAGGGATCTGCGCAGGAGGTCATACCCACAGCGGGTTTTCTGGGAGCACTTCTCCTACCTGAACTTCATTGAGGAGCAATGCCTCAGATGCCTTCTCTTCACATAGGCATTTGGCACCGAGCTATGTCACCTGCTGCAGTCACAACCTGAGCCTTGAACCAGGGCATTGACAGCGCTGTCTGTGGCTGTCAAGGTCACTGTAGCCTTTAACCTTTATGCAACAGGCTCCTTCCAGGCTGCAGCAGGTGGCATCAGTGACATCTCCCAGTTTTCAGTCCACTGCTGTATCAGGGAAATCACCGAGGCTCTCTACACCAGGAGGAATGTCCACATCTCGTTTCCCATGGACAGAGCGAAGGACGAGAGAGCACTAGGCTTCACATGCATGGCAAACTTTCCCAGGGTCCAAGGCGCCATAGACGGCACTTACATTGCCTTGCGTGCTCTCCATCACCAGGCAGGCATCTATTTCAATAGAAAGAGATACCAGTCCCTCAACGTCCAGCTGGTTTGTGAGCACAGCCAGCGCATCATGCAGATCTGTGCCCAGTTTCCTGGTAGCAGTCATGATGCATTGATCCTGAGCCAGTCCTCTGTGCCACCGTTGTTCCAAGCAGGCTATCAGGTTACAGGCTGGCTACTGGGTGACAAGGGCTATCCCCTTCAGACTTGACCCATGACTCCTGTCGGGAACACGGGCACAGCTGCACAGCTGGCCTACAACGAAAGCCATGTTGCCACCAGAAATGTAACTGAGCAGACAGTGTGCTCAGGCAACGCCTCTGCTGCCTGGCCCATTTGGGAGGATCTTTGCCGTTTTTGTGGTTGTCTGTTGCCTGCACCATGACTTTGGCATCATGTGGAACCAGCCCTCACCACCACCTGGGAAGCAAGAAGTGCAGCAGGAGGAGGAGCAGCATTGACCACCAGTGCCTCGAGCTGCCAGAGCTCTCAGAGAGCAGCTCATTGAAGAGCGCTGCACCTGAACCATCCCTCCCATCCCCAATACACTAACAGTCCCACAATCCTTATCACCACCGTCCTCACTACCACTATCCCATTGGTTTCCTTCAGTCCAGCCTTATGGGTCTTGCTCTCACTTCACTATAAATATTAACACCAAAACCAAATCCAGAACAAAAAACAAATTTATCCAACAACTGAATTCCAACTGTGTCTAATAGTTAAAAGAAATAATCAAATATCACCCTTGTGCAAGCCCTTAGTGCCCGTCTTCTGTGCTTACTTATCCTAGTGCTCCTACAAAGTGTATCCCAATGGCTACAGCTTGAGATGTTTCGGAAGGTTGCTGAGCTTTCATTGAGGACACTGCAGATGGCCGTGTGGATGAACTCGAGCAGCTCCGGGCCTTGACTACAGCATCTTGGCATGTGCCGGGACTCTCTGCTACAATTGGCTGTGTAGCACTAACAAGAGCACTGGTGCAGTAGGTGACAGGGGAGTATGCAAACTCTCATCCTGAGAGAGGACTACAGGTGCCCCTCCTATGAAGCTAAGGCCACTCTCCTGGGACTGTGCCTCAGCACTCCTATGGCTCTGTGCAAGTACAGGAGTGTAAGAGTGATGTGACACTCTAGAAGTCCCTGGTAACATTGGCCCCCAGAGCCAAGATTGCAGTCATCTGAGCCTCTATGGCAGCAATGTTAACAGGATCTGACCACTTCGGTCCATATTGGACAGAATTATCTCTTTGCTCTGCGCGAAGCCTCGACACAAGTTGGAGCTGGATTCCTTCATGCTTTGAGCCATTGTGTGCAAGCTTGCTGGCAGGCTGTCCAGTGCTCCTAGAATTTCCTGGTGTACACCCATAAACTTTCTTCAGTAGCTTGGGCCCTCAAAGTGAGCATCTGAGTCCTCTGCAGCAGAGCTAGTATGTGATCTCGCCCTCCAACATGCTGGTACCTCTGCATCCCAGCCCTCCTGCCCTAGCATCTGCACAATTATGGCTGGTGATTCACCACGTGAAGACCCATTTTCCATCCTAGCCTCAAAACTACCCATGGTGCCAGTCTCCCAGCTGGTACTTGCTAGAGTCAGATCAAGTGATGGTGCATCTTCATGAAGGCTGGCTTCCTCTTAGAATCATAGAATCATGCAGCACAGAAGGAGACCATTCACCCCATCATGCCTGTGCTGGCTCGTTGAAGTGGCAGATCTGTCTCCACATTTTGAAATCAAGGAGAAGGACAAGGGGCGCTCATCTAAAACAGGCAAGGCATTCGGCCCAAATTTGAATTTTTCTGCCAGACAAGCTGCCTCCAGAGGCAAGGCAGGTGCCAGCCAGCTCGCCCTGAATACTTAGACGAGGCCTGAGGACAATTTCTTGCAATCCTCAGACCTCTGTCTTTGGGTGCAAGGATTATTCCCTGTGCCCATTTACCACATTAAAAACTGCCTAAAGGAATTTTTAGGCCAAAGTTTCTTGCAAACTTCTTTTGCAAAGACGGTGTTTCGTTAAGGCATTATTTTAAAATAGTGATTCAAAAAGAAAGAATTATCATTTTAAATCGAATCATTTTATAATAAGTAATACTCTTCATCCTGAACACTACCCAGTGAATCGTGATGGAAAGTGTGAATGTGTGGACATCAGGCAAAGCCAGGATCCATCTTATCTGTGATGACCTCCATAATCAAATAGCCTATTGTCACTCACTGTCGGGCCTCTCATATAAGGGATTTTGGATTCACTACTGGAGGGCAGTCAGCCCCCATGGAATCGAACACCTTCTGAATCGTAGGGGAGAAAAACTAGGAAGAAAGAAAAAGAAAAAAAATACAAGAAATCTTATAACCTTCCAAAAAAATTTAAGGTGAATTCTATGGAAATGTGCTGAATACAGATAGGATCTCCAATTTGCAGGAGTAAGCTATTCTGAAGTAGATAGGTCACCCTGGCTAATAGCCACATCGTTCTCAGAAAGAGACCAAGCAAGAATGTCATAATCCCAAATGTACACTACAGGTGTCTGTCATTGCTCTTACAGTGTAATTTTTGACAGTGAATTATTTTTCCCACAATTAAATGGAAAATGCTTTGAACAATGAGCCCCCCAGTCAGTGCAAGTGTTGTTGTTGTAGACTTTTATATTTAACAACACTGGATCAATTATAAAAAATGGAAAATGGTGCTTGCTTTGTTTCAGGCCTCACCAACAGTGCAGGTGAATGCACACAGAAGAACCTGCAGCAAAAGCAAATAAAGCAAATGCTTTGAATTAAATCTCAAATTGCTTTCCAAAAGGGGTGATCATTTTGCAAACATTTTTCAATACGGATTAAATATCTCATATTATTGCATTACACATGTATTACTTAAACTGTCCTCAATGAGCCTCTCGTTCCACCTGGAAATTTCAAAGTTACCAACATTTTCACTGGGAATGTGAGGTTGCTTTGGGTGAAGGGGAGAAGCATGACACATTTATTCAAATTATTATTAAATGAAGAACAAAAGTAACATTTACAAGCAAATGAAGCAGATACCTTGGAATAATCAAACCCATGCTTCTCCTTAAAGCCATTCCGACTGAGGGTGTAGTTATAAAAGCGGGAATTCTTTATAAGTCCAACCCACTCTCGCCACCCCGGTGGGATATAGCTGCCATTATATTCATTGAGGTATTTCCCAAAGAATGCTAGAAGAGAACAAAATGGAGGTCAGTCAAAATGTAGCACTTGATTTAAACAACACCTGAAACAGTAGTACGAGGTGTTTCACTTCCCTTGTGACTAAGCAAGTTCTGTTTCTCTATTTGTCCATTCTTGAGGTAATTATTGGCACTTCTCAGCAGAGTGCTCTATGGGACTGTGGAGGGTGCTGAGAGGTGGACTTCCACACAGCTGCCATCAAAATTAGGCCATAATTGGCTGATGATGACTGGACGTGCACTGCTGCAAGAGCATTACAGGTCTTACCAGTGTTTCCGTTTACTTGACATGTGGTAATCTTCTAGTCTTTCCCATTTAACTGCACAGCTTTAGGTTTAGAAAACTTCATACAAATAACTGGACACGTCATTTAAATGAACGAGATGGTGAACATCCTATTACCACTACCCCATATTTCTTCACTACGTCTTTTCAGACTGACATCTCACTGGAAGAATCCTTGCTTAGACTGTATGCAAAGAATTGTGGATGGTGGGAAATATTCAAATTCAAGATAATGGACTATAAAGTGATTTAAAAAATCAATCCATGTACGTAGTGTAATGATGTCTCTGATTCACAATATATTCAACAGGATCTTCACTGTTGGATGTCTTTTTATTTCGTACAAAGCACAGCCAAAAAACCAGTGGCCGCCACCAAAAAGGTAAGTCCATTTAAAAAAATTCATATAGATCCAGTAGGATCAGGAGTGCTGCTCCCGACTTCACGGCACACCCGATGGTCACCACCAGCTGTAATTGGCCCCTCTCTCACGGTCCTCCCTCCAGTCCCAGCACATACCTGAGGGCCTCTGCCCCCAAGGCAAGCGTCCTGAAGTTCATTCTCAGAGATGGGCGAGCTGCCTGCAGAGGCACAACAGGTGCCGGCAGCTTGCCCAAATTATTGAAATGGGGCCTGAAGCCCAATTTCAGACCAGCCTTGGGCCTCCCGGTGGGGACGCACACTGACTTCCCAGCGCCGATATTTACCTTATTGACTGTAGAACTAATGCAAACAAATTTGGGTAGCTAAGAAAGCGCTGTAGCAACTCACAAAAGTTACTTTGCCAGAACCTCCCACCCCCATGGCCTCTACCATGGAGAAGGACAAGAGCAGCAATGTCATGGGAACACCAACGCCTCCAAGTTCCCCTCCAAGTCTCACGCCACCCTGACTTGCACATATATTGTTGTTCCTTCAATGTCACTAGGTCACTAACCTGAAGTTCCCTAACACCATCGTGGGATCATTATCATCACAAGGACTGCAGTGATTCAAGAAGAAGGCCCACCACCATCGTCTCAGGACGACTAGGGATGGGCAATAAATGCAGCTTTGTCAGCGTTCTCCACATTGTGAGAATGGCCTAACCCTATTTCTTATGTTCTTAAATACATTTTTTTGGCTGAAATACAGCAGCCAGTCAGTACATAACATTCTCAGAAGATGATGATCTCAGAACATTAAGGATCTCTAGATTATGCATTATTCAATTGAACCAATATTGGAGTTTAATTTCCTCTGTGCACTATTGGAGCTACTCCTTGGCTCAGTGTTAGCATTCCCACCTCTGAATCAAAAGGTGCAGGGTTTGAATCCCACTCTAGACAGTCCCTGCGAGTGGAGTCAGAGCTCTGACTCTGAATTCTGGATTGACAACCAGTAGGATACTCACGTCTGGTGGGTGGATGTGGGTGGCCCCACTTCATTGTACAGGCTGTGGGAGCCCACAAAACCCTCCCGCCGTATAGGGCCAACCACCCTATCGGCTGGTATAAAGATGGTTATGGCCATGGAATGAGCGTTAACATGGCCAGTCAGACTGTTAATCAGCCTACGAATCCTTCCACTACTTCACACTGTTCTCCAAGGGAAGAGTGAGAAGATACGAAATGATGATGATGTGCACTATTTTCAGTGCCCTTTAATTTGTTTGCATAAGTTCCTATTCAAAAGAGTGCAGATTGAATTGATGTGAACTCATCAACTGGTGTGCTAAAAACAGCGGAGAGGAAATTCAACCCAACTATTAAAGTAATTATGCAAATAAATATTTTGTTTTCACATATTGTTAAAAGAAAATAGATCGGTTCCAGAGATGCATGTGCGATTAAATGAATATGCAGTAAAACATCATATTAAGTGAGTGTCCCAGAACTACAAAAGTGCTCAATTCAGCGGTTGTGCAAAAACTGGCTAAATTCACCCAGTTAAATGGCCGAGAGTTCAACTAGACCACTTGCTGGGACTCCAATGCTTGATTTACCTTTTGTTTGAAAATATTTTTAATATCAAAATATCACAAAGGCATGGATGAGCAGATGCACTGTGGTAGGAGTAGAGGCAGCTGGTGTTATGGAGAATGGAAGTAAGCAATTTTTATGATGAAGAGAATATCATCAGCGTACATGTGGCAGCTGATCCCATGTCTGTAGGTGTTGTCACTAAGGGCTGTAGTTAATGAAAGGAGGGGGCATAGTTCCCTGGGGGAGTCCAAAGGTGATGGTACAGGAGTGGGAAGTGAAGCCATTGGTGGAGATGCTCTGGCTATAATTGGAGAGGTAAGAGTGGAGCCCAGCGAGGTCAGTCCCACTCAGCTGGACAACATAAAAGAGGTATTGGAGGAGAATGATGAGGTTGACCAATCAAAGCCTGTAGATTGAGGAGGACAAGGAGGAATAATGTACCACAGTTACAAGGAATATTGATTGTGACTTTGGCTTAGGTCCATTTCAGGATGCAAACTTGATTAGAGAGACTCAAACAGGGAGTTGTGAGAAAAATTGGCATTGATCTGAGAGGTGACAACACATTCAAAGACTTAGAAGAGGGGGCAGTTGTTTGCAAGAACAGAGAGGTTGAGGTGTGTTTTTTGAGGAGGGATGTGATGACAGCAGTTTTGAAGGTGAGAAGTAGAGGAAGCCATTTAAAATATCAGCTCGCATGGAGGCCAGGAACGGAAGTCTGATTGTCAGCAATTTAGTGGGAATAGGGTCAAGGGAGTAGGAGGTGGTTTGCATGCACGAGATGAGCTTGCCGCGGACATGGGGAGATGGGAGAGAAACTATCGAGAGATGTATTCTCAAGGCTGGGTTAGGAAGTGGCTTGGAGAGAGGTTTGGCTTGGTGGGCTAGACAAAGGGATGGAAGCAACAGACCTAGTTAATTAGATGGTCTCTATCTTGGTGACAAAGAAGTCCATGAGCTCGCCTGACTTGTTGCTGGAGGTGAGGATAGAGGGACAGAGGAGAGAGGTTAAGGACGGTGGTTGGTAGTGGAGAAAAGAGGCACAGGGTAAAAGACCTCAGGACGTACCAAAGCGCTTTACAGCCAATGAAGTACTTTTGAAGTCCAGTCACTGTTGTAATCTAGGAAATCTTTCAAGGGTAATCTTTCATCTCCAGGATGTGCTAGAGTAGTAGAGTTTTGGCAGAAGAGAGTTGGGTGCAGTAGAGCTTGATGTGATCAAGCTAGATCTGGCAATGGATGGCTAAGCCAGTTGTGTGCCAGATATATTCATGTTTGCATCTCTTGGACTTGAGGGAATGATGGTGAGAGTGGTACCTAGGGAACAACCAGGGTGAGAGACAGTGAGGTTTTGCTGGGAACAGAGCAGCAAAGGTGAAGGTGTGGTTGAGCCAATCAATAGCTACAGATGTATTATGGTAAATAGAAGGCCACAGGCTAGGCAGCGCAGATTTCAAGAATGCAATTGTAAGTGGCTTAGGGGAGAGGTTTTCTTCCAAGGGCAGATGCAGAAAGAAGTGGGGTTAGAGGGGATGGGGGCTATGAATGGTGGGGTTGTGGTAAACCACTGTTTGTATTCCACTGTGTACATGCCTGGACATGCCTCGGCTGACTCCTCCCACAAGTCCTAGTATAAAGGTGACTGCTCCCCAGCCCCTTTGTATTCTGGACCGGTCGACCACTCGAGGCAGACCTTCATTCTTTTGTTAATAAAAGCCTTTAGTTACTCTCTTAACTCTCAGTCTTTTATGAGTAATTGATAGCGC
This sequence comes from Somniosus microcephalus, assembly GCF_052327205.1. Classification (NCBI taxonomy): domain Eukaryota; kingdom Metazoa; phylum Chordata; class Chondrichthyes; order Squaliformes; family Somniosidae; genus Somniosus; species Somniosus microcephalus. Next base: position 155,791,220 of record NC_140993.1, on the reverse strand, counting down.
ATCAATTTTATTAACAAAATTTTTATAATGGAGAAGATCCTCACACCAGCATGCCTGGACTTAGATCATCGGGAGGCGGACTCATCCACCAAGTTTACTCACTGGCTTAAGTGTTTCGAAAAATTCCTGACCGCCTCCGCAGCAATCAAATCGGACGAGGACAAACTGGATGTCCTGACCTCCAAAGTGAACCACCGAGTGTACTCGGTCATCCAAGACGCGACCTCGTACGCGGACGCTATCAAGCTCCTCAAGGACCAGTACACGCGCCCAGTGAACGAAGTGTACACCAGGCACCTTCTGGGGAGTCGTAAACAACAACCTGGGGAATCGACCGTGGAATACCTTCAGGCACTGTCTGTGCTTGGCCGGGCCTGTGGTTGTAAGGATGTAAAGGCCGCCGTGTACACAGAGGAACTTATCCGGGACGCTTTTGTAGCGGGCCACAGATCCAATTACACCCGACAGCAACTGTTGGAGCAGAGTGACCTCGACCTCAACAAGGCCTCTGAACTCGCACTATCATTGGATGCAGCCTACCGGGGCATGGATGCCTACTCCTCTGCACCGTGGACGCCGCGGGGAATGACAGCCTGGGACACGGTAGGACCGCCTCATAGCGCCGTGCCACCCCAGCCACACCCCAGCAATGGCCCAACTACCGCAGCAGTGTCCCAAGGCCAGACAGCAGTGCCCCAAGGCCAGAAATGCTACTTCTGTGGCCAGGCAAAACACCCCAGAGCGCGCTGCCCGGCGAAAAATGCGATCTGCTCGGGCTGCGGGAAGAAGGGACACTACGCTAACGTCTGCAGGGCCAAAGCCACCCCGAACCCCAGCAGCGCCGCGTGTGGGCCATGCGGGCCGCCATCTTGGGCCTCCCCGGCCATGTGTGAACCACCGGTACAGCAGCCATTTTGGACGCCTCCAGCCACATGGGGATCATGGACGCCGCCATCTTGGACGACAGCCGGAACGCAGCAGGCCCCCAACACCACCTCATCTGATACCCGCAGCCACACACCGACCCCTACGCTGGCATCCGTTACACTGGACCAAGCGAGACCGCACCAGCTGGCCAGCTCCACAATGGACATTAAGGTAAATGGCCACAATACAATCTGCCTTTTTGACTCTGGGAGCACGGAGAGCTTCATCCACCCCGACACGGTGCGGCGTTGCTCTCTCCCAGTCCTGCCTGCGCCCCAGCGGATTTCTATGGCCTCCGAGTCCCAGTCGGCGGACATCGGCGGCTACTGCGTAGTGACACTCGTAGTAGACGGGACCGTGTACGATCATTTTAAACTTCTGGTCCTGCCCGACCTCTGCGCTGCCGTCCTGCTGGGGTTAGATTTTCAGTGCCACCTTAAAAGTGTTACGATGGCGTACGGTGGACCCCTACCCCCACTCACAGTCCGCAGCCAGCAGCTCCCAAATTGCCCGCTGCGCACCAGGTGCAACCTCTCCACACTCAGAGTCACCCCCCCACCACTGTTTGCTAACCTCACCCCCGACTGTAAGCCCATCGCCACAAAGAGCAGGCGATACAGTGCCGGGGACAGGGTTTTCATTAAAACCGAAGTGGAGCGGCTCCTGAAGGAAGGGATTATTGAGGGCAGCACCAGCCCCTGGCGAGCCCAGGTTGTGGTCGTTAAGATCGGCGAGAAGCAGCGCCTGGTCATCGACTACAGCCAGACAATAAATCGCTACACCCTGCTGGACGCCTACCCACTCCCCCGCATAGCTGATATGGTCAACCAGATCGCGCAGTACCGCGTCTTCTCGACCATTGACCTGAAATCAGCGTACCACCAGCTCCCTATCCGCCCTGAGGACCGCCAGTATACTGCCTTTGAGGCAAACGGCCGCCTCTATCACTTCCTTAGGGTTCCCTTTGGCGTCACCAACGGGGTCTCCGTCTTCCAAAGGGAGATGGACCGGATGGTAGATCAAAATGCGTTGCAGGCCACTTTCCCATATCTGGACAATGTGACCATCTGCGGCCGTGACTTGCAGGACCATGACGCAAACCTCGAAAAATTTCTCCGCACCGCCCAACTCCTGAACCTGACATATAACAAGGAGAAGTGCATATTCCGCACAAACCGCCTCGCCATCCTTGGCTGTGTTGTGGAACACGGAGTCATCGGCCCCGACCCCGACCGGATGCGTCCCCTTATGGAACTCCCACTGCCCCACTGCCTCAAGGCCCTGAAGAGGTGCCTAGGGTTTTTCTCCTGTTATGCCCAGTGGGTCCCCTACTATGCAGACAAGGCCCATCCGCTGATCAAGTCCACCTCTTTTCCCTTGACGGCAGAGGCCCGCTTAGCCTTCCACCGTATCAAGGAAGACATTGCCAAAGCCACCATGCACGCAGTGGACGAATCCATCCCCTTCCAGGTGGAAAGCGACGCGTCCGACTTTGCCCTGGCCGCTACCCTCAATCAGGCGGGGAGACCCGTGGCCTTCTTTTCACGAACCCTCCAAGGCCCGGAGACCAGACACTCCGCTGTTGAGAAGGAGGCCCAGGCGATTGTGGAGGCTGTGCGTCATTGGAGGCACTACCTGGCCGGAAAACGATTTACCCTGCTCACTGACCAACGTTCAGTTGCTTTCATGTTTAACAACAAGCAGAGGGGCAAAATCAAAAATGACAAGATCTTGAGGTGGAGAATCGAACTTTCCACCTACAATTACGAGATCTTGTACCGGCCCGGGAAGCTCAATGAACCCCCGGATGCGCTATCGTGTGGCACCTGCGCCAGCGCGCAGATCGATAGACTGCGGGCCCTCCACAATGACCTCTGCCACCCGGGGGTCACCAGGTTCTTCCACTTCATCAAGGCCCGCAACCTGCCTTACTCTATTGAGGAGGTCAGGACCATGACCAGGAACTGCCAAGTCTGCGCTGAGTGCAAACCGCACTTTTATAGACCAGACAGGGCCCACCTGATAAAAGCCACTCGCCCCTTCGAGCGCCTGAGCGTTGATTTTAAAGGGCCTCTCCCCTCCTCCGACCGCAATGTGTACTTCTTCAATATTATTGATGAGTACTCCCGTTTCCCGTTCGCCATCCCCTGCCCGGACATGACCAGTGCCATGGTCATTAAATGTCTGAACGACCTCTTCACCCTGTTCGGTTTCCCCAGCTATATCCATAGCGACCGGGGCTCATCGTTTATGAGCGACGAACTCCGTCAGTACCTGCTAACTAGGGGTATTGCCACAAGCAGGACCACCAGTTACAACCCCCAGGGGAACGGACAGGTGGAAAGAGAAAATGCGACAGTTTGGAAGGCCGCCCTGCTAGCCTTAAAGTCTAGGGGCCTTCCAACCTCCCGCTGGCAGGATGTGCTCCCCGATGCGCTCCACTCTATTCGGTCACTGCTCTGCACTGCCACTAACGCCACCCCTCATGAGAAAATGTTTGTCTTCCCAAGGAAGTCCACATCGGGGACATCGCTACCGCCATGGCTGACGTCCCCAGGGCCGGTCCTACTGAGAAGGCACGTGAGGACCCATAAAACGGACCCCCTGGTCGAGAGGGTCGACCTCCTCCACGCCAACCCCCAGTATGCTTACATTGCATACCCGGACGGGCGGGAGGACACAGTCTCCATAAGAGACCTTGCACCCTCGGGGGCCGCAGTAACCCACTACTCACTACCACCACCCCCCACGATCCGATATCCAGCCCCAGCAGACGGCAGGCCTGGGCCCAGCGACCCGCTCGACATCTACGAGGACGACACGCCTGTGCCACAGCCTACGCGGGACTCGACGCCGGAAGCTCCACTACCCCTGCCGTCGCCACGCCAATCACAGCGGCAGACAAGACCTCCGGAGAGACTCCAATACACTAACTTTTAATACACTTCACCCCGCCGGACTCAATTTTAAACAAGGGGTGAATGTGGTAAACCACTGTTTGTATTCCACTGTGTACATGCCTGGACATGCCTCGGCTGACTCCTCCCACAAGTCCTAGTATAAAGGTGGCTGCTCCCCAGCCCCTTTGTATTCTGGACCGGTCGACCACTCGAGGCAGACCTTCATTCTTTTGTTAATAAAAGCCTTTAGTTACTCTCTTAACTCTCAGGCCTAGAAATTGAGTTGGCGCCGCGCCAGGGCTTTAGCGCCGGAAATTTAGCGCCGGCGCTAAGTCCCCCTGCGCGCGCCAAAAATTCAGTAGCGCCGCGCCCAGACGGCTGCCGGCGCTACTGGCGGGCGTGAGCGCCTCCCAATGGGCGCTGACTGCCACATTGCGGCGCTAATCCGGCGCTGCGGGACCCGATGCGGTGCGGCAGGCTGGGGAAGTGCAGGCCTCCTCCTTCAGTTAAGGAGGAGCTGCCTGCACCCGCCCGCTGTCCGTTCAAATATTGAAAAAAATGAGCCCGGCACCTCGGACAAGTGCCGGGCTTGCAGGCCAGACGCATCTGTTCCGCGGGGGGGGGCGGTGGAGGAGTCCGGGGAGGGAGGTGCGGGCAGGCGGCCGGCGGGAAAGCAGCCGGCCGCCGCGCGACCTTAATGCGCCGGCGCTAACTCGGGGAAGACTCGGTTGAAAAAATCTTAGTTGCGGCTGCCACGGGCGAGGCGGCCGCAACTCAATTTCGGCGCTGGGGCCCGTCACCACGGCAACCGGGACGCTGCGCACACCGATGACGTCATCGGTGCCGGCGCAGCGCAACCGGTCTACCGCCGATTCTAGGGCCCCAGGGAATTTCTAAACTGGCCGTAACTCCAGCGCTAGACCCTCTAGCGCCTCAAATGCGGCGCTAAGGCTACTCAATTTCTAGGCCTCAGTCTTTTATGAGTAATTGATAGCGCATCAGGGGTATACAAGGAAGTGGTTGGAGGTGCCCTTGTCAGTGAGCAAGACCATGGGACCATGGGATTGGAGAGAACACAGGAGATGGCAAGCTATAGGTTAAATAAAGATAGGATGCTTCATTGAGGAATCACATTAATTATTCAAGGTACTGTGTCATGTAATGGTGGCATAGCAAGCAAGAAAATATTTTGCTGCTAATACAACTGGTCTGTGATTTAATATAAGGAACTAGTATTAAAGAAATATAAAAGTTATTGGTTCCCCCAAATGGCTCAGTGCGTAACTGCATTGCCTAGTGTGGTACTGAACCACGCCAAACAAGAAGTCCCCAGGTTTGATTGCTGGACTCTGCCGAGTTAGTTGGTCTCAGCTGGGACTGCACTAATGGCACTTTGGTTTACTTGAATGGCTGTAAATTAGGGGGAAAATATCAGCCATGGTTCTGGCTCCTGTGATTCCTGTTGGGAAATGCTCATGCATGAGAATGATACCATATTCAGCTGTGTCGTTCTTCCTAGTCAACAGCCTGCCATCACTCACTATTTAGGCTTGCACTGGACGACTAGGCTCTCAGGTAAGGTACCAGTGGGCCAATGATGCCCATGAAATAATAGCCCAACATGAGTCATTGCCTTCAGGAGAGGACGAGAGAAACCCAGAAAAAAAATAAAAGCTCTTAGAGTAGTGAATAATCCCAACACCGGAACGGATAGGCCCAAGGCCCACCAGATATTGGGCCTCATTTACATTAGACTAGCGAGCTGTGGGAGCCTGCCCGGTGCCGACTGCATTCTGGGCAAACCAATTTGGTAAAGGATGCATCAAATAGGCATTAGGTCCCTGATTTGCAAATGCAAAAGGCTTAACACCTGTATGGGCCCTGGATGCCTCTTTTGATGCCTATACCAATACCAATATACCAGATGCCGCATTTCCACCATGAAATGAGCGTGCACACGCTGCCTGGCATATTGGACACTTGTTTTAGAGTCATAGGCCTAGAAATTCAGTTGGGCGCGCCAGCCGTTAGCGCCTTAGGAGGAGTAGATCTCGAGCACTAGGCGCTTAGCACCCGGGCGCAGCGTGATCTGCGCCTCGCCCCAACTTCAGTAGACATTTAGCGCCGGCGCAAAGTCTTAGCGCGCGCCCTGCTGCGCGCGCAGATCATGACGTCATTTCGTCGTACAACGCCCTTTGTGTGCCCGGAACAGGAACTTCACTTGCGCCGCCCCATTGTGCGCCGGGCGGCCCTAACGACTCTGAAGTGGAACGGTACACAGCCGAGGCGGGCCGCGGGGAGCGCAAATTAAAGGGCACTCCTGCAGTAGAAAAGGCAGCTGTTTTGCAACACTTTGTGAGAGACAAAGATGGATGATGGAGGAGGAGGAGGAGGAGGAGGTAGTGGTGTGCCGGTGCCACATAACAAACTGATGGAGAGAAGCCCACCCCAACAACACAAATACAGCAGTCTCGGCCTTTCAAAAAAACAAATCCACCCTCCCCCTTTAAGAGCTCACCGGAGCCAGAGTGTCTGCCGTCAATCAGCAGCTCACCGCACCTGCCCTGCGCCCACCTTCCGGTGTTAGCGCCCGGGCCGCCGGCTTAGCGCCTAAAGAGAGCCGTGCATCGCCAGTTTTAGCGCTCGAGCAAACTCTTAGGGCGAAGCTAATGAATATCGGGGAAGTGGCCTCGAATTTGCGCCGGGCGCAAACTTTAGCGGCCGCCCGACTTTACCGCCCCAAAAGTGGCTATAATGAATTTCTAGGCCATAGAGTCATCGAGTTATACAGCACAGAAAGAGGCCCTTCGGCCCATCGCGTCCGTGCCGGCCATCAAGCCCTGTCTAATCTAATCCCATTTTCCAGCATTTGGTCCGTAGCCTTGTATGCTATGGCATTTCAAGTGCTCATCCAAATGCTTCTTGAATGTTGTGAGGGTTCCTGCCTCTACCACCCTTTCAGGCAGTGAGTTCCAGATTCCAACCACCCTCTGGGTGAAAAAGTTTTTCCTCAAATCCCCTCTAAACCTCCTGCCCCTTACCTTGAATCTATGCCCCCTTGTTATTGACCCCTCTACTAAGGGGAAAAGTTCCTTTCTATCCACCCTATCTATGCCCCTCATAATTTTGTATACCTCAATCAGGTCCCCACTCAGCCTTCTCTGCTCCAAGGAAAACAACCCCAGCCTGTCCAGTCTTTCTTCATAGCTGAAGCGCTCCAGCCCAGGTAACATCCTGGTAAATCTCCTCTGCACCCTCTCCAAAGCAATCACATCCTTCCTATAGTGTGGCGACCAGAACTGCACACAGTACTCCAGCTGTGGCCTTACCAGCATTTTGTACAGCTCCATCATAACCTCCCTGCTCTTATATTCTATGCCTCGGCTAATGAAGGCAAGTATCCCATATGCCTTTTTAACCACCTTATCCACCTGTTCTGCTGCCTTCAGGGATCTATGTACATGCACACCAAGGTCCCTCTGATCCTCTGTCTTTCCTAGGGTCTAATTGTGGTGTATGTGCCTTTAAGAACCCCAGGTGTGCTGTAATACCGGTAATTGCCACTCGGGCTATATAAGCCTGTATATTGTGTATATCCGTTAGAAACCCCCCAGACTTTGCTTAGTAAATACCTATGAACCAACTCCTGTCTTCAGTGTCTTTATCAACACACGGACACTACAGTGGCGACGAAGTGGAAACGGACTTACCTGCAATTCGGCAGCACCTCAAGGACATCGATTACTCGGGCGTCCAGAAGACTCAAGGAAGTGGGAGAAGCTGTGGTTTCACCAGCTGGCCAAGCTGGTGGCAGGTACTGCGCTAATCCTTCCTGGGTGTCAGGCTGGGGCTCCAGCGGCTGGCTCTACAGCTGAGACAGGCAGCGAAATCGGAGGCAAGCAATAACGAACTGGGAGGGAGCACTCGGGAGACGGCCGGCGCGGCAAGCAGGTCAGCGTTCAGACCTCCGGCGGGAACAAGTCTCCAACAGTAAATAAATTTTTTTTTAAAAAGAGAACGGAAACCGCAGTAAACAGCGTTGTTATCGGCAGCAGCGGCGGGAAAGCGCGGGAAGCGCCATATCTTTGCTACAGAAAAGAAAAAAAAGCGCGGGAAGCGCCATATCTTTTCTGAAATGCCTAAATCTGGTAATATTGATGCTTTTGATAGCGAAATAGAGGATTGGACCACATACGTGAAAAGAGTCGAGGTATATTGCACTGCAAATGGAATAGAAGATGAAAAAAAAGCTTCAGTACTTCTGAACTTAATGGGCGCAAAGACATACGGGCTGTTACAAAATTTAATCACTCCAGCCAAACCAAAGGACAAGAATTTTAAAGAAATTGTTGATACCCTGCAGGAGCACTTAAACCCAACACCGCTGCTGATAGCGGAACGATTCAAGTTCTTCAAGAGAAATCAACACAAGAATGAAAGTAACGCTGATTACCTAACCGAATTAAGAAAGCTATCAAAGTACTGCCAATTCGGGGCAGGACTAGCAGATTATCTTCGAGACAAATTCGTTTGCGGTCTCTTAAGTGAAGGAACACGAAAAAGACTGCTTTCTGAAAAAGATTTAACATTGGACAAAGCTTTCAGTATGGCTGTATCATACGAAGCAGCAGCAAAAGGAGCTGCAGAGATACAACAAAAGACACAGGACTTCGGCACCCATGAAATGACACAGGGTTTCGAAAGATGTTATCGCTGCGGCAGATCCACCCATAACCAGAGGGACTTCTGGTTCAAGGACAAAGCATGCAGGCAATGCGGAAAGATTGGACACATTGCACGGGTATGCCGATCTGGACAAAATAAATCCACTGACAGAAAAAAAAAAATCAATAAAGAAAAGTACAGGAAGGTACAAATGATGACGGACAGTAGCTCCGAAGACCAGAAGAGCGATAGCGACTTCGAAAACAAGAGACTAAGCTGTCTCAAATTACATAATGTACTTGCCAAAGATGATTACCAAACCATTTGGGTTACCCTCACAATAGCAGGGTCCCCAGTTAAAATGGAGCTAGATACAGGATCAGCTCTAACCGTAATAAATCGACGGGATTACGAGAGGCTATTTTCGCATATACCTCTAAAAGACACATCCATTATTTTAAAAACATATACGGGGCAGAAAGTATACCCCAAAGGAAAAATAAGGGTGCCTGTTGTATACAACGGCAAAGAAATACAAAAGTTGTATTTATACATTCTACAAGATGGTGGTCCACCGTTGTTGGGACGTGAATGGATCAGGAAGATATGTTTAAACTGGCACTCCATTCAGGCACTGACGGTGACCAGTAAGGAAAAAAACAATGATGACATCATACCTGAACGATTAAAAGACATCTTGGCCAACGCCAAAGAAGTGTTTCAAGAGAAACTAGGAACCTTGAAAGGCATCACCGCCTCAATAAAAGTGGAAGATGCAGCAATTCCCAAATTTTTTAAGGCAAGACTGGTGCCATACGCAATACGTCCAGCAGTCGAGGCAGAGCTGGAGAATTTGGAAAAAGCAGGCGTATTATCCAAAATAGATTGGAGCGAATGGGCAACACCCATCGTTCCAGTCATGAAAAAAGCATTGAATAAAGATAAATCTGAAGAACAGAGAAAAATTCGCATCTGTGGTGACTTCAAGGTGACTGTAAACCCGGTCTTTCACACAGTACAGTATGCTCTTCCGAGGATAGAAGATATTTTCGCCTCACTATCTGGAGGGAAACGTTTCACCAAAATTGACTTGGCACAGGCATATCTACAGATGGAGGTTGAGGAGGCCTCTAAAAAGTATCTCACGATAAACACACACAAAGGCCTGTACCAGTACAATCGACTGGTTTTTGAAGTAGCATCAGCTCCAGCTATCTGGCAAAGAGCTATGGAGCAAGTCCTGCAAGGGATTCCGGGGACTCAATGCTACCTAGACGACATCCTTATAACCGGAGAAAATGACAACGAGCACCTTGCCAATTTGGAGCAGGTGCTCACCAGGCTGAAAGAACGGGGCCTACGAGCGAATCGCCCCAAGTGCGAATTTTTCCAAAATCAGCTATCATATTGTGGCCACATAATTAATAATGAAGGGTTGCATAAGTCACCTGAAAAAATTGAAGTGGTTATAAAAGCCCCAGCACCTGAAAATGTTTCACAATTAAGGTCGTTCCTGGGATTAATAAATTACGATCATAAATTTTTACCGAACTTATCAACTCTTCTACACCCTCTTAATGAACTTCCACAAACAGGAGTGATTTGGAAATGGAACGAAGACTGTAAACGTGCCTTCCATAAATGCAAAGACTTAATCACATCCGAAGAAGTTTTGGCTCATTACAACCCATCACTGCCAATCAGACTGTCATGCGATGCATCCCCTTACGGCATAGGAGCAGTATTATCCCATAAATTCCCTGATGGCTCAGAACGGCCGATAGCTTTTGCGTCACGCTCATTAAACTCAGCTGAGCGTAACTATGCCCAAATCGACAGGGAAGCACTCAGCCTGGTATGGGGAGTGAAGAAATTCAACCATTACCTACACGGACAAAAATTTACCTTGTTGACTGACCATCAACCCCTCATCTCCATATTCAACCCAAAAAAGGTGCTCCCATTATGACAGCGCAAAGGCTACAGAGGTGGTCCCTTTTTCTAGGGGCACACCAATACAGCATAGAATACAAAGGGTCAAAACAGCATGGGAATGCTGACGGTTTATCGCGCCTACCGTTGCCAACGGTAGAAGAGGCACCTACAGTAGACCCAGTAGAGATGTTCCACTCTACCATAGTGGAATGTCTACCAGTAACAAATTCTGCCATTGAAAGGGAGACGAGAAATGACCCGACTCTCTCACAGGTCTACGATTTAACAGTGAAGGGATGGCCAGCACATGGCGAACCACTGTTGCCAGCATTCTCGCAAAGAAGAGAACAGCTGTCAGTGTGCCGAGGAACCTTGATGTGTGGATCCAGAGTGGTGATTCCACCCAAACTCCAGGATAAAGTGCTAAAGGAGCTTCACGAGGGGCATCTGGGTGGAGTGAAAATGAAGAACCTAGCTAGGGCGTTTGTATGGTGGCCAGGTATCGATGGAGACATCGAAGAAATGACCAAGAGCTGCCTAGGATGCCAGAAGGTCCAAAACGCTCCACCACAAGCCCCTCTACATCCATGGGAGTGGCCCTCATCTCCCTGGCAAAGGGTGCACATCGACTTTGCTGGTCCATTTATGGACTCAATGTTCTTAATCGCGGTTGATGCACACTCCAAGTGGCCGGAGGTAATAAAGATGTCCTCCACCACCACGGAAAAAACCATCACAGTATTAAGGACCATATTTGCCAGGAATGGGCTGCCGGAACAGATATGTTCTGATAATGGACCGCAATTTGTGTCCGAAGAATTCAGAAAGTTCTTAAAAAACAATGGGGTTAAGCACTACACGTCCGCCCCATACCATCCCGCCACCAATGGATTGGCTGAAAGGTTTGTCCAGACCTTCAAGAAGGCCATAAAGGCCATGGGTAATGAAGACATAAAACTTCAGCACAAGGTGGATAACTTCTTATTTGCATACAGGAATGCAACACATATGGTTACCAACCAAACTCCCGCCATGATGTTCTTCAATAGAAACCTAAGATGCCGGCTGGATTTGGTCAAGCCCAACATCAGAAGGGACGTGGAGAACCGGCAGTTTCAAGGCATGAATGAAAGGCTAACTAGGGCCTTCCAGATAGGTCAACAGGTTTTGGCCCGGGACTACCGTACCGAGAAATGGCAGCCTGGAACTATCTGCACACGACTAGGACCACTGATGTATACCGTGGACATCGGAGAAAGCATAATAAGGCGCCATGCTGACCAAATCATAAAGTCATCCGAAAAGGGACAACCTACACCACAACTCTATACATCTAACGATGAAGTAGAGATACCCATATCCACCTCCGATCCGGTGATACTGGAACCCGATGAACCCGACACTGGCATTCAAGCCGAATCAGCCTTGCCAGAAGAACCTACTACACCACCAGAAACTACTACACCCCCGAGGCGTTATCCGGACCGAGTCAGGAAGCTTCCTGAGAGACTAACTTATAATTAATTAACTACAGCAATGTATATTATTTTGTTTATAACATGTAATTAATAATTACTTAAAATATGATGTACTGGTTAGCTAAAAGGGGAGGAATTGTGGTGTATGTGCCTTTAAGAACCCCAGGTGTGCTGTAATACTGGTAATTGCCACTCGTGCTATATAAGCCTGTATATTGTGTATATCCGTTAGAACCCCCCCCAGACTTTGCTTAGTAAATACCTATGAACCAACTCCTGTCTTCAGTGTCTTTATCAACACACGGACACTACACTTACCATTCATTGTGTATTCCCTTGCCTTGTTAGTCCGTCCAAAATGCATCACCTCACACTTTTCAGGGTTAAATTACATTTGCCACTGTTCCGCCCATCTGACCAACCCATCTATATCGTCCTGTAGCCTGAGGCTTCCCGCCTCACTATTTACCACCCCACCAATTTTTGTGTCATCTGCGAACTTACTGATCATACCTTTTACATTCACATCCAAATCATTAATGTAGACCACAAACAGCAAGGGACCCAGCACCGATCCCTGCGGTACCCCACTGGACACAGGCTTCCAGTCACAAAAACAACCTTCCACCATCACCCTCTGCCACTAAGCCAGTTTTGGATCCAATGTGCCAAGGCACCCTGGATCCCATGGGCTCTTACCTTCCTGACCAGTCTCCTATGTGGGACTTTATCAAAAGCCTTACTGAAATCCATGTAAACCACATCCACTGCACTACCCTCATCCACACACCTAGTCACCCCCTCGAAAAATTCAATCAAATTGGTCAGACATGATCTTCCCTTGACAAAGCCATGCTGGCTATCCCTAATTAATCCCTGCCTCTCCAAGTGGAGACCAATTCTGTCCCTCAGAATTTTTTCCAATAATTTCCCTACCACTGATGTTAGGCTCACTGGCCTGTAATTCCCTGGTTTATCCCTACTACCCTTCTTGAATAATGGTACTACGTTAGCTGTTCTCCAGTCCTCTGGCACATCCCCTGTGGCCAGAGAGGTTCTGAAAATTTGTGTCAGAGCCCCTGCAATCTCCTCCTTTGCCTCACATAGTAGCCTGGGATACATCTCATCCGGGCCTGGGGATTTATCCACTTTCAAGCCTGCTAAAACCGCTAGTACCTCCTCCCTCTCGATGCTAATATGTTCAAGTATATCACAGTCCCCCTGCCCGATTTCTATGTCCACATCGTCCTTCTCCATAGTGAACACAGATGCAAAAAATTCATTAAAACCCCACCTACATCCTCTGGCTCTACACACAGTTTGCCACTTTGGTCCCTAATGGGCCCTACTCTTTCCCTAGTTATCCTCTTGCCCTTAATATACTTATAAAACACCTTAGGATTTTCCTTTATTTTGCTCGCCAGTGTTATTTCATGGCCCCTCCTCGCTCTCCTAATTTCTTTTTTAAGTATCCCCCTGCACTTCTTGTAACTGTAAAATTTCCAGGCCATTATACCCAAAGACATTAGCCCAGGACATGCGGTCCTGATGACGCCATTGAAACTGACTGCAACTTCAGGATTTAGCGCATGGGCAGCCTAACACAGAAATCCTGAAGTTGTGGTCTGTCATTCACTGCTCCTCCACAGGCTGCACTGTGGACACAACCACACCCTCCCCCCCCCACCCCGCCCCCGCCAGAGCCGACAATTAGTGAAATCACTGATCCGACGAGAACTTCCCCTTTATATTCCCGAAAAAATATTGCTGTTAGAAACCCCATAAAAAGTTAGGCCCATTCAAATAAGGTTTAACTGGGTTTTTAACGGCGATCTGAGTAATACCTACTGATAAACAACCATTCCTGCCCTGAAAAACTAATTTTATATTAGTGGAATGTCAAATTTCTCCATTAAGTTAAAAATGATTAGATTTTATAAGTAATAAAAATAATATATTTTTTAAAGTTTGTTCATATTTCAGCTTCTACCTTAACCCAATGTGTATGTCCCAATCTTTATTTCACTCTCTGTAAATGTTTTAAAAAGTGATTATTAGTAATTTCTATTTCCTGGTTCCCTGTGAGAATTCTGTATTGTGATTGGCTGCTTAGACAGCTTGTTGCCATCGCAGCAGCTCGCACTATGGGATTCCCACTAAACTACATTGATTTCAACTCCACATCGGAAAAGTCAAACTTCTCACCATAGAGATCGCAAGATCTTTGTGGGACGCTTACTTCGGGGCCAGTGACGATCTTTTTTTATTATTCGTTCACAGGATGTGGGCGTCACTGGCAAGGCCAGCATTTATTGCCTATCCCCAACTGCCCTTGAGAGGGTGGTGCTGAGCCACCTTCTTAAACCACTGCATGTGATGAAGGTACTCCCACAGTGCTGTTATACTTCTTTGTAGCAGTTTGGTACAACTGAGTGGGCTTACTAGGCCTTACAGAGGGAACTGAATTTAAATTCCTCAGCTGCCATGATGGGATTTGAACTCACATCACCGGATCATTAGTCCAGGCCACTGGTTTACTAGTCCAGTAACATAATCCACTATGCTACCGTACCCTTTACTTCGCTGCTGACCGCAAATTATGGGACATTAATTCTAAACTGGACTTTGTAGCATTCATGCCATTGCCAATAGCCTTGGTTGATGTGAGTATTTGAAATATTCCACAGACCAAGCCATTCTGTTTTGCTTTCTTTCAGATGGTTCCCATCAGGTTTTGCTGAATTTTATTGACACTACTGTAACTCGAATAATCCTTTAGAATGAACCTCCTTTGTATGTTGTCAAGTTAATTTATTTGTACTGCCCTTCCCAGGTCCCCGTCTGTGCTAGCGCACGCTAAATGAGCTCCAACCAGTGTGCAGTATGCTAATTGCTTCACTTCAATTGTTGCCTGGTAAATGTTTCTTTGTATAAATCTCAAAGCTCCATTAACTTTACAGCTAATGCCACCAATATTAATTTTCTATGCCAACCCCAGTGATCTTTCAACACCTAAATCTGGGTGGTATATAAAGGCCTCCATATTACCACTCTATTGAATATTCATGGTGAAAGGCTTCTGGTCCCTTTTGTATCTTGAATTCTTTCCACATTAAAATTCAACACCTCATGTTCAAATAAAATGTGCATCACCCTTCTTTAACGAAAGCTATCAAGCATGTTCTTTTGAATAAAAAATCATTTTTCCATCATTTTATTCCCAATTTAAAAGGGAAAAATAATCTATTGATTTCCCTCCTCATAATCCTAAATATCATAAAGGGTGATATCTGTTTCCTGGTATATCTCAACTCCACTGAGCTCCTGTACCTTCAGTGTGGAAGAGACAATTTCGATCGAGGAGGGCATGCGATTCTCCCACCCACGCTCCTTCCGACTGCTGTCTGGGGCCTTCCGGGACTACCCCGGCAATCCTGCCATACATGCTGCTAATAGATCTAGTGGTACCTACAGGTTCTGTTCTGGGCTACAAGTGGGCTCCACCAGGAAAGAATTGAATAGCGTTGTTTAATTCAAGGTCTGCCAGCATGGGAGCTAAAGTTCTAATTATGAGTGCCTGCTGCACTTGGCTACTCTGCTTGATCCGTAGGTGCACTCCCCTGTTGTGCTGCTACAGGTGTGGGCAGCTCCCCCACCCCAATATATTAATGACCCACCCTTGGGATTTGAGACTGGGTCATAGAGAGGCCAAAGTGAGAGTCAGAATTTCAACACTGCTGCACTTCCAACTGTAAAATGGCACTGCCAGAATTTCTACCCTTGTGACTCTTTTATTAGCTCCATGAGGAGTTAGATAAAAGACCTTCTTCTGCAAATAATTAACTGCATTATATCACTGTTAGATTATTCACCTGTTCAGTATATTTTTAACAAATTTGCTTGGTACCTTAAACTAAAAACAAGGTCTGGTGTGATGTTCTACTGATTTTGTAGACTGAAGTGAGATCTTATGGAGGTATAAGATAGTTCAGTACCTAAACAGCAATTACCAAGCAAGGTTTGCGGTTCATTTTTCCGGGTACGTTACCAAAAGCTTACCTTGATCAAAAGGCAAAGATAGACACTTCTGAAGGCATGGGGAGTTTCGGATTCACCCACGAGATCACTCTAAAATGATCTAGGGTAAGAAGATTTAATAAGACCCAAGAATATAGCAGTAGCCTAGAACAAGACACTTTGTGGAGTTCTGCTTGGGATACCAACAATGCGGTGGGACAATGCCCAGGATCAAATATTGGAAGTAGTGTTTTGGATGAGTTGGAGTTCATGAAAGGCAACAAGCATTGAGTGAGAATCACAAGTAAATGAGAAAGAATCTTCCTTCGTAATAATTATATTTATGAAATAACTAAGTAAGTTATATGTTCCCTTTTTCCTAAGCACAGCATATTTTAATCAAACATAATAGAAGTGCATAAATTATTAATCTTTAGATCTCTAAATATAAAAAATGCCCTCCATTTCAGATGAGAAGAATGAGACTCTAAAATGGACAAAATAAAGAAGCATGAGGATAAAAACTTATATGTAGATAGGGATTAGTCATAGTGAATTTGCTGGTTATGTAACACTTCAATTGAGTGAGAGCATCAATCGTTCCTCATCTGATAGATCCTAATTTTCCCCTTGAAGCCCACATGTTGGAATAGTTTCAAAACGTCATCATATGTTGTCCATTCTATTTTCTTTATTTAATTAAATGATCAGTGCACTCAATACACTTAAAAATATTGGCAAAAAATGGTGAAAGAACGGCGGCCGACTTAATGTCACCACTGTGAACTTCGACTCTGGTGCTGAGTTCAGTGCAGGGTCATAACCACGTCAGGGAAACCCAGCATACAAGCAGACTGACTGAGGCGCTGTCAGCAATTCTTAAAGGGATACACACATCTTTCAGGTAAGTTTGCAATTAAATTTTTGGACTTTTTAAAAATGTTATTGAAGTAGTGGCTTACTGCAATAGATGTTAAAAGTTTTTTAAGTGTATAGGGAGTGCTGCTGGGCACTTGCAAGGCCTCGAATAGGAAAGGAAGGCCTCTGAGAAGACAGAAAATGCTGCAAATACTCAACAGGTCAGGCAACATCCGTGGAGCGAGAAACAGAGTTCATGTCTCAGGTCAAGAAGCTGCCTGACCAGCTGAGTATTTCCAGCATTTTATGCTGGCATTTCTGATTTACAGCATCCGCTCGCAGAGGGAAGAGGAAGACGCAGAAGAAGAAGCAGAAGGATTGATACATCCCAGGCAGCCCCTTTCTGGCCGGGATATCAGGGATGGAATCAACCGCCTGCGGTCCCAGTGACCACCACCCCAATTCCCCTTTCAACATTAGTCCCACACCTTACCTTCTCTCTGTTACTGACCATCACAGTGTCCTCTTGGCCACAATGCTGAAATAAAAGCCACCACAAAGCAAACTTTCCAATCCAACTTTATACATCTGTCCATCCAACGTGACAAGAAATCAACTCATCGCCCTTATGCATTCTCTTAGTGACTGTCTTCTGTGTGCCTTTGCCAATCCTACTGATGTCAAACAGTGCTACCCCAGTAGCTGTAGCTGGTGGAAGGCTGCTGACTTCCAGTGGGGGACACTGCAGATGGTCTTGCTGGTTGACCTTGAGGAGCTGGTGTCTGGGAGTATGGGAGTGTGAAATCAATCTTCTTCTGCTTCTACACTCTCCTCTCCCTCTTCTTCCTCTCCCTCTTCTTGGTCGCCCACTGGATGGTCAGGCTGCATTTCTTAGGTGTGTGAAATGAGGAAGGCGCAAGGATGCAGTTGTGGTGAGGGGAAAGCAGGAAAACAAGAGGTGCATTCCAGAAGGAGGATAACGTATGAGGATATCAGCATCTTGTATCCTTTCAGCCCCGCTGCAGGCCAAGGGCTCAGCCATGCCCCTGCCAAGATTGGCCAGCACCGTCTCCTCCAAGAGGGTGAGGTGAGGCTAGGAATGGGAGATCTGCCTTGTGATTGGTGCAGATTGTTGGTAAGTGAGTGATTGTTGGTGGGAGGTGGGGGGGGGGGGGCGGTAGTCGTGCATTGAGCAGTGTGTGAGGCTAGTGGTGCAGTGAGTAGGAGATCGTTTTTGATGGTGCATTCACTAACCTTGACCAGTGGTCTGAGGTCATGAAGCTTCTTTGGGCACTGGAGCCAAGTGGTGGGGGTGACACTGCTGGCAGTGATGGCCTCTGTGATGTGGTCCCACATCTTTCTTTCTGGAGGGCCTCCTGGCCCCTGTGGGTAGAGGGCTTCTCCTATAGTGTTGACCCTCTGCCCAAAGCTGAAGTGTTGCGTGCGAGATCCTGGCTTGCTGAAACATTTGCATTAGTGCTGAAGCACTTTTCCCATTTTTTGAGGTTCGGAAGGGAATTCAGCTTTAAGTGCTGAAGAATCCTATTTGGGACTTCTTTTTAATGGTAATTGTTTTATTGAAAGGCAGTAATGGCTGAAAACTGCATTTTTTCACTTGATTTTATGTTTATTAGTTTTGAATGCATTGCCCCTTTAATTGCCCACAATTCCTTGCGAATGCCACAACATCGCTTCCAGAGGCTGTAAGAAGCAGCAACGCCGACTGTGGACGGGAACTTCGGGTCAGAGGCCTCCATTAATGCCACCGGGGGGGGCGATGCATGGTAAGTTAGTGCTGTGCTACACATCGCCAGCCCTCAGCGCAAATTTTTGCCCGGTAGCGCTGTGGTCATTTTCAGCGGCCGTTAACTCCAGTTGCCAGTGACACCGGCAATTCTCTTGGCGTACACAACTTTTTCCCCCATTATTTGTATTTAGTACAAAAAGTAATGTTATATATTGAAATCATTAAGAGCAAAAGTTCTCTACGAGCAGAATACTGATGGTATTACAAACCTGTTCTGTAGCCTGTGTTGTTCAAATACACAGCGAATGTGCGTGGTTCATGCATCACCTGCCAGGAAGGGGAGGAGCAGTTCTCGTTGTTTGTATAAGTATTGTGGTTGTGGACATATTTTCCTGTTAGCATGGAAGATCGGGAAGGACAGCACATTGGAGTCGTCACAAAGGCATTGGTGAAGTGAGCACCGCCTTGCTCCATGAGCCTTCTGGTTTTATTCATCACCTGCAGTGAACCTAAAAAGTGTAACAGTCAGTAAAACAGTAATGGAAAGACCCAGTCCTTACAAATCGCTTAGTATCACTCTTTAGTTGATTACAGTGGCTGTTTGTTTGTAATGAATATAAATATTCAGAAGAAAGAGAAAAAGAAAGACTTGCATTTATATAGTGCCTTTCATGACCTCAGGGCATTCCAAAGTGCTATACAACCAATTAAGTACTTTTGAAGTGTACTCACTGTTGTTTGGTAGGAAACGCGGCAGGACCACTCAAACAGAAGAGAAGCTGGTGGAACTGTCCTGGGACCGCTCGAGCAGAAGATTAACACAGAGCAAGGTCCCAAGCAGCAATGTGATAATGACCAGATAATCTGTTTTAGTGATGTTGGTTCAGGGATAAATATTGGCCTGGACATCGGGGAGAACTCCCCAGCAAATTCCGTGCAAGCAGTTAATGCCAAGACACCATTCTGACCCCAAATCACCCTATGAAGCAGCTACAAATATTATGGGTTATTTAATATAAACCGCACTTTCTATAAAACATTTTTTACTCAATACAGGTTTGTGTTTTACACATAATTGTTCTCTTGTTGGAGAAGATCTCCTCCCAATACTTTTACGATTTCGCTAGAAATAGCGAACATAGGAAAGCTTCCCTGTTAAGATTCCGCTAACACAAAGTAACCCCTTTGAATTTAAATTCATTGTAAAACATGAGCCTGCAATCTTGGCCTATTCGTTGTGTGTGGCATTTCTTTATGAATAACAAACAGTCCCTTTGGGAATCTTTAACATAATAAGAAAGAATGATGTGAAAAGTAAACCAAATCTTTTCAGAGTCACCCATAGTTCTGTGTAAGTCTGAAAGACATTCAGACTTCAGCAGCAACTTCAGACTGTTTTACCATCTGCATAGGCAGACAGTCCAAACTAATCGCAAATGCAATTTATTCATTTTTTCCCAGGCTACTCAAACCTTTTGCAGGCTTTTATTTCTGACTATAGGCCCGTTTACACTGCGAAGAGTCTACCAGCATGAAAGCTCTATTAACACTACAGAAAACGCTTTCTTGTATAAACGTCTTTGGAATTGCTAATGCTGGTATAAACACAAATAGGAAGTATGTTTGCTTGGAGCAGTCAGAAGGTGGCTTTGAGGCATTACAAAGAATTCCTTGCAGTAAGACTGTTTTGCCTGTCCCACAAATCCAAACTTTAAATACAATGGCTCAGAATGGTGCACCTTTACCTCCAGCAATGATACCTAACATGGTTGCTGATGATTGTACATACACAGGATGATCCCAGGACAGAACACTTCAACAATTCAATGTAGCTAAGTTGAGGTACGCAGCACAAATATGGCAGGAGTTAAACTGCATGGGATTCCAGTTATGATTTGTTAACAAATTAGGGACAGAATTCTGGTTTGGATCCAGTTTGCAACTGTAAATATAGTCCCTTTAGAATAAATAAGGTATATTTTGATGGCTTAAATGTGGAATTCTGCCAGTACATATTCTGATAGCATGAACCTGGAAATTTGAAATCAATGAAACAGAGGTAATGAAAAACATGATTGAGAACATTTAAGAGATGTTAATACCTGTAATGCTCATGTAACGAACATACAGGCTGTAACACAAAGCAACAGGTTATGCATCAAAAATCTATTGGAATTATTTGAGGAAGTAACTAAATAAGTTGACACAGGGAATCCAGAAAATATTGGGCCGTATATTCCGATCCCTATGGGGGTGTACCCTTAGGGACATCAGAATTGCCACTTTCAGGTATGCCAAGCGCTTGTGTTGAAAACCGGCATTTCCGATCTGTCAAGAATGCTCTTGACAGATCGGATGCCTGCCCTGAAGAAGGGTCTCTGCAGGCGGAGAGTTCCGCTTTCTGCAGAACCTCCGCCCGCAGAAAACCCTTAGAAATCTTACACCTGGTGAAAGCAGGTGTATGGCCTGCTTTTACCAGCATAAGAATTGAAAAAAGTTTTTTTTTTAATTTCACTTATTTATCATTTTAAAATACTTTTAAAAAATGTAAGTTTATTTTTAGCCCCATAAAAAAATGAATTATTTTTTCAAAAAATTAAATTTTTGTTTAAAATATTTAATTTATTGTAATTTCAACTCATTTTAAAAATGTGATTAAAATTTTTTTTTAAAAATGTTTTAGTGTTATTGGGGTGATCTCCATTCATATATTTGACAGGTCCATCTGTCAAGTGTATGAAGGGAGATTCCCTTCTCCTATTGGCTCCCCATGGCCCACGTGATCCCAGGGACGCTTGCGAACCGTCTGCGCCTCTGGGATACGTGGGCCCTGCACATTTTGAGTTGGAGAGGCCCAGGAGCGGAAGTGTCTGAACCTCGGGAGCCCTCAGATAAGTACGTGGATTTTTTCCATATCGGAGGCCTCCACACGCAGGAAGCCTCCGATCGGAAAATACGGCCCAATATCTACTCGGATTTTTAGACGGTATTTGAGAAAAGTTCCATATGTAAGGCTTTTAATGAAGATTTCAATTACTGGAATTAATGGGAACTTAGCTAGTTGGATTGAAAACTCACTTAGCAATAGAAAACAGATAATAAATAGAAAAATTGCCTTTTGGAGGTCGGTGGATAGTGGGGTTTCAGAAGGGTACATCTGAGTTCCTTGCAATTTCATATTATATATGATATGGAAGAAAGTACTTCTTATAATATTAGAAAATTTGCTGCTGATGACAAGCATAACAGAAGTCTTTAGCATTCAAAGGGATTTAGGCCAACCATATTGATGCGTTAAGAAATAAAATTTTAATGTGGCTCAATGCAAGATTATGCATATTAGAAGGGAAAATATCAAATCAATATAATGAATGGATGTCCAGTTGCAAAGGTAGAAAAGGAAAACAATTTGGTTATGATTACTAAACTGAAAATGTCTAGTGAATGTGAAGGTCATACCAACAAAACCAATCAAATATTAGGATTAATCTCAAAGACATCTAATTATTTATTGAAACAAGATATTCCAACCTTGAAGGAAGAATTGCTCCAGATTATCTGTGTAATGGTATTGTAAAAACATTCCTTTTGAATGCATCTACAGTGTTGCTATACGTAGTGACCAGAGCAATTATCTCCCCCTCCCCACCCCCTCCCTCCTTTGTAGATTATTGGTGAGGCCATTTTGGAATACTAGGTTTAGTTTTGGGAACCTGACTGTCAAAAGACCACTGATGTATTGGAGAAGGCTCAGAGAACAGAGGAGTGCAAATAACAATTCTGGAGCTTAGGGCTTCAAGTTATGAAGAAAAATTCACATAACTTAACTTGTTTTCCATCTGTTCATAGATTATCACCAGTAGGGAGTTACTCCCAGGCTTCAACTGGCAGTGACAATGACCCACTTCGAAGTTTTCACATTTAACTGTTATTGCTACTGTAGATGAGGATGAGTTAGACACTAGTCTTGGGCTCTGTCATTGGCTCAGTTAATAAAGGCAATGTGTAATTGAGTTATTCTGACCAGAAGGTCCTAGCTTCCAGTCTGTGTTAAATTAGTCAACATAACTGAATCACAATAGGGATGCTACAATTGGTCTCAATGCCGATGGGCTAGGAAGAGAAAAGTCATCTATGGTTCCCAATCCTGGTCACTATCCAGTGACCATTGCTGGAACTAGTATATGTGTGAAGATCAGATAAGGGCAGGATACTCCCTGTAGATGTATAGCCTACGAACACCCAGGCCGCGATTTCACCTTCCGAGTCGGGTCCGGTGCGGCCAGGGTCGGTGGCAGGGTGCAACCCCGCTGCTGGCTCCAGCCCGCTCTGTGAAAAGAATTTTACGCTGATTGGACTTGTTAAGCCCGCCCAGCGTATTTCCCGGCCAATTGAAGGAAGCGGGTCTGATGACGTCACTTGATGACGCGTCATCAGCCGTTTTCCTTAAAGGGACCACGCGCAAATTGTTTTTGACAGTTCTGCTGTCAGTGTTCTGCAGCATTGAGGTGCTGCAAGCACTGAAAATCACTGCACAGAGGTGCATGGCTGGACCCAGGTTCTCCCATGACTCCCTCCATGTGCTTGGGCGGAAGAGACCTCCCCAGGAGACCAACACAGCCTGGTTGCACATTGCAGAGGAGGGAACAAGCAGGGATGTCGTCAGGAGGACCAGGCTGCAGTGGCGCAAATCTTTCAATGGTCTCAGTAGATCACGAAACATTACTGCAAAGCCACACTCAACCTCATCCTGCTGTGCGACCTATCACATCCCCATCACTCTGCCTTCCCTAACCTACTCCTGCACATCCTTACTCACACCAACTTACCTTGCACCTCCACCCATCCCATTCTATCTACATTATCACTTCCCCATCTCACTAGCCACCCTTCACACTCACCCTCATCCTAGTCCAATCATACCAACTAACAGCACACAAGGGTGGGCACTTGGGTGGTTTAGCCAATGTTCATGTGAAGTTTCTGTTAATGTGTTGTCAAACATTGAAATCTTTATTTTCAACACTTTGCGTTCTTGGACAGATTTGTGTGCACCTTTGGAAGTGGCTTAATGAGTTGCAGTGAATGGTGAGACATAACAGTACCCCCCGCAATGATGATGAGCATGAAAGGAATGGCTTGGGCATTGTAGGGATACTTTATGGTGTTGGTGTGGGGTGGTGCCAACCTGGCGCATCATGTGGCAGCCAGGGTGTACAGCGTCAAGTGAAATAAATTTGGCTATGGTGAGTCCATTCCTGGCCTGCCGGGCAGCACTGTGGTTGGGTGATGATGCCCTCTATCCTGTGCAGCATAAGCTGATTGCGGAGAAGGTTGGTGTTGTTGTTGGTGCTGCTGGTGTTCCTGGTGCTGCTGGTGTTGGAGCTGATTGTGGTGGGATTCTGAGGACCAAGGTGAGATTTTTTCAAGGGCACAGATGCTGATGGAATAGATGGCAGGTGAGGTTGCGATGACAGAAGCGATCTGTCAATGGTGAGAGAGGTTGTTCCAATGAGGTGACACTGGATAGAGAGTTGACTCAAAACACTGGCAAGCTGCATAAAGCTCAATCTGTCTTCCAAATGCAGTAAGCAACAGCTTCTAACCTTGGAAAGTGAACAGCTGTGAGATGGGAGCTTTTATAGACCATTTGCAGCTGTCAAATAAAGAAATCATCCCATGCTGACACAACACCCGACCTCCTTACCTGACATGATCCCCGAGCAGTGGGGAAGCCTTTGGCGAACTCTAAAAATCTAAAGGTAAGCTTAAAATACTACTTAATTGCCTCTTAACGATCTCTCTAATGATGTCAATTGCCTCCCCTGCCGCTTGGTGTCGGGTTTGTTCAGCGATGCCAGACCCAACATCTGGGAGACTAGTGTGGAGGTGGGTTGACAGCGGGTTCCTTACCTGCTGTCAAAAAATTTTCCAGCCAACCCGCCTCCAAACGCGCCCCCTGACCCCCCGAAAAATTCCTGCCTCACTGTCTCGTCTTCCACAGGGAGAAAGTGGAAGGGGAGAAAGCTAATGTAATTCTTTCCATCACCGTAAAGTGATGAGGCCTTGCCATTATCAGGGCAGTCTCTAGTATCTATACACAAATCAAACACAAACTCCAGCAGTCGTCCAGTGAGCAGCTGAGCCATACAGGCCAGGAATGTCTCAAGTTTGATCTCCAGTATGTGCTGACTTGTTTGATCTCAGACAAGCCGAGTCAGGGTGCTACAGTTAACCTGACTGCCCCGGGTTAGGGAGAAGAAAAATTGGCCATGGAATCTATCCAAGCAAGGAGTCAATGCTTTTTGGAGAAGTGGGGAAGGGAGAAAATTGTTGAGAAAAGAAAATCAAAAACAAATTCCTTCCCCAGTAAGACAGATTTGTCCCTACATTGCAATGGTGAGAGAGGTTGTTCCAATGAGGTGACACTGGATAGAGAGTCGACTCAAAACACTTGCAACCTGCATAAAGCTCAATCTGTCTTCCAAATGCAGTAAGTAACAGCTTCTAACCTTGGAAAGTGAACTGCTATGAAATGGGAGCCTTTATTGACCATTTGCAGCTGTCAAATAAAGAAATCAGCCCATGCTGACACAACACCCGACATCCTTACCTGACGTGATCCCCGAGCAAAACTGATTATCAGCAACTTACACTTGTATAGCGCCTTTAATGTAATGGAAAATCCCACGGTACTTCACAAGGGTGGGGTGGGGCATTAAGACACTGCGCAGAAATGAGGGGAAATGAGGAGGTTAAAGAGCTAGGTTTTGAGGAGGCTATTAAAGTTGGAGAGAGATGAAGCAAGGCAGGGCTATTCGCCAGTGCAAGGGGAAAATGCTGAAATGATGTGACAATGGGCTTACCCCCAGCACTGCTGCTCAGTGAACCCACTGCTGGTGCCTGAGGAGAAAACCGGGTGTGTTGTAAAGGGAGACTTTGTTGCTGTTCAGCTTATTTCTGAATCATTCATGCTATATTAACTACATTTTCAGAAGTCTCTTCCGTTTATATCAGCAAAAAACCCAACAGGGACCAGGTTAAGATATCAGAGATAAATGGGAAATTGTTGAAAGATTAGCTACCTCACTACTGAGACTGCCAGTACACGGAGCAAATTCCTATTTATTTTTTCTATTTTAAATCCGGTCACTGATGAGTTCTTTGTTGGTTAAAGCAAGTGGAACTAAAAGCCCTCTGAAAATATAATGGGGTAAAAATTGGGTAGCTCCCCAAAAAAGTTAGCGCCCAGCGGCCGATTTTCCCAGGTAGCGCCCCGAGAGGGTGGAGGGGCGCTACTGGAAGCGCCCCGTGTCCCTCTTGTGGCACTGCGAGCCAATATCGCGGCGCTATGTGCCACAGTACTGCAGGCCTTCCTCCCCTTATTAAAGGGGAGGGTCCTGGCACAGCGTGTCCCGGCGCCTAGCTGTGCCACCAGGGATCAGGAGTGCTGGCAAATGAGCCCGGAACTCAAGAGGAGTGCCGGGCTCATGGAAAGCAGCCGACACTCCGCGGGGGGGCTTCATGGGGGCCGGGGACAGCAATGGGGGCAGGTGTTGGCAGGCGGCCAGCAACAAAAATGGCCGCCCGCCACCTCCCCTTTAACTAGCGCTGCCCCGGCCGCAGGTAGGCCCCCCTGACCCCGGCGGACATAGCGTCCGGCGGTAAGTCGGGGGTCGCCACCCAATATTACAGCCGGGGCGCGAGCAGGGCACTGCACACGGCGATGACGTCATCACTGGCGGTGCATCGCTGCCGCTAATCTCCCGCTGAATTTCACGGGAGGTGTTAGCGGCGCCACGCCCAGGTGCTAGTTGATTTGCGCCCCGTTAGCACCCTCTTAGGCGCAAATCAACCGAATTTAGCCCCCATGACTACAATATAAATGATTCAGCAATATATCTTTCCCCTGCAAGCAAACTTGAACAACTGGACAGCTGCAGCCTCTCCCTTCCTACTTAGTACATAGTGCTATTTTCACTGCTGTTACAGAATCTAACCTTTCTCTTGAGTGTGTTGGTAAGGAACAAACTGTGTATAAGCTGGTCAGAGGTTGTCAGCAAGCACAGCTGAATTGTTTGGGCTGCTGTTGGAAAATCCACTGGGGTGGCCACAAAAACACAAGCATGGATCCTTACTAAGAAAACACTCTTTATATTCTGAAGAAGCACAAAGGGAGCAGCAGATGTTAGGATAGCTATTTGGCCAATATTGGATTTTCAGAGATGTTCACGGAAATCAGGAAATACAAGGAATAAGACCAATAAAGTCCAGTAAATCTTTTTTTATAAGTTATATAAGATCTCAGCAGCTACGCAACAAAAAAAATTGCCTATGCTATCTAAACAAAACTAGGAATTTCAGCAAATTCCCAAAGGGTTATACTGGAAATGTTAATTTGTCTTTTGTCTTTACAGATGCTGACTGATGTACAATGTATTCTCAGCATTTTCTGTTTATGTTTCAACAAATTTATGTGTTAAAGGTACATTAAGGCTTCAAATGGGCCATTTCCAGGCAGCGTCAGTTCTTGCGACCACATTATATCTGTTGCAGTAAAACATTTACAATGTGGTTTGGCATCTTTATCTTAGTTTATGTTAAAACAGAATAAAAAATAATATATTATTGCCAGATGTTACTGGCAATGAATGATGTTATTGTGAGCAATTCCATTGTCTCATTCTCCTTTCTTAAATAACCAGACAAATTGACTTTCAAGATACTGTACTAGAGAATGACCCTTTCATTATTCACTCATGTAAAACTGTGACCATAATTTTTTAATGAATTTTCTACAACAGGGAATAAAATCCTGATGGCAGTAATGATAATACTGTTTAAATCAAAGATCCAAATTTTGCTAGTTAATCGTTGATCTAGCCATTCTTCTGTAACCTTTGACCTATACAACAAACTATGGCTCTATCGGCAGAGGAAGTAAGCATTGTGCATTCTGTAAAGTTATACACTGCTTTTAAAACAAAAATGGTGGTGTGACTTTACTGCGTTGAATTATGCGAAATGTTCAGCTGTGGCTGCCTGTCCTTTTAAATTGCACAGATAAGTTCCCTGCTGTTTCACTAAGAGTGAGGAATCTGTTGCTACATATTCTTTGTGGGGGGGGGGGGGTAGAGCGAGGGAACTGCAAATCGCACAATCTTTTTACCACCCTTTTAGGTGAGCTGAATTCAAGCAGCTCTATGAGTGATTTTGAACTTTTCTGCTTGGGAGAACCATATTAAATGCTCCTGTCAACTTTCTTGTATGGACAAAATAATGCTGAGGAATGAATTAGCATATGCTGTACAGACCAGTTCCATGCTGTGGTTAACCCAAGTGCTGCCTCCATAAATGTTTTTATGTGCATATGCCTTCAGCTGGAAGGATCCTTGCCTGAATGTGTAACAAGAAGTTTTTCCACAGCCCATGATGGTCTGTATTATAAATAATGTCTGATCGTTCTTCACTGTGTAGGTTGACAATTGGAATCGTCAGGTTGGAGGTCCAGAAATCATAATTATCAGTAATGTTGTTTTTGAAAACTTTCACAGTATGTTAGACAGAAGACCATGACCAGAATTTGCAGTTGGAGGCGTACCTCTGGAGTACTCCTCCGACCCGATAAAAAAATCCACACCTACCTTCAAGCTAAAGGGTTTCGGAGACTTCAGGTCCTGGGCCTGCAGGTGTATGCTTGCGTAAAGGCCCACAGATCCCAGGGACGCAGGTGGTTCGGAAGTGTCCTTGGGATCACGTGGGCCAGGTCCTCCTATCAGAAAGGAGGATTCCTCATATGCTTATGGGGATTCCATTTATGAACAGAATCCCCATCAGCATATGAGGAATCCCCAAATAATTAAATAATTTATACAACTGGAATAAAAGTAAATGTTCCCATTTTCCAATTTAAATAAAAGTCCCTTCAATGAAGCATTTACAATAAAAATAATGTTTTGAAAAAAATTTAATTTTTTTTAATCCAGGCCAAAATTTACATAAATTAATTTTAAATGTTTGTGCATTATTTTTAATTTTTAATTTAAGATTTATATTAACCCTTACGCTGGTGAAAGCAGGCTCTACGTCTGCTTTTACCAGGTGTAAGGATTTTGTGGGCATTTGCTGGGCAGTAGTTAGGCAAATAGCTCAACTCTGCACCAGCGAAAGTGATTTTTGGTTGGTGCGGTAGATCGGTGATCAAGGCGAACCTTGACAGATCGCAGGTTCCGGGTTTTCGTGCATGTGCAGCGCATGTGAAAACCCCAAACTTGCGGGGCCTTTTACAAGCCTTACGACGTACGCTGTCATCGTACCGCAAAATCCGGGCCAATGGATTAACAATACACTCCTAGTAATGTCAATAATAAGACAGTAAATGGGCTCAGACTGGGAATGCACATTGATGACTGATAGATCAGGTGCAAAAGCATGCCACAGAAAAGTAAGCCAATGAGATTGTGAGCAAGCCCATATGTTAAGGCACAACACATCTGCACCCCTGTTGTTGTCTCATTGGTTAATATTCAGAATGATTAAAAAGGAGAGTTAGGATGCTAGGGTTAAGCTTGTAGTGACACTGCCCAACTTTTAAAATTCTATTTTCAAAATATTTGTTGGTAACCTTGGTGCCAATGATCTCATAGAATCCCTGAAAATCCCTCAAGAGACCCCAGTTTGAAAACCACTGCTCTCTGAAACCCAAGGAGCTTTGCGACTAGGAATTGTGTTCCAGTGACACAACAACCTCAAGGGAATATTTTCAGGCTGCATAAGTTCCTGCAAGAAATGTTATACAGTATCTGCTGCAGTATAACATTTGTTTTGGAATGTCCTTGCTTTCCAAGACCTCCACAGCTCCTTCTGGATTTCACTATTTAACTCTTGGGCTATGCAGACTCTATGTGGTCTCCTATGGGAACAATTTCTGGACTGATGACAGGCTGCACATTACCAGGCCCAATCTGCCCACATCAGAGCTCTTGTGAAAATAGCTATATTTCTGAGACCATTCTTCACGTCTGTCCAAATAGCCCAATGTTATATTAATGGAGGTTGGGTTTACCCATTCTTCTCAGCTAGAATGAAACCAGTTTGTAATCACTCTACATTATAGAGCAGTTTCACCTTGTTGAGTAGGATAGTTAAACTCTGCCTCTTCATAGATTTACATAGAACAAAACTGATTGTTAACATATATTAGGCTATGTACAATGTTGACCATGACATATTAAGCCTGATATGCTTAATAAACCCAGTGAGCAGTGTTTTACTCTGATTGTGTGAATCAGTGATGTATAAAAATGCCACACCTGGAAATGGTGCTGCAGAGTAAACCCCTCAGGAGCCCCTCGAGCCTGACTGTACCTGGATAAGTAACCTGGTGTGTAATTAAATGTGTTTGTAGTGCAAAAGAGATTAACATGTTAAACCCCTTATTGTTATGCACTTAAGGGGTTAGCTAATGTAACCCCACTATTTAAAAAAGGTGGTAGAGAAAAAACGGGGAATTATAGACCGGTACGTCTGACATCGGTAGTGGGGAAAATGCTAGAGTCCATTATAAAAGAGGTAATAGCAGAGCACTTGGAAAACAGTGACAGGATCAGACAAAGTCAACATGGATTTACAAAAGGTAGATCATGCTTGACTAATCTACTGGAATTTTTTGAGGATGTAACTGGTAGAATAGATAAGGGAGAACCAGTGGATCTGGTGTATTTGGACTTTCAGAAGGCTTTCGATAAGGTCCCTCAGAAGAGGTTGGCGTGCAAAGTTAAAGCACATGGGATTGGGGGTAAGGTACTGACTTGGATAGAGAACTGGTTCGTAGACAAGAAGCAAAGAGTTGGAATAAACGGGTCTTTTTCCGAGTGGCAGGCAGTGACTAGTGGGGTATCGCAGGGATCAGTGCTAGGACCCCAGCTATTCACAATATATATTAATGATCTAGACGAGGGAACTAGATGTAATATCACCAAGTTTGCAGACAACACAAAGCTGGGTGGGCGTGTGTGCTGTGAGGAGGATGCAGAGAAACTCCAGTATGATTTGGACAGGTTGGGTGATTGGGCAGATGCAGTATAATGTGGATAAATGCGAGGTTACCCACTTTGGTGGCAAAAACAGGAAGGCAGATTATTATCTGAATGGCAATAGATTGGGAAAAGGGGAAGTGCAATGAGACCTGGGTGTCCTTGTGCACCAGTCGCTGAAGGTAAGCATGCAGGTGCAGCAGGCGGTTAAGAAGGCAAATGGTATGTTGGCCTTCTGTGATATCCGAGTGGTAAGGTCAGAAACTGAGATAAGCCAGACTTCAGGAACCAAACTCAACTGTTTAATTATACATATGTAGCAGAAAACATCTCTTACAACTGCAGGCAAAGCACTCTCTATTTCTTACTGTGCGATCACAAAGATGGAGGATCAACCTCTGAGTCATACCCAGAATGCAATGCCACTACCTTAATAAGTGGTGTGCCAGGACATTACCTTAATACTGGTAAATATGATCCCTTAATATTTGTCTCCATCTGGTGGATAACTTAAGCATTACATCCCAGATTACTATAACTTCATAGCGAGAGGATTCGAGTACAGGAGCAAGGATGTCTTGCTGCAGTTTTACAGGGCCTTGGTGAGACCACACCTTGAGTAATGTGTGCAGTTTTGGTCGCCTTATCTGAGGAAGGATATTCTTGCCATGGAAGGAGTTCAGCGAAGATTCACCAGGCTGATACCTGGGATGGCAGGAATGACGTATGAGGAGAGATTGGGACGATTGGGCTTGTACTCGCTGGAGTTTAGAAGAATGAGAGGGGATCTCATTGAAACTTATAAAATTCTAACAGGACTAGACAGACTAGATGCAGGAAGGATGTTCCCGATGGCGGGGGAGTCCAGAACCAGGGGTCACAGTCTAAGGATAAGGGGTAAGCCATTTAGGACTGAGATGAGGAGGAATTTCTTCAGCCAGAGAGTGGTGAACCTGTGGAATTCTCGACCACAGAAGGCAGTTGAGGCCAACTTATTAAATATATTCCAGAAGGAGTTAGATATATTTTTTAAGGCTAAAGGGATCAAGGGATATGGGGAGAAGGCAGGGACAGGGTACTGAATTTGGATGATCAGCCATGATCTCATTAAATGGCGGAACAGGCTCGAGGGGCCGAATGGCCTACTCCTGCTCCTATCTTCTATGTTTCTAAGAGACATTGGGTGATATTTTTCTCTATAATGTTATTGGAATAGCTATACCTATAAGTATAAATAATATCCTTCAATGTTATTACCCATTGTTTTAATTATAAACACCATCTACACAATTTTGCATTTTATTTGTGACACTGCATCGTAAAGTCTTTCAAAACTACAGGCATAAAACCAATTTTGCTGGTATCACAAAATCAGGGCAGATGTGCTCAAGTCCTTGTGGTCAGGGCTGAACCCACCACCTTCTGGGCCAGAGTGTTACCACCAAGCTGACAATGTCATTGAGTCAAGCTGGCAATGCCAGACAATCAGGAGCACACCATACCACCATATTGATCTCTGAGGTAAGTTTATGCTGCCACTGTATCTGCGGTAGTGCAAAGTTTTACAAAGCAAACTTTTTCAATGTAGGTAAATTTGCAACACTCGGTACAACTACGTCATCACACCACTGATCGGTGTCTTGAAAATTGATTCGCTGTCATTGCTTCTGTAGTTTTCTTTCCATTAACAGGTTGCTGGTGTGAGTAAATTTTAATAAATGACCAGCATGTGACTTAGTAGATTGGAAACAAGCTAATGCGATGTCCATTTTCAAAACAAGTGGCAAAACAGACCCAGGCAATTACAGGCCTATTTGCCTTTCATCAGTAATGGGTACAACATTAGAACCAATTATTAGCAATAAACTTTGGATCACCCATATAATAACAATCTAGCAAAACATAATTAAATATGGCATCAGAAGGGGTAGACCCTGCCTGATCTGCTTGCTTGACTTTTTTGAGAAAGTGATATCCCAATTGGAACTGTGGAAAGTGTTGTAACTACACTTCCAAAAAATAGCTGAAATGGGATTAAAAATATGGTTAAACGGTATGAAGCAGCAGATATTGGTTCAAGAAGTGATGTTGGCTGTTAAGGTGAGGGAATACTGAATCTATTGCCTCAGAGATTGGTGCTGGGACCCCTACTGTTTCTAATTTATATTAATGACTTGAATTCAGAAGATCAATGCAAGCCAGTCAAATTTGCAGGTGATACCAAATTGGAATGCACGTGCAATTGAATTTGAAGAGGCAGCCAAGGAACTACAAAATGAGTTGGCCAAAATCTACAAGTGGGCAGAATATATTCATGAAATTCAACAAGGTAAGTGTAATATACCGCACAGTGGAAAAAATGATAGTTGACATGCATGCTTTATGAATGTTGTGAAGCTGAAGGAAATAGGGGAGGGGGCGAGGGGATGCTAATAGACCACTTAGCGTGTCCAAGCAGCTCGCCGAAACGAGGAGCCAAAATCCAGTGGTTCCAGTAGCGAACCGTGGTGGAAGTTGGCGGTCTAAAAGGCCGAGGTACAGCTGGTGCGGGAGGTATTCCTGCTCCTCCTACCTCCACAAAAATTCCCCAGGCCATTTTTGGAGTGGCCTTTAAGGACCAGTGGTTAGGCCGCTCACCATCTTTTACAAATAGGTGAAGCATACACGGCACAGAAGAGAAGTCACTGCTGGAAATGAACGGTATACTTTCGGATAGGTAGGAATAGAATCATGCAAGGGCAGGCCACAGAGGTGGACAACAGAGCAGTGTTGGTGGTGGATGCCATGGTCAACTGTGTCAAATGCTGTGGAGAAGTCGAGAAGGACGACACGTGTAAATCATACAATTTATATGTTCAAAAGTAGTTTGGCTCCTCCCTCAGCTTTGCAGGCAACCAAACTAAAGTTGAACTATTTGTATTGAGCTAAGTTTGGGACAAGATACTGTCTGGAGGTGCCTTATTTAACTCCTTATGTATTTTGACCGGATTTATAGTATATAAGAAGGACTGATGGTTTGCTCTGGATGTATAAGCTCAGATGGACCAAATGGCCTTCCTCCTCTTATCTTGTGATCTTGTCTTAAATCACATTTCCACAAGTGACTGAGACAGAGAGAGAATTAAGAGTGGATTTTACGCAGGGAACGTATATCAGGAATTCAGATGTGGAGATCATTGGTCCACACAGGTTTTTCAGATCACACAAAGTCCTGTGGGTCTATTGACCCAGGAGTGCATATTGGTAATTGACCTCGGCACATGATATGCACTCCTGGCATGGGGAGCTCCACACTGAGTACAAATTTGTAAAATTACCTTTATGTCTGACATGTATAGGTTATATAGATTACTCAAATAAATAGATAAATCCACAGATACCAAAACATACAAGAGGTATAGATGGACACAACAAACAAATATGATATAAGAAAGAACAAAGGTTAGGTAGGGATGCAATACCACAATTTATATCAACAAGGCCCAGACTAGCTCAGAATTGCACACACCCTTGTAAAACGTCCCTGAGTAGCCCTTGTTCTGATGTGCTCCGCTTCGCACACAATTGGAAACATCCTCCAACATTCAGCAAGCAACACTTTCCAAGCTGATCACCAGACTCTATACCATGTACATTAAGAGGTGAGGGGGGAAAAATTGGGTCGCGCCACCCTTGGGGCGCTAACTTCGCCGGGGCACTAAAAGTAGCGCCCCAGCGAAGTTAGCGCCCCCGCGCCAGAAATTGAATGGTAGCGCCCCAAGCAGGTGGCGGGGCGCTACTGGAAGTGCTTCCCCTCCCTCTTGGAGCGCTCCCATGGAATATCGCGGCGTTACGTGCAGCAGCACCACGCGCATCGGCACATAACGCCGTGATACTACAGGCCTCCCTCCCCTGATTAAAGGGGAGGGGCCTAGCACAGCATGCACCAGGGCACTGCTGGACCACCGGGGAGCGGGGTGCCGGCAAAAGAACCCGGCACTCAAGGGGAGTGCCGGGCTGACTGATCGTGGCCAGCACCCCACAGGTGGAGGCGAAAGAGGGCAGGTTCTGGCAGGCGGCCCAAAGAAATGGCCAACCAGGACCTGTCCTTTAATTTGCGCTGCCCTGGCCACAAACACGGCATCCTGACCCTGTCGGACATAGAGTCTGGCGATAGATCAGGGGGCGCGAGCGAAGTTTGCGAGCGGGGCGCTGCGCACAGTGATAATGTCATCGCCGGAGGCGCAGCGCCACGGGGCACTACCGGCTACCGCCGCCGCTAACCTCCTGCTGAATTTCACGGGAGGTGTTAGCGGTGCCCCTCCCGAGCACTAGGTGCTTTGCGCCCCATTAGCGACCCTTGGGACGCTAACGGGAGGCACAAAGCAACCCAATTTCCTCCCCCAAGATATTTGGTTATTTGAACTATCCATATAGGCTATTATTTTAGCACCAATTCATCTTTATATATCAACATATGGAGAAAAAAAATCAATATTTCAGAGTTCGAATCAATGCTGACAGTTTTCCAGTGTCAGGACTAAAGCATCAAATTCCCAGTGCTGATGGGGATGATAATATCAATATATCAAGAGCCGTGTCAGTGTAGAGACAGAATGTTGTACTTAAATACTATAAATGACACCTGTATGGATCAATGTCAAGCTTGATAGGTTCACACTTCAGACGACCTCATGATTACCTCAAGCAGAAGACATGTACAGTGTGTGAGAATAGGACTATAACCAGTCTAGATAGTTTATATAGATCTATTTTGCTGCAAGATGTGTATGGACCTGAGTTAGTTTATATCACAGAATCACAGAAACCCCACAGTGCAGATAGAGGCCATTTCGGCCCATCGAGCCTGCACCGACACATATCCCACCCGATCCCCGTAACCCCTACACCAACACATATCCCACCCTATCCCCGTAACCCCACGTATTTAATCCCCCTAACACTAAGGGTCAATTTATCATAGCCAATCAACCTAACCCGCACATCTTTGGACTTTGGGAGGAAACCGGAGCACCCGGAGAAAACCCACGCAAACACGGGGAGAATGTGCAAACTCCACACAGACAGTCACCCGAGGCCGGATTCGAACCCGGGTCCCTGGCGCTGTGAGGCAACAGTGCTAACCACTATGCCACCGTGCTGTGTGAATAAAATAGAAAAATTCATAAAAGAAAATTAAGAGGCCTATAATAATAACTGTTTCTGCCAGGATAGAAAGGCAGCAACGGGTCGACCACCCATTTTACACCCCGCCTGATTTTCCTTTCCATTGGCAGTTAAAATCGAGTCCTAGATTTCTTGTAGGCTACGCTGATGACTCACTGGAGTCATTTTGATTTTGTGCGATAGTGTAAAGCGGGTGATAGCGAATCGGCAGCCTGTTTTACATCTCTCACGATTTTTATTTCGATTGACTTCAATGGAAAGAAAAATCTGGAGAGATATTAAACGGGCTGCTGATTCACTATTACTCATTTTACACTATCAAAATCACCCTGTGAGCCTAGCCAATGAATAAATAAGGCATACACAATTGAAAGTCCCAGGTTCAATTCCTGGTTTGTGCTGAGTTTGCTGATGTCACTCAGGGTGCCAGTTGGAATGCTAGTGTTGGCCTCAGTGCCTGTAGGTTAAGGAACCTGCTTCTATCACTTTCCAGAGCCCCCTGGTGGAAATGGATGTGTAGATATTGGGTGAAAATGGGATCAGATTTAGCTGTGGTGCTTCCCATAGAGGAATCTACAAGAAATGAAACCAGCCTAAATATAGACAAAACAGGAAAAGAGAGCATAAGAATGAGTAAAGTAAGGGAGGACATTGATGGCCAGGGAATAAATAGAGTTATAGAACAGGAGTGTAAAAAGATGGTTAAAAATAAAGTGCAAGGAACTGCTGTTAAAAATGAGTTAAACTCTCTGTATAGCAATGCACACATTGTCCGTTATAACACAGGAGAGCTGGAGGCAACCATGCGTTGCGACGAACCAGACATAGTAGGGATTACTGAGACATGGCTACAGAAAAGTCAGGACTGGGAATTAAACATTGCAGGTTATAAAGTATTTAGAAATGATAGAGAGGGAAAAGGGGGAGGTGGAGTAGCTGTACTTATTAGGGATAACATAATGGCAGTAGAAAAAAGTGACGCAGCTATCAGCAAAACTGAAATAGAATTCATGTGGATAGAGATGAAAGATAATAAAGGATCAATCACACTAACAGGGGTAGTCTACAGACCACCTAATAGTGGAAGGGAGGTGGAGGAAGAAATATGCAAACAAATTAGGGAAATGAGTAAAAGACATAGGGCTAGAACTTCAGTATGTTAGCGCCTCCCATTACCACTTGGCAGGGGCGCTAATGGGGAGCTAAGGGGTTAGCGCCCGGGTGCAGCGAATGCAGCAACGCTCGCGAACCTCAGTGCCAGTTTAGCACTGGCGCTAAGTCTTAGCACCTGGGTCTCTAGCACCTCGCAGATTGCGACGTCATAAATTGTGCAGCGCCCCATTATCGCCCCGGATGGAAAATTCACATGCGCCCCCCTGCTTTATCACCTCGCGCTGACAACGCCAGCAAGAGGAGGCATTGTGAACTCAGCTGGCCGCTTCGGGAGCGGTAATTAAAGGGAATGCCTTTCAACTCACGCAACCTTTATTATTTGCACCAGTCTGCTGCCTGCGCAAAGTTTTTAAATTTTCATTGGTGCAAGATGTCCAAGCCATCCACTTTGTGAGAGTGTTTGGCAGTCACCCAGGTCGCCTTGCAAAACAGAGCTGATGAAAACTAGCTTGTGCAGCATCATTGGCCCTTCCCTTTAATCAAGGGAAGCAGCCTCTGTGATGAAAGAGTGCCGTTTACAATGCGCTCGAAATTGTTTAGCGCTCTGCCACTGCTGCCCCGCTCTTGGACTTTAGCGCCCTAAGAGAAGTGGTTAGCGCTTGATTTATTGCGCCACTTCCCTCTTGGAGCGCTAAAACTGAATTTCGCGGGAGGTGAGAATGATTAGCGCCTGGCACTAATTTTTCAACTTTATGGGGGAAAAATTGGGTTGGTTTGTGCCTCTCATTAGTGGCATGGGCCGTGGCCACCATCGCGCAGCCAGCCACCCCATCTCAGTGCCGGGCTGCGGCCATGGCACCACGCCGCCCTGGTGGGCAAGTGGAGGCTGTCAAATGACCTGCAGAGTGCACAGCGCCCCTCCCCTTTAATGGAAGGGATGGGGCGTTGAAACGCATCAGCGCTACGCGGAGCAGCCGCATAGTGCTCCGGTGCTACCGCGCTTCGCGCCCCAGTCACCACCCCGAGAAGAAGTGGAGTGCCCAAGATAGAGCTCTGCTTCCTTGCTGCGACGGTAAGCCCAAATTAGCGGCTGGGGTGGTACTCCCGCGCCGGGCGCTAAATGGCTGGCGCTAATTCAGTTACTGCCCCCAAATGGGGCTATACCGAATTTCTCCATAGAATAAACATAGAAACATAGAAGATAGGAGCAGGAGTAGGCCATTCAGCCCCTCTAGCCTGCTCCGCCATTCAATGCGATCATGGCTGATCATCCAAGTTCAGTACCCGGTCCCTGCTTTCTCCCCATACCCCTTGATCCCTTTAGCCTTAAGAAATATATCCAACTCCTTCTTGAATATATTTAATGAATTGGCCTCTACTGCCTTCTCTGGTAGAGAATTCCACAGGTTCGCCACTCTCTGGGTGAAGAAATTCCTCCTCATTTCTGTCCTAAAAGGCCCACCCCTTATCCTTAGACTGTGACCCCTGGTTCTGGATTCCCCGACCATCGGGAACATCCTCCCTGCATCTAGTCTGTCCAGTCCTGCCAGAATTTTATAAGTTTCCATGAGATCCCCTCTCATTCTTCTAAACTCCAGCGAGTACAAGC
The DNA here is from genome assembly GCF_052327205.1 of Somniosus microcephalus. Taxonomy (NCBI): domain Eukaryota; kingdom Metazoa; phylum Chordata; class Chondrichthyes; order Squaliformes; family Somniosidae; genus Somniosus; species Somniosus microcephalus. The sequence continues at coordinate 155,752,770 of NC_140993.1, read as the reverse complement.
CCAATCATCCCAATCTCTCCTCATATGTCATTCCTGCCATCCCAGGTATCAGCCTGGTGAATCTTCGCTGAACTCCTTCCATGGCAAGAATATCCTTCCTCAGATAAGGCGACCAAAACTGCACACAATACTCAAGATGTGGTCTCACCAAGGCCCTGTACAACTGCAGCAATAATAATCATGGGGGATTTCAACTACCCCAATATTAATTGGACAGAAGAGGTAGGTAAAGGGGATAAAGGAATGGAGTTCCTACAATGTGTACAGGACTCCTTTCTAACCCAATATGTAGAAAGTCCAACAAGGCAGGATTCACTATTGGATCTAGTAATGAGGACTGAATCAGAACAGATAAGAGAAGTAAAATAGGGGAACATCTAGGCAATAGTGGTCATAATATAAGACCAGGGTAATAGATTGGAGAAAAGCTGATTTTGAGGGGCTGAGAATAGAACTTGGGAAAATAAAATGGACAACAATATTGGAAACAATGATGTAGAACAGCAATGAGAAACATTTAAAACGGTGTGCAACAGAGTCCAGGAAAAATATATTCCCAAAAAACAAAAACAAGCTAAACATTAATGAGACACCGTGGATGAATAAAGCCATAAGGGAAAAATTGAGAGTAAGGAAAGAGGCATACATTAAGTACATGGGCAGCAAGGGAGAGCATGACAAGAGAGAATATGAAAAGATTAGGAGAGAAGTCAAAAAACAATTAGGAAGGCAAAGAGGAACTATGAAATTAAATTATCAAGGAACATAAAACAAAATAGTAAAAAATTTTACAGGCATATAAATAAAAAAAGGAAGGTCAGGATGGGAACAGGGCCACTAAGGGATGGACAAGATAGTACCACAGGCAACGATAGAGGAATGGCAGAGATATTAAATAATTACTTTACTTCAGTATTTACCAGGGAGATAGAGCAGGTGGAGATGGCATCGGATGATGAGATTATTAATGGGATAACTGTATTTAAAATAAAAAGTGGAGAAATATTAACTAAACTAATGAAACTCAAAGAGGATAAAACCCCTGGTTCAGACGGATTACATCCATGCATTTTAACAGTATTTAGGGACGAGATAGCAGAGGCATTACTACACATATTTAATAGTTCGTTACAAAAAGTTATAGTGCCAGAGGACTGGTGCATAGCTAACGTAATACCTATATTTAAGAAGGGAGATAAAACATGTCCAGGGAACTATAGACCAGTCAGCTGAACATTGGTGTTGGAAAAATAATGGAATCTCTACTAAAGGAGAAATGGAAGAACATAGAAACCAAAAATATAATAATTAATAGTCAGCATGGATTTCAAATGGGAAAGTCTTGCTTGACCAACCTCATTGAATTTTTTGAAGAGGTAACAGAGAGAGTAGACAAGGGTAATGCTGTACATGTAATTTACCTAGATTTTCAAAAGGCCTTTGATAAGGTACCATATAATAGACTAATGAATAAGGTCAGGGAATGCGGAGTCAGAGGATAATTAGCAGAATGGATAGATGGCTGGCTTCAAAACAGAAAGCAGAGAGTAGGGGTAAAGGGTAGCTATTCACTGTGGCAGAAGGTGGGAAGTGTTGTTCCACAAGGAACAGTGCTGGGACCACTGTTATTCACAATTTATATTAATGATTTAGACTTTGTAATCAAAAACACAAATTTCTAAATTTGCAGATGACACCAAATTGAGGGGGATAGTCAATATTGAGGAGGACTGCAACAAATTACAAGAAGACATTAATAAACTTGCAGAATGGGCATATAATTGGCAAATGAAATGTGAGGTATTACATTTTGGTAAGAAAAATAGGGCGGTCACATATTACTTGGAAAATAAGAATCTAAATGGGGTAGAAGAGCAAAGGCATCTCGGAGTACAAATACACAAATCACTAAAAGTATCGACACAGGTTAACAAGGCCATAAAAAAAGCAAACCAAGCACTAGGGTTTATTTCTAGAGGGATAGAATTGAAAAGTAGTGAAGTTATGCTAAACTTGTATCGAACCTTGGTTAGACCACACTTGGAGTATTGCATACAGTTCTGGTCGCCATATTATAAAAAGGATATAGAGGCACTGGAGAGGCTGCAGAGAAGATTTACAAGGATGATACCAGAAATGTGAAGGTATACATATCAGGAAAGGATGAATAGGCTGGGTCTCTTTTCTCTTGAAAAGTGAAGGCTGAGGGGTGACCTAATAGAGGTCTTTAAAATCATGAAAGGTTTTGATAGAGTGGATACAGAGAGATTGTTTCCACTTGTGGGGAAGAGCATAACTAGACACCATCAATATAAGGTAGTCACCAAGAAATCAAAAAGGGAATTCAGAAGAAACTTCTTTACCCAGAGAGTGGTGAGAATGTGGAACTCACTACCACAGGGAGTGGTTGAGGCAAATAGTATAGATGCATTTAAGGGGCAGTTAGATAAGCATATGTGGGAGAGGGGAATAGAGGGATATGCTGATAGAGTTAGATGAGGAAAGATGGGAGGAAGCTCGAGAGGAGCATAAACACCAACTGGTTGAACCGAATGGCCTGTTTCTGTGCTGTATAACCTATGCAATCCTATGTAAAACAGCCTGGCAATACTAATTGCCAATGCTCACATATTAATATCAGTGGGCACCTGGCACCTGTAGATGTGTGTCTACAGGCGAGGAGATGGGGAGAAAATTGGCAAAGAAATAAAAGTAAAACTTCCTTACCAAGCTCCACATCCTGGTCATCTGTAATAATAAGAATAATGTTGGGTCTGATGTTTCTCCGGTCACGCTGCACACGTCCTTTAAACCGCTGTGGTTTTAAGCTTGAGCTGAGGACTCCTATCAATTCAGCACTCAGCACGACCAAAAGCAGAATAACTGGTGAGATTTTCATTATGTCAGCTTGTTTGAGATCACAATAAGGAAACAAGTGTATCTTTGATTTCACCGCCTCTTACCAAGTGATCTGCAATTAAAGTGGAACAAATTAGAAGAGTAAGCTTGAATAAAATGAAACTTATGAACTACATGAAAAGATTAATAGCATCTTAAAATGAAGACTTTTTCTGAAGTTTCAAGCTTTTTTAACCACAAAAGAGTTGCCCTTGAAAGTGATCATTTTATTAAAGAGCAGCTGTGATGTGAGACGCTGTATATAAAAAAACACCACAATAAACAAGAAACAGGAATAGACATTGCAAAATGTCTATTACAGAAAATCTTTGTCAGGTTGCAGTGACACTGAAACACGGCAACGGCCAGTGTAGAGCTACAGCAGAGAATTGAGTTACTCCTTAGACCAAGATGAAGCCAGGAAATAGGTTACATATGTTTTAGATTAATTAACTAAAAATATTCACGATTCACTGAACAATTCTCTTTTTTAACCAAACACCTGAAAAATGTATCACTTTTATGAATCTATAGCTATGGCTATGATCTTACAATGAAATACTTAATAAGCGGTGGTAACTGGAACCTTCAGAAGGTCTTTGATATTCAGTGTCAGTACCCCGGCTTTGCACCTGCACAACATCAGTACTTTCAATGGAGCACAAATAACTTGTTTCGTGGCTCGAGTCCAATCACGCAGTGGTGAACATTCTGAAACTACCTTTCCCACAAGAAACACATCGAGTGACAGTGATCGCCTTTCTCCATATTACTGAAACCTCCAAGCAACGATCCAGTCAACATGAACTCACAATGCAATGAACTTTTGCTGAGCTCCTGTCATTTTTAAGGTAACGTGCAGACTCTACACACATATATGCATACTCGCATATATATACACGTGCAATAATCAGAGCTCCCTCAGCTCCTACCATTCAAAGAGCCTTAGTTCCATGAGTCCTAATATGCGCAGGAGGGGGGAAGGCGGCTGATTTAGCCACAATCCATCTAAATCCATCTGCTACAGAATTGATTGATGGGGCCTAAGACCAAAGGTAACTTACTCCACTTTGACATTTCCTGCATTCAGCTGTCACGCTGGCAGCTTTACACATTTAAGAATTCACTTGGATTGAAAACTGAATGCGTGTATAGTTCAAAGTGATTAGTGACTTACTAAAAGACTATTTAACAAAGACATTTAAGGCCAGTACGCACATTTATACCACTTCCGTTCAAAAGGCAGAAGTCCATTATAATTTAACATTTGCAAGCATAGTAATTAGGAGATGGCACATGAGATTCTCAATCAAATGGTCTAAATGAACATTTAATGAGTTTCATCAGAAGACCGGGTTCTCACACCTGGGATTTTGCCCTTGTGCTCTAGTGTGAATAGCCGTTATTACAGCAGCCAGCGCGGAGAGATCAAAGCTACTTAAATAAAAGGAAAAGAAAACAGACAGCTTGTACCAAGAATACCATTATTAAAAAAAATTGATGCCAGCATATGTGTAATTGCAGCAGAGTGCATTACTGAAAGAGATGACCTGATTCATTAAGACAGCAAAAGAAAAATCTCTCCATCTTTGTGGATTCTCCATTACCTTTAGTTCTTTTTAACGGAATTTCAAACCCAGGAAGTTTTACAGTAGGAGGTCTGTAAAGATTCTGAAAATCTGGAACACATTATTTTTACAGCTGCATTACTAAGTAGCACTGCATGCAGTAGCTATTGCAGGGCTGGTCACTGCCCATTCTACAAGCTTCAGTGGTCAAGCAGACTGCCTTGCACTTAATGGTTAAGTGATTGATGCTAGTGGCTTTTATACAGTATAGCAACTACTTCAGTAATGAACGCAGCAGTCGGGGCAAGACACAACAGTGGTCTTTAAATGCATAAAGGAAGGGATAAAAATCTATTAAATGTTAAAAAAAATTCAACATGGTATCTCCTAACACAGAGAGTGGGTGTTAAATTCTCCATTTAATGTCGCTATCTGTGTGAAAGTACTGTCGGTGGACACTGCTCTGCAAAAAACAGCCACTTTAAAGTGTTAAAGCATTTACTTGATGGTTTGTGATGATAAATAAAAGCACACATACACTATTGCTGCACATTATTCTACTGTAAGAGCTATACTGTGGCTGCATCCAAGGCAAGATTAGCAGTTTACTACTGTACAAGACAATTCCGAAAACTCTCACTTAACACAGCTTTACAATAACACAAAGAAGTATTTTCAGCATAAATCTGGACTGCAAAAAAAGCCCGGCAAATGTCAGTACAGTACTCACAAATTACCAAGATGCTGAGAAAACTAAGTGTAAGATTCTTCAATAACACTTACTCTAAGAAAATAAACCAGGCTTCTGGAAATGAAACCCTCAGTCGTTGGGTGAGCTGGGCCTCACTGCCTGCATTTAGTGATGGACAGCAAACTTTGCAGACACTGTTGACCCAACTACTGCAGTTATTCAAACTGCATTGCGTAAACACTGGCACCAATGACTTTAAATAAACCCCCACAGTATGCAGTTGCAAATGCCAGACAATCATACCTCAGTGACAATGCGAAAGAAAGGAACATCATTGCCAAAGCAACTGGCTTTAGGCTTTCTAATTCAGCCGTACAGTTCTGCAGCCTGACGCATCATTTCTGAGCTGGAGGAGAGCCAGAGATACCTGGGATGAAGTTGTTCAGCTGTGAGAGACGAAGATCCATATCACTCATCTTCAAGCATGGACAATTCTCCATTCAGTGCTGACCTTTTCAAACCTGACATCCCCACACAGACTAGTTTCCTGCTGCAGTAGGAAATAAAGCTGCAGAATTAATACTGACAAAGTGTTGTGCTTGTCTTCAGGGACAAGAATGTCAGTATTTTTGTGCAGGATTCTATGAAACAGCCTTCTGGCACTTCACAAGTCTCTGAAACCCATTCCCTTAAATGACAGCAGAAACACTGATGGCTTGTCAAACAATGGCCTTGCAGCTAGAAAATTTACTCAAAAACCAAGTCAGTGATGGACAGATAACAGTATCGCAACAATCTGAGGTAATTCTGCCAACACTGCACTGTAATTATTTACTGCTGTCTCATCCAAACAATATACCTAGTTACAGAATTTGTTCATAAACCTTAGCAACCATCAAGGTCACTGTTCTACTTCACGTACAATGAGATATTACATTGTGATGTACTCCCATTTTTCCAAAAACTATACATTTTTTAATACTTTTAAAAAACACTTCAATCATCCTTTGTTCTTTGAAGCTTATCTTATATGTCAAGCTTTTGGAGAAAAACTTATTGCACTTTTAATAGGAAAAGCCTCATTGACTGTAGCAGCAAAACCCAATACATACATAAACACCCTATGTGTGAAATACCTAGTACTGCTCAAAGCTAATATTTCAGGGGAAAATTCGGTTGTTTTTCGCCTCCTGTTAAGGGGCGCTAATGGGGCGCAAAGCACCTAGCGCCAGAGTGTGGCGCCGCTGACACCTCCCGCAAAAATCAGTGGGAGGTTAGCAGCGGCGGTAGCCAGTAGCGCCCTGCGGCGCTGCGCCTCCGGCAATGACGTCATTGCTGTGCGCAGCGCCCCGGCCACAAACTTGGCTCGTACCCTCTGACCTACCGCCGGACGCTGTGTCTGACAGGGTCAGGATGCTGCGTTTGCAGCCAAGGTGGCGCAGATTTAAGGGCAGGTGCTGGGCGGCCAATTTTTTGGGGGCCGTCTACCAGCACCTGCCCCCTTTCGCCTCCTCCTGCGGGGTGCCGGCCGCAATCGGTCAACCCGGCACTCCTCTTGAGTGCCAGGCTATTTTACCGGCACCCTGCTCCCCAGTGGTCCAGAAGGGCCCGGTGTGCACTGCGCTAGGCCCCTCCTTTTTAATCAGGGGAGGCGGGCCTGTAGTACCGCGGTGTGGTGTGCCGAAGCGCATGGCGCTGCGCAGCGCAACGTAGTACTGTGATATTCAATGAGAGCACCCCAAGAGAGAGGGGGAACGCTTCCAGTAGCATCCCGCCTCCTGCTTGGGTCGCTACCATTTAATTTCCGGTGCGGGGACGCTAACTTTTTCAGGGCGCTAAAAGTAGCGCCCCAGCGAAGTTAGCACCCCAAAGGGGGCACGACCCAATTTTTGCCCCTTTGTACCTTAAAGGGGCACACACTTCATGAAAAATATTTGGGATACCTGTTTTTTTTGTTGTTTATGGACTGAGAGCAACATATATAATCTTAGTTGTGATGACATCAGTGGCAATGTGAATGGGTTGAAGAATGGAACTGGATTTTTCTGTTGACAAGTAATGTCCACTGCTGCCAGGCTGGTTTGCTGAAATCTGGAGAAAAGCCCAAGTTTTATTGCTTCATTATTGTCATTAGCAATTTCCCTTATTGTATTTACAAGCAGTTTTCTTTCATTCCTTTGACTCACAATTATATCACAAAAACAGAATGAAATGTATTACCTAAGATAACTCCATCCCAAATAAAGCCCCCCCGTTCATTTTTGATTTAAAATTTCTTCCCCAGCTCAAGTTTCACTATTTACTGGCTGAGAACGTGGGCAGTCAATATATTGACCGGTCACTGGTAATGTTAAACTGGAAGCCAAGAAGTGCTCAGGAGCAATTTCCACGCAGCACTCTGGAGGTCCTGCACAGGCCGCTTGCGGGCTTCACAATGGAAAAAACGCACATATGTAGAAATTTAAATGGACCGCTCAGAACATGAGAGGGTACATTGCTCAGGAGGTGCCAGAAAATGGTGTTCCACCATTTTTCCTTCTCTCCAAAGCAAAATTCTAACAATCACCCCCTCCCCACCTCCCACCAAGAGACAGTATGACTGAGGTTGTCGTACAAGAAACGTGCATTGGAAAGAGCTGGCGCAGACATCTTGGGCCGAATGGCCTCCTTTTCTGCTGTGAACTCCTGTGGATCAATGGTTTAGTTTGCCCAGATATAGGAAACCCTGAAGTCGTGGAAATGTATATATGCAAGTTCTTTCTGAACAATAGCAAAATACTGCGAATGCTGGAAATCTGAAATAACAACAGAAAATGCTGGAAACACTCAGCAGGCCAGGCAGCATCCGTGGAGAGAGAAACAGAGTTAACGTTTCAAGTCTGTGACCCTTCGTCAGAGCTATTAGCAAGAAAATCAACAAACTAATCTCATCTGCGTTCAAAGGACTCCAATTGATCTTTTGACTACATACCATTATCTAAGCCTGAATTAAAATGAAACAAGCAAAATCCACACACATTTGTAACAGAAGAAACAACATAAGGCACTGTAAATACTGCAAATATCTTTTTAATGGATCATTAAACCAATAAAAGATTAGAATCTGGTGTTTTGCTGATGTGCAAAATGTCCACTGCAAACCTGTAACTAAAGGATACTGCAGGAAACAATTTTAATTCCTTCCGCCTAGCAGAAACTGTGTCGCAGCGGAGTTAACACACCACTCGGTAAATTCTTGGGGTGGGGGGGGTGGGAGAGGGAGGCAAGAAGAAAATGTCTAAAGACGTAAATGTTAAAATCATTTTTGTGGAGTCAGGAGTAGCTCCAGACACCACAAGAATAATGTGGGCCAGTGTCGTCTAAGCTCCCCACCCCTTCCCCCTCCCCCATGATTGCAACCTCCCAAGTTCCTGGGCCACCTCATATTGCCCTGGCCCAGTGCTGCCGAGCTACATGGGACGTCTGCTCTGGCTCTGCAGTTTGCTGCGTGTATGTTAATGAGGCCCAGCCCTCGAAATGAACTGATCTCCTACAAGACAAATGGAAATTAAAGTACCCCCTCATAAATCTACCCACTGTCTAAATTTACTAATTGCACCTTAAGATACAATTTGGCATTACATATGTGTGGTTTTTGCAATTGTATCAAATATTCTTCCTTTCCAATGCTCTCCACCTTCTCTCCTTCCGCCCTCGATCCTGCCAAAGGTCGAGAGCGGAAGAAGAGGAAATCTAGGCTTGAGTATTGGCAAGCTATTTGACGGTGAGGAGAATGGGAGATGAGTCTTATCTGGTCTCCCCTAATGGCCACAAATGCACAATGCATAGTGATTGAGAGCTTGCGCCTGGCTGATCTTTTCCCCTCCCTCGCCCTGACATGCTGAGTCCAGCCACTGCACTGATTGAGATCATTACTCAGCATAACACCGGGGGCTGCATTTACCCACTGAACCATCAAGGTGAACAAAATAATATATTTCTGATTCGTTTTTCTGCAACATCAAGGATCTTGAGTGACTGGGAAGTGGAGTTGAGGCTTGTTCCTCTCCTCGGGAAGAGAAGAAATAAAGCTAGATGTTTCTGTGGAGAGTGAGAGACAGAGATGAAAGATGGAAGGTGAAGTGCTGTTGCAGGCTTGTACTATTTTTACTGGTTATTATTAAATACACTGCATTAGGGTTAGGGTTAGGGTTATATACATAGCTGTGGTCAGATCTTTGACTGGAGAAAGATGGGCTGCCTGTTATCCAGTGCTTATATGGATCTTTATAGACTGAAAAACAAAAGACTCTCTGGCCACGATTTTGCCAACCAAGGCGGGTCTAGTGCGGCTGGGATCGGTGGTGGGGTGTGACCCCGCTGCTGGCTCCAGCCCACACTGTGAAATGAATTTTACGATGATTGGGCTTGTTAAGCCCACCCAGTGCGTTTCCCGGCCAATTAGAGGAAGCGGGTCTGATGATGTCATTTGATGACGCAACATCAGCCGGTTTCCTTAAAGGGGCCATGTCCAAATTGATTTTGACAGTTGTGCTGTCAGTGTTCTACAACATTGAGGTGCTGCAAACACTGACAAGCACTGCACAGAGGTGCACGGCTGCACCCAGGCTCTCCCATGACTCAGTCACAGCAAACAGGGAGGTTCTCTTCCCTTCCCATGAGCGGAAGAGACCTCCCCAGGAGATCAATGCAGCCTGGTTGCACGTTGCAGAGGAGGACACAAGCAGGGATGTTGTCAGGAGGACCAGGCTACAGTGGCGTCAACGTTTCAATTATCTCATTAGATCACGAAACGTTACTGCAAAGCCACACTCAACCTCATCCTGCTGTGCCACTCATCACATCCCCATCACTCTGCCTTCCCTACCCTACTCCTGCACATCCTTACTCACACCAACATACCTTGCACATTCACCCATCCCTCTCTATCTACATTATCACTTCCCCATCTCACTAGCCATCCCTCACATTCACCCTTATCCTAGTCCAATCATACCAACTAACAACACACAAAGGTAGGCACTTGGGTGTTTTAGCCAATGTTCATGTGAAATTTCTGTTAATGGCTGTCAAACATTGAAATCTTTATTTTCAACACTTTGCATTCTTGGACAGATTTGTGTGCACCTTTGGAAGTGGCTTAGTGAGTTGCAGTGAATGGTGAGACATAATTGAACCCCCCGCAATGATGATGAGTGTGAAAGGAATGGCTTGGGCATTGTAGGGTTGCTTTATGCTGTTGGTGTGGGGTGGTGCCAACCTGGCGCATCATGTGGCAGCCAGGGTCTACAGCGTCAAGTGAAGTAAATCTGGCCATGGTGAAGCCATCCTGGCGTCCCGGGTAGCAATGTAGTTGGGTACTGATGCCCTCTGTCCTGTGCAGCACCAGCTGATTGCGGAGAAGTTTGGTGTTGTTGTTGGTGCTGCTGGTGTGCCTGGTGCTGCTGGTGTTGGGGCTGATCATGGTGGGATTCTGAGGACCAAGGTGAGATTTTTTCAAGGGCACCGATGCTGATGGAACAGATGGCAGGTGAGGTTGAGATGACAGAAGTGATCTGTCAATGGTGAGAGAGGTTGTTCCAATGTGGTGACACTAGATAGAGAGTTTGCTCCAAACACTTGCAACCTGCATAAAGCTCAATCTGTCTTCCAAATGCAGTAAGTAACAGCTTCTAACCTTGGAAAGTGAACAGCTGTGAGATGGGAGCTTTTATAGACCATTTGCAGCTGTCAAGTTTAGAAATCATCTCTTGCTGACACAACACCCGACCTCCTTACCTGACATGATCCCCGAGCAGCGGGGAAGCCGTGGGTGAACTCTAAAAATCTAAAGGTAAGCTTAAAATACTACTTAATTGCCTCTTAGCAATCACTGTAATGATGTCAATGGTGTCGGGTCTGTTCAGTGTTGACAGATCCGACATCTGGGAGACTAGGAGGCGGGTTGACAGTGGGTTCCCTACCCGCTGTCAAAAAAAAAAAATTCCCAGTCGACCCATCACCAAACTGACCCCCTGAAAAATTCCTCATCTTACCTTTTGGAAATGCTCAAATGATATAAACAGTCAATATCATGGCCAGCCATATAAAATATAAATGTATGTGTTCTTGAGATTAAGCACAATTCAATGTTAATTTCATAATTTTTAAACTGTGTGGGCAGCCTCAATTGTGGATATGTTTATCATATTGTGACATATCCACTATTATGCCATGTGATGATGCCTTATCAGTGAAATGTATAGAAGGTATTAAGGTCTAGAAATTCAGTTGCGTGCGCCAGCCGTTAGCGCCTTAGGAGTAGATCTCGAGCGCTAGGCACTTAGCGGCCGGGCGCAGCGCGATCTGCGCCTACGCCCAACTTCAGTAGACATTTAGCGCCGGCGCAAAGTGTTTGCGTGCGCTCAGCTGCGCGCGCAGATTATGACGTCATTTCCTCGTGCAACGCCCTTTGTGCGCCCCAATCCGGAACTTCAGTCGCGCCCGCCCAATGTGGGCGTGGCGGTCCTAAGAACTGTGAACTGGAACGCAGCAGAGGCCATGCGGGCCGCGGGGAGCGCAAATTAAAGGGCACTTACCCTGAACTATAAAGGCCAGCCATTTTGCAGCAATCACTCTTGTGCAACGGTTTTATGGACAGAGACCAAGGAAGAGAGCTTACTGCTTTGGCCCAACATAGGAGAGGTATTTTTGGCTTCAGGCCAGAGCTTGGCAATTCGCCTTCATTGTGAGGTCATTGTTTGCCAGTATATTATGGGGGCTGCATGGGGTGCCAACCCTCAGTTTCAGCATTATGTGCGAAGGGCTCGCAGACGCTGTGTGAGAGGGGCAGCCCTGGCTAGACGCAGAGGGGGCAACAGGCGTCGGCAATGTAGGCCTTACCCACTCAGGAAATACCGCCAACAGGTGTCCTATCTCACCATGCCTGCCGCGCAGTGTGTTAGGAGGCTGCGCTTCAGAAGGGAGGTGGTTGCAGAGATCTGCCAGCTGCTTCACAGAGATCTGCGTCCACAGCTGAGGTGCAGGATGTCTCTGTCGGTGGAAGTGAAGGTCACGATGGCTCTGAACTTCTATGCAAGCGGCTCCTTCCAAGCCGCTGCTGGGGACATTGCTAACATATCCCAGTTCGCCGTGCATTGCTGCATCCGCCAGGTGACCAATGCCCTTTTCAGAAGGAGACACCAATTCATCTCCTTCCCCATGACCCTGGAGAAGCAGCAGCAGCGTGCAGTGGGATTGCAAGAATAGCGGGCTTCCCCATGGTGCAGGGCGCCATTGACTGCACGCATGTGGCTTTGCGGGCACCTATCAACAATGCCGAGGATTACCGCAACCGGAAGGGCTACCATTCCCTCAATGTACAGCTGGTGTGTGACCACAGGCAGCGCATCCTAGCTGTCAATGCCCGCTTTCCAGGCAGCAGCCACGATGCATTTATCCTGCGACAGACTACTGTGGTTGACATGTTCCAGGCACAGCCTCCCCCAAGAGGATGGCTTATCGGGGACAAAGGCTATCCTTTGTGTACCTGGCTCATGACCCCGCTCCGCGCGCCCAGGACCCCTGCTGAGGAGGCATACAATGAAAGCCATCAAGCCACTAGGAACATCATAGAACAAACGATTGGCGTCCTCAAGCAACGATTCCGCTGCCTGGATCGTTCCGGCGGATCTCTGCAGTATTCGCCGGAGAGAGTCTCCCAGGTCGTGGTCGTTTGCTGCATGCTGCACAACCTGGCTATCTGCAGGACTCAGGCACTGCCACCTCACGCTGGAGCACCACCTCAGGAGGAGGAGCAGGAGGAGCATGAGGAGGAGGAGGAGGAGTACCAGCCCAGGAGGGAGGCACAAGGTCCAAGGGCCGCCCGTCGGCGGCTTATTGAACGTCACTTCTAGGCCCCCTGTCAGGGAATGGCTTGTGCCAATGAAGGGACCTGAATGCAGCCGCTCCGCAAGCCCTCAGCCGGTTAAGGCAACAACCACTTCAAACATCAAACATGGACAAGCTGAATAAATAAAATGCTTTATTGAACAAACTCAGGGCCCTTCCCACATGAAACCCAAAAACAGACAACACCCCCAAAAAACAGTCACACACATGACTCACTCCCACAACCTGGGGAGGAATAACAAAACATTTCCACAAAAATGGCCTTCATCCTCGGCCTTACAAAAACAACCATCCCCATAAACAAAACCATCCCCATATAAAAACAACCATCCCCATATAAAAACAACCATCCCCATATAAAAACACATTTGCCCACACCCTCTACTTTGTGGCCCACGAGGGCGATTCCTTGACCAGCCTTTTGCGGCCCCTGGCCGCCCTGCTGCTCCTCCTCAAAGTGTGCCCAGTGGCTGCTGCAAGGCTGGGGGAAGGCTCCTGAGGGGCACATGGCGTGATGGCAGATGCCCTTGGGGGTCGGCCTAGACGAGCTCTGGCCCTCGAGGGGCCGGCTGGTGACTGCTGCAGCTGTGGCTGGGCAGCAGCAGTCTCTCCAGCAGCTCGTCGCAGCTCCACTGGGGGAGTGGCAGTGGCGGCTGCAGGAATGGGGGCAAGCTGGCTGATGGCAGGCGCTCGCTGCTCGCCTGAGACACTGGCACTCGCCCGGGCCAGCACTGCAGCATGTGCAGCAATCTGCTGAAGGACAGACCGCTGTGCTGCTGCAGCGCGGCGGGTGCCCTGGCGATGCCTGGCTGACACAGCGAGTGTGGCAGCAGTGAGTGCCCGTACTGCCCTGGTCTGTGCCCGCATCAGACCAGCCAGTGACTGCACGGCACCACTGATCACCTGGCCACTCGCTACGTGAGCTGCCCCGAATTCCGCCCAACTCGCTGCCTGTGCTGCCCCGAATTCGGCCCGACTCGCGGCCTGTTCTGCCCCGAATTCGGCCCGACTCGCGGCCTGTGCTGCCCCGAATTCGGACCGACTCGCGGCGTGTGCTGCTTCGAATTGCTCGAAACTCCTGGCCTGTGAGGCGCCGAAATCGGCCACACTATGAGCCAGGGACTCGATGGCCTCAGGCAACCGTGCCACAACCCCCATGAACTCGGTGTGCCGGCGATCCGAGTCCACGGACATTTGATCGAGGAGGCGCACCTCCTTGGCGAGGACCGTCTCCGGACTGGAAGCCGGACTCTCCCTCTGGGGAGAAGGCCGCCGAGCTGCCCGACCCTTCCCGCGTTGCTGGATGCCACTGGGCCCAGCAACTACACTCCCCTGCGACCCTTCCCCCCTCTGGGAAGAAGGCCGCCGAGCTGCCCGACCCTTCCCACGTTGCTGCACGCCACTGGGCACAGGAGCTACACTCCCCTGCGACACTTCCCCCTGGCTCTCCTCCAGGGAAGACGTGTCCCCTCCATTGGCATCCCCTGGCGCGGCTGAGGGTTCCCCTGATGGGCCGCCTTCCTCTTCCTCTTCCTCCTCCTCCTCCTCCTCTTCCGAGGGGCTGTCACTGGCAGCTTCAGGGACCTCCTCCTCACCATCTGAAAGCAGGAAGGCACAAGAGTAGCTTTAGAGTGAGGAGAGGGCGTCAGCGAGGGAGGCATGAGTGGTGGCATTCAGCGCATTGGTCGGACAGTGGCAAAGGATGTAGATCTGAAGCGCAAGTGGGACGAGAGAGGTCCAAAAGGTGATGTCCTTACCATTGGTGCCCAGAACAGGGTCGGCATCTCCAGATGCAACGGGGCCAATCACCCGGGCACCCATGAGGCTACCCACGCGCTCTTCAAGGTCACTGAGCTGCTGGATCTGGGGACGGCCTCCCCCGGTCACAGTCCGGCTCTTCTGATTGTGTGCCAGCTTGGCCTGCAAGAGAAAGGACGGCCTCTAAGTACAGTGTGGTGCCCTGATCTTGTGTGCACTGCCTCCCATGGTCGAATAGCTTGGCCAGTGTGGTGCCCTGATCTTGTGTGCACTGCCTCCCATGGTCGAATAGCTTGGCCAGTGTGGTGCCCTGATCTTGTGTGCACTGCCTCCCATGGTCGAATAGCTTGGCCAGTGTGTAAAGTGCAGAATGTGCAATTGATGTTCATGCCAGTCCCATAGCTGCTGGATGAGGGCTGGCCATTAGGGCTTTTAGGTCCCTTTGCCCATAATGTGAGGTGCACATGCAAGGATGAGGAGGACACTGGAAAGGGGACTCACCCTGACAATCCTTGTGAGGTCATTGAACTTTTTCCGGCATTGGACAGCGGTCCTGGGGACCTCGCTGTTGGATGTGACCCTGTGGGCGACCTCCCTCCAGGCTTTCCTGTAGACGCTGGTGGCAGGCTTCTTGCCACTGTCCGGGAACAAGAGTTTGCGTCTCCTCTCCAAAGCCCTAACCAGCACCCTCAAATCATGGCCAGTGAAGCGCTGCGCTCGTTCACGGGCCTTCTGCATCTTTCCCGGCGCTATTTCTGTTCAGCAGCAGTGTTTAGGCCTAGCTGGAGGGCTGCAGTGTCCAGGGCGTGGCAGCAGACGAACTCGACCCTTCCCCCTTTAAGAGATGGCCGGCGCCAGGGTGTCTGCTGTCAATCAAGAAATGACCGCACCTGCGCTGCGCCCGGCCTCGGTGGTTTAGCTCAGCACCGCCGGCTTTGCGCCTAAAGATAGTTGTGTAACGCCAGTTTTAGCGCTCGAGCAAACTCTTAGGGCGAAGCTACTGAATATCGGCGAAGTGGCCTCGACTTTGCGCCGGGCGCAAACTTTAGCGGCCGCCCGACTTTTCCGCCCCAAAAGTGGCTATACTGAATTTCTAGGCCTAAATGCCTGCTTCTAATAATATTCTGTGCAGTTACAATAGTTTTACTCTATTTATATATTTTTTTGCTGGCTGATGGTAGCATTGATAGCCAGGATACTCTATAGTTACAGTAGTGTATGATAATGCCTTCAATGAAGGACTGACAATTGTGACATGATCACTGCAAGTCTATTGTGTGATAATCCATAATTAGGTGCCAGGAAGTTGTATAAGCAGTGTATATATATGATATATAAAGGGGAGTGGATAAGTGATGCCAGAGGGGGTTCAAGTGATATAAATTGTAAGAGCTAAATTTGAGCAGCCTATTCATTGTCTAAACCCTCAAATTAGATTACTACAATAATTTCTGCCCAGCGTCCACCATAATACATATTATAATTACCTTTACTTTAGCCACTGCCAATTCTTCCAATTTTAGGGCCATGACATTTGACCATTATTTATTAATTTAGATGGTGAATTTAAACAAAAGAGTTCACCATCCTCTAGATAATATGACTCATAACACACAGATTGGAGAGTGTTACAAGGCAGTACTGTAACACATTAAGGCACAAACTAAATCAGTTTATCAACACCATCTCAACCCTTAAATGTGTTATATCCTTGAAGACTGGGTTATAATACACATAATGCACACAAGCTGGAGTTTGTGAGGGATAATTTTATTCTGTTTCCTGCAAATTATTTTTTGTTGGCAGCGTGTATCATGGCAGGTTCCTGCAATCGGTTCACAGACCAGGTGTGAGGGCAAGTTGGCTGTGACATCTCTCATCCTATCAATTGCTAGGTTTGATTCAGCTGATCTGACTGGCTAGGTGGATGCCCCCATTCTGCACAGCTCCATGCCTGTCCCTCCTGCAGCTCAATGCTTGGCTGAAGAGGAAGGCCTAATGGGTGAGGACCACTCTACCAGTCTAGGTTATTTGACATAGTTACTGCCCTGCTAGACCAAACCTCCAAGGATTCAATCTCTGGTCAGACTATACCTTATAGCTCTGGTCACCGAGACAAAGGGGAAGCGTTCAAGCCTTGGAGAAAGGGCAGAGAAGAACTAGGCTGATTTCTAGTCTTAGAGGTCCGAGTTATGAAGAAAGACTAGAGAAAATAAGAACATAAGAACTAGGAGCAGGAGCAGGCCATTTGGCCCCTCGAGCCTGCTCCGCCATTTAATGAGATCATGGCTGATCCAATTTTGGCCTCAACTCCACTTTCCTGTCCGTTCCCCATAACCCTTGAATCCCCTGTTGCTCAAAAATCTGTCCATCTCAGCCTTGAATATATTCAATGACTCAGCTTCCACAGCTCTCTGGGGTAAATAATTCCAAAGATTCACGACCCTCTGAGAGAAGAAATTCCTCCTCATCTCTATCTTAAATGGGCGACCCCTTATTCTGAGACTATGCCCCCTAGTTCTAGTTTCCCTGACGAGGGGAAACATCCTCTCTGCATCTACCCTGTCCAACCCCCTCAGAATCTTATGTTTCAATAAGATCACCTCTCATTCTTTTAAACTCCAATGAGTATAGACCCAACCTGCTCTACCTTTCCTCATAAGTCAAGCCTTCCATCCCAGGAATCAACCTAGTGAACTGCCTCCAATGCAAGTATATCCCTCCTTTATTAAGGGGACCAAAACTGTATGCGGTACTCTAGGTGTGGTCTCACCAGCATCCTGTACAGTTGTAGCAAGACTTCCCTACTTTTATACTCTATCCCCCTTGAAATAAAGGCCAACATTCCATTTGCCTTCCTAATTACTTGCTGCACCTGCATGTTAACTTTTTGTGTTTCATGTACGAGGACACCCAAATCCGTCTGTACCGCCGCATTCTGTACTCTTTCTCTATTTAAATAATATTTTTCTTTTCTATTCTTCCTACCAAAGTGGATAACTTCACATTTTCCCACATTATGCTCCATCTGCTAAATTCTTGCCCACTCACTTAACCCATCTATATCCCTTTGCAGACTCTTTGGGCTAGAAATTCAGTAGGCTTTGCGCCCAGTTTTCGCCCAAAGAGGGCTTTTGCGCCACTTGCTGAGCTTTCCCCGATATTCAGCGCTGCGGTAATGGCGGCGTTAGCCAGTAGCGCTGCGCCGCCACCGATGACGTCATCGGTGTGCGCAGTGCCCCGCTACCGCCCCGCTACCGGCCCGACCGCCATATTGAGTTGCGGCCGCCTCTTCCGCGGCGGCCGCAAACAGCGACCAGAAAACGGGGCTGAACTGATGCGGTAGTGGGGCGAGTTAAGGCAGAGGTGCGGCCGGCCGCTTTTTCGGCGGCCGCCTGCCCGCACCTCCTTCCCCGGCCTCCTCCACGCCCCCCCCCCCCCCCGCGGCATTGCTGGCTGTTTTCCGGGAGCCCGGCACTTCTCCGTGGTGCCGGGCTCATTTGCCGGCACTAGCGAGCGGCGATCTCGCTGTTGCAGGCACCTCCCCCTTAAGAGAGGGAGGAAGGCCTGCAGTACCGCAGCCTGCCGCTCCGCAGCAGGTGGCGCTGCGGCACTTAGCGCGCCGATATTCAGTTTCAGCGCCCCAAGCGGGGGCGCCGAAACCCTTGATTTGCGGCCGGCTTCGACTTGGGGCGCTGAAACTGAATTTCTGGCGGGCGCAAGTGGCTCCGCGCGCAGCGGTAATTTCTGGGCGCGAGCGAGCTGGCCGCCCCAAACTCAATTTCTAGGCCTTTATGTCCTCATCACAACTTGCTTTCCCATCTATCTTTGTATCGTCTGCAAATTTGGCTACAAATACACTCGCTTCCTTCATCCAAGTCATTAATATAGATTGAAAATAGTTGAGGCCCCAGCACTGATCCCTGTGGCACCCCACTAGTTACAGATTGCCATCCTGAAAATTACCCATTTATTCCGATTCTCTGTTTTCTGTTAGTTAACCAATCCTCTATCCAATCTTATATATTACCCCCAACACCGTGAGCTCTTATCTTATGCAGTAACCTTTTATGTGGTACCTTGTCGAATGGCTTTTGGAAATCCAAATACACTACATCTACTGGTTCCCCTTTATCCACCCCGCTTGTTACCTCCTCAAAGAACTCTAATAGATTTGTCAAACACAATTTCCCTTTCACAAAACCATGTTGACTCTGTTTGATTGTATTATGATTTTCTAAATGCCCTGCTACTACTTCCTTAATAATGGATTCGAGCATTTTACCAATGACAGATGTTAGGCTAACTGGCCTATAGTTTCCTGCTTTCTGCCTCCCTCCTTTTTTGAATAAGGGCATTACATTTGCAGTTTTCCAATCCGCTGGAACTTTTCCAGAGTCAAGGGAATTTTGGAAGATTACAACCAATGCATCCACTATCTCTGTAGCCACTTATTTTAAGACCCTAGGATGCAGGCCATCAGGTCCAGGGGAATTGGGCTATTCACCCTTGAAAGGAAACATCTGACAGGTGATATTACTGAGGTATATAAGATAATCGAGGGAATGGAAAATGTTAATCGGGAAAACTACTTTAAATTAAATTGTAAGAATAGGTCAAGAGGCCTCAGCTGCAAATTAATAAATGGCACAATTAGGACTGATATCAGGAAGTTCTTCTTCACACAAAGAGTGATCAACAGATGGAATGGATTCCCAGACAAAGAGGTGGAGTTGAAAATCCTCAAGACATTTAAGAAACAATTAGATGTTGTAATGAGGGTCATTCTAATTGGAGGAATTAAGGAATTAAGTTCATCCATAATTATCTTGTGATCTGAAGTAAAGTGCTTCAATATCATGTGATTTTAACTGTAGTGATTTTGATTTTATTTGACTATGTGATAAAGGACATAGCATACTCAGCCTTTGTTATGTACTGGAAGGATGGAGAGTGGAGGGTTTCAGATGATACTGTACACCGCAAGGGTAAAGCCTCAGAGGACTGGGGTAATCCAAACTCAAAGACTGAATTGCCGCTGTAATCCTTTGACACCTCTTCAGTACTTTTTGATGTTATCTTTTAACTTCTGCTGTTGCTGCTGCTACCTTTTTGCTGCTGCTTTCGGGTGATGATGAAAAATGGTGCAAAACCTCGCAGAATATTAGGTTTACATAGCTTAGGACCTCTCAGAAGATCGGGATTGTGGCTTCACAGGATATCTGGCATTCTTGGAGGGTGAATCACAGAAGAATTCAGAATCTTTTGTGTAACATAAGATGATATTTCAGCCAGCCCAACATAGACCTGTTCTGAATTCACAGCAGCTTCTTCAAGTCATCATAAAACAGTTTATGTATTTAAGAATTATTATACTGAACATCAGTCATTGGTGTGAGATAGCTTTTGCAGCACACCAGTACAAGATGAACAGTATAACTACAATTTAACTTTGTGAAAGTGACGTGAGGAAATACATATGGGCCCAGAAATTCGGGTCTCCATGGGTGAGTACGCATGGGGTACTCACCCGTAGGCCCAATGGAAGTGCCGGTTTCCTGCATGCACTGCGCATGCGCAGGAAACCAGCACTTCTGTTCCTCTGAAAGCAGGGGTTCAGTGGTCGAACGCGTGCGCGGGAGAGGCTGCGCATGCGCATCAAACTTAGGTTTTTTTTACAGGTTTTTCCGTGAGGGTAAGTCTACAGAATTTACACATATAAAAAGCAGGCGTAAGGCCTGCTTTTTACAAGGTAAGTGGTGAATTAATTAAAATTAAAACACTTTTTCCACAGGTTTATTATTTTTAAATACTTTAAAGCAAGGTAAGTTTATTTTTAGCCCCGTTAGAATATAAAATTATTTTTTTCAAAAATTTAAATTATTGTTTAAAATAGATATTTCATGTAATTTATAGTTTATTAAAAAATGTGATTTTTTAAAAATGTATTTGAAGGTTTAGTGCTATTTTGGGGCCGTAGTATTTATAAGTCTTGACAGCACTTCCTGTCAAGACTTATGAGTGGAGCATTCCCTGCTCTGATTGGCTGCCCATGGCCCGCGTGATCCCAGGGGACGCTTTGAATTAACTGCGCCCCTGGGATACGCAAGCACTGCGCACCGGCAGCTGGACCAGGCCCCGGATCGGAATTCCACAGGGCCCTACAGCTCAACGGCCGGCGCGCAAGGTAAGTGCAGGTCGGGGGCTTGCACCCGCGGGGAGCCCCCAACCCAAATTTCTGGGCCATGAACAAAGCTGCATATTGAAGTCCGCGTGTACGGAATTGGTAATTAAAATAACCATGAATAGAACTGCATGGTGAAATACATGTGCATGGGGAACTGTGCACTGAGGTACATAGGACTGGAGCTGTGTATTACAGTACTCATGAACACAGCCAGGTAGTAAAGTCTACATACATAGAATTGGTTGTTTAAGTAGAAATGAACAGAGGTTTGTATTAACGTACATGTGCACAGAACTGCACATGGAAGTACACATTCACAGAGCTGTATTTTGCCGAAGGGAGCTGTGCAGGCAGGGCAAAATAATTCCCCACTGTCCACTTGCACTGCTCTAAAAATAGCACTGGAATCAAGCTGGTGCATGGACTGTAACTGCATAAAATACTAAGATAAAGTTTAACAGTTTTCCAAAGGTCACTGACTGATTTTCTTTTTGTACCTGTATAGGGACTTTAAGACACAGTTTAAATATTTCTTAGGTAAGGATTACCGGCAAGCTCATTGTGCATTATGAGACGTTCCTCACCAGTAAAAGCTATAACGTTACACTACATGATATACCTATCTCCACATCGGCTGACTGGGTAATTCATGAATAATGGAGCAAAAGAAAACAGACTACCCTGTAAATTACTGTAATGTTTTTAAAACTACGTTAAACTGAATTCTGTTTGACCCTGAGCTGAGCTTCAAATCTTGTATTCTATTATTCACCAAGACTACCTAATTCCACCTCTGAAGCATCATTCCACTCCGCCCTTAACTCTTTTGACTTTACCTTCAGTCACCTCCCCTAACCAACCCACTGCATTCATTGTCACCTCTATGAAGCACTTTTTACTACCTTAAAGGTGCTTTATAAATACAAGTTATTATTATGAAATGCACCTCCACAAATTGCTGCATTTCCAGTTCAATTTCTCCAAGTTGTGCTGTGCTCTCAGTATTCATCAGAGTCTATGTTAGTAACTTCTAAATCTATTGGTTTTCAGTCGATAAAGCTAACAAAAACAAATCCTATTCCAACTAATCTGTTTATTCATATAAAAAACAGAAAATGCTGGAAATACTCAGCAGGTCAGGCAGCATCTGTAGAAAGAAAAATAGAGTCAACGTTTCAGGTCAATGACCCTTCGTCGTTTATTCATATCACTGAAATTCATTTTAAGTTATTTTAGTTTTCCTAAATAAGAAAACAACATTAAGTATTTTGTTATATGCTTAAGAAATAAATCTTGGGGCCAGAAGGATATGATTTTGAACTACAGGAATGTCATCTGTTGCCACATTTGAAGATTATTCCAGTGATGTGTCACTAGCTATGATGGGAACAATTAGTGTACCATTGTGGTACAGTCCACCTCCCTGTAACTCACTGCTTCAGAGACAGCCATAAAGCTCCCTATAATGAAGGATGTACTGTGACAAGGATCCATTGATTTCAATCACCAGCTGTGCAGAGCCATGTGGGAAGAGAAAGTTGCAGTACCACCTGATCAGCGAGAGGACAGACCTGATGGTAACAGTTACATCCTGCAAAGCCGGAGAGACGAATTTCCATGAGAGGTTAGCAGCAGTGCTACTGGGTATCACCCCGATCTTCTGCACCTAGAGATCATGGCCTAGAAATTGGGTTCTGGCGCAGCAACGGCTTTAGCGCCGGAAGTTAGTGCCGGAGCTAAGTCGCGCTGGTCGGGCCCAAAATTCACTACTTCTGCGCCCAAACGGCTGCCGGCGCTGCTGAAAGCTGTTAGCGCCTGAAAACTGGCGCTATGCGCTGAATTTTGGCGCTATCCCGGCGCTGCGGCGCCCGCTGCGGTGCGGCAGGTTCGGGAAGTGCAGGCCTCCTCCTTCCCTTAAGGAGGAGCTGCCTGCACGCGGCCGCGGCCCGCGATAATCTTATTAAAAATGAGCCCGGCACCTCGGACAAGTGCCGGGCTTGCTTCTGTTCCGGGGGGGGGGGGGGGAAGTCCGGGGAGTGAGCTGCGGCCAGGCGGGCGGCGGGAAAGCGGCCGGCCGCCGCGGGGCCTTTAATGCGCCGGCGCAAACTTGTGCAAGGCACCTCTGCCAGAACGTTGCTTGCGGCTGCCACGGGCGAGGCGGCCGCAAGTCAATTTCCCAGTTCGGGCGGGTTACCATGGCAACCGGGACGCTGCACACACCGATGACGTCATCGGTGCCGGCGCAGCGCTACCGGTCTACCGCGGCGGAAGGGCCCCAGGCAATTTAGGCGCCGGCGCCAATTGCAGCGCTAGGCCCTCTAGCGCCGCAAAATCGGCGCTAAGGGCACTGAATTTCTAGGCCATAATGTCATCTCTGGGCGCAGCACCCCAGTAGCGCCTCGGGAGAAAAATTCCCCCTCGCGCCCCGCAGCAGCGCTGGGTGATGTTGCCAACTGCTGCAGGGGTCGCGAACAGTGCGGCCGGCCGCTCACGGGCCGTCATTTAAAGGCGTGGTGGCCGGCCAACATGAACAAAATCGCCGATGAAAAAAAAATTCTGAGCATTGGACGCAAGCTGAGTGCCACGATCGGTCAACCTGCTGATCGCGCACACTCCCGCAGTTATCAAAAAAAATGCAGAGCTCGCCGCGGAGAGCCCTTCCCTTTAATTGAGGGAAGAGCCCCTGCAACGCGGCACTGCTGAGCACATCGCCCTGGATCAGGACATTCCTGGCCTCCTGCCCTTCAAGAGACAATTGGAGCGCTTGATTTTGCCCCCCACTTCCCTCTTGGAGCAAAAAATGGGAATTTCTCAAATGTTTGAAAAGGTTTGCGCCTGGCACTAACTTTTCAAACATTTTGACTTAGTGCCTCAAATGACTCTCTAGGGGAATTTCTCCCCCAAAGTCTATTAAAAAGATTATTGAAAGTAGGGTATTTGTTATCTTTGTGTCACACAGTTCTGCAAAGGGGACAGCTTCTAAACCTTGGGGGTAAGGTCTGCTTATGATTCAATAAAAACTTGAAATTTTAAAAGCCCCTGGAATAGAAATTTACATTTATGATGAAAAACTTGCCTGGTTATTAGAAACTGAAGTTTCCTCAAAGAATTAATCACATTGTTTAAATTCTTAATCCATCATTTATTTCTAATTTTCACACCATGTAATTACTTCCTCTTGAGAAACTACATTTCAAAGAGAAATGTCATATTAAGGAGATGAATATAATTAACCCAAATGAGGTAAAGCACCGATTCACAAAGCAGTCCACCAGAGACTGTCTGAACAATGCTTAGTGCAAAACATTCCAAATCCCTCTTTTCTGCTAAAACTATCTACAGTCTCCAGCATATCTGGGCAGGAAACACGAAAAGGACTGAAACCTGGCATTATTGAACATTCCACACAATGTGCTGTGTTTTAATACAATCTCTGGGCATTATTAGAAAGTTTTCAAAATGGCACTCACCTCTGATGGCTTTAGTGGGACTTGCGGCAATGGTGACAGCACTAATGCCTAAAATGAAATATGCTGCACTGCAATTGCAAAGGTGCAAGTGCCAATTCTCCGTCCCTACAATTTTCTCCTGTTCTCCCCTGAGGATGCTGACTTTGCTTGAGTATGGTTCCAATCAAGCCAGCTGCTCTCTAGTACCCTGTATAAGTGTTTATCCGTCACGTGTGAACCTAGACAGTGAGTACTGGCAAGCTGCTTGATCATGAAGAGGATCCTCAAGCCTCACCTTCACCTAACATCCACCCACCCAGCATGAGGAAATGGATAGCAATCAGGAGGCATCTGTGTAAACAGTAATCTGGGGAAGGTATTCTGTAGTATCATAAACAAAAGACTTATAAACTTCCTTGAGGAGCACAATGTCTTGAGTAAAAGCCAAATTGGATTCCTGCCAAACTATAGAACACCAGATCATATCTTCACCCTACAGACCCTAATTGACAAACACGTTCATCAAAACAAAAGCAAAATCTACGCATGCTTTATAGATTTCCAGAAGGCTTTCGATTCCATCTGGCACGATGGTTTATTCCTGAAACTTATCGAAAGCGGGGTAGGGGGAAAAACATATGATGTAATTAAATCAATGTGTACAAACAACAAATGTGCAGTTAAAATTGGAGACAAACAAACAAAATACTTCCCACAGGGGCGGGGGGTGACGCAGGGCTCGCCAATCTCACTGACACTCTTTAATATTTACATAAATGAATTGGCAAAACTACTTGAACAATCTACAGCACCCGGCCTCACCCTTTATGAATCCAAGGTTAAATTCCTCCTCTATGCAGACGACCTGGTTCTGCTGTCACCAACTAAGGAGGGTCTACAGCAGAACCTGGATCTGCTGGAGTCGTACTGTCAGACTTGGGCCCTGACAATAAATCCCCAAAAAACCAAAGTCCTTGTGTTCCAGCAAAGATCCAGACATCAGGGACCCAAAATAAATTTCACACTAGGAACAACCAAAATTGAACAAACCACTAACTACACATACTTAGGCTTAAAAATCAGTTCTATGGGAAATTTCAAACTGGCTGTGAATGAACTGAAAGAGAAAGCAAGAATGGCTTTCTATGCCATTAAAAAATCAATCCAAATAGAAATCCCAATTAGCATTTGGATCAAAATTTTCAAATCAGTAATTGAACCAATTGCACTCTATGGCAGTGAGGTGTGGGGACCGCTAACACAACAAGAATTTGCAAAATAGGACAAACACCCAATTGAGATCCTGCATGCAGAATTCTGTAAAAGTATACTCCGGACTCAAAGGAAAACCATAAACAATGCATGCAGGGCAGAACTAGGCCAATATCCATTAATAATCACTATCCAAAAAAGAGCCACCAAATTTTGGAAACACCTAGAAATGAGCAACCCCCAATGCTATCATTACCAAGCCCTGAAATGCCAAGAGAGGACCATAAAGAAGAGTACCCTCAGTCAACTAGTCCTGGGACTCAGTGAAGTAATTACTAACACTACTAACAATAACCAGCCCCAGGACAGTGACAGCGTAACACAAAGAATTCGACCCAACACAATCGTCGCTAAGCAAAAGGAAAAATATCTGTCATATTGGGCAGAAACAACAAAAACCCAAAGCAAACTCAATTGCTACTTGGCCCTAAACAGACAATACAACATGGCTGATTACCTGACCATGGTAAAGGATAGCAAACTGAGAAAAACCTTGACAATGTACAGGCTTAGTGAACATAGCCTGGCGATCGAAAAAGGTAGACACAGGCAGACCCGGCTACCAAGAGAGGACAGGATATGCTCTCACTGCAGTCAGGGAGTGGTGGAGGCAGAGATGCACTTCCTCACAGCCTGTAGAAAATATCAGGGCATAAGGGAGAATTTCTACCCAAAATTCACAAAAATATGCCCAGAATTCAGAAATTTGAATGACGACCAAAAACTCCCATACCTACTAGGGGAAGAGAGAAATTGTGTAACACTAGCGGCACACTATGTTACAGCTTGCCATAAACAGAGGGACAACCACTAAATATAAGAAAAGAGTATATATAAATTATATGAAAGTATATTTATACACTCAGGGATATATCTGTTTATACACTGTATGGATAGATCTGTATTTTTGTGTACAAACATGAATGTTTTTCGATGCTTTGGCAACATAAGATGTAACTTGTCATGCCAATAAAGCGATTTGAATTGAATTGAATTGAGAGCCCTTGGTAATTCTTCCCCTTTGAAGCCCAGAGGTGCTCGGCACAATTGCTGCCCCCCTGCTGAGTTCCTGGTAGTTAATCCTGGTCTTTGTTTTCACACTGGGTAATGCATTTACCGATTAAGCCATTGGATGACCTTTGGTGTTTTCAGGCACCTGGTTGGAAATAAGTCTGTCCCGCTGTAACTTTAAATTTGAGTAGTGTTCCACATCAAGGCCTTGGCTTTTTGGGATCAGTTATTAGGAGTGCATTGGTCATGCAAACTAGTGTAATGAGACAGCATGTCATAAAATAACTGGGAAATAGTGAATCGTATGAAAGCCGGTCTCATGAACTTATGAAACCATGCAAGGCCCCCTCAGATCATCATTCAAGGAAAGGCTTGATGCATACATGAGGGAGAGGAGAAGAGGGATACATGAGCAGCGTGGGAAGAGGTAATTAGAGTGGGAGGAGCCTCATGTGGAGTATAAGCACGGGCAAGACCAGTTGGGCCAAAATGCCTGTTTCTGTGTTGTAGATTCTATGGCCCAGTAATTCCTGTCACAACGCATGAGTACAGACGGGGTACTCACGTGTGTGACTGGAGGAATTGCTGGTTTTCAGCATGCACAGCGCATGCGCTGAAAACTGCCATTTCCTGTCCTCTGACCCAAGGGGTTAAGAGGCAGAACGCGTGCGACTGCACAGGCAGCGCGTGCGCAGTGAAATTCCTTTTTTTTTTCAGAGTTGCCCGAGTGTATTTACGCGTGGAAAAACCAGACGTAAGTACTTAGTTTTACAGGTAAGTGGGCTTTTAGTACAATTTAGAATTTTTTTTTCCACAGGTTTATTATTTTTAAAGAATTTACAGTAAGGTAAGTTTAGTTTTAGACCCTATTTTTTAAAAATTTATTTTTTTGAAAAAATTGATTAATTGTTTAAAACATTTTTTTGAACTTATTTATAGTTAATATAATCAGTGGGATGTTTTTAAAAATTTTATTTAAAGTTTAAGTAGTGTTTTGGCAGCCCATACTTTTCATGAGTTTGACAGTTCTTACTGGCTGCACAGTGCTCACCTGATCCCAGCCGGCACATCGCACTAACTACGCCGCTGGATCAGGTAAGCACATCGCGCCAACATCTGAACCGGGCCAGTGACAGGAAATGCAAGCAGGCCCGGGCTTCAGATGTCGGCGCGCAGGGTGAGTGCACATCGGGGGCTTGCACGCGCGGCAAGCTCCCGATCCTAATTTCAGGGCCAATGTGATTTTATATGAATGATAATACAGTACCAACTTATTCCAATTGAAAGTTTGAACATTCTCTCAAGATGTGCAAAACTCAAGAAATCCCCTGTGTAGCTTTTCAAGATAATTGCTTCTTGATATACCTATCAATTCGTCCAATAAAAAGCGACGAGTTAGGAACGTAACTAAAGGTTTTTATTGACTAAATAACAGAGCCCACCCTCGTGGGTGATCGGGTCCAACAAGGAGGAATACCAGCCAGTCGACTACCTTTATACCTGGGCAGGTAGGTGGAGCCATGGGCGGAGTCGGAGGTGGTCAGCCCAGGTATAACAGCGCGACAAGAGGCGACCTCGTATCGTGATACAACAGTGATAACGGTGATAACAATACAACAGTGATAACTATAGTGTAACGATAAAAGTGGTTTACCACATTCACCCCTTGTTTAGATTTGAGTCCGGCGGGGTGAAGTGTACTACCAGTTCTGGTATGTCAGTCTGTCCGGAGGCCTCGTAAGCCTCTCCGATCGTCGCAGCGGCGGTGCTGCATTATCCGGTGTTAGTGCTGGTGTCTGCGTGGTCGGCGAAGGCTCGTGGGGTTCCGGCATGCCGTCTACCTGGGCTGGAATTGGGGGGGTGGTGGGGGGGGTAAAGGTGGTGTCTCCGGAGTGTCCGAGGGTGCGAAGTCTCGTAAGGAGACAGTGTCCTCCCGCCCGTCTGGGTAAGCCACGTAGGCGTACTGGGGGTTGGCGTGCAGGAGGTTCACCCTCTCGACCAGGGGGTCTGTTTTATGGGCCCTCACGTGCTTTCGCAGCAAGACGGGCCCCGGAGAGGTCAGCCAGGTTGGTAGAGTGGTTCCCGTAGTCGACTTCCTGGGGAAAACAAACATTCGTTCATGGGGGGTGGCGTTAACGGCAGTGCAAAGTAGTGACCGGATGGAGTGCAGCGCTGTCGGGAGGACTTCCTGCCAGCGGGAGGTTGGGAGGCCCTTAGACTTTAAGGCTAAGAGGACGGCCTTCCATACCGTCGCATTCTCTCTTTCCACCTGGCCGTTCCCTCGGGGGTTGTAGCTGGTGGTCCTACTTGCTGCAATACCTCTCGCTAGTAGGAACTGACGGAGTTCCTCGCTCATTAAAGAGGAGCCCCGGTCACTATGTATATAGTTTGGGAACCCGAACAAGGCGAAGAGGTCGTTCAGGCATTTAATGACCGTGGTACTGGTCATGTCTGGGCAGGGGAAGGCAAAGGGGAAACGGGAGTACTCATCAACAATGTTGAGGAAGTACACGTTACGGTCAGAGGACGGGAGGGGCCCCTTAAAGTCGATGCTCAGGCGCTCGAAGGGGCGGGTGGCCTTGATCAGGCTTGCTCTGTCCGGCCTAAAGAAGTGCGGTTTGCACTCGGCACAGGTCTGGCAGTTCCTGGTTATGGTCCTGACCTCCTCGATGGAGTAGGGCAGGTTGCAGGCCTTAATGAAGTGGTAAAGTCTGGTGACCCCGGGGTGGCAGAGGTCGTTGTGGAGGGTCTGAAGTCTATCACTTTGCGCGCTGGCGCATGTAATTCGTGACAGAGCATCGGGGGGTTCGTTCAGCTTACCTGGCCGGTACAAGATATCATAATCGTAGGTGGAGAGCTCGATTCTCCACCTCAAGATCTTGTCATTCTTGATTTTGCCCCTCAGCTTGTTATTAAACATAAAAGCGACCGAACGTTGGTCGGTAAGGAGGGTAAATCGTTTGCCTCCCAGGTAGTGCCTCCAGCGTCGTACCGCCTCCACAATCGCCTGGGCCTCCTTCTCGACCGACGAGTGTCGGCTCTCAGGGCCCTGTAGGGTCCTTGAGAAGAAGGCCACCGGTCTCCCCTCCTGGTTAAGGGTGGCGGCTAGGGCGAAGTCGGATGCATCGCTCTCGACTTGGAAGGGGATGGACTCATCCACTGCGTGCATAGTGGCCTTGGCAATGTCTCCCTTAATGAGGGAGAAGGCTGCGCACGCTTCCTCCGTAAGGGGGAAGGATGTGGACTTCATGAGGGGTCTGGCTTTGTCTGCATAATTGGGCACCCATTGGGCATAGTAGGCGAAGAGCCCCAGGGTTCTCTTAAGTGCCTTAGGGCAGTGGGGGAGGGGTAGCTCCATGAGGGGACGCATTCTTTCGGGGTCGGGGCCGATGAGTCCGTTCTCTACTACACAGCCAAGGATGGCAAGGCGCGAGGTGTTAAACACACATTTCTCCTTATTGTAGGTGAGGTTCAGCCGTTGGGCTGTACGGAGGAATTTCTCCAGATTCACGTCGTGGTCCTGCCGGTCGCGGCCGCAGATGGTGACGTTATCTAGGTAGGGGAATGTGGCCTGCAGTCCGTTCTGGTCAACCATCCGGTCCATCTCCCTTTGGAAGACCGAGACCCCGTTGGTGACACCGAAGGGGACCCTAAGGAAGTGGTATAGGCGCCCATTCGCCTCGAAGGCGGTGTACTGGCGGTCCTCGGGGTGGATAGGGAGCTGGTGGTAGGCCGACTTAAGGTCGATGGTCGAGAATACGCAGTATTGTGCAATCTGATTGACCATGTCAGATATGCGGGGAAGTGGGTATGCGTCCAGCTGGGTGTATCTGTTTATGGTCTGGCTGTAGTCGATGACCAGGCGATTTTTATCGCCGGTCTTAACGACCACGACCTGGGCACGCCAGGGGCTGTTGCTCCCCTCGATGATGCCCTCCTTCAGGAGACGCTGCACCTCAGAGCTAATGAAAGCTCTGTCCCCAGCGCTGTACCGCCTGCTCTTGGTAGCGACGGGTTTGCAGTCGGGGGTGAGGTTAGCGAACAGGGAAGGTGGCGGCACCTTGAGGGTGGATAGGCTGCAGGTGTTACGCGGTGGGCGGTTTAACCTTCGCTGGTTGTCGACTGTGAGTGGGGGGAGGGGTCCACCGTATGCTAGGGTTACACTTTGGAGGTGGGATTGGAAGTCCAGCCCTAGTAGGACGGCAGCGCAGAGCTGGGGGAGGACGAGGAGTTTAAAGTTTTTATACTCTGTACCCTTAACCGACAAGGTCACAGCACAGTAGCCGCTAATGTCCGTGGCGTGGGACCTCGATGCCATCGAGATTCGGTTGCGCGTTGGCAGGACAGGGAGGGAGTAGTGGCTCACCGTGTCTGGGTGGATGAAGCTCTCCGTGCTTCCACTGTCGAACAGGCAGGTCGTGGCATGGCCGTTTACTTTGATGTCCATCATCGACTTGGACAGGTGGTGTGGGCGGGCTTGATCCAGAGTGACGGAGGCTAGCGTGTAGGTAAGCGAGTCGTTGTCGTCTGCGGGCGAGGCGGTCGTCGGGTCCGGGGGCCCGGTGGCAGTCGGGCGTGGTGGGTAAAATGGCGTCTCCCACGAGGTAGGACAAAATGGCGGAGAAGATGGCTGCCCCCATAACTCACATGAGGCACTATTGGGGTCGGTTGCCTTGATCAAAGATGGCCGCCCCCATGACTCACGTGTGGGGATACTGGTCTCAGTTGCCGTGAAAGAAGATGGCCGCCCCCACAGTTCGCATGAGGCACTGCTGGCCTCTGAAGATCCGCTCCTGCAGGCCTTAGAGAAGTGGCCTTTCTTCCTGCAGGTTGCGCAGGTAGAGTTCCTGGCTGGGCAGCGCGACCTCGGGTGCTTCTCCTGGCCGCAAAAGAAGCAGCCGGCGGCCCGATCGCGGGTGCCCGATGTCGGAGCCGGTACCGGGGGTGGCGGGCCCGGTCGGGTCCGGGACGCCGACGCTGAGGTAGGTCCCGGGGGCGGCGCTGCGAAGGGTATTGCGGTAGGGGTCGGGCCCGAGTCCCAGGGTCGCGAGCAGTACCTGGAAAACGCCTCCTGGTCCTGATGGGCCACCTCCAGGGAGAGAGCGAGGGCTTCAGCTTTGTCCAGGTCAAGGTCTTTAGCTTCAAGCAGTCTTTGCCGTGAGTAGTCGGACCGTAGGCCTTTCACAAAGGCATCGCGGATATTATCTTCCGTATTTTCAACAGCCGTCACCGCTTTAAAGTCACAGTTCCTGCCGAGTGCTCTTAGCGCCCGTAAAAATTCAGCTACAGACTCTCCTGGCTGTTGCGGGCGGGATCTTAGGAGGTGCCTGGTGTACATGTAATTTACCGGGCTGCGGTACTGCTGTTTCAGTAGGTTGATAGCGGCCTCGTACGTAGTCGTGTCCTGGATGAGTGCGTATACTCTCGGGCTCGCTTGGGCGTTCAGAAGTCTTAGTTTGGATCTCTGCGGGGCGCCGGATTCTTCCAGGTAGGATTCGAAGCAGTCCAGCCAGTGTTTGAAGTTGAGGGCTGCGTTTGCTGCCTGTGGGTTTAGATCCAGGTACGGTGGTTTGAGGGCTTGCAGCCAAGCCGGCTGGTGTGGCTGTGCTTCTGGGAGGGCTTCTGGCTGGCCAGTAGTAGACATCTTTAAAATTTAGTCAATAAAATTGATATACCTATCAATTCGTCCAATAAAAAGCGACGAGTTAGGAACGTAACTAAAGGTTTTTATTGACTAAATAACAGAGCCCACCCTCGTGGGTGATCGGGTCCAACAAGGAGGAATACCAGCCAGTCGACTACCTTTATACCTGGGCAGGTAGGTGGAGCCATGGGCGGAGTCGGAGGTGGTCAGCCCAGGTATAACAGCGCGACAAGAGGCGACCTCGTATCGTGATACAACAGTGATAACGGTGATAACAATACAACAGTGATAACTATAGTGTAACGATAAAAGTGGTTTACCACACTTCTCATTAGATCAAATGTATACAAAGGATTTAGCAGAAAATGTTGAAATGAACACTTATTAATATAAACTAATCACAATTTGAATCAGTGTACATAAGGCTTGCAGCGAAGTGAGGATATTATAAAGCAGCTCTGCAGCACCCTGTGGAGGTCTCTCCTGGATGATGAGTTTCATCTTTCCAC
Source organism: Somniosus microcephalus (assembly GCF_052327205.1). NCBI lineage: Eukaryota > Metazoa > Chordata > Chondrichthyes > Squaliformes > Somniosidae > Somniosus > Somniosus microcephalus. The sequence goes on along the minus strand of NC_140993.1, from coordinate 155,719,893 downwards.
ACACTGATCAAGGTTAGTGTTGTGTATGTACCTTTAAGAGAAGAACTGATTCTATACTGCAGTACCGGCAGTGACCACCCCTGTATATAAAGCCATAGCAGGCTTCTGTACTTCAGTCTTGATTTACTCTCTGTTCAGTAAATACCTGTTTTATTGTTCTCCTGCAGTCTGAGTATTATTGATCCTCGGACACTACACTGGCGACGGGCAGGTTTGAACTCACCTGCAGTACTGCATCACCTCACAGGGATCGTTTCCCTGAAGAGAAGCTTCTTGGAGGTCGAAGTCAGAACGGCGGGCGTCGACCGCGGGCAACCACCCAGGGATCCATCGGAGAGTTGCAGGGGAGGCTGTGGAGAGCTGGGCCTGGCTCCCCAGTCGAGGTGTTCCAGCAAGTCGTGCTAGTAGCAGGTAGCTGACCCTTCCGGACTGCGGCGGGCTCGGGCTCGATCGAGCGGCTCTGCAAAGGGGCCGTGCAGCGTCGTCGGGAGGAAGAGAGAGAGGGTGGAGCGCACAGGGCGCGGTCGGTGCTCAAGAACAGGGCAGCGTGGAGAGGATAGAATGCGGGGAAGGAAAAGTAGATGCGCCGAAGCCGTGGGTCGCCGCCATTACCCTGCAGAACGCTAGGAGCAGCGTGGCAGCAAGGGGAAGAAGGAAAAGCGCGGCAGGCGCCATTTTATTACATTGGGGAAGAAGAAAAAGCGCGGGAGGCGCCATTTTAAATCACCCAAGATGCCGAAGAGTGGCAGTATCACTGCTTTCGACAACGAGGTAGAAGACTGGACCACGTATGTGGAAAGAATTGAAGTGTACTGCAAAGCCAATGAGGTGGCCAATGGAAAGAAGGCGTCGGTATTATTAAATTTGATGGGCGCGAGAATGTACGGCCTATTGCGGAATTTAATTACCCCAGCTAAACCAATGGAGAAAAGTTTTGAAGAGATTGTTAATATCTTACAGGAACACCTAAACCCTACACCGTTGCTGATAGCAGAAAGATTCAAGTTCCATAAAAGAAACCAGCACAAAGATGAGAACAATGCTGACTATCTTACGGAACTACGCAAGTTATTGAAGCACTGCCAGTTCGGAGCAGGACTGGCAGAAACCTTACGGGATAAATTTGTCTGTGGGCTCCAGAGTGAAAGAACCCAGAAAGGACTACTTTCGGAAAAGGACCTGACGCTAGAACAGGCTTTCAGCGTGGCAGTATCCTACGAAGCAGCAGCACGGGGAGCTGCGGAAATACAACAGAAACCACAAGTATACAGCGCTAACGAAATGGCGTATGGAGCAGAAAAGTGCTATCGCTGCGGCAGAACAACCCATGATCAGAAGGACTGCTGGTTTAAGGACAAAGTCTGCAGGCAATGCGGGAAAATGGGACATATAGCAAGAGTCTGCAGGTCGGGAAAGAAAACCAACACTACAAGAACTACTAAGGAAAAGTACAAGAAAGTAAAAAAAATGACAGACAGTAGTTCGGAAGATCAGGAGAGTGATAATGACTCCGGGAGCAGGAGACTAAGTTGTCTAAAGTTACACAACGTGATCGCAAAGGAGGATCACCGAACCATTTGGGTCACCCTCATGATAGCAGGGTCCCAAGTAAAGATGGAATTGGATACAGGATCAGCCCTAACTGTCATGAATCAATGAGACTATGAGCGGCTATTCTCACACATACCCTTGAAGGACACGTCCATTGTATTGAAGACATACACGGGGCAAAAAGTCTACCCCAGAGGAAAAATAAGGGTGCCAGTTGAATACAACGGCAAGGAAACACAGAAACTGTATCTATATATACTACCGGATGGAGGACCACCACTATTGGGACGTGAATGGATCCGAAAAATACAATTGGATTGGCATTCCATTCAGGCGCTAACTGTGACTGATAAAAAGGATGATGACGTGACACCTGGACGATTGTCAAAAATTCTAACTGACGCGAAAGAGGTGTTCCAACAAGGACTTGGGACTCTAAAAGGAGTAACGGCAACGATAAAAATCGAAGATAACGCAAACCCAAAATTTTTTAAGACCTTACGCGATCCGCCCAGCCATTGAAGCAGAGCTGGAGAGTCTGGAGCGTTCGGGTGTGCTGTCCAAGGTGGACTGGAGCGAGTGGGCCACACCCATCGTTCCTGTAATGAAGAAATCATTGAGCAGCACGCCTGGGGAACCGAAGAAGGTTCGCATCTGTGGGGACTTCAAGGTAACTGTGAACCCGGTCCTGCACACAGTACAATATCCACTTCCACGGATAGAAGATATTTTCACCTCACTATCTGGAGGGAAACGCTTTACAAAGATTGATCTGGCCCAAGCGTATCTACAAATGGAGGTGGAAGAAGCATCTAGGAAATACCTCACGATAAACACTCACAAAGGCCTTTACCAGTACAATCGACTGGTATTCGGGGTAGCATCAGCCCCGGCTATTTGGCAGAGGGCGATGGATCAAGTCCTGCAAGGGATCCCGGGGACCCAGTGTTATTTGGACGACATCCTGGTTACAGGCGAAAATGACAGTGAACACCTTGCCAACCTGGAGCAGGTGCTCACGAGATTACAGGAATATGGGCTACGAGCCAACCGCCCCAAATGTGAGTTCTTCAGGAGACAAATCTCGTATTGTGGCCACATGATTGATGAGGAAGGGTTGCATAAGTCGCCGGACAAGATTGAGGCTGTAGTCAAGGCTCCAGCACCGGAAAATGTGTCGCAACTGAGGTCGTTCCTCGGGTTGGTGAACTACTACCATAAGTTCTTGCCGAATTTATCTACAATTCTGCACCCACTGAACACCCTACTGCAAACTGGAGTAACATGGAAATGGAGTGATGAGTGTAAGCGTGCCTTTCAGAAATGTAAATGCCTAATCACTTCAAAAGAAGTATTGGCCCATTACAATCCAACACTACCGATTCGGTTAGCATGTGATGCGTCTCCCTACGGCATCGGAGCGGTGCTGTCACACAAATTCCTTGACGGTTCAGAGAGGCCAATAGCCTTTGCGTCACGCTCGTTAACCTCAGCCGAGCGTAACTACGCCCAGATTAACAGGGAGGCCCTCAGCCTGGTGTGGGGGGTGAAGAAGTTCAATCACTATCTGCACGGGCAGAAATTCACTCTACTGACTGATCATCAGCCCCTGGTCTCCATTTTTAACCCAAAGAAGGGTGTTCCAGTGATGACGGCACAACGGCTGCAAAGATGGTCACTTTTTCTAGGGGCACATCAGTACGACATAGAGTACAAGGGTACAAAACAGCATGGAAACGCTGATGGGCTGTCGCGCCTACTGTTGCCTACGGTAGAGGAAGCATCTGCAGTGGACCCTGTTGAGATATTCCATGCGACCATAGTCGAATTTCCACCTGTTACAAACTCAAGTATAGAGAAGGAAACCCGAAATGACCCGACACTCTCTCAGGCCTATGATTTGACGGTGAAGGGATGGCCAGCACATGGCGACTCATTGTTGCCAGCATTCTCGCCAAGGAGAGAACAGCTGTCAGTGTGCCGGGGGACCTTGATGTGTGGTTCCCGAGTGGTAATTCCACCCAAGTTGAGAGATAGAGTGCTCAATGAGCTTCATGAGGGTCATCTGGGAGGGGTAAAAATGAAGAGCCTAGCCAGGGCGTTTGTGTGGTGGCCGGGAATCGATAAAGAAATCGAGGATATGACCAAGAGATGCACAGGATGTCAGAAGGTCCAAAACGCTCCACCACAGGCCCCGCTACATCCATGGGAGTGGCCCTCATCTCCATGGCAACGGGTACACATTGATTTTGCTGGTCCATTTATGGACTCAAGTTCCTAATCGCTGTGGACGCCCATTCAAAATGGCCAGAGGTCATCAAAATGTCCTCCACCACCACGGAGAAAACTTGCAGTCCTACGGACCATCTTCGCCAGGAATGGCTTGTCAGAACAGATTTGCTCCGACAATGGGCCACAGTTTGTGTCAGAGGATTTCCGGAGGTTTCTGAGGAATAATGGGGTGAAACATTACACATCTGCCCCATATCATCCAGCCACAAATGGATTGGCTGAGAGGTTTGTTCAGACCTTTAAAAAGGCAATAAAGGCAATGCATAATGACAACATACCACTACAACACAAGGTGGATAATTTCTTGTTTGCTTACCGGAATGCGACACATGCAGTCACCAACCAAACTCCAGCCATAATGTTCTTCAACCGAAGGCTAAGATGTCGCTTGGATTTGCTCAAACCAAACATAAGACGAGATGTTGAGGATAAGCAATTCCAGCACATAAATGAGAAGCCAACCAGGAGCTTCAAGATAGGGCAACCAGTCTTGGCCCGCGACTACTGAACAGAAAAATGGGAGCCAGGAACGATATGCACACAGCAGGGACCACTAATGTACACAGTGGACATTGGAGAGAGCATCGTGAGACGCCATGCTGACCAGATTCTAGAGTCACAGGAACAAGCCAAACCCATACCACGAGCAGGTGCACCTGGTAATCAACTCTGCCGCAAGAACAGGATACTCGAGAAAGGCGTTATCCAGTCAGGATCAGGAAGCCTCCTCAAAGACTGAACTTGTAAATGATTATTTCAGTTGATGTATATAGTACAGAGAAAATTGTAATTGTAATTATTTATTATTTAGTTGTTAAATGAATGTTATGTACTGTTTATCTAAAAGGGGAGGAATTGTTGTGTATGTACCTTTAAGAGAAGAACTGATTCTATACTGCAGTACCGGCAGTGACCACCCCTGTATATAAAGCCATAGCAGGCTTCTGTACTTCAGTCTTGAATTACTCTCTGTTCAGTAAATACCTGTTTCATTGTTCTCCTGCAGTCTGAGTATTATTGATCCTCGGACACTACAGTTAGATGCAATTGGAAATTATTAATTGGTTAATTGAAAATGATGGGAATGAGTTTCTGGTTCGGCCCATATGTATTATTTGATGGGTTCAATTATTAACAATAAATATTTAACTCAGCTTTAACTCAGTGGTAGTACTCACGCCTCTGAGTCAGAAGGTCATCAGTCCACTCTAGAGACCTGAGCATAGAATCTAGATTGGACACTTTAGTGTAGTGTTCAGGGAATGCTGCACTGTCAGAGGTGAGTTTTTCAGATGAAATATTAAACTGAGGTCCTGCCTGCTCTCACGGGTGGATGTAAAAGATCTGTGGCAATATTCAAAGGAGAGGAAGGGAGCATCTGTTGGTGGTCTGGACATCATTTATCCCTCAACCTGGACATCATTTGTCCCTCAACCAATACCAAAAGGAGTTTTTCTGGTCATTCACCTCATTGCTGTTTATGGGACCTTGCTGTGTGCAAATTGGCTGTTGCGTTTGCCTATATTACAACAGTGACTTCGCTTCAATAATGCTTCATTGGCTGTAAAGTGCATTGGGATATCCTGAGGCCATGAAAGGCGCTATATAAATGCAAGTTCTTTCTTTAACTATAATGCAGGCAAAAACCAAGTGGCCTCATGTCTGATCCAGTGCTTTTGCTAATGTAACATAAATTTAGTTTGGATGTATATTTCAGCAATTTTGCAAACATACTCAGTTCAAAATGAAGCTAACCAACAAACTGCTATTTAACATTTAATGTTTGTAGTTAGGATCTTTAGTGGATTTTTATTTTAACAAAGGAACATGCAATCTCACCACTTTATATCTAATCTAGCATAGTTTTATTGGGTCAATAAATGTTTCCTGAAGCAAGTATATATGTACTGTGCCCAATTCTGCTGCTGATTCAAATTGTCATCATTATAATCCCTCAAAATATGAACCTACATTCATGGGGAGATGTAGGGCAAGTTTGGAGTGGCACTTTATAGCTCCATTTTTAAAATATTTGTGGTTCCACAATGTTATATTTAGCATAACCCTTCTACACTATACTATGATATACTACCTGACAGCACCCAGCACAGATTTTATATTAAGTTGCATATTGAGTTCCTGGCCTCATTGATGAAAGTAATAATATTTCAGCCAGAGGCAGCTACGTTAAATTAATATTTATTTCTGGGGTTTTCAAAATGGCTATAGTCACTTCTAGAAAGAAGCATCACAAAACACAGCTGAACCACATTCAGGGCTTGTAGTAATTCTCCTTAAAATTACATTTTAAAACATTTAAAAATTGTTTGTAGTTTTACAAAAATCATCATACATATTTGTATAAATAGAATACAAAATAAAAAATAACGGGCTTCCTCTTAAAGTGACTGACTGCCACCTGAAAATTCCAGAGTTCAATATTAATTCAATGGGGTAGGCAGCACAAAATATTAATAGTTTCCACAGTGAGGGCAGGAATTTAGAAATATTTAATATGCTCTCCATTTTATTTACCTTCATTATCTAGAAGTAATCAGGTCTTCCTGACTCTCTTTCATATAAGCCAACCGTACATATGTTTGAAAGGCAGTAAATTGTCACTGAATTGCCAGAACCAGGCTCCTAGTCCCTGTGGAGCTCTGTATTGCCTCTATTTCCTTTAGCAAACAATGGAGTAGACATGCTGCTAAAACAGCAAATACTCAGCAGTGATTGAAAGAAAACGGAAAGAAAAAAACCAAAATCGACCTGAGAGGACACCAGTGTTACAGAGCAAACATTGAGGTAACATCAGCCATGGTAACTCGTTTGGAGTGCAAAATGGATGGGATAAAGAGGTCCATGGAGCTGTTCTGTAAATATTAATATTGTTATGTAATTATCATTATAAAAGAATTTTTTTTAATTGAAGCAACATTTATGGAGATGATCTAGGGTAAGTGCAGGGTAGCATTTTATAGCTCCAATTTCAAAATATTTGTGCTCCCACAATGTAATTTGCTGACTTCATTTTTGCACAAACTATGTCTGTCTCCCTTTCATGCTGTATGATCTTTAATTTTAAAAAAATCAGCTGCACAAGTTTTGTGAAGTTGGAACAAAATCTACTGGAATGACTTTTCCCTACAACTTCAGTAAGCAGTCCCATACAAGTTTGTGTGGGGGTTGCCAGATGGAGCAGGGGCAGGGGTGAGGGATATTTTACTGTGTGTGCAAGATCAAAGAAAATGCTTTAACTAAACCGTCATTATAAACCTCCTCAGTTTAGTTAAAAAAAATCCCTTTTTCTTTGCCCACAACAAAGTGCCATTTTAAAGGAATAAATTTAAATGTGAGGATTATCATTTTTAAAGTTAGGATTATCTGTAGATGATACAGGAAACAGAAGAGCTATTGTGATGTAAATTATTAACTGATGCCCTTTTTGGGACCTGAATGCTACTGACTTCCATTTTAGTTATTTTACAAATTCTACTGCAACCTCCTCTGCATTAAAATGCCAATTTTTTATGTGTCCTTGGGAAGTGGGTGACGTGGGCAAGGCTGCTTTATCGGCCATCACCAGTTGACCCTGATATGGTGGTGCTGAGACTTCTCCTTGAACCGCTAGGTTGGGAATAAAAAGAAAGACTTGCATTTATATAGCGCATTTCATGTCTCAGGATGTCCCAAAGTGCTTATGAGCTAATGAAGTACTTTTAAAGTGCAGTCACTGTTGTAATGCAGGAATTGCAGGATTTTGACTCAATGACACTGAAGCAATAGCGTTATACATCCAAATTAGGATGATGTTTGACATAGGGAGGAACTTGAAGGTGATGGCATTCCCATGACATTGCTGCTGTTGTCCTTCTCGGTGGCAGAGTTCACAGGGGATGGAAGTACTGTTGAAGTAACATTGGTGAGTTGCTGTAGTGCATCCTGTAGATCGTCTATACTGCAGTGCGCCGGTGGTGGCAGGGATGGATACTGAGTCCTATCATAGGGGCACGATCATTCTTGGGATGTGAGCGTCGCTGGCAAGGCCAGCATTTATTATCCATTCCTATCTGCCCTTGAGAAGGTGGTGATGGGCCTTCTTCTTGTACCACTGCAGTCTGTGTGGTGAAGGTGCTTCCACAATGCTATTAGGTAGGGACTTCTAGGATTGTGACCCAGCGACAATGAAGGAACGGCAATATATGTCCAAGTCGGGATGGTGTGTGACTTGGTGGGGATCTTGGAGGTGATGGTGTACCCGTGCGCCTGCTTGCCTTTTCCCTTCTAGGCGGTGGAGGTCGCAGGTTTGGTAGGTGCTGCCGAAAAAGCCTTGGTGAATTGCTGCAGTGCATCCTGTATAGTATACACTGCAGCCATGGTGCGCCACTGGTGGATGGAGTGGATATTTAAGCCAGTGGATGGGATGCCGATCAAGTGGACTGCTTTCAGCAGCTCTGCCTTCAGCTGCCAGGGCCCTAAGCTCTGGAATTCCCTCCCTAAACCTCCCCATCTCTCTACCTCTCACTCCTCCTTTAAGATGCTCATTGAAACCTACCTCATTCACCAAGCTTTTTGTCACTTGTCCTAATATCTCCTTATGTGGCTCGGTGTCAAATTTTGTTTGATAATGCTCCTGTGAAACATCTTAGGGCGTTCTACTACGTTAAAGATGCTATATAAATGCAAGTTGTTGATTGGGCTGAGGATGCCACACTGAGGAATTTCTGCAGTGATGTTCTGGGATTGTGACAACCACGGCATTCTTCCTTTGTGTCAGGTATGACTCCAGCTATTGGAGGGATTATGATGTATCCACCACTGACCAAATTTATTAGGGTTCCTTGGTATCATAGTCTGTCGAATACGGCTTTGATATTGAGGGCAAGTATTTTCACCTCTCTTCTTGCACATAGCTCTTACGTCCATGTCTAAATCAAGGCTGCAATGAGGTCTAGATCCAAGTAGTTCTGGAACTGAGCATTGATGAGCAGATTATTGGTAAGTAGGTGTTGCCTGAGGGCACTATTGATGACTCCTTCCATTACTTTACTGATGATTGGGAGGAGGCTGAGAGAACTGCAATTAGTCGGGTTGGATTTGACTTCCATATCGTTGAGTTGATTCCAGTGTCATAGTTGCACTGTTTGGCTTGGGGGTGGCTAGTTCTGGTGCATAGGTTTTCAGCACTACCAGGATGTTGTCTGGGCCTATAGCCTTTTCTGTACCCAGTGTACTCGGTTGCTTCTTAATATTACGTGCAGTGAGCTGAATTGACTATGTTGGTGGTGGCCTAGAGGAGGCTGAGTAGGATCATCCACTTGGTATTTTAGACTAAAGACATTTGTATACACTTCAGTCTTGCCTCTTGAATCCATGTGCTGGACTTCACCATGGTTAAAGATGTGGATGTTCAAGGAGCCTCTTCACCTTGTTAGTTGCCTGGTTGTCCACCAGCATGCTTGACTGGTAAAGCTACAGAGGTTTGCTTTGATCCTTTGGTTATGGAACCACTGTTTACAATCTGCTGCTTTGAATATTTAGCATGCAAATAGCCCTGTATAATACCTTCATCAAGTTTGTACCTCATTCTAAAGTGCATTTTGTGCTGCTCCTGGCATGTCCTTCTATAGTCTCCATTGAACCAGGGTTGGCCTCCTGGCTTGATGGTGATCACAGAGTGAAGGATGTGCTTGGCCATGAGGTCACAAGTTGTAATGGTATACTATTCTGCTGCTGTTGATGGCCCACAGTGCTTCATGGATGCCCAGTTTTGGGCTGCTAGATCTGTCCTTAGTCAATCCCACATAGCATGGTGGTAGCGCCACACTACATAATGAAGGATGCCCTCATGGTGAAGATGTGTCATCAAAAGGACTATATGGTGATCACTTCTGCTAATGCTATCATGGACACACGTCTACAACAGATTGGTTGGGGAGGGTGCTGACATGTAGGTTACTTCCTTGTGTTGGTTCAGTCTGGCACTACTGAACCACTCTTGGTGCACATTAAAATCCCTGTGTCCTTTCTTCCCTCATAGCTTCTTCCCAGTGATGTTCAACATGGTTCATCAGTTGAGGGAAGATGGCACGTGGTGATCAACAGGAGGTTTCTTTGGCCTTGATTGACCTGAAGACGTCACGGTGTCCAGAGGTAATGCTGAGCACTTCCTGGGCCATTCTCACTTGACTGTAAACACTGTACCCCCACCTCTGGTGGGTCTAGCCTGCTGGTGAGACAGGACATCCCAGGGATGGTGATGGAAGAGTCTGGGATGATGGCTGCAATGATTCTATAAGTACAACTATATCAGGCTGTGTGGCAACTCTCCCAACTTGGGCACCAGCCCCCAAATGCTGGTGAGGATGACTTTGCAGGGTTGACTGGGCTGAAACTGCCTTAGTCTTACCCTGATATGATGCCTGTAATGTTTCCAATAGGCCCATCCAATTTTCTTCTTATTAGTGAACTTTGTAGTGATTGTTTACAATTGAGTGCCTTGCTAGGTCACTTCAGAGTTGAGCATGTAGTTGACCACATAGCCTAGACCAGGTAGGAATGACAGGCTTGCTTCCCCATAGGGCATTAGTCAAACAGTTGGGTTTTGATAACAATCTTGAAGCTTTCATTGTTATTTTCCTGGTGGTAGCCCACAAATGACCAGATTTATTTAATTTAATTTCACAACTTGCCACGGTGGGATTTTAACTCATGACCTCCTGATTACTAGTCCAGTACCATAAACACTTTACCGTACCCATTTCCCCTTTTGTGTAATGATTGCAAAGTTCAAATGGCACAATTAGCTCTTATTATGCCAAGTACCATTGTAATGCAATTTACACACTGTATTGGACTGATCTGTTATAACCATGCACTCGATTTTGAAAATGCTAGTTAAAGATTGGAGAAGGGACTTTTTGCAATAGTTTTGGAGCACCTCTGCAATCTGAGGCCATATTGCTTCATGGTTACAAACTACAGCAAACATTAACAATAATATCTATGAAGTGAATATATTTATCACAGATAAGAAAACTATCCCCTAAGACCTTGCATTACTGTATCAAGAATAGAGAAATAATATCACAAAAGATTTATGAAATCCTTACTGATACTGTGAAAATACAACTCTTCATTTTCCTGGGGGCTGAATTGTGCATTGTCAGGACAGAAAGGTATGAAAGAAATTTAACTGCTATGTAATTCTCTCAGGAATGCTCAGAGTGGCAATCTGAAACTGCCATATCCAACCAAAGGTCAGCTCAGCACTACAAAACTAAACAACTATCATGTCTCCATACATTGCGGAATTTCATTAGATTTCCCACATGAAGAATATAGTTAAGCATGTTTATTATATTTTAGGTCTCATAAAAATCAAGATAGGGAATTCTGAGCAACCTTCTGTGGTGAAATCATACTGGGTGATGCATTGATGCATTCATATGGAATTGTTTGACTGCTGTTTTAATGACAATGTAACCTAATCAAATTCAGTGAGTTAATATCTTTGTTATAAATAGTGTTTGTATGCTAATTTCACATACATAGTCTGATTTCATCTTAGCCATTGCTGCATTCTTTAACCATCACCCTTGTGCTCGCTGACCTGGATTGGCTCCCAGTCCGCCAATGTCCCCTATTTAAATTTCTCATCCTCATGTTCAAATCCATTCATGGCTTTGCCCTCCCTATCTCTGTAACCTTCTCTAGCCCTACAATCCCCCGAGAACTCTGGTTTCCGCCAACTCTGCTCTATTGCGCATCCCCCATCTTTTCGCCCTACCATTGGTGGCTGTGCCTTCAGCCGTCTAGGCCCTAAGCTCTGGAATTCCCTCCCTAAACATCTCTGCATCGCAACATCCCTCTCCTCCTTTAAGTCAATTCTTAAAACCCACCGTTTTGATCAGGCTTTTTGTCACCCTCCTAATATCTCCTTCTTTGGCTTTGCGTCAAATCTTTCTGATGAAGCATTATTGGACATTTTCCTATAGAAACATAGAAGATAGGAGCAGGAGTAGGCCATTCGGCCCCTCGAGCCTGCTCCGCCATTCAATGAGATCCTGGCTGATCATCCAAATTCAGTACCCTGTCCCTGCCTTCTCCCCATATCCCTTGATCCCTTTATCCTTAAGAAATATATCCAACTCCTTCTTGAATATATTTAATGAACTGGCCTCCACCGCCCTCTGTGGCAAAGAATTCCACAGGTTCACCACTCTCTGGGTGAAGAAATTCCTCCTCATCTCAGTCCTAAATGGCTTACCCCTTATCCTTAGACTACGACCCCTGGTTCTGGACTCCCCGGCCATCGGGAACATCCTTCCTGCATCTAGTCTGTCCAGGCCTGACAGAATTTTATAGGTTTCGATGAGATCCCCTCTCAATCTTCTAAACTCCAGTGAGTATAAGCCCAATCGACACAATCTCTCCTCATACGTCATTCCTGCCATCCCAGGTATCAGCCTGGTGAATCTTCGCTGCTCTCTTTCCATGACAAGAACATCCTTCCTCAGATAAGGATATATTTAACACGCTGTATAAATGTAAGTTGTTGTTGCTTGCACCCCTTTACATTGCCACATTTTAATTCTAGAAAAATTATTTCAGTAATTTCTCTGATCTATAATATGCTACAAGTAAAATTACATGAGGAAAAACTGTAGATGGTTTGTCTCATGCATGATAATTGAAATTTTAATGCCAAGTTTAGGTTTTGAAGAAAATTGGTTTGAATTTGGCCTCTATTCTATCTTCATCTCAGTTTTATTGCTTGCAAGGGTACGTGGGCAGGTTTAATCAGAAAAAAGGAAACGGTAGGCAGTCCAACCCAACTCATGGCAAATCTGTGGCGCCTTTACATGACATTTGTGTCTGCAAAGTTTTTCTATTTTGGTTTCTATCACAGGATTTGCTGGTGGAGCTGCTTTATAAAACATACTAGGTTTTTTTTACACTATTTTCCTTACATGGAGATTTTGCAGGCCCTATACACAACACAAAAGCACCTCTAACAAGCACTAAATTGGCAGTTTCACCCAGAGATACGACAGATGGAAAATGTCACACTGGTGAAGTGAGAAGTGCTCTTCTGCGGTTGATACTGAGTCAGTGTTAGGGCAGTGTAAGGGAGCTTTAATCTGCATCTAACTATATTACACCTGATCTGTGAGTGCCTCACACTGACATTGGGGCTGGAATTTCCTCTGCTGTCCCACCCTTTACTCAGAAATGTCAGCGGGGAGCCTGTTTACCACTGCTGTCTCCATCAATCCCAAACAACACCAGGGGAAAGGTGGTGGTAGGCCCTGGTGTAGTAAGCACCCTAAATTGCAGGATAGAAACATAGAAGATAGGAGCAGGAGTAGGCCATTCGGCCCTTTGAGCCTGCTCTGCCATTCAATGAGATCATGGCTGATCATCCAAATTCAGTACCCTGTCCCTGCCTTCTCCCAATATCCCTTCATCCCTTTAGCCTTAAGAAATATATCCAACTCCTTCTTGAATATATTTAATGAACTGGCCTCCACCGCCCTCTGTGGCAGAGAATTCCACAGGTTCACCACTCTCTGGGTGAAGAAATTCCTCCTCATTTCAGTCCTAAATGGCTTACCCCTTATCCTTAGACTATGACCCCTGGTTCTGGACTCCCCAGCCATCAGAAACATCCTTCCTGCATCTAGTCTGTCCAGGCCTGACAGAATTTTATAGGTTTCGATGAGATCCCCTCTCAATCTTCTAAACTCCAGTGAGTATAAGCCCAATCGACACAATCTCTCCTCATACGTCATTCCTGCCATCCCAGGTATCAGCCTGCTGAATCTTCGCTGCACTCCTTCCATGGCAAGAACATCCTTCCTCAGATAAGGCGACCAAAACTGCACACAATACTCAAGGTGTGGTCTCACCAAGGCCCTGTACAACTGCAGCAAGACATCCTTGTTCCTGTACTCGAAACCTCTTGCTACGAAGGCCAACATACCATTTGCCTTCTTAACCGCCTGCTGCACCTGCATGCTTACCTTCAGCGACTGGTGCACAAGGACACCCAGGTCTCTTTGCACTTCCCCTTCTCCCAATCTATTGCCATTCAAAAAATAATCTGCCTTCCTGTTTTTGCCACCATATTTATCCACATTATAGTGCATTTGCCATGTTTCTGCCCAATCACCCAACCTGTCCAAATTGTACTGGAGTTTCACGACATCCTCCTCACAGCTTACCCTCCCACCCAGCTTTGTGTCGTCTGCAAATTTGGAGATATTACATCCAATTCCCTCGTCCAGATCATTAATATATATTGTGAACAGCTGGGGTCCTAGGACCGATCCTTGCGGTACCCCACTAGTCACTGCCTGCCACTCGGAAAATGACCTGTTTAATCCAACTGTTTGCTTTCTGTCCACCAACCAGTTCTCTATCCAAGTCAATACCTTGCCCCCAATCCCATGTGCCTTAATTTTGCACGCTAATCTCTTATGCGGGACCTTATCGAAAGCCTTCTGAAAGTCCAAATACACCACATCCACTGGTTCTCCCTTATCTATTTTACCAATTACATCCTCAAAAAATTCCAGTAGATTAGTCAAGCATAATTTACCTTTTGTAAATCCATGTTGACTTCGTCCGATCCTGTCACTACTTTCCAAGTGCTCTGCTATTACATCTTTTATAATGGACTCTAGCATTTTCCCCACTACCGATGTCAGGCTTACCGGTCTGTAATTCCCTGCTTTTTTTCTACCACCTTTTTTGAATAGTGGGGTAACATTAGCTACCCTCCAATCTATGGGTACTGTTCCAGAGTCTATCGAGTTCTGGAAGATGACCAGCAATGCATCTACTATTTCTGGGGCCACTTCCTTAAGTACCCTAGGATGTAGATTATCAGGCCCTGGGGATTTATCGGCCTTCAGTCCCATCAATTTTCCCAACACCATTTCCCTGCAAATACTGATTTCTTTCGTTCCATCCTTTCATCAGACCCTATGTTCCCCGGCATTTCTGGGAGGTTATTTGTGTCCTCCTTTGTGAAGACAGAACCAAAATATGTATTTAGTTGGTCTGCCATTTCTTTGTTCTCCATTATAAATTCCCCTGATTCTGACTGCAAGGGACCTATGCTTGACTTCACCAATCTTTTGCAGGGAGAAGGCCTGGTAGTAGGTTCCTCGCCCTCCATATTGGCCCAGAACGCATACCTTTTTAGGCCTCAGTCTCAGGACTGCCAAAACTTTTCAGCCTTGTTGTGGTAGGTTCCTACTCTTCATAACAAATGATCCCAACCCAGGAAAATAGGATGAGGTAACAGCAGGATCATAGTGATCGGTGAAGTCCCAACCCATCGATACCCTGTCAACAAGAGGAGAATCCAGCTCAGGAAGTCTAAAATAGGAAAATGTTTAATTTCCCAGCCCTAAGACCCCCTCTACTGAGGGTAAAAAAATTCAACAAATTCAAATTATAACAGAACAGAATGCAAACTGATGAAGCATCCTTGATGACTTCTTTGGGGCACAGTTAGGCTGCCTCTTTCAAATAATTCTACAATATTTGCAGGCTTTATGTTACTCAAAACAACATCTGGTCACCTAGTTAAAGCACATTGCTGAATGTGCTGTATATATTCTAGGCCATGCCTCTGCTGCATGTGCTGCCCCATTCCTCAGCTTCTGCCACAGGCCAATTATGAGATAGTATGAATAGTGCATATCATTACTAAGCATGCAGTGAAAATGAAAAGAGGCCACCCGCCACCCTCTCCACCAATCAAGGGAGACGATTCTAAAAACAATTAGTGTTTTAGTCATTTTACACGAGGCATGCATTAAAAACCCTATATATTAACATATATCTTTTCTGTCTTAAGCTTATGATAAACGCGTATACTGCATAGTCCCTTTGGACAAATATTTATTGATGAACATTATACAGCAAAGTGACGGTTCCAAATTTTGGATAAACACCACCAATGGGTGGCTTTTGTTTAACCAAAAAGAAAATGCAGTTGGAAAAAGGCAATAATGAAGAGTCCTAGGCATGTTTTCAGCTTTTCATTCTGAAAGGGACTCTTTTACTTTCAGTACATGCATAATAATGATATGCACCATTCAATCAGCAATCCCACTGCAGATTGCGATTCACTGACTCCTGCACGTGTGAATGTGTGGTGAGTACAGGATCGAGCTTAGGGGATTCCCTTAAGAGTTACATTTTCTGAATATGTTATAATTAACACTTGTTAATGGGTTCAGCAATGTTTTACCTATTTTTATAACAGGGATGCAATTGAGGCTCCCTTAAAGGTGAGTGAGTAAATGCACTGTTCGCTACAGCACAAAGGCACACAGACCAGGAAGTTCCGGATTTGAGCCACAAACTGTGCTGGCTAGCTGATCTCAGCCAGGCCAGCAGGCAGAGCACCACAAAAGCTCTCAGCTGAATGATGATGCTCCAAAATGCAGATCTCAAGCATTGGTACTGATACACCTATATACAGGCCCCACTCAGTGATACTGACACTTCGTGCTTGGGGAATGGGGTGAGTCAGCCAGAGTTCCAACTCCTGATAGCTATCCACTGATACCTGCTGGAAAGCGCATATGTGTGAATATTTGGTGAAGACAGGAATTAACTTAGGAAATTCCCCCTTGGTCAAAAAGTCTGCCAACAGGCATAGTAAAGGCTCACACACAAAGAATGGGCACTTGGCTGATGTACTGGAGGATGCTTTATTGGCCTCCTCCTGGGGTCCCCACCATCATAGAAGCCAGTCTTCAGTCAATTTGATTCACTCCACGTGATATCAAGAAACGGCTGAGCACAAAGGCTGTGGGCCCCGAAAACATCCCGGCTGGTGTGCTGAAGACTTGTGCTCCAGAACTAGCCGTGCCTCTAGCCAAGCTGTTCCAGTACAGCTACAACACTGGCATCTATCCAACAATGTGGAAAACTGCCCAGCTATGTCCTGTCCACAAAAAGCAGGACAAATCCAATCAGGTCAATTACCACCCCATCAGTCTATTCTCAATCATCAGCAAAGTGATGAAAGGTGTCGTCGACAGTGCTATCAAGTGGCACTTACTCACTAATAACCTGCTCACTGATGCCCAATTTGGGTTCTGCCAAGACCACTTGGCTCCCGACCTCATTACAGCCTTAGTCCAAACATGGACAAAGGAGCTGAATTTCAGAGGTGAGGTGAGAGTGACTGCCCTTGACATCAAGGCAACATTTGACCGAGTGTGGCATCAAGGAGCCCTAGTAAAACTGAAGTCAATGGGAATCAGGGGGAAAACTCTCCACTGGCTGGAGTCATACCTAGCACAAAGGAAGACGGTTGTGGTGGTTGAAGGTCAATCATCTCAGCCCCAGGACATCGCTGCAGGAGTTCCTCAGGGCAGTGTCCTAGGCCCAACCATCTTCAGCTGCTTCATCAATGACCTTCCCTCCGTCATAAGGTCAGAAATGGGGATGTGCGGTGATGACTGCACAGTGTTCAGCGCCATTCACAACTCCTCAGATAATGAAGCAGTCCATGCCCGCATGCAACAAGACCTGGATGACATTCAGCCTTGGGCTGATAAGTGGCAGGTAACATTCGCGCCACAGAAGTGCCAGGCAATGACTATCTCCAACAAGCGAGAGTCTAACCACCTCCCCATGACATTCACCAGCATTACCATCGCCAATCCCCCACCATTATCATCCTGGGGTCACCATTGACCAGAAACTTAACTGGACCAGCCACATAAATACTGTGGCAACAAGAGCAGGTCAGAGGCTGGGTATTCTGTGGCGAGTGTCTCACCTCCTGACTCCCAAAAGCCTTTCCACCATCTACAAGGCACAAGTCAGGAGTGTGATGGAATACTCTCCACTTACCTGGACGAGTGCAGCTCCAACAACACTCAAGAAGCTCGACACCATCCAAGACAAAGCAGCCCACTTGATTGGCACACCATCCACCACCTTAAATATTCACTCCCTCCACCACTGGCGTACCGTGGCTGCAGTGTGTACCATCTACAAGATGCACTGCAGCAACTCATCAAGGCTTCTTCGGCAGCACCTCCCAAACCCGCGACTTCTTCCACCTAGAAGGACAAGGGCAGCAGGCGCATGGGAACACCTCCAAGTTCCCCTCCAAGTCGCACACCATCCTGACTTGGAAATATATCGCCATTCCTTCATTGTCACTGGGTCAAAATCCTAGAACTCCCTCCCTAACAGCACTGTGGGAGTACCTTCACCGCACAGACTGCATCGGTTCAAGAAGGCAGCTCACCACCACCTTCTCAAGGGCAACTAGGGATGGGCAATAAATGCTGGCCCTGCCAGCGATGCCCAGATCCCATGAACGAATAAAAAAAATTGCCTGGTGCCCATGGCACCATGCCCTGGAATGAGTCAGTGCCTCCAAGACAGCAGAGGAGAAAAATCAAACAGAAATGGAAAGTATATTATGCTCCTAGGCCTCTCTAGAAGTCAGCTGTAACTTTTAAAAATAATATTTAGCTCATGTTACTTTAGCACACTTCTAATATACATCAGCAGGAGAATAGTGCAATAATACACTATTGTATCTTGCACTGTCCTGGGAGCAGTTTGTGAACTGGCTTCAGGCAACAAGCGAGCGTCATGTGTATAATCAAAATGGTGATTGTGGAAGGATGACAGGAAATGAGTGTAATTTTTAAAAATTAGTATTTAGGAAAGAAACAGAACCTCATTTCTATTCCCTGTATAGGGTCGGCAACTGTGGTTAGGCATACTTCTAGAGCTTTCATCGCCTCGAGGTTTCATTGCCTCGAGGTTTCTTCACCTCGCCTCGAGGTTTCATCGCCTCAAGGTTTCATCGCCTCGAGGTTTCATCACCTCGCCTCGAGGTTTCATCGGCTTGAGGTTTCATCGCCTCGAGGTTTCATCGCCTCGCCTCAAGGTTTCATCGCCTCGAAGTTTCATCATCTCGCCTCAAGGTTTCATCAGCTCGAGGTTTCATCCCCTCGAGGTTTCATCGGCTCGAGGTTTCATCCCCTTGAGGTTTCATCGCCTTGAGGTTTCATCGCCTCGCCTCGAGGTTTCATCGCCTCAAGGTATCATCATCTCGTCTCGAGGTTTCATCGCCTTGAGGTTTCAACGCCTCGCCTTGAGATTTCATCGCCTCGAGGTTTCATCGCCTCACCTCTCCAATTGCACACACCCACCTCCCCACAGCCCCAGGTAAACCGCCTTTTTCCCCATCTCCAATATTTTTATTGTAAACAAAAGTGTTCAAAGAAAATGAAAAAAACACAATAGTGCTGGTTAAGCCACAACTGGAGTATTGCGTCCAGTTCTGGTCACCACACTTTAGGAAGGATGTGAAGGCCCTTGAGAGGGTGCAGAGGAGATTTACCAGAATTGTTCCAGGGATGGGGGATCTTGGCTACAAGGACAGGTTGGAGAAGCTGGATTTGTTTTCATTAGAGCAAAGGAGGTTGAGGGGTGATTTGATAAAGGTGTACAAGATTATGACGGGTTTGGCTAACAAGGGAAATTAGGGATAGCATAAGATCCAAGGAGAGGACATATAAATTGGCTAGAAAAAGCAATAATCCTGAGGATCCTGAGGATTGGGAGCAGTTTAGGGGTCAACAAAGGAGGACAAAGGGATTAATTAAGAAAGGGAAAATAGAATGAGAGTAAGCTTGCAGGGAACATAAAAACTGACTGTAAAAGCTTTTATAGATATGTGACGAGAAAAAGATTGGTGAAGTCAAGCGTTGGTCCCTTACAGTCAGAATCAGGGGAATTTATAATGGGAAACAAGGAAATGGCAGACCAACTAAATACATGCTTTGGTTCTGTCTTCACAAAGGAGGACACAAATAACCCCCCAGAGATGCCGGGGAACATAGGGTCTAATGAGAGGGAGGAACTGAAAGAAATCAGTATTTGTAGGGAAATGGTGTTAGGAAAATTGATGGGACTGAAGGCCGATAAATCCCCAGGGCCTGATCCTCTACATCCCAGGGTACTTAAGGAAGTGGCCCTAGAGATAGTAGATGCATTGCTGGTCATCTTCCAGAACTCGATAGACTCTGGAACAGTACCCATGGATTGGAGGGTAGCTAATGTTACCCCACTATTCAAAAAAGGTGGTAGAGAAAAAGCGGGGAATTATAGACCGGTAAGCCTGACATCGGTAGTGGGGAAAATGCTAGAGTCTATTATAAAAGATGTAATAGCAGAGCACTTGGAAAGCAGTGACAGGATCGGACAAAGTCAACATGGATTTACAAAAGGTAAATCATGCTTGATTAATCTACTGGAATTTTTTGAGGATGTAACTGTTAAAATAGATAAGGGAGAACCAGTGGATGTGGTGTATTTGGACTTTCAGAAGGCTTTCGATAAGGTCCCACATAAGAGATTAGCATGCAAAACTAAGGCACATGGGATTGGGGGCAAGGTATTGACTTGGATAGAGAACTGGTTGGCGGACAGAAAGCAAAGAGTTGGAATAAATGGGTCGTTTTCCGAGTGGCAGGCAGTGACTAGTGGGGTACCGCAAGGATCGGTCCTAGGACCCCAGCTGTTCACAATATATATTAATGATCTGGACGAGGGAATTGGATGTAATATCTCCAAATTTGCAGACGACACAAAGCTGGGTGGGAGGGTAAGCTGTGAGGAGGATGTCGTGAAACTTCAGTACGATTTGGACAGGTTGGGTGATTGGGCAGAAACATGGCAAATGCACTATAATGTGGATAAATGTGAGGTTATCGACTTTGGTGGCAAAAACAGGAAGGCAGATTATTATTTGAATGGCAATAGATTGGGAGAAGGGGAAGTGCAAAGAGACCTGGGTGTTATTCTGCACCAGTCGCTGAAGGTGAGCATGCAGGTGCAGCAGACGGTTAAGAAGGCAAATGGTATGTTGGCCTTCATAGCAAGAGGGTTCGAGTACAAGAACAAGGATGTCTTGCTGCAGTTGTACAGGGCCTTGGTGAGACCGCACCTTGAGTATTGTGTGCAGTTTTGGTCACCTTACCTGAGGAAGGACGTTCTTCCCATGGAGGGAGTGCAGCGAAGATTCACCAGGCTGATACCTGGGATGGTAGGAATGACGTACGAGGAGAGATTGCGTCGATTGGGCTTACACTCACTGGAGTTTAGAAGATTGAGAGGGGATCTCATCGAAACCTATAAAATTCTGTCAGGTCTGGACAGACTAGATGCAGAAAGGATGTTTCTGATGGCCAGGGAGTGCAGAACCAGGGGTCATCGTCTAAGGATAAGGGGTAAGCCATTTAGGACTGAAATGGGGAGGAATTTCTTCACCCAGAGAGTGGTGAACCTGTGGAATTCTCTGCCACAGAGGGCGGTGGAGGCCAGTTCATTAAATATATTCAAGAAAGAGTTGGATATATTTCTTGAGGCTAAAGGGATCAAGGGATATGGGGAGAAGGCAGGGACAGGGTACTGAATTTGGATGATCAGCCATGATTTCATTGAATGGCGGAGCAGGCTCGAAGGGCTGAATGGCCTACTCCTGCTCCTATCTTCTATGTTTCTATGTTTGTGTAGGCTAGACAGGGAAAGGCTGTTTCCACTAGTTGATGGTACAAGGACTAGTTTGGGGCAAGAGATACAGGGGGGGTGTGAGGAAAAACTTTTTTACGTAGTGAGTGGTGAGGACCTGGAACTCGCTGCCGACGGAAGTGGTGGAAGCGGAGACACTCAGGGCTGGGGAGGTGGGTTTGGAGGTGGGACTGCCATGAAAATAGCGTAATTTGGGGACGGGTGCCCAACCCGCCCCCCAACCCGCCTCCATGCCATCACAGACACGATGGGCCGAATGGCCTCCTTCTGTGCGTTATGACTCTATGACTCTTTTAATGCCCCTATGATTTTTCTCCCAGGTTGCTTGCAGCGTCCAGGAGATTAATCTTTAATCCTGGAGATTCCAGGACAATCCTGGAGGGTTGGCAACCAACGTTCCCTTTAAGCTGCACGGCTGCGTGGCCACACAGTGCTCTGGAGCTCTCGCACAGCCGGATCACCAGCTCTTAAATGGATAAAATTGCGCATGTGCGGTATTTTGAATGGACCACACAGCCCCTTAAAGGGGCCGTGCAACCAAAAAAAAATTGAAGGGAATATTGTTGGCAATCATCTCCCGACAGCATGAAGCATATGCTTCTTCTTAGTTGCCAACTCTTTCTTCTATCTTCCCGCACAGGGAAACATTTAGTCTTTGCTCTGCGACTCAAATCAGGAACTGAGCAGAGTGCAGGATTGAAATAATTCCTCCTATTCTGTGGCACTGAGCGTTGCTGCACCAATGTACAGGCCCTATGCAGTGGTGCTGGTCCTGGTACTATGTGCAGGTCCCACTCAGTGACACTGCCACTGGTGCTCCAATTTGTAGAGCTATGCCACTGCTTATGAATTCTTTTATATTAAAAGCCAGATTATTCGACACATTGGGATTGACAAGAGAACAATGTCATGCTGTCTTCCTTGGTGTATGCACAAAGGGCAGTGTTCTTAATTGTTACTGGTGTCTTCCCTGCATTCAATAACATGGAGTGAAAAAACAATCCAGGCATGAACAAGATGCTGCAGGACACAGTTTTGCAATTGAAAGACAGGCAGCATCTAATTAAACAATGCAGTGATATCTAAATAAATTATCATATATAAAGTTCCTGCTCCTCTTCCTTAGTGTGATGACTTCCATTTTGTAATAACAATCAAGAGCTGCAAAGTCATTCTTCATGTACTATCACCTAATTAGCCACTTTTTACAACCATCTGTCATTCGAATAAAAAAGATTCAATATACAATATGAACTCTGAATTAATGCAAGTACAACAGCTTGTCCTTGAGAATTCTTTACTTTTAAGGTTTTTATTCTGTAGAATGTTCCATTCGTCAAAATGTTTCTCAATGTTTTTGATGGTCTAACCAGTCAGGAGAACGCACAGCCCAGTACACCATCCGGTGTTTAGGTTTACAGGACCTTCTGCTTTATTTATCACCAAAATTTGTAACTGCATGATCGTATTGTATGTCAAGTAGTCATGTAGACAGGTAAATAATCAGAAACACAGGCAGCCAGACAGAGAGGTGGATGATCAGTCAGACACACATAGTAGTCAGTCAGATAAATAGACGGTCAGGTGGGTGGGCAGACAGGTAGGTAGACAATCAGCAAGTGGACATACAACCAGTCAATCAGTCAGTCAGAATTGCAGTGAGGCAGAGAGTGATACAGATGAATAGACATTCAAACTTACTGGAAATGGAAGACATAAAAAACAAAGCACTGTAACAGGCTTAGCTAAACTCTCGATGTAATGTCTGTTTTTGACTTAAATGAGCAAACACTAGCAAGGAATTTGCTTAGAAGATACAGGAAAGGAACAAGATTGCCTGTAATCCTTAAAGGGGCATAAACTTAAAATTACAGCAAGGCTGTTTAGGGACGATGTCAACAAGCGCTGCTTCACGCAAAGAGTAGTGAAAATCTGGAACTCTCTCGCCAAAAAAGCTGCTGAGGTTAGTTAAATTAAAAATGTCAAAACTCAGATTGATAGATTTTTGTTAGGCAAGAGTATTAAGGGATATGGAACCAAGGGGGGGGGGGGTAAATGGAATTGAGATACAGATCAGCCATGATCTAGTTGAATTGCGAAATAGGCTCGAGGGGCTGAATGGCCTACGCCTATGTTACTTAGTCATTACCACTCAGGAATAAGCGCTGCTATTTTTTCCAAGTCTCTGCTAATATTCAATTAATGAAATGATAATGTCTGTATGGATAGCCATTTTAGGCTAACATTTTAGTAAAAATAACGTTGCTCCTGTTCATAAGTTACCTGCATTTCATTATAGAACCGGAAAGGTTGACAACACAGAAGGAGGCCAGAGCAAGCTAAAACTAAGCTCACTGCTTACTCTCTCCCCAAAGTCTCGTATCTTCCTCATGGATAGTATGGTTATGACTTTATTAAAACTGCTTTATTTTAACACAAAGAAGTACCCCGTTGACAGGCTTTTCTCTTGTTAGAGCAGCCCTCCCCTGGAGAAAGTGTTTGGTCAACCAGTCTTTGTTTGTGAGGGGAACAGCCAGGAATCTTTCACCATCTCCATCACAATAACATTAAAGCATATTTCCTCTGTGTGTATAGTTGACGAATGATTCTTTTACTAAATCCTCATTATAAACCTTATACATAGAAGAAAATATACCGCATTATACCCAAATGCTGCAATGATGTGTTTCAGCAGGCTTTATGTCTTTTCATTCTGTTTCTAAACAAATAAAGGTTGGTCAGCCTATCCATAAAAATGATGCCACTTCACAATTTTTTGTTTATAGCACACAATTATGAATGTTATTAATACAACATGTTTTCACTGCATTGGATGTCGTATGTGTCTGTATGTTTGTCTTTCAATTTTTCTGCCTGTGTGCATGTCTCTCTGTATGTTTGTCTTTGTTATTGGTCTCTGTCTCTTCTACTAGCCTTACTGTTAGTCTTTGTCTATTATACGAGCTTTGCTCTTAGTCTGATTTTTTTCTGTACATGACTCTATCTCTGTCTTCCCCTCCCCCAATCTCTTTCGTCCATCTCTGTGTCTCCTGCCTAAAATTTTGCTGATAAATATTTTATTTTAACTCAAAAACCAGAATCATACATATAACAATAAAAAAGTCAGTGGCAAGACTTGCACATTAAAAAAAATAGACTGAAAGTAGAGCAATGTATAAAACCAACAGACCTAGAGAGAAATATCGCAAAATTGGAACACTTCATTTTTAGAGGTTTCATACAGTGAAACTGTTCTTTTCCAATATAAATCAGTGTACAAGTTGCTGTATCATATTTGCCAGGAACAGAGAGGCACATCAAAGTTTAACATTAGCTGTATTTTACAATATATACAATTTGATTTGTATTTCTCTAAAATACAACAGTATTTCATTGTCTGTGAAGTGCTTATGTTGTGAAAGGCACTATATAAATGCAAGTTCTTCCTTTCATTGAAATTAAGTAAGAGCTTGTTGTTCGACTGTTTTCTTTCCATATTTGTGGAATGCTCCATTATGGAATCCTCTATTGTGACATTTAGATCATCTGACAGGAAGGAATGCCTCAGCAATCATTATAATGAAAGCTAGCGATGCAGCATCACATAACAGGAAGCAGTCATGCTGCAAGTTCAGTGTTTACTGCCTTACCTAGATATCTAATACTTTACATATATTATATTAATGTTTCTGTTTAAAATCCAAATAATTTACCGCTGAATTTTCACGTTACCTTTACTATAGGTAAGAGAAGAATATGGGAGTAACTTTTGCTGTGGAAGTCTATCATCAGATCAAAACTCCCAGAAAGCTATAGCTAGGGCACTAACAAAGATACTTTTCAGGTTTTGTTTCTTAAACTGATAGTTAACTTCAAAATTGCTCATCACAAACATAGAAACATAGAAGATAGGAGCAGGAGTAGGCCATTCGGCCCCTCGAGCCTGCTCCGCCATTCAATGCGATCATGGCTGATCATCCAATTTCAGTACCCGGTCCCTGCTTTCTCCCCATACCCCTGGATCCCTTTAGCCTTAAGAAATATATCCAACTCCTTCTTGAATATATTTAATGAATTGGCCTCTACTGCCTTCTGTGGTAGAGAATTCCACAGGTTCACCACTCTCTGGGTGAAGAAATTCCTCCTCATTTCTGTCCTAAATGGCCTACCCCTTATCCTTAGACTGTGACCCCTGGTTCTGGACTCCCCGACCATTGGGAACATCCTTCCTGCATCCATATACAAGACATATACAAAGCCCAAATCTTAAACCTATACCATGTTTTATGCATAACATTAGGTGAGTTTAATGGTTCATAAGAATTTCTGTGGTAGAAATTCAAATTCTGATTCAATCTGCTTCGATACTTGTAATAAACATTATTTTAAACAGTTATGGTTGTGGGATTTTTATCAGATCTATCAGCTATCAGACCAACACTGAAGGGGGTACTGCTAGCTGGGGCAATTTTTTTTTTGGATTGGAAGATGTTGGGGGCTAAATTGGATAAGGCCCAAAAATGGGCGCTGGATCACAGCGCGCAAATGCCCGTGCCCGTTGAAAGTAGTGCAGGCAGCGCACAAAATTCGTGCTGCCTGCAAATTAACATGATTGAAGCGCTGAGCCCAGTGCTGAAAGCGCTGCTGGTTGGCTGAGCGCTCAACAGGGGGCCCAATTTCATGGGAAGTGATCTCTATTTAAAGCTAGCCTGCAGTTTGAAATGCAGTCTGCACTTCTTAAAGGGGAGGTGCTTTCTGAAATTGTTTTGAAGGAGAGTGTAAGGTAGCTATGGCTCAACAGGGCAGACAAAGGGCACCTAGGTTCTCAAACGCAGCACTGGCAGACAATGTTCTCTGTGATTTTTTTTTTGGCAGGCCATTTAAAATATCACGCATGCACGGTTTCTGCACTGAAAAGCCAGCTGCATGGGATCCCAGGAGTAATGTGCAGCCGCGTGGCCATGCAGCTTAAAGGGAACATTGCTGGCAGCCTTAATGCAGGGGTTGAAAGGAGGAGACAGGTCCTCTACCCACAAAGGGCCAGAAGGCCCTCCAGACTGACTGTAAGAAGGCAGTGGGAGTAGATTGCTGAAGCGGCCAGTGCCACCAGTCTTTCCGCCAGTGCCGAAAAAAGTTTAATGACCTCACTTGAGTGATCAAGGTCAATGAATTTATCTTCAAATGCCATATCCCACCATCACTAGCCACGCAGACTGCTCAAATCACCACACCCCCCTCACTCACCTACCAACCATCTCGACTCACACCTCACAACCATAGCTTCACTTCACCCTCACACACTTACCACTGTTGCAAGCCTCACACCCACATCTCACACCTTGCACTCCATGCCAGTTATTCAACCATGACAGGCACATCCTCCAAACACATTGCACCACACTCACTGATACACTTCCCTTTCTCTTGCAGGCCAAGGTGGCGCATAACTGGTACCAGCAGCAGCTAACAGGCGGGGGACAGGCACAGCTACCTATCCTGACCCAGCTGGAGGAGACAGTGTTAGACATCATTGGAGGGGCCGTCACTGAGGTAGTGGCGATCAGCAAGGCTGAAACCATTGATGATGACGGTATGCTCATACCTAATCCTTTTTCTCACATCCCACTTCCCCCTCATCCCACAATCTCTTCTCACTTACAAGCTGTTACTGGTGTAAGCATGCACCTCTTGTTTTCTCCCCTCCCCTCACCACAACCCTACCCTTGTGCCTTTCTCCTTTCAGATATCTGAGAAATCCAACCAGCCCAGCCAGTGCAGGAAGAACAAGAGGAGAGTGATGGAGAAGAAAAGACACCGTCACTCGATCTGACACTCGCAGGCACCAGCTCAGAAACTGGCACTGCGCGTAATTTAGAGGGTAGTATAGAGGCGGGATCTGCACGTGGTGAGTCACCGGGCACAAGTGGCCTGCAGCCAGGGCAGGGGGAAAGGGTAGCGCAGGTGCCAGCTCCCCAGATAGTGAGGTCTCACACAAGTTCTGCCGCGGAGGGCTCAGATGAGGACTTTGATGGGTCGGCCTTCAAAAGAAGATGGCCATGCACACAGAAATGCTTGGCGCATTGACAAGCCTGTCAGAGAGCCTGTTGTCACTATCAAGGAGCATGGAGGAGTCCGGCTCCAACCTTGCACAGGGCTTTTCACAGAGCTTGGAGCCCGTGGTTTCCAGGATGGATGTGATGGGCAACTCCAGTAGAGCACTTGAAAACCTAACCACGATACAGCGTCTGATGGGCAATGGCTCAGCTTCCATTGCAGCACAGGCGGAAGCGACCCAACGTCTGAGTGCTGCAGTGGAAGCTCAGAATTCTGCCATGCAAGCTCAGACAGCTGCCATCCTGGCTGGATTTATCAGCAATGGAAAGGGGCTTGCAGGGTCTCACAGCAGTCCAGCAATCCTCCAACAGATTACTAGAATTGCTGAGGCGCTACCCTGGGGGAGTGCCAGTGGCTCTGTGGAGTACGAACCTGTTGTCCTCTCTCAGGATGACAGCTTCATATTTGCACCACTGTCACTCCGCCAGTGCCCTTGCTGTTGCCTGTCAGTCAGCCAGCTCAGACTGCTGCCGCCCATGCCGAGGTGGTGCAGTCTACAGCCGGGCCTTCTAGGCCCAGAGCTGCTCGAGGTCATCACAGAAATCACAGAAACCCCACAGTGCAGATAGAGGCCATTTCGGCCCATCGAGCCTGCACCGACACACATCCCACCCGATCCCCGTAACCCCATGTATTTAATCCCCCTAACACTAAGGGTCAATTTATCACAGCCAATCAACCTAACCCGCACATCTTTGGACTGTGGGAGGAAACCGGAGCACCCGGAGGAAACCCACGCAAACATGGGGAGAATGTGCAAACTCCACACAGACAATCACCCGAGGCCGGATTTGAACCCGGGTCCCTGGCGCTGTGAGGCAACAGTGCTAACCACTATGCCACCATCCTCCAAAGCTATCTGCAGTCTCCCCCACTGAAAGTCAGCAGCCTTCCAACAGCCATGCTGCAGTCACTGGGGTAGCACTTCGTAGGAGCACTAGGACAGGCAAAGGCACACGGAAAACCAGCACTAAGGGAATGCACAAGGGTGATTAGTTGACTTTATTATGTAGTTTTGAAATTAATCATTTATAAATTAAGTTTGCAATGTTTGTTTCGTGGTGGCTTTCATTTCAGCATTGTGGCCAAGAGGACGCTGTGATGTTCCGTGACACAGGGATGGTAGGGTGAGGAAGTCATAGAGTCATAGAGTTATACAGCACAGAAAGAGGCCCTTCGGCCCATCGTGTCTGCGCCAACCATCAATCCCTGTCCAGTCTAATCCCATTTTCCAGCATTTGGTCCATAGCCTTGTATGCAGTGGCATTTCAAGTGCTCATCCAAATGCTTCTTGAATGTTATGAGGGTTCCTGCCTCTACCACCCTTTCAGGCAGTGAGTTCCAGATTCCAACCACCCTCTGGGTGAAAAAGTTCCTCCTCAAATCCCCTCCAAACCTCCTGCCCCTTACCTTGAATCTATGCCCCCTTGTTATTGACCCCCCTACTAAGGGGAAAAGTTCCTCTTTATCTACCCTATCTATGCCCCTCATCATTTTGTACACCTCAATCAGGTCCCCCCTCAGCCTTCTTTGCTCCAAGGAAAACAACCCCAGCCTGTTTAGTCTTTCTTCATAGCTGAGGCGCTCCATCCCAGGTAACATCCTGGTGAATCTTCTCTGCACCCTCTCCAAAGCAATCACGTCCTTCCTATAGTGAGGCGACCAGAACGGCACACAGTACTCCAGCTGTGGCCTCACCAGCGTTTTGTACAGCTCCATCATAACCTCCCTGCTCTTATATTCTATGCCTCGGCTAATGAAGGCAAGTATCCCATATGCCTTTTTAACCACCTTATCTACCTGTTCCGCTGCCTTCAGGGATCTATGTACATGTACACCAAGGTCCCTCTGACCCTCTGTACTTCCTAGGGTCCTACCACTCAAGTGTTGAGCAATGGAGATCTGGGGTTTCATTCAGGGGAAGCGGAGTCTAATGATGCACTCACGGACAGCCCATCCAGAACGTGGATTTGTAGGCTGCATCCTCCCTTCTTCCTCCTCCTCCTTTTCCTCTTCCTCCTCCACTTCTTCCTGAGGTGGTCGCGGACCCGTGGTGGCCAGGGCTGCACCCTCATGATGGCCAAGTTGTGGAGGATGCAGCAGACCACCACGAATTGTGACACCCGCTCCGGCAAATACTGGAGGGCTCCTCCCGAGTGGACAAGGTAGCGGGACCATTGCTTGAGCACCCCAATAGTTTGCTCGATGATGTTCCTCATGGCAGCATGGCTCTCATTATGAGTGCTGGCCACGAGTGGTGGGTTTGCGGAGGGGAGTCATCAGCCAGGTGTAGAGTGGATAGCCCTTGTCTCCGAGCAGCCACCCTCTGGTTCGACGTGGTGGCTGGAAAATTGCTGGCAGAGTGGACTGGTGCAGGATGAATGCATCATGACTGCTGCCAGAATACCGGGCATTCACTATCATGATGTGCTGGGTGTGGTCGCACACCAACTGCACATTAAGCGAGTGGTATCCTTTGCGGTTACGGAACATCTCACCATTCATATGTGGCACCTTCAAAGCTATGTGTATGCAGTCGATGGCATCCTGCACCATGGGAAAGCCTGATATCCTGGCAAAACCACGTGCACGCTCCTCCTGCTTCTCTCTGTTTAGAGAGAAGACAATAAAGTCCCCTCTCCTAGAGTATAGGGCCTCTGTGACCTCCTGGATTCAGCGATGGATGGCGAACTGCAAGATGTTTGCTATGTCTCCTGCTCCAGCCTGGAAGGATTTGCTGGTGAAAAAATTCAGGGCCACGGTCACCTTGAGAGCCACTGGCAGAGCTGTCCTCGCCCTGCTCTGAGGCTGCAGGTCTGGTTGCAGGAAGTGACAGAGTTCTGTGACCACCTCCTTAGTGAAGTGGAGCCACCAAACATACTGCTCCTGGCTTAGGTGCAGGCAGGTGCTCCCTGAAGACCCTAGGCGGGTAAGGCCTCCTACTGAGAGCCCTCCACCCCCCTCTTCCTCTCTCTGCGAGCAGCTGTCTACTTTGCTGCCGCTGCTCCATCTCCCTGTCATGCTGCAACGTAAGGGGGACTGCAACTAGAAACCACATGACTGGGAGCAAGTGGTGTAGCCAGAGGACTTCCAGTCGAAGCCAATTCCTTCCCAATGTCCAGCAGCACTCCCTGCACACTTTACCAACTTTTTAAATCACTTACTGCAACCCAGTATTCATACAAACTCTGCAAGAGCCAGTACAAGAGACTAGCGTGCAAAGTTAAAGCACATGGGGTTGGGTTAAGGTACTGACTTGGATAGAAAACTGGTCGGCAGACAGGAAGCAAAGAGTTGGAATAAACAGGTCTTTTTCTGATTGGAAGCCAGTGACTAGTGGGGTACCGCAGGGATCGGTGCTAGGATCCCAGCTAGTCACAATATATATTAATGATCTAGACGAGGGAACTAGATGTAATATCTCCAAGTTTGCAGACGACACAAAGCTGGGTGGGTGTGTGTGCTGTGAGGAGGATGCAGAGAAACTCCAGTATGATTTGGACAGGTTGGGTGATTGGGCAGATGCATGGCAGATGCAGTATAATGTGGATAAATGCGAGGTTATCCACTTTGGTGGCAAAAACAGGAAGGCAGATTATTATCTGAATGGCAATAGATTGGGAAAAGGGGAAGTGCAATGAGACCTGGGTGTCCTTGTGCACCAGTTGCTGAAGGTAAGCATGCAGGTGCAGCAGTCGGTTAAGAAGGCAAATGGTATGCTGGCCTTCATAGCGAGAGGATTCGAGTACAGGAGCAAGGATAACAACAGAAAATGCTGGAAAAACTCAGCAGGCCAGGCAACATCCGTGGAGAGAAATTAGAGTCAACGTTTCAGGTCAAAACCCTTTATCAAGGCTAAAGAGGCACAGGGAATGAAATAGATTAAGAGGCCGGGCTGTGAGAGAACAAAAGAGAAGAGACATTAAGAGGTATTCAAAACCAGATGAGATGGTGATAGGACTAGTGGAGACAAAAGACAGCTCTAGATTAGGTGTGAAATGCGCTGGCAGAATGGGAGACAGCTGCCATGTGGGAGAGAGAAAAAAGAAAGGAAAGGTGGGGAGGGAAAAACCAAAACAAAGGTGTGGATAAAAAAATAAGTGAAAATGTAATAGGGGCCGAAGTTATGATCTGAAATTGTTGAACTCGATATTGAGTCCGGAAGGCTGTAAAGTGCCTAATCGGAAGATGAGGTGCTGTTCCTCGAGTTTACGTTGAGCTTCCGTGGAACAATGCAAGAGGCCAAGGACGGTGAGGTCCGAGTGGGAATGGGGCGGTGAATTAAAATGACAGGCGACTGGAAGCTCGGGGTCACCCTTATGGACTGAATGGAGGTGTTCCGCAAAGCGGTCACCCAATCTGCGTTTGGTCTCCCCAGGAGCAAGGATGTCTTGCTGCAGTTGTACAGGGCCTTGGTGAGACCACACCTTGAGTATTGTGTGCAGTTTTGGTCGCCTTATCTGCGGAAGGATGTTCTTGCCATGGAGGGAGTGCAGCGAAGATTCACCAGACTGATACCTGGGATGACAGGAATGACGTATGAAGAGAGATTGGGTCGATTAGGCTAGAGTTTAGAAGAATGAGAGAGGATCTCATTGAAACTTATAAAATTCTAACAGTCTAGACAGACTAGATGCAGGAAGGCTGTTCCCGATGGCGGGGGAGTCTAGAACCAGGGGTCACAGTCTAAGGATAAGGGGTAAACCATTTAGGACTGAGATGAGTAGAAATTTCTTCACCCAGAGAGTGGTGAACCTGCGGAATTCTCTACCACAGAAGACAGTTGAGGCCAATTCATTAAATATATTCAAGAAGAAATTAGATATATTTCTTAAGGCTAAGGGGATCAAGGGATATGGGGAGAAAGCAGGGACAGGGTACTGAATTTGGTTGATCAGCCATGATCGCATTGAATGGCGGAGCAGGCTCGAGGGGCCAAATGGCCTACTCCTGCTCCTATCTTCTATGTTTACAAGAGTAATAATCAACTTACCTGCAAGTTGGATGTTTCCCTTTAAATAGCGCTGGTGGAGGGGTGTCCCTCGTGCAGCTGAATGCATGTTCAGCTGTGCGTGTTTAGGAGAGGGTGTTGAATGGAGCGGTGATGTTGATAATGGCAGGTCGTGCGTCAAATCAGCGTTACATGCAGACTGACCTCACAATCTGCCAACTCTTCATACTGCCGCCGCAAGCACGTGCCGCCTGCACCATTGCCCTCACCAAGATGGTGGACAGCGCGGGCTGTGCCAGAAGTGGGCGGAAGCGAGGCAGATGCCACTTTTTTGAAAAAAAGGTCTTAACTACCGATGCTAAGGTGCCGAATTTCACGGCCATTGAACTGCATTACCAGAACATACAACTACCTTTCCTTCCCTTTGCTCCTGTATCACTTTTAATAGCTATCTTGTTATTAGCTGCAAAGGTTAAAAAAAAACCTCCTTGTTGCAACATGGACATGAAGCCTTTTTAAGAAAAATTATTCTCCCAATTTTCTCCCCTTCTTCCTCAAAGGTGCTGATTCTTGCAGAGGCACGGTTCCACAAGAGCTGCCAGCCCGCCAGTGCCACACCCAAATAGCTGTTCTCCTAAAGTACAAGTGTCATCAGCTATTCCAGCAATGGGGACATCACAGCCATTCCTGATCCTAGCCTCACCTGACACTCATAAGCCGCTTTTATATTGGCCCTTGTTTAGTTCTGATTTCAGGAGACTGGTGTCTGTGAGTCAACTCCTAGCATTTACACTATGACTCCTTTATTCCGGTGTCCTGGCAAAACTGTAGACCCAGTTTATCATGGGGATTAGTAGTGTAAATGCCAGGGGCCAACTTACAGATGCCGTTCTCCTGAATTCCAACTTAAATAAGTGTCAGTATAAAAGCAGCTATACACATACACTTTTCAGCTAAGTTGACGGAATATTAATCTGAGCTGACTTTCCCCCTCCTTCCCCAACCTGAACACTGAAGTCAATCTATGCCTAAGATCAGCTAATTCAGCAGAAACCAGGCATTAAACACAGGAACTTTCAGGTTTAGATAAGAACTAATAGCAACAACTACGATACTGTGGCGTAGCCACCAAAGGACTCAGATCGTTTGTATATAATTCCTTTAACAACATGTTAGCTACAGCCTGAGTCTGTATCTTTATTTATGCTGTTTAACTGTACAGAGCGTGGTTACTTTAACAGCGCGGTTAAAACGTGATGACGTCACGCCGTTCATCACGTGATCCCCCACTGGCGGGAAAAACGCCATGACGTCATGACGTCAGCCACGGGACCGCCCTAGCAGTCCCTGTGGAGCCTCCGAAGAGAGCAGACCTAAATTCGATGTTATCCTGCAGTTTCTTGTTAAAACTTGTTTGTTTCATTAAAGTTCATTTTGTTTGATCGCCTGAGTAGAACTCAGTCTTTTAGTTAGGAACCCACGTTCCTACATTGGTGACCCCGACTTTTGCGAAGTTTTCGCGGAAGATCTTCAGCATGGAAACGAACGCCATGACTCTGAAACTGCCACAGTTCTGGGAGCAACAACCAGCCGCGTGGTTCATCCAGGCTGAAGCCCAGTTCGCCATCAGGAACATCGTCGCGGATCAGACCCGTTATTA
Source organism: Somniosus microcephalus (assembly GCF_052327205.1). Classification (NCBI taxonomy): domain Eukaryota; kingdom Metazoa; phylum Chordata; class Chondrichthyes; order Squaliformes; family Somniosidae; genus Somniosus; species Somniosus microcephalus. The sequence continues at coordinate 155,685,733 of NC_140993.1, read as the reverse complement.
CTACGTGGTCTCCGCCCTCGATAGCGCCACTGCCTCGCGGATCGTCAGCCTACTCGGTAGTCCACCCACTGACCGTAAGTATGATACGTTAAAGGTGTGGTTGCTACAAGTCTTCGGGCTCTCGAAGTCAGAACGCCTCGGGGACTCCAAACCGTCCGAGCTCATGAGCCAAATGCTCACGCTCTTAGGTGCCGAACCGGAATGCTTCCTCTTCCGGGAGCTTTTCCTCTGCCAACTGCCCTAGCCAGGTCCGAGCTCACAGACTGCGCGGAGCTTGCTGCTGAAGCAGATAAGATTTTCACAGTAACCCAGCAGTGCTGCGCTGCCACGAGACGCCCATCCCCCACAGACGTGGCTCCAGCTCCTCTTGCAGCGGGCTGGTGCTCCTACCACGCGTTTTGGCGCGAAAGCACGACGCTGCCGCTCTCCCTGCAGCTTTTCGCCCAAGAAAAAAACAAAGCTCCTGCAGCGTTCCTGGCGAAGGAGGACCGGGTCTAACAGGCGCTCAGCGGCTGCGATGGCCATCGGATCTTCGGGGAAACTTCTTTTCATCACCGACTCCCTATCGGGTCGATGTTTCCTTTGCGACACCGGGGCGCAGTACAGCATCCTACCTGCGTCGAATCTCGATATTCAAGCTGGGGGCCACGGCCTTTTCCTCGTCGCGGCTAATGGCGCAGCCATTCGAACTTTCGGAAAGCGGCGGGTCGAAGTGTGTTTCGGCGGTCAGCGCCTCCATTGGGAATTCGTCACGGCCACAGTCTCGCAGGCTGTCCTAGAGGCGGATTTTCTGTGTGCCAACGGCCTCCTTGTCGATGTCCGGCACCGCCGGTTGATCAACACGGCCACCTTCCACTCGATTCCGTGCCACGGCGGTAACGCCGTGTCGCGCTCTATCGCCTGCGCGTTCCCGTCTCCGGATGACTTCACGCAGCTCCTCGGAGAGTTCCCGGAGCTGACCAGGCCCACTTTCTCCTCCTCGGCCACGAAGCATGGTGTTGAACATCATATCACCACTATTGGCTCCCCAGTTTATGCACAGGCTAGAAGGCTTGAACCCGGCAAGCTCGTGGCTGCGAAAGCAGAGTTCGACACAATGGAGCGGCTGGGGATTATTCGCTGGACGAATAGTCCCTGGTCTTCGCCTCTCCACATTATTCCAAAACCGGGCGGCGGCTGGCAGCCATGCGGCGACTACCGACGCCTGAACGATGCCACTACTCCTGATCAGTACCCGATCCCGCATATTCAGGATTTCTCGGCCCATTTGGCGGGAAGTTCCATCTTTTCAAAAGTCGACCTCGTCCGTGGGTATTACCAGGTTCCCGTGCACCCGCAAGATGTCCCGAAAACCGCAGTCATCACCCCTTTCGGCCTTTTTGAGTTCCTGCGGATGCTGTTTGGCTTGAAGAACGCGGCACAGGCTTTCCAGCGGTTGATGGACTCCGTGCTCCGAGACCTAAACTTCATCTTCGTCTACCTCGACGACATCCTCATCGCCAGCGCTAACAAGGAAGAGCACATCTGCCATTTGCGTACCCTCTTTACACGCCTCAGTCAGCACGGTTTGATCATCAACCCGGCCAAGTGCCAGTTCGGTCTGCAGCGGATCGATTTCTTGGGACACCGCATCACTTCAGACGGCGCCATCCCCTTACTGACGAAGGTGGAAGCTATTACCTCTTTCCCGTGCCCGCCAACCGTCAAGGCCGTGCAAGAGTTCCTTGGGATGGTCAATTTCTATCACCGATTCGTCCCTAAGGCGGCTCTGCTTATGCAGCCTTTGTACGAGTCTCTCAAAGGCAAGTCCGGTACGGATTCAATCAGCTGGACGGCCGAGATGGACCAGGCGTTCGTCAACACTAAGAGCGCCTTGGCCAAGGCAACCATGCTGGCACACCCGCTTCCAGGTACCACCATTGCCCTTACCACCGACGCGTCAGACTACACCATCGGCGCAGTGCAGGAGCAGTGGGTGAACGGCACGTGGCAACCGCTGGCGTTTTTCAGCCGTCAACTATGGAGAAATGAAAGAAAATACAGCACTTTCGATTGGGGGTTGCTGGCCCTTTTCCTAGCCATCCACCATTTCCGGTTCTTATTAGAAGGATGTCCCTTCACGGCTTTTGTCGACCACATGCCTCTAACATTTGCCATGGCCAAGACCGCTGAACCGTGGTCAGCTCGTCAACAACGTCACCTGATGTTTATTTCTGAATTTACCACGGACATTCAACGTGTCTGGTAAAGACAACCTGGTGGCGGATTGCCTCTCCCGCGCGACGGTCCATGTGGTTCACCTGGGGATTGACTACGCCCTCATGGCTGCGGATCAGGCCTCGGACCCAGAGGTCCAATCATACAGAACCGTCCCCTCTAGTTTCCAAGTGACCGACGTCAGTTTCCAGGCCGCAGGCACCACGCTCCTTTGCGACGTCTCCATGGGCGTTCCCCGACCTATCGTGCCAGTCGCATGGCGCCGGAAGGTGTTTGATGCCATACACGGGTTGTCGCACCCTGGTATGAAGGCTTCACAACGACTAATGTCGGCGAAATTCATCTGGAAGGGTATGCACCTGGATGTCCGTGACTGGGCCAACACCTGCGTGGTCTGCCAGAAGGCCAAGGTCCAGCGTTATGTAAAAGCTCTAGTAGCTACGTTCGCTGTTCTGGAGCGTCGTTTCGACCACGTGCATGTGGACCTTGTGGGGCCACTTCCACCTTCCCATGGTTATACGCATCTCCTCACCATGGTGGACCGCACCACTAGGTGGCCAGAGGCAATTCCTTTGGTTTCCACCACTTCGGCAGACGTCGCTAGAGCTTTCATCTCCTGTTGGGTTGCTCGTTTCGGGGTACCGGCGGACATCTCTTCCGATCGTGGGCCACAATTTTCCTCGGAGCTCTGGAACACTGTAGCTCAGGGGCTCGGCACCAAACTTCATCGCACCACCGCCTATCATCCACAGGTGAACGGCCTGTGCGAGCGATTCCACAGGTCGCTTAAAGCCGCCCTACGGACCAGTCTTCAAGGTGCGGGATGGGTGGACAGACTCCCATGGGTCCTTTTTGGGTCTTCGTACGGCGCCCAAAGAAGACCTGCAATCGTCCTCGGCGGAACTCGTTTATGGCCAGCCGCTCCGAGTACCAGGGGATTTCCTCCCTTCTCCCACAGAGCCATGGTCCGCCTCCCAGCAACTCGTCAGCCACCAGGAAGCGGCCAGATGCTTCGCTCCAGTGCCTACATCAAATCACAGCCTACTGAGCTCCCACGTGCCGGCTGAGCTGAAGAACGCCAAATACGTATTTATCCGCCACGACATTCACCGGGATCCGCTCAAGCCCCCTTACACTAGTCCTTTCCACGTCATCGAATCGGGAGACAAATCCTTTTCTGTCAACATTGGAGGAAAGCCGGATCACATTTCGGTGGACCGGTTGAAGCCGGCTCACTTGGACCTGAACCGCCCAGTCGTCATCGCTCAACCGCCGAAACGTGGCCGACCCCCCGCAGCCACCGTGCCAGATCAACCACAGCCGCCCGCCAGCTCGACCACACCCGCCGCACCAGCTCAACCACAGCCGCCCGCCAGCTCGACCATCGTCCAACGGCTTCCTCTGCAGGGTTACCAAAGTCGCTCGGACAGACTTGTCAGGCCTCCTCGACGCCTCACTTTCTGGGGGGGTGCATGTGGCGGAGCCACCAAAGGACTCAGATCGTTTGTATATAATTCCTTTAACAACATGTTAGCTACAGCCTGAGTCTGTATCTTTATTTATGCTGTTTAACTGTACAGAGCGTGGTTACTTTAACAGCGCGGTTAAAACGTGATGACGTCACGCCGTTCATCACGTGATCCCCCACTGGTGGGAAAAACGTGATGACGTCAGCCACGGGACCGCCCTAGCAGTCCCTGTGGAGCCTCCGAAGAGAGCAGACCTACATTCGATGTTATCCTGCAGTTTCTTGTTAAAATTTGTTTGTTTCATTAAAGTTCGTTTTGTTTGATCGCCTGAGTAGAACTCAGTCTTTTAGTTAGGAACCCACGTTCCTACAATACAGTTAATAACTGGTTAAAATAAACATCTTTACAAAATATAATGGCATTCACATTTTTAAAATACCAGACTCCAAAAATGAAATATTTTCTGAGTCACCTAAACAATAAAGTAAAATCAAGGAACTGGATAAAAAAATTTCATCAGCTGATATTAAAATATATGAGGAGTTTTCAAAACTCCACCTACCCAAATAAAAAAGTAATGATTCGAATTCATGATCAAAGGTAGAATGTATTGTTTTAAAGAAGCATTTCAAATCTGAATCTGTACGGTGATTAACATGGTAAGTCTTGCAAATAAAAAGTCTACTTACTGTGTTGAGTGGTTAGTGCAGCAAGGCTGCTTATTAAAAGTCACTGCAAAACACAAAGCCATCACAATTGTTTCAATTTCTATCCTCAGTATTGGCTGCTGGAATTAAGCCACAGCATGGACTCGAAGCAGCAGTTAACATTGGGTATGGTACAGCAACTAGTAGGACAGATACAGGAAGGAGACATTTAATACAATTCTTTCTCCTCGGGCTTCAATAATGCGAATACCTCTCATACTCCACAAACCACAAGTGGCCCACAAGGTCGTTAATAATGCCACGCTTTACTATCTAGCTGTCGTCGCAGTGCTCCATACTTTCATTTAGCCTCTCTGCTTTATCAAAGCGGCAGTGTGATAAAAATGCTAACTTCCGGGAAGTTATGTCATCACTTCCTGTGAACTATGAACTATGAACTATGAACTGTGTACATACCTCACTTCCTGTAAATGTCACTTCCTGTTGGACTGGTATAAATACTGGTCTGTTCAGTATTGTAAGAGGCTTCTACCAGAGGCATGGTAAAGACCTCTCTTGTATATAGTGTGTTTATAAGTTACTTAAAGCTTACTTTAAAGTTACTTGATGGTAAGTCTCCTTTTTCTTACATCAATTTAAGTAACTTAGTATTTACACTGACAAATACTAGACCTTCAGACAAACTCGGAAGTTAAGGATCCAGGGAACCACCCATCATGGAGAAAATCCTTAGACCTATTCGTCTGGACTTGGACCCGAATACACCAGCAGCTGGCAGGGTATGGAAGCATTGGTATCGTACTTTTGAGAATTTTCTGGATGAATGTAAAGTGGATGCTCCTGCTAAATTGAAGATACTTGTCAATTATGTGACCCCAAAAGTGTTCGAATATGTTGATGACTGGGATAATTACGAAGAGGTGATTCGGGCACTTAAGAAACTGTATGCGAAGACCCCAAATGAGGTCTATGCTAGACATCTACTGGCCACAGCCCGACAAGGGCCAGGGGAATCAATTGACGAATTCCTGCAAGAACTTCGCAGGCTCAGCGTAGATTGTAACTTTCAGGCAGCCTCAGCTGAGCTGTACCGCCAAGAAATGATTCGTGATGCTTTCATCTGCGGGATTGCCTCTCCATTTATACGCCAGCGTCTACTAGAAAGTAAAACACTTGAGCTACAAAAAGCTTTTGAACTAGCTTGTTCACTGGATTTGGCAAAGAGAAATGCAGACCTCTATCAGCTGCCCAGATCTCGATCTGCTGCTGTAGCTGCAACCAGACAATTCAAGCGGTCTCAGGTGAACCCTATCATGGGGGAATCTAATTCTGATAATTCTGATGAAGAAGAGGAGGACGACCCCACTTTAGCAGCCTCTTGGCAATCTAGGAAGGAATGCTTCTTTTGTGGAGATGCTTTTCACCCTAGGAAAACCTGCCCTGCTCGCAATGCAATCTGCAGTTATTGCGGGAAAAAAGGACACTTTGCTAAAGTTTGCCTATCAAGGGCCTCTACGAGGGCCAATCCAGCTAAGGCCTACCGAACTGCCCCAATTAGGGCCTATCAAGATGCTCCAGCTAGGACCTATCAAGCTTCCTCTCGAGCTCTCTCCCGAAGAAGCACACCGAGAGTTTTAGCCACTCTCTGTGCAACGACACCAATTACAGCTGCTTGCCCACAGAACCTGTCTCAGGCAGCCACAAAAATTTCAATTAAAGGGCATACCTTAGATGCCTTAATTGACTCAGGAAGTACTGATAGTTTCATTAAGGAACAGATTGTTGCGAAATTGAAACTACATGTCTTCCCATCGGACCAGGCAATTGCGATGGCCCAGTCATCACTTAATACCAGAATCTCCGGCTTTTGTGTTGTTGATATGACACTTCATGGTCGTATGTATCCCTCCACCCGACTTTCAGTGCTCAAAGACCTATGTAGTGATCTCCTCTTAGGGCTGGACTTCCAAAAACAGCATAAGAAACTCACCATTGAGTTTGGTGGATCCAAACCCGGACTTACTATTTCTAATATACCATCTAAATTACCATTTTGTGCATTATCAGCAGCTTCACTTGATGAACCCTCATTATTTGCCAGTATTCCGCCTCAATGCCAACCGATAATAACGAAATCACGGCGCTTTAATCAGGGAGACCAATCTTTTATTGCGGCTGAAATCTCTCGACTTCTAGCAGAGGATATCATTGAACCATGTTCGTCGCCCTGGCGGGCTCAAGTCGTCATTGTCAAGAACCCTCTAAAACCTCACAAACAGCGACTATGCATCGATTATTCGCAAACCATCAATCAATATACCGACTTGGACGCCTACCCATTGCCACGCATTGATGATATGGTTAATAAACTGGCCGAATACAAAGTGTTCTCAACTTACGATTTAAAAAGTGCCTATCATCAGTTACCCTTGAAGGTCTCAGATAAGCAGTACACAGCCTTTGAGGCTAATGGACGGCTGTACCAATTTCGTCGCCTCCCATTCGGGGTTACTAATGGAGTGGCTGTCTTTCAACGGGCAATGGATGGCCTGGTTAAGCAGGAAAACCTAAGGGACACTTTTCCCTATCTTGATAACATTACCATTGCAGGTCACGATCAACAGGAACACGACTCCAACCTCCAAAAATTTCGGGATGCCCTCCATCGCCGTAATTTGACCCTGAATGAATCCAAATCTGTTGAGTCGCAACCGACCATCAACATCCTTGGCTACTGCGTAGGCAATGGTATCATTAAGCCAGACCCAGAAAGACTTCGCCCGCTCCAAGAGCTCCCGTCACCTAAGAATCCGGCTTCTTTACGTCGGGCTCTCGGTCTGTTTGCATACTACGCTAAATGGATTCCTCATTTTTCGGACAAAATCCAACCCTTGCTGCATGCTAGATCATTTCCACTGGGAACAGCGGCTGTTGCAGCCTTTAACCTTCTCAAAAAAACAGTTGGAGAAAGCGGCTCTTCACTCCATCGATGAGAATCTCCCTTTCGTGGTTGAATGTGATGCCTCGGAGGTGGCGATCTCGGCTACTCTGAATCAGGAAGGTCGTCCTGTAGCATTTATGTCCAGGACCTTACAAGGTGCCGAGCTACATTATCCTCCGGTTGAGAAAGAAGCCACAGCCATCATAGAGGCAGTACGGAAGTGGAACCATTTTCTAGCTCGCCAGCACTTTACATTGATCACGGACCAACGATCAGTCGCCTTCATGCTCGATAATCGAAAACGAACCAAAATTAAGAATAATAAAATACAACTTTGGAGGATGGAACTGGCCTCTTTTGGTTATACCATTCTCTATCGGCCTGGCAAGGAGAATGTGGCCCCGGACACCCTCACACGGGCATTCTGCTCCACTATGTCATCCTCCACTCTCATGGATGTCCACAATGGTTTGTGTCATCCTGGCGTTACGCGCATGCTACATTTCGTACGATCACGGAATCTCCCTTTTTCCACTGGAGATGTAAAAAAAATATGCTCAGAATGCCGGCTTTGTGCGGAATTAAAACCTCAGTTCTTCCGCCCCTCAGATGGTATACTCATACATGCAACCCAACCGATGCAACGACTTAGCATCGATTTTAAGGGCCCAGTGCCCTCTTCAACTCGGAACACATATTTGCTCACCATGATCGACGAATATTCACGTTTTCCGTTTGCCTTCCCCTGCTCCAATATGCTGGCATCCACAGTAATCTGCTGCCTTGAGCAGGTATTTTCTCTCTGTGGCATGCCGGCTTATATTCACTCAGATCGGGGTCCATCCTTTATGTCAAGGGAACTCAAGGACTACCTCTCAGAACGGGGAATTGCTACAAGCAAAACAACACCATACCATCCCATCGGAAATGGGCAGGTAGAGAGGTATAACGGTATCATCTGGAATTCCGTACGTCTCGCTTTAAGATCTCGGGGCCTACCAGACCAGCAATGGGAAACAGTGCTTCCGGATGCATTGCACTCTATACGGTCCCTGCTTTCTACAGCCACAAATACTACACCTCATGAGCGGTTCTTTGGATTCCAGCGTCGCTCATCTCATGGAACATCACTCCCGTCATGGCTAACTACTCCTGGACCGGTATTACTCCGAAGATACGTTCGGACGTCTAAAAATGACCCTCTTGTAGACGAGGTCGAACTAACCGATGCCAACCCCACCTATGCAAACATACGATATTCCGACGGCCGAGAATCTACCGTATCATTACGGGATCTGGCTCCCTGCCCACCAGGACCAAGTGGGACATCGGGTGATGGCATTTCACCAGGAAACTCTTGGGACCTATCGGGTACCCCTCTCCAGGATCCTGATCGGACACCAACTAGCTTGGTGCCGGTAGAACCCCGTGCTCAAGGTTGCGACCCTCCCAGTACCGCGCATGAATGTACTGATCCGCCACAGACCAGCTCTGCCCCTCCCTCTGGACAGAGGCAGACCGACTTTGAACCTATTGGGGCTCGTACTCGAAGCCATGATCTCCCCGACCCTTCACAGGGCAATCCAGGCCACACAGACTCTGACCAATGGCCAACCGCATGTAAGCGGACCAGCGACCCTCTACGACGGGAATCCAAACGGGTGCGACTCTTCCTTGTTCGGCGGCTGCGGACCAAAAGGTAGACCACAGCCTCGTAATCCTGCAGGAGGGAAGAATGTGATAAAAATGCTAACTTCCGGGAAGTTATGTCATCACTTCCTGTGAACTATGAACTGTGTACATACCTCACTTCCTGTAAATGTCACTTCCTGTTGGACTGGTATAAATACTGGTCTGTTCAGTATTGTAAGAGGCTTCTACCAGAGGCATGGTAAAGACCTCTCTTGTATATAGTGTGTTTATAAGTTACTTAAAGCTTACTTTAAAGTTACTTGATGGTAAGTCTCCTTTTTCTTACATCAGGCAGTTCCTTGCACAGGCACGACTGCCCCTTCAATTGATTTCCAACTGCAGCCAGTCAACATCATGTAAAATGCAGCTATACAGCTATTCCATAGCTTCCTATTACCTGCTCTTTTCAAGTGCAATCCTATTCCACAGTAGCTGCACCCAATTAAGTCAAAGTTTGCTTTTTTGGCCATCTGCAAGTGCTTCCTGAATTCAGCACTGTTTATCTGATCCGCTACAGTGGCATATTTCTTAAGTATCCATTTCCTTCCTGTGTACAGAAATTTTCATGGCACAGGGCTGTGAGATTAGCAAATAAGAAAGTGAATCACACTGAACTGGGGTAGAAGTTTTACAAAAACAATGTTTTTATTAAACAATAAATGTGGGCACTTGAAGTAGAGATGATTGCAGAGTTTGAGCTAAACCCCAATGTTAAAAAGTCAGATTTGCATTGATCTGACATTCAAGGTTCAAATTTAAACCATTTCGGGTTTGGAGGTCACTCTCCCTTTTTTCTTGTTTATTTCCTACAGCTTGTAGCTCCGCCCCAGCTAACAGTATTTCTTTATGTCCTATCACAAGGTTTCCTACCCTTGCAGTGAAAGAGTTGCCATGTGCGGATTGACACAGTAACAAATGCACAAGTTCTTTTCGCATATTATCTTATTTTTAATATTTTATTTACAAAAGTCTAATAATTTCAAAAAGAAAGCATGTTTCCATGGTTGATCCTTGACAGTCTTATGGTGAGTATGTGGGATAAGTGTTCACATCCAGTTAGTCCAGTAGAGTGGTGGTGATGGTATTATCACCAGGGGGCAAGGAAGTGGTAGGGATGGATGTCTAATTCATGCTGATCTTATGGTGGGCACTGATTTATGTACTGCTGGTGGCAGAGTGGGGTATACATATTAAATTTGAGTTGTCACATCAAACTGCAAGTTAAAAATCCAGCAACAGGCAGAATACGAGCTTAAATAGGCATAAACAAATTAGAGAAAAAAAGAAAAACATGAAAGGGAAAGTTATTAAAATGAAAAGGACAGCTGAATGATAAGGTATAATGCAGCAAATGAGAGTGGGCTGAAAACCTGTCACATAGCAACATGACAAAAGCAGATGAAACTATAGAAACAGGGCGGGTAAATGTGATTATGACTATTTTCTCCCGTGGTGGAAAAACGCTGACAGACTGGTTGGGCTGAATGCCTGTTTCTGTGTTGTAGCTTCTATAAGTGCTTGATAGGAAGGAATGAGGCATAAACAGCATTAAGCTCTATGCAGGTCAGAGAACAGAATAAAATATTGAATCAAAGATCAGGGAATTCACACAAAATCAGATGAGAACATTATTTAGGTTAAATTTAAGATCCAAAGTTATCCAACAAAAATAATTATAGCACATACAATTATTTTTTGGTCATTCAGGTATCTGACGTGCATAGAAGCTGGCATTCCATCCAATCCCGTGGATTTTCCACCCGGCGGGTTAGGTTAAAATTACGCCCAACAGCAACAACAACATTATTTATATAGCACCTTTAATGTAGTAAAACGTTCCAGGGCACTTTACAGGAGCATTATAAAGCAAAATTTGACACCCAACCACACAAGGAGAAATATGAGCAGATGACCAAAAGCTTGGTCAAAGAGGTAAGTTTTAAAGAGTGTCTTAAAGGAGGAAAGAGAGGTAGAGAGGCGGAGAGGTTTAGGGAGGGAATTCCAGGGCTTAGGGCCTTGGCAGCTGAAAGAACAGCCACCAATGGTGGAGCGATTAAAATCAGGGTGCTGGGGCTGGAGGAGATTACAAAGATAGGGAGGGGCCAGGCCACGGAGGGATTTGAAAACAAGGATATGAATTTTAAAATCAAGGCGTTGCTTAACTGGGGTCAGCGAGCACAGGGGTGATGGGTGAATGGGACTTGGTGTGAGTTAGGACACGGGAAGCAGAGTTTTGAATGACCTCAAGTTTACGGCGGGTAGAACGTGGGAGGCCAGCCAGGAGTGCATTGGAATCATCAAGTCTAGAGTTAACAAAGGCATGGATGAGGGTTTCAGCAGCAGATGAGCTGAGGCAGGGGCAGAGTCGGGCGATGTTACGGAGGTAGAAATACATGGTCTTAGTGATGGCACGGATGTGTGGTCGGAAGCTCAGTTCAGGGTCATTTATGACACCAATGGTCTGGTTCAGCCTCAGACAGATGCTAGGGAGAGGGGTGGAGTCAGTGGTTAGGGAATGGAGTTTGTGGCGGGGACCGAAGACAATGGCTTCGGTCTTCCCGATATTTAGTTGAAGGAAATTTCTGCGCATCCGGTATTGGATGTCGGACAAGCAGTCTGACAATTTAGAAACAGTGGAGGGGTTGAGAGAAGTGGTGGTGAGGCAGAGCTGGGTATCATCAGCATACATGTGGAAACTGGCGCTGTGTTTTCAGATGATGTCACCATGGGGCAGCATGTAGATGAGAACTAGGAGGGGGCCAAGGATAGATCCTTGGGGGACACCAGAGGTAACGATATGGGAGTGGGAAGAGTAGCCATTGCAGGTGATTCTCTGGCTGATTAGATAGATAACAATGGAACCAGGCAAGTGCAGTCCCATCCAGCTAGACGACGGTGGAGAGGCATTGGAGGAGGATGGTGTGGTCAACCATGTCAAAGACTGCAGACAGATTGAGAAGGACAAGAAGGGATAGTTAATCTTTGTCACAGTCACATAGGATGCCATTTGTGACTTTTATAAGAGCCATTTTGGTACTGTGGCAGGGGCGGAAACCTAATTGGAGGGATTCAAACATGGAGTTCCGGGAGAGATGGGCATGGATTTGGGAGGCAACACATTCAAGGGCTTTAGAAAGGGAGGTTGGAGACAGGGGCGGTAGTTTGCAAGGATGGAGGGGTCAAGGATTTTTTTTTGAGGAGGGGGACAGTACCTGAGGAGAATCATTAACAATATCCGCTAGATGGGAGCCAGAAAAGAAAGTTCGGTGGTCAGCAGTTTAGTGGGAATAGGGTTGAGGGAGCAGGAAATGGGTCTCATGGACAAGATGAGCTCGGAGAGGATATGAGGGGAGATTGAAGAGAAACAGGAGAAAGATGTGAGTTCAGGGCTAGGGTAGGGGGGGAATCTTGGAGGAAGTTTGGCCCGGTGAGCTAGGGGAAGGAAGGGAAGTGGCAAAGGTAGCTGATTGGATGGTCTCAATCTTAGTGACAAAAAATTCCATGAGCTCCTTGCACTTGTTGTTGGAGGTGAGGGTGGAGGAGACAGGGGTTAAGGGTTTAAGAAGACAGTTTGCAGTAAAGATGCTTGGGGTTATCTTTGCATTCCAGAATGATCCCGGACTAGTGAGCAGTTTTGGCAGACGAGAGCAGGACCCAATAATGCTTTATGTGGTCTAGCCAGGTCTGGCGGTGAATGGCTAAACCAGTTCTCCGCCATATCATTTCAAGTCTGCCTCCCTTGGACTTAAGAGAGCAGAGATGAGGGCCGTACCAGGGGCAACAGCCAGGGTGAGCGAGAGTAATGGTTTTAATGGGGACTAGGGTATCAAAGGTGGTGGTGAGGGTGTGGTTGAGCAGATCGGTAGTTACAGAAATGTTGGGCCAAAGGCTAGACAGTTGAGATTTTGAAAGTGCAGTCCCGATAAGAAATAAAGCTGATGAAAGGGAAGACACTCACTCAAAACACCACAAAAATAGCAACAATCAAGTGGTATCCTAAATAAGACAACAAAGTGTACTCCCAGAAATTTAAAAAAGGTACCTAGATGAAAGGTGCTTAATTGGTTAATGGAGATTATTTTCCCCGAAAGACTGCAAGCAACAATTTATTATTTTGTCTCGGTAATTGTGTTGGAAGGTCTTTAATTCCTTTCTGGCTGTAAACACAAAGACCAATACAAAAGCAGTCAATTAGGTTTTTTGAAGAGAAAGCTGCAAAGTATACACCAATACTAAGAGGATAGAAATGCTGGAAGGCAGTTAGAAGTGATCTTGTTTACATTAAGACACCCCACTGATATAGGGAAGCATGGCATATTTATTTTATGCAAAGGTAAGTAAAATTAATTGAGTCTAACCTGAAATGGTGTGAAATAAAGCAGCTTTTGTTTGTTATCGAAATGTGGATGACACTGATAAGGCCACATTTATTGCCCATCCCTGGTTGCCGTGAGAAACAATGGTGAGCCTTCTCCTTGAACTGCTGAAGTCCTTGTGGTGATGGGGCTCCACAATGATGCTAGGTAGTAAATTCCAGTATATTGACACAATGATGAAGGAACGGTAATATATGTCCAAGTCAGGATGGTGACTTGGTGGAGATGGTATTCCTGACATTGCTGTTTGTCCTCTTGGTGGTAGAGGTTGCTGGGGAGGGAGGGGCTGTTGAAGTAACCTTTGTTTATTTGCTGCAGTGTATTCTGTGGATCATACATACTGAGCCAGTGGTGAATATTCAGTGGCAGGTGTGTTGATCAAGAAGACTGTTGTCCTGAATAGCGTCGAGCTTTTTGAGTGTCCATGCAGCTGCACCCATCCAAGCAAGTGGTATTCCATTATGTTCCTGACTTGAGCCTCGTAGATGGTGCAGAAGCTTTGAGGGGTCAGGAGATGAGCCACTCGTTGTAGAATATCCAACGTCTACCCTGCACTTGTAGCCATGGTTGGTCCAGTTCCGCTTCTGATCAATGGCGACTTCCAAGATCTTGTTGGTTGGGGATTTGGCGATGGTGATGTCCGTGAAAGTCATGGGGAGATGACAGATTTCTCTTGTTTAAGATGATCATTATCTGGCACTTACAGGGCACAAATGTTACCTTCCAATTGTCAGCCTACGCCTAAATGTTATCCAGGTCCTGCTGAAGGCTGGCATGCATTGCTCCATTAACAGAGCAGTTTCAAATGGATCTGCACACTTAATTGTCAGTGAACTGCCCCAATCCTGACCTTACGATGAAAGAATTGTCATTGATCAAGCAGCCATATCCGACAATCACCTTCCTTCATTTCACGTGTGACTCCAACAAATGGAGCATTTTCCCGACTCCTACTGACTTCAGTTTTACTAGGGCTCCTTGGTGGCATATTCAGTCCAACGCTGCCTTAATGTTGAGGGCAACTGCTCTGACCGCTTCTCTGGCATTCATTCCTTATCAAGGTTATGAAGAAGTTCTGGTGGAACCCAAACTGAGCATCAGGGAGCAGGTTATTGGTAAGTAGGTGTTGCTTGATGGCACTATTGATAAATCTTTCCAGCACTTTACAGATGATTGGGAGGTTCATGGGGTGGTAATTGCAATGTGTCAAAGCCCATCATAATGCATTGCTGTGTCCAATGCACTTAGCTAGTTCTTAATTTTGCATGAAGTGAATCTAATTGATTATACACAGTTATCTAGGATGGTGGGAACCTCAGATAGAGGCAGAGTAGGATCATCCGTTTGGCACTTTTGGATGAAGTCTTTCAAAAATTTCAATCTTGTAGTCAGGGCTGCACCATGGTTAATGATGGGGATGTTAATTAAGCCTCTTTCTCCTGTTAATTCCCAACTGAATGTCATCGGGATACAGAGATTTGCTCTTATCCATGGTAGGTCAGGATATACCCAAGGTTTGGAATGGAGGAATGTGGGATGCTGGCTGGTAGATATGATTCTGTGAGTACAACTATGTATGGTTGTTGCTCTCCCAAGTCCCAACTTGACCACCAGCCCAAAAATGTTGGTGAGCATGACCTGTTGCAGGCCTGATATTGCTTTAGTCTTACATGGATATTATGCCAGGCTCCCTTCCCTAAAAGGGATTAGGTAAAACAATTGGATTTTTACAACAATCTAGAAGCTTTCAGTTATTTTTCTGATGTTAACCTACAAATACCAAATTTATTGAATTCAATTTCACACCTTGCCAGTGACATCTGAACTCAACTTCTGGGTTGGTAATCCAGTACCCAAACAACTAGGCTTCTGTACTCACTAATGGATTTGGGGCTATTAATGCCACACCCCTGGGTCCTGCTATCGTAGAGGTAGATAATAATGCAGTGTGAGCCAACTCTCAAATTAAGAGGCTCTCAAAT
Source organism: Somniosus microcephalus (assembly GCF_052327205.1). Lineage (NCBI taxonomy): Eukaryota > Metazoa > Chordata > Chondrichthyes > Squaliformes > Somniosidae > Somniosus > Somniosus microcephalus. The sequence goes on along the minus strand of NC_140993.1, from coordinate 155,670,388 downwards.
TATGAGAACGGATAACACTGAAAACCTTTGATTCAAACACCACATAAAAAGTCATTTTATTTTTGTTAAATTGTGGAAGTTTTATTATTAACATAACTTAATATTGTAATGTATTCTTTCATAGTTTAAATTTAATAAAAATCATTTAAAAAAGATTATCCCATATTAGGCACGGTGGCATAGTGGTTAGCACTGTTGCCTCACAGCGCCAGGGACCCGGGTTCGAATCCAGCCTCGGGTGACTCTGTGTGGAGTTTGCACATTCTCCCCGTGTTTGCGTGGGTTTCCTCCGGGTGCTCCGGTTTCCTCCCACAGTCCAAAGATGTGCGGGTTAGGTTGATTGGCTATGATAAATTGACCCTTAGTGTTAGGGGGATTAAATACGTGGGGTTACGGGGATCGGGTGGGATATGTGTTGGTGTAGGGGTTACGGGGATCGGGTGGGATATGTGTCGGTGCAGGCTCGATGGGCCGAAATGGCCTCTATCTGCACTGTGGGGTTTCTGTGATTTCTGTGATTCTGTGATAAACATTGATCGCTGCTTGTGCCAGGTCAAAAAAAATTCATTCATGGAGCCTACAGAACACGCTGCAACTGCCACCCCTTCCCCCAAACACTAGATAGCAAATTGGCAGTTTGTTTTACATCTCATGTTTATTTAAAATCAGGAGTGATGTAAAATGGGCTTCCGATTTGCTACCCCCGCACCACGCTCCATAAAATTTAAACTGCTCAATTTAGAAAAACCAGAGCAGACCAAGGAAACCCCCATCCTTTTTCATCCCATCACAACAGCTTAATTAAAGCTTATATTTTGTCTCCGTGGATCAACAATCAACACAATTATTGAAGATATCCAACCACTCAGGGCTCACAAATTTAAAATTGCATTTTATCCATTCACAATAAATGTAAAGAAAAGAAAATACAACACATGTAAAAGCGCAAACAAAAAGACAAAATTCTGGAAACACGGCAGTCAGCATCTGTGGAGAAAATGGACAAGTTGACATTTTTGGTGCTGACCCTTCAGAACTACATTTTCTCTTTCAGATTTCCAGCATCTGTAGTATTTTTCTTTTATATACGTATATTGTTTGTTCTCCAATTGCCCAAATATGGATTTATAGACTTCATATTAGAATTGCATGGCATGGGTAGATAGTGCAAACCAACCTTCTTCTTTCAATCTTTCTGGCTTCATTCTTTGAGTAACAGGTGTCCTATTTCCATCACCTTTGTCCAGATATAGTGAGGAACTAGTTGTACTAGCATTATCTCTACTTTGGTTTATTTTGCTAGCAGGGGAAGGTGTGGTGCCTGTGGCAGAGTCCAATCCATTGGGCAGAGGGATCAATACTTCCAGTGTTCTGTTGCCAGTTCCTGTCCATATACCCTCCGGTGGAATAGGAGAAATAGGTGGGGAGGCAGAATCACCAGAAACTTGTCTCTGCTGGTCAATCAAGTTCAAAAGTTTGCTGCGTGCCTCGGCACTCTGACGGTTGAGCTCACTGATCCTCTGCTGAAGGTTTTCAGAAGTGCTGTGAATGGTCTTTTCAATTTGTGGTGCAGGATTAGATAATTTACCGCTTTTGAACTGATCAAGATGGGCTTTGAGAGCAGAATTCTGCAATTGTAGCTCAGCAATTTGAGATAGCATCGCTTCATGTTTAAGCCACTCATCCAAAGATAGATCTTGACTGCCTTCAGCTTCCACCTTGCTCTCCTTTGTTCTCAGAATGCATGTTGCTGTGTCAACAGGCACTGGGTGCATTTGGGGCAAATTAGTAACAGGCAAAGTGACACTCAAGCTCTTATGTCCTTCATTAGCATTCCAAAACTTCCATTGCTGGGCAAGATCCTCATGATCTTGCAGCTGGTTTTGGTTTTGTGTTGCCAAGTATTCTTTAGAGTCTTTTTCTCCTTGTAGTACAAGTGGTGACACTGAAGCTTCCTTATAAGTTTGTGAACGATGAGCATCAGTTGATTCCAGATATACATCATTAGGCTGAAGCCTTTCTTGAAACAAATTAACTGTCGTTTGTGATCCAGTACTTACTTGGCTGTTCCTCTGTCTTGGGGGAGAAAGCAACACAGCAGGGCCAAATAAATGCTCAGGTAAACTTTGACCTCTTCTAGCTTTTTCTAACAGATTCCCCTTGTACTGATATGCACAAGGCTGTTTATTTACCAAACTTCCTAAAAGCTCCTCTTCAATATTTGGTACAGTCCTTAAAATAGGTGCATTTACTTTATCTTGTTTGTCAGGGTAGGCACAAGCATGTAAACTCCCTCCTTCCACTGCTGTCTCCCTAACTTCAGGAGCAATGTTTAGTCTTGGCTTTGGTTTAGTTCCTTCTGCTTCTGTAGATCCATGCAACATTTGTTTCAACAAGAACAGCTCTTCATCTGTTTTGATCATATACTGATGCAGGTTAGCCTGCACAGAAATAATTCCATCTTTTATTGTCAGAAATTCTGCTGTCAGTGCATCAATCAGTGCTCGTTGTTCCTTGGACTTTTTTAGAAGTTGCTGATGGTTTTCTTTCTCCTGCCATTGCTGAATTTCATTCTCTTTTAGATAGTGGGTCAGTCTGCTTATCAAGCTGACCAACGAGAAGGTGAAACCTGTTAGACTGCGACCTCTCTGCGGCAACCAGCCCGTGACCTCGCGTCCTGTCTGGCATTCATATTCCGCCATCTCCTGGTCAATATTCTCAATCATTTCCTGCAGTACCTCCAGGCTCAGCTGCCTGCCCTCTTGCCTGTCTTCCACTCTTTTGGTAGACATATTGCAATTTTTATCATTTGAAATGTCCTTTTTTGAGTCCCTTGAACTAGGATGAAGTACTTGTCGAATTACCCTTGCGGTTTCAGATTGGGGTGAACCATCCGGTTCTGTATTGTTTTTAGCTCTACTTCCCACTCTTGACTTCACTCTCTGGATTGCAGCAGTAGCATTTAAACCTGTATGGATCACGGAGGCTCGGTCTGGCGTGCAGGGAGTCTCAAGGGTCTTTGAACCCAAGGACTGGTTCGGTGGTGTATGGGAGCGTTCTCCTATGGACTCGGGGGTTTCCTGTTCCTTCCTCTCTGGTAGGTGACTGCTGCTGTCAACGCTGGTCTGATAGTCCATGGACACAGAAGCGTCGGCTTCTTCCTGCCTCTCCTCTGACAGCTTAGGGTAGGAGGTTCCACCGTCGGTTTCATTGAGGGCCTGAGAGTCCATGACCGACTCGCTGAGGATGGACAGCTGCGTGGGCTGGTCGCTCCTCTGCGCGATCAGCCGTGCGGAAGGCGCCTGCCGGCAGGCGGGAGCCACCGTCACGTTGGGAAAGCCGGCCTGCCGCCGCGGGGCATCACCGAACAAGTCCCTGACCACGGCCAGAGCCCGGTCAGACCTGGCCAACACCTCCCGCAACTGCCACTGCTCGAGCAGCCCCTCGACCCTCGCTGCAGGCTCTGGCCCCCGCCTCTGGCCGCCGCCGCGGCCCGCCCGCTGCCGCAGCTCCCACCGAGCCTCCGCCCGGTTCTTGGAGACACGGTTCTCGCGGCGCCTAGCAAGTTCCTCCGGGCCGGCCCGGTGGACGCTCAGGTCGCTGATCGTGCTGTCCCACTCCTGTTTCAAGGCCGTGCCCGCCTTCTTTTTGCGGCTCTTGTCCGTTGCATGTGAGCGGGAGGACCGGTTAAATCGGATGAACGACATTCCTGGGAGCCGGGAGCGGAGCCCGGGCGGCACCAACCGTCCTTCGATACAAAACCCGGGCGGCACCAACCGTCCTTCGATCCAAAACCCGGGCGGCACCAACCGTCCTTCGATCCAAAACCCGGGCGGCACCAACCGTCCTTCGATCCAAAACCCGGGCGGCACCAACCGTCCTTCGATCCAAAACCCGGGCGGCACCAACCGTCCTTCGATCCAAAACCCGGGCGGCACCAACCGTCCTTCGATCCAAAACCCGGGCGGCACCAACCGTCCTTCGATCCAAAGCCCGGGCGGCACCAACCGTCCTTCGATACAAAACCCGGGCGGCACCAACCGTCCTTCGATCCAAAACCCGGGCGGCACCAACCGTCCTTCGATCCAAAGCCCGGGCGGCACCAACCGTCCTTCGATCCAAAGCCCGGGCGGCACCAACCGTCCTTCGATCCAAAGCCCGCGCCACCAAGCCCGCGCACTCACATCCAGGTCATAGAGCGCAGCCGGCTCTCACTGTCACGTGGTATGTAAAGTCACACTGCTTGGTGAGAACAAGAGAGTTGGGGAACTTTTATTAATGTTTGAACCAGGGATTTATACTTAGTTTCCCAACAGGTTATACGAAGCAAAAATGAGGAGTTACTAGATTGCCAGTAGGACTGGTATGTATTTTTTTTCTATGGGTACCTGTATTGTTGACATTGTTTTTGTCTGAAAAAAATTATTATTGTATTTGTACTGTTAATCTTAAAGCTGTTTTGTTTTAAGGCTTATTGTGGTTAATGGATGTAATGGATTTATCATGTAGTTGATGAGTTGTAACAAGTACTACCAGATTTAAATAAAAGAGGTATACTTAGTTTCCAGCAGGTTCAGTTTTAAAAAAAATTATCAGCGGGTTCAGGCAGCATCTGTAGAAGGATAAAAGCCAACGTTTCCAGTCTTGCGACCCTTGGTTGATTCTAAAGGTCATGACCTCAAACGTTAACTTTTGTTCTTTCTTCCACAGGCGCCTCTTTTATTTAAATTCAATTAAAAACCATAAAGAAGCCACTGGGTCATCAAACCAAAAATCTGGCAAAAGTGCCCCGTTTTTAGAAGGGTACAACTAGTAGAAACCCAAATCATAAAAAATGGAAAATTTCTTCCACAGATGCTGAGTGTTTCTGGCATTTACTGTTTTTATTTCAGATTTCCAGCATTTGCAGTATTTTGCTTTTTTTCTCCTTTTATATTTAAATGTTATGTTGGGTTCAAGATTCAGTACAATGGGAGTGGATGCAAAGTGATTTATACAGTACAACAAATAAATTAGCTGTGGCATTGCTCAGGCTCAATTCATGATTATAAGTGGCAACAGAGTTGAGTCAGAAATATAAACAGAAAATGCTGGAGATACTCAGCAGGTCAGGCAGCATCTGTGAAGATAGAAACAGAGTTAACGTTCCAGGTCTGAAACATTAGCTCTGTTTCTCTCTTCACAGATGCTGCCTGACCTGCTGAGTATCTCCAGCATTTTCTGTTTTTATTTCAGATTTCCAGCATCTGCAGTATTTTCTTTTTGTATTAGAGTTGGGTCAGAGCCACCTGGTGACCAGAGGCTGAACTACATTGTCACGGTTGATAAAGCAGCATTGAATGAGAAATGTTGACATTGCAATTTACAATATTAAATGTTGATATAAAAACATGACAAAATTGTGAGCATTGTGGACAAAAAAAATTGAATTAAGGATTTATCTATATATATAAAATGGTTGGTCCGTCTGTCTTTCTGTCTGTCTGTTTGTCTTTCTGTCTGTTTGTCTTTCTGTCTGTCTGTCCGGCTATACAATCAAAAGTTATAGAGCGTACCTACACATATGTTATATCAAAAGAAAGCTTATCATTAGGGGACTCTAATAGGCATATTTACTTTTTGGTCAGACAAAAATTGTTCAGACAGTATACAAAAAAGGTTCAAAAAACGGCAACATTCCGCTCATTAGCGTTGAGTGACGTGATGGTTGACCAATCGTACAGGGGATTAACCTGATGGTTGACCAATCGGTGCCTCACGGAGGGCATTTCATTGCGTGTGTGGGTGGGCCTAATCCTTCTGAGCTGAGGTGAGTGGTGGCCATCTTGATTCCTAACTCTTGATTTATTTTTCCCACTTTGTGTGTGTGTGGAGGGGATTTTGGGAGCGAGTTGAGGTGGGGAAGGATTTCCCCGGCAACCGGGCCCGGGCCTCTCTCACAGCCTGTAGCCCCTCGGGAGGGTGGGGGTGGGGGGGAAGAAGGTTTTCCCCGGGCCTCTCTCACAGCCTGTAGCCGCTCAGGAGGGCAGGGGAGGAGGGTTACCCCAGCAACCGGGCCTGGGCCTCGCTCACAGTCTGTAGCCGCTCAGGAGGCGGGGGGGAGAGGGAGGGGGAGGGAGAGAGGGAGGAGGGTTACCCCGGCAACTGGCCGCATCTCACTCTCTTCCCCCCCCCCCCCAGTCTCTCTCTCTTCCCCGCGCAGCCCGAAAGCCCGGGGGAAGAGGGAAGCGAGCAGGTGAGCGGCGGTGTCTCACTCTCTCTTCCCCGCGCAGCCCGAAAGCCCGGGGGAAGAGGGAAGTGAGCAGGTGAGCGGTGGCGTCTCTCTCTTTTCCCCCCCCCCACCGCAGCGAAAGGCGTTCGTCTGCCGCCCGGCCAACCGGGTCCAAAGGCCCGCCGCATTAACGATGAGGAACCCCGGGCTCGCTTCGGAGCGATGGGCACCCGGCCTCCCGATGTTAGACTGACTCCATTCTGGTACCGGAAAGGAGGGAGAGACAGGGGGAGGGAGGGAGGGAGAGGGGTGAGGAGAGGGGCAGGGAGGGAGAGGAGAGGGGAGTGAGAGAGAGTAAAGCAGGGAGAGACAGGGGCAGGGAGAGAGAGGGTGAGGGGGTGGGACAGGGAGGGAGAGCTCGCCCTCTTCCTTCCTTCCTTCCTTCGCAGGGGTCCATCGGGCCAGGCCTGAGGCGCTCCTTCCCCCCCTCTCTCTCCAGGCTAATCCCGAACGAAATCCAGCAGTCTCTCTCTCTCTCTCTCTCTCTCTCTTCCCCCCCCATCTCTCTTTCTCTCTCTTCCCCTCGTCTCTCTCTTTCCCCCCCCCCCCCCATCTCTCTCTTCTCCCCCCAGTCTCTCTCTTCTCTCTCTTCCAACAACAACATGCCCTCAAAAAACCCTCAGCACTGCCGGGCACTCCAGCTAGTATATATATAGATGAAATGAACACAAGGTTTCTTGATACAGTGGCATGAATAGGAAGCAGTCTAGTATATTATCATTTTATTCCACAGGATTGAACAGAATGTAGCTTGATGCACTGATATTAAGTACCAAAATTACATAGAACTTTCAGTACAGAAACAGGCCATTCGGCCCAACCAGCCCATGCTGGCATTTATGCTCCACTCAAGCCTCCTCCTGTGTTTCCTCATCTAGCTCTTTCAGTATAATGCTCTATTCCCTGTTAGTACATTGAGTTATAAAGGGCAGGATTCAAGAATTGATAAATCCAGGTCCTATTTTGTGATAGCCTGACATTAATGTTGAGCCAGGTAAACCAGCCCCCCTCCCCCCAGCCCCCCTCACACCTAGATTCAACAGGGGAGATGGGTCCTAGTGACAATACTAGGTAAACAGATTCTTCACTCAACAGGAAGTGAACTAAAAATAGTGGTAAATGGTGAGATAAAGGCCTGTATTTTCCGATGCCTACGGGTGTGTACGAGCTGTGTACATACCCGTAGGGACTTCGGAAATGCCAGTTTCAGGCATGCAAAGCGCATGCGCTGAAAACCGGCATTTCCAATCTGTCAAAAATGGTCTTGACAGATCGCACGCCTGCCCTGGAGAAGGGTCTCTGTGGGGGGAGAGTTCCGCTTTCTGCAGAACCTCCGCCCGCTGAAAACCCTTAGAAATCTTACACCTGGTAAAAGTAGACGTAAGGCCTGCTTTTACCAGCATAAGAGCTGAAAAATGTAAAAAAAAAAATTCACTCATTTATAATTTTAAAATACTTTTAAAAACGGTAAGTTTAATTTTAGCCCCGTAAAAAACTTGAATTTTTTTCAAATATTTGTTTAAAATATTTAATTTAATGTAATTTTAACTAATTTTAAAAACGTGATGGTTTTATTAAAATTTATTTAATGTTTTAGTGTATTTTTGGGGTGATCTCCATTCATATATTTGACAGGTCTATCTGTCAAAAGTATGAAGGGAGATTCCCTTCTCCTATTGGCTGGCCTGGCCCACGTGATCCCAGGGACGCTTGCGAACTGCCTGCGCCCCTGGGATATGTGGGCCCTGCGCATTTCGACTTTGGAGAGGCCCAGGAGCGGAAATGTCCGGACCTTGGAAGCCCTCAGGTAAGTTTGTAGATTTTTTCCCGATAGGAGGTCTCCGCACGCAGGAAGCCTCCTATCGGAAATTATGGGCCAAAGTTTCCACCAGCCACCTAGTACCTTATCCAAGTAGTGATGTGTGATTATAGACAGTGGCCTAGAAATTAGAGGTATTAGCGCTGGCTGTTAACGCATTTTTTGGGAAAAAAGTCAGTGGCCGCCTCACTTCCACCCACTGCCGGTGGGTCCCACGGCAGCCTCCATTTTCGGCAGGTTGGCAGCACTGCTGTTGCCTGCGCTCGCGGAAATTATTTTAATTAGCAGGAGCCTGACGTCAATTGGCATGTAATGCCGAATTGACACCTGCTCAGCCATTTTAAGAGCTCGCTGCTCCTCTTACTGCCCTTTCAAAAGCAGGTCCATACTGTAAACAGCTACAGGGATAACTGTTAACTATGGAGAGCTATTGGAGTGAAAACTGCTTCCACTGTGATGCATCAAATCTCCTCCTGGTCAGTCAAACAGTATAGAAGGAACTTTTAAAACAAGTTGTACTGTACTACAGTTCTAATAATGTTAGGAAAAAAATCAAAGCTGCATTTTCTTAAATTTTATACATTGAGGTTTTCTAGTTTATGAACTGATAAAAGCAGACTTCCAAACTTTGCATATCATTTTAAAAGGCTTGACAGCATATTCTCACCAAGAGTTCTTCAAAAGTCTGCTGTTGTTAAAAATTAAATTGAACTCTCTTCAGCATCATTTACACCAGTAAACTCCAGAGCAATAGTTCATGTTCCCCCTTTTTAAAAATGTATTTCTAATGATGTCTTATGCAATGGTTTAAGGACATCTGTGCCACAGTCTTTATGTAGTTTTCCAGGAGTCCCTCAGATCTGAGCCTGTGCTTTAAGAGCCATTCACCAGGGAGTGCCCTATGCGATCTGCTGGCTAGTGCTCTGTCACTGCTAGCTGCAAGATAGTGCATCCCCATCCCCCTCCCACTCCAGCAACGTGGTGGGGAACAAACCTCCACACAGCAACCATCTGGGTCAAAGATCTGTGGAGCTAGGACAGCCAGTGAAGGTAGTCTGGCACCTATTTGTGGACCCCACACAACACCCAGAGAAATATCCGTGCAAGTAAGAGGGGACCTGTGGACCAACAAATGCCTCGTCATCTGCCACAACACACAATGCTCCAATCCTATAAGGGGCAATCCTACAAGAGCAAAACCCCGGACCCGTCACCAAATGCTCCGACACAGCACATTGCCCAAGAACGCCGCACCGAACCTTCTGACATGAACTTCGGCCTCATGCTGAGGTTAGCACCGGAAGGAGCGTGTTGCACCAGATTCTCCACTTCGCTGATGTAATTTAGCAGGCAGTAGCAAAATACCAGTGCTGCCTGCGCTCTTTCTGCGGGCGGCCATTAGCCTTGGCCAGCGCTGTTACCGGCAGGTTTCCGGCCTACTCGAATTTCTAGGCCAGTGTGTCAGCAGGCTATTCAATTATGAAGCATCATGGCTGAGCTTAATTCTGTCCATGCCCAGTTACCACACTCATGCATTTTTGAGTGGTGGAAGGGGCTCACAGGACAACAGCCAAGAAAGGGATCCTTGTTTTTTCTCCTCCGTAATATGGGGACACTAGGACTAATTGTAACATTCCCATTGATTTCCCAACTGTGATCACTAACCTGGCACAGAGCAGGGATTGAACCTGGATCCTTTCTAGCTCAGTAAGCAAAAAATTGAAATTAGATAGCAACTTTCATGTCCTTAGGACTTCCTAGGGCCTGATAATCTACATCCTAGGGTACTTAAGGAAGTGGCCCTAGAAATAGTAGATGCATTGCTGGTCATCTTCCAAAATCCGATGGAATCTGGAACAGTTCCCATGGATTGGAGGGTAGCTAATGTTACCCCACAATTCAAAAAAGGTGGTAGAGAGAAAATGGGGAATTATAGACCGGTAAGCCTGACATCGGTAGTGGGGAAAATGCTAGAGTCTATTATTATCTATCTATCTATCTATCTATCTATATATATATATATATAAAGCGGTTTGTCTCTCTGTTTGTCTGTCTGTTTGTCTGTCTGTCTGTCCGCTATACACTCAAAAGTTATACAGCGTACCTACACGCATGTTATATCAAAAGAAAGCTTATCATTAGGGGAGTCTAATAGGCGTATTTACTTTTAGGTCAGACAAAAATTCTTCGGACAGTATACAAAAAAGGTTCAAAAAATGGCAAAATTCCGCTCATTAGCGTTGAGTGACGTGATGGTTGACCAATCCTACAGTTGAGTGACCTGATGGTTGACCAATTGGTGCGGCACGGGGGGCGTTTCATTGAGTGTGTGGGCGGGCCTAATCCTTTTGAGCTGAGGTGAGTGGCTACCATCTTGATTCCTAACTATTGATTTATTGTTCCCACTTTCTGTGTGTTTATTTTGAAATATAGATTTCCAACAAAAAAAAAGTTGCTTTTAAAAGAAAAAAAAATCCTTTTGCAAAGGGGACTCGGGCTTTCCCTCCCTCGGCGGTGGATGAGCTGCCTTCAGGCCTCGAAGCCTCGGCCTCTCCTCACCAGCCACGCCAGAACTAGGCACCGTCGGTCCCGCTGGGCCCGATTCCAAACCAGCGGCCCGCGATCGCCGCCATCTTGGTAAAGGCTGGCGCGGCGGGACTGAGCCGAGCGTTGCCGTCGCCACCATCTTGGTGAAGGCTGGCGGGGTGGGAGACAGTGAGCGCGTGAACGTCGGCGGCGGCCCGGAGTGGGACCTGAGAGTCGGGCCGGGCCTGAGGCGCTGATCCGCACACGGGGGCTTCAGCTCACCATGTCCAGGCTCGGAGGAAAGTGAGAGAGGGGGAGGGAGGGAGAGAGAGGAAATCAGGGAGAGGGAGGGGGAGGGGAGGGGGAGAGGAGAGGGGCAGGGAGGGAGAGAGAGGGGAGGGAGGGAGAGAGTAAAGCAGGGAGAGACAGGGGGAGGGAGAGAGACAGGGTGAGGGAGGGAAAGACGGGGTGGGAGAGGGAGGGAGAGCTCGCCTTCTTCCTTCCTTCGCAGGGGTCCATCGGGCCAGGCCTGAGGCGCTCCTTCCCCCCCCTCTCTCTCCAGGCTAATCCCGAACGAAATCCAACATTCTCTCTCTCTCTCTCTTCCCCCCCATCTCTCTCTTCTCCCCCCAGTCTCTCTCTCTCTCCCTCCCCCTCTCTCTTTCCCTCTCTCTCTCTTCCCCCCCAGTCTCTCTCTCTCTCGTCCCCCCAGTCACTCTCTCCCCCGTCTCTCTCTCCACCCCCAGTCTCTCTCTCTCTCTCTCTTCCCCCCAGTCGCTCTCTCCCCCCTCCCCCCCCAGTCGCTCTCTCCCCCCCCAGTCTCTCTCTTCTCCCCCCAGTCTCTCTCTCTCTCTTCCAACAACAACATGCCCTCAAAAAACCCTTGGCACCGCCGGGCACTCCAGCTAGTAAAAGATGTAATAGCAGAGCACTTGGAAAACAGTGACAGGATCGGACAAAGTCAACATGGATTTACAAAAGGTAAATCGTGCTTGACTAATCTACTGGAATTTTTTGAGGATGTAACTGGTAGAATAGATAAGGGAGAACCAGTGGATGTGGTGTATTTGGACTTTCAGTAGGCTTTCGATAAGGTCCCGCATAAGAGATTAGCGTGTAAAGTTAAGGCACATGGGATTGGGGGCAAGGTACTGACTTGGATAAAGAACTGGTTGGCAGACAGGAAGCAAAGAGTTAGAATAAACGGGTCTTTTTCTAAGTGGCAGGCAGTGACTAGTGGGATACCGCAGGGATCGGTCCTAGGACCCCAGCTATTCACAATATATATAAATGATCTAGACGAGGGAACTAGATGTAATATCTCCAAGTTTGCAGATGACACAAAGCTGGGTGGGCGTGTGTGCTGTGAGGAGGATGCCAAGAAACTCCAGTATGATTTGGACAGGTTGGGTGATTGGGCAGAAGCGTGGCAGATGCAGTATAATGTGGATAAATGCGAGGTTATCCACTTTGGTGGCAAAAACAGGAAGGCAGATTATTATCTGAACGGCAATAAATTGGGAGAGGGGGAGTGCAATGAGACCTGGGTGTCCTTGTGCACCAGTTGCTGAAGGTAAGCATGCAGGTGCAGCAGGCGGTGAAGAAGGCAAATGGTATGTTGGCCTTCGTAGCGAGAGGGTTCGAGTACAAGAACAAGGATGTCTTGCTACAGTTATACAGGGCCTTGGTGAGACCATACCTTGAGTATTGTGTGCAGTTTTGGTCGCCTTATCTGAGGAAGGATGTTCTTGCCATGGAGGGAGTGCAGCGACGATTCACCAGACTGATACCTGGGATGGCAGGAATGACGTATGAGGAGAGATTGGATCGATTAGGCTTATATTCGCTAGAGTTTAGAAGAATGAGAGGGGATCTCATTGAAACTTATAAAATTCTCTGGACAGACTAGATGCAGGAAAGATGTTCCCGATGGCCGGGGAGTCCAGAACCAGTGGTCACAGTCTAAGGATAAGGAGTAAGCCATTTAGGACAGAGATGAGGAGGAATTTCTTCACCCAGAGAGTGGTGAACCTGTGGAATTCTCTACCACAGAAGGCAGTGGAGGCCAATTCATTAAATATATTCAAGAAGGAGTTGGATATATTTCTTAAGGCTAAAGGGATCAAGGGGTATGGGGAGAAGGCAGGGACAGGGTACGGAAATTGGATGATCAGCCATGATCTCATTGAATGGCGGAGCAGGCTCGAAGGGCCGAATGGCCTACTCCTGCTCCTATCTTCTATGTTTCAAAGCCCTTCACAGCCAATTAATTACTTTTGAAGTGCAGCCACTGTAAGCAAATGCAAAAATAAGACTTGCATTTATATAGTGTTTTTCACAATCTCTTGAATGTCTCAAAGCGCTTTACAGCCTATTAAGTAATTTTTGAAGTGTAGTCACTGTTATTATGTAGGAAATGCAGCAGCAAGCTCCCACAGAATGAAAGACAGCTGCCATGTGGGAGAGAGAAAAAAAATTAAAATAAAATAAATGGGGAAATAAAGGATAGGGGCAGAGGTTATGATCTGAAATTGTTGAACTCTACATTGAGTCCAGAAGGCTGTAAGGTTGATCATTCTGCCATTGCCACTTACACTTCATCTAGAGCCATCTTTTGTTTCTTAACTTGTCCCATTACCATCTCCTTTTGCCTTGCACCATCTCTTAATGTCTCTTAATCCCTCCTGCCTTCCATCCTATCACAGACCTTCCCTTTTGTTCTTTCCTCCCCTCCCCCCTTTCCCTGCCCCTGCACTTGCTTAACAACCTGTTCGATCTCCAGCTTTTTCCAGTTCTGACGAAGGGTCATCGACCTGAAACGTTAACTCTGTTTCTCTCTCCACAGATGCTACCTGACTTGCTGATTATTTCCAGCTTTTTCTGGTTTTGTTCCAGTTCTATTCTGTTGGTTTTCAGAACTGGGGCCCTGATTACTACAACAACTTGCATTTATATAGTGTCTTTAATGTAGTAAAACGTTCCAAGGCCCTTCACAGGAGCATTATCAAACAAAATTTGATTACGGTGGCATTCGTATTGTGTTGCTGGAGCTGAAATTCTTGGGCCAGGACAAGGCAATCAAAACTGAAAGCATTTGTCAAGAATGTTTTCACTAATCAAGATTATGTGGTTAAGTCCTTGTGGAGTTTGAACTCATAACCTTCTGACTGAGGCAAGAGTGCTACCAACTGAGTCAAAATGACACCACCAAAAGGTACAATAGCAAAATGCTGCGGATGCTGGAAATCTGAAACAACAGAAAATGCTGGAAACACTCAGTGGCCTGAAATGTTAACTCTGTTTCTTGCTCCACGATGCTGCCTGACCTGCTGAGTGTTTCCAGCATTTTCTGTTGTTGTACAGTACCACCAAAAGGTACATTTACCATCAAGGGAGCTCTACTGTTGGAGTATTCAAAATTAGCAAGGTAAAACTAAATTGTTTATTTTTCTTTCTTCCCTCCCTCAGTTAAAAAAAAATAAAGCAATAAGTTGATTGCCATCTTATTGAAATGATACTCAAATTATTGACCTTGCTGATATGTTTATAGTGACTTCTTGTAACTTTTGATAAATCCTCCCAATATGGTATAAGCATGTAGAAATGCTTTGGAAAAAAACTACAGCCATTTCCAAGATAAGAAAAGTGACTGTTTCTTCCAAATCAATTGCCAGAGTACAAAACCTTACAGTTGATGAAGTTAACCAGCTTCCATATTCAGGCTTTAAAAAACTCAAAACAATTCCCAAATAACCTACACTTAAAGCATCAAAGCTCTCAAATCAACTGCCAAACTCTTAAGCATGACTTTCCCATGACTCCAGAGCAGGTCTGCTACTGATGAAGGCTTACACTGTGTTAATCAGATCAGCAAACCAAATTTTTTTTCCAAACAGCATGAAAGAATTGCCTGCAGTCATTGGTTTTAATGCTTCTTTACTACTAATCTAACTTCATTCAACTGAAGTCATACAGTTTTCTGTTTTAATAAACTTGATTCCCTTTCCCATTATTCTAGACTTCAAACACATTGCTTTTTGCAAAGAAAGAAAAAATAGAAAGACTTGCATTTATATAGTGCCTTTCACAACCTCAGGACATCTCAAAGCCAATGAAGTACTTTTTGAAATGCAGTCACTGTTGTAATATAGGAAAAGCAGCAGCCAATTTGCACACAGCAAGCTCCCACAAACAGCAATGTCCAGATAATCTGTTTTTGTTATGTTGATTGAGGGATAAATATTGGCCAGGACACTGCAGATAACTCCCCTGCTCTTCTTCGAAATAGTGCCATGGGATCTTTTGTGTCCACCTGAGAGAGCATATGGGGCCTCAGTTTAACGTCTCATCCGAAAGACGGGACCTCAGACAGGGCAGCACTCCCTCAGCACTGCACGGGAGGGTCAGCCTAGATTTTTGTGTTCAAGTCTCTGGAGTGGGACTTGAACCCACAACCTTCTGACTCAGAGGTGAGAGTGCTACCAACTTTTTTAAATATATTATACTTTATTGAACATTAAGAATATTTACAACATCGTGATCATTACATTGTATGATACAAATCAATTCCACCGCTCTGCACATCCATTCCGCCACCACATTTTAACATCAAAACCTGAAGTTTAATTTGTCACCTGTAACATATATTAATCGATTGTACTTTAAAAATTGGTTGTAAAATACTTTCCTTAAATTCCTTTCTGAATAAAACATCCACAGAGCCTTATAATGATCTTTTAGCTTATATTTAAAATACTCTTTTAGATTGATTCTCCTCCCCTTAAAAAACAGAGCATTCCTTCTTTGCACAATCACGAATCTAGCCAAACTGAACATTAAATTATTTGCCGCTCCGCTAGACTCTGGCAGACTCTCCTGCAATCCCCATCTCAAAATTGAGTCCCACGGGATTCCCATTCTCGCTCTTCGGTCCCCACCCAGCAAAAAAGCTTCACACAACTGTCGAACATAGTACTTAAAGTCATTTAACTGCGGACATAACACCAGTAAATGGGACAGAGTCTCATCCTGTGTCCCACACACTGGGCAAGTTGCCGCTTCCACTCGGCCAATCTTGCACAAGACCGTCATGGTAAAAATCCGGTTATGAGCCAATTTGAAATCCAGTTCAATCCATTCTGGGCATTTAAAATTCGCCCACACTCCCTTCCAAATCCTGTTGAAGTCCAGCTGTGGGTATATACTCTGCCAAAACTCCTGACCAGCAGGTGTCTTGAATCTCCATTCTCTGAATACCTCATAGAAATCTCGAGTATTACAGTTGTCAAATTGGACCAACTCTCCCCCTTTCTCCAGTACAAAGCTTGGAAAAGCAGGACACATTTTACTTCCTTTGGAGATTTCCACATTTATTTCTTCCATCCAATCCTGTGGCATTGCCCTCACAATCTTCTCATACATGATTCCTATTACTTTTCCTTCTACCTCCTGATCCTCCTCCCACACCATGTCCCTCACTATCGCTTCCGGCAACCAACCTGGAATTACCTCGTATAATACATCTTTCACAGATATAATCCTAGCTTTTATAAAAGCTTGATTAAATAAAACCTCTCCTTCGATGTTGACCCACCTGTTCAAAAATAAGGGCTGTTCTAAAAATTCCTCAGCTCCCTTGGGCATAAACTGTACACCCTTTAAAAATTGGGCCCAAGTCTCTACAACCCCCTTATAAAACCTAGGGAGACGTTTAATCAATTTCAAAAACATATTATTGTATTCCATATACAATATCCCCTGCCCTCCTATCCCACTTCGTTTTAAAAAATGCTCAAAACAACTCTTCCAAAAACTTGTACAGGTAGACTATCCTTTATCCGCACTTCCGAAAACCTCTGAAAACCGAAAGATTTTTCGTGGAGCGTAAGTCGTGTGCACGACATGACCCGAGTGGTACAAAACATGACCCGACGCGGCCGATGCTTGACCCACGCAGGTGTGAGGCGTCAGTTGTGTCTCAGCGCTGTCACATGTGCGCCTGCTGCTCTCTTTGATATTTGTTGTTTTTTTGCGATTTGTGAAAATGCTAAGAGCTGCAGATACCCCAATGGGTAACAGTGAGAAGCAGAGAAGGAAGCATCTCTCATTATCGATATCGCAGAAAGTGGAGTTATTGCAGAAGCTTGATCGTGGTGTGTCTGTGCGGTGTCTTACTGAAGAATATGATGTGGGAACTACCACCATATATGACTTAAAGAAACAGAAAGACAAGTTGTTGAAGTTTTACACTGACAGTGATGACCATAAACTAATGAAAAGTAGGAAAACATTGCATAGGGCAAAAAATGAAGATCTTGACCGTGTGCTGATTGAGTGGATTCGACAACGCAGAGGTGAACGTGTGCCACTGACTGGTTTGATGGTCATGAAACAAGCTAGAATATACCATGAAGAACTGAACATTGAAGTTGAGTGTGAATATTCAGAAGGTTGGCTGCATAAATTTAAGAAGCGTCATGGTATAAAATATCTGAAAATCTGTGGTGAAAAAGCTTCTGATCATGAAGCAGCTGAAAATTACATAGACAAATTTGCCAAAATAATATCTGATGAAAACCTCGGTCCTGAACAAATTTACAATGCTGATGAAACAGCTCTGTTCTGGCGCTACGTTCCTAGAAAAACATTAGCAACGGCTGATGAGAGTGCACCAGCAGGTTTTAAGGACGCTAAGGACAGGTTGACTGTTCTTGGGTGTGCCAATGCTGCAGGCACACACAAGTTAAAGTTGGTAGTGATTGGAAAAAGCCAACATCCGAGATGTTTGAAAGGTGTATGCAATTTACCTGTGCATTATTATGCGAGCAAGAAAGCATGGGTAACCAGAGGAATATTTTCTCACTGGTTCAATAACCACTTCGTACCAGCGACACAAGCGCATTGCAGGCAAGTTGGACTGGAAGAAAACTGCAAAATTTTATTGTTCCTGGACAACTGCTCCGCACATCCCCCTCCTGAACTTCTTGTGAAAAGTTATGTTTTCGGCATTAACTTTCCCCCTAATGTGACATCTTTAATACAGCCTTGTGACCAAGGAATTTTACGCTCCATGAAGAGCAAATATAAAGACGTTTTTTTGAACTCTATGCTTGATGCAATCAACAGAGGCATAGGAATCCAAAGCTTCCTGAAAGAGTTCAATGTTAAAAATGCCATTTACGCAGTTGCTAATGCTTGGAACGATGTTGACAAACCAACATTAATAAATGCTTGGCACAGACTTTGGCCTTCAACGATGTTTCATGAAGATGGACCTGCAGATGAAGATTTTGAAGGATTTCCTGTCAGTCAGGAGAAGATGATATCAAACCTCCTTACTTACGCCAAAGGTTTATCATCCGAAAGTGTAAATAAGTTAGAGGAAGCTGACATCGAAGAAGTGCTGAACATTGACAATGATGCACCTGTTGTGCATTCGTTGAGTGATGGGGAAACTGCTGAAATGGTGTTAAATAAAGACATGAGGATAGTACTGATGATGATGATGATGACATTGTGAACACAAGTGAAAAAATCCCCATAGACGATATGGTGACAATGTGTGATCAGTTAATTGCTGGCCTTGAACAACGTGCATTTATCAGTGAGCAAGAGATTATGCAAGTTTACTCAATTAAAGAGAGACTGCTTAGACAGAAACCAATGTTAATGAGACAGATGACACTGGAAGAAATCTTTAAAAAGGCCGTCTGTCGTAGTGCTGCTTCATCACTTGAGAATCCTGTTCCTGGCCCATCTTCAGATGTCCGACTCCAACCTGATGACGACGATGACAACACTGATGTACCCTCTTCTCCAAGATCCTCAAGCCAGATGTAATGTAACTTTACTGCATGTATATGTACAGGTATTTAGCTTAGTTTGTACCTGTATATGTTTGAAGTTTTACTGAATGTTTTCCTTACAAATAAACTGTACTAGAGTATTTATCCCTGTAATACTACAGTATTTATAGTCTTTATTTATCCCACTCAGTGTGAATACAGGTATTCATAAGGTTCGCTGCAGAAATACTAATGTGGTGGCTTACGGGGTGCTGCCCCGTAATACCTTCTGAAATCCGAAATTTTCCAAAATCCGAAACACAGCTGGTCCCAAGGTTTTCGGATAAAGGATAGTCTACCTGTATTTGACTTCTGAAGAAATCTCTTCACCCATTTGATTCTAAAGGATTTCTTCTTCAAATCAATATCTGAAAAATTGAGTCCTCCCTGATTTCTCCATCCAATGATGGTATTGTATGCCACCAAGGCTGGTTTCCCTTCCCATAAAAACCTCACACAAGTTTCTCGGATGGACTTTTCCGCCCACTCAGGAATATCCTCCACCGTCAATAAGTACCATAGCTTAGATAGCAGGAGAGCAGACACCATTGTCGCTCTTCCTTGCACTTTCAACCACCTTCTTTCCCATCTTCCCAAAATCTTTTTAATTTTCATAACCTTCGGTTCCCAATTTAATCGATCCACTTCATCCCTGTCTTTCTTGCACCCCATATGCACCCCCAGAACTTCCAAAACCTCCACCACCTTAAAGGGACATTCCCCCAACCCCTCCCTGCAACCAGGCATTGGGACTTACTATAATTCACTCTGGCTCCTGAAGCTCTACAATATTCCTCCACTACATCCATAGCTTTCCTCACTGACTCCCCATTTCTCAATGTTAAGGTTGTGTCACCTGCATATTGGTGTATCACCCACACCAGCCCAGTACTGGGGACCACAATCCCAACTACACCTTGTTTCTTTCGCATCATGTAACCTAATGGTTCCGCTACCAATGTGTACAACAGTGGGGACAGGGGACAACCCTGTCTCACTGATCTCTGTATTGGAAAATACTTGGATAAAAAACCATTACATTTAACGCAGCTAAATATGTTTGAATAAAAAATCCTTATCCACTGAATGAAATTTTCCTTGAAACCAAATGCTTCCAAAACCTTCAATAAAAACTCATGAGAGACCCTATCAAAGGCTTTCTCTTGATCTATCTTTAATACATAAGCCTCCCTCCCACTCTCTTCCATGAGCTCTATTGCATCTCGGATTGAGACCACAGAGTCTGCAATGTCCCGGCCTATGACTCCATAGGACTGAGAGGGCCAAACTATCTCCGGTAACACTTCCTTCAAACAATTTGCCATAACCCTCGCCAAGATCTTATAATCCACATTTAATAAATGTGATGGGCCTCCAATTCTTCAGATCCCATCTATCCCCTTTATTTTTAAATATAAGCTAAGCTTATGACACCTCTCCTCATAGATGGGGCCAGGCTTCCCTCAATTTTAATTTCCTTAAAAACTTCTAAGAGCAATGGACTTAAAATCTCAAAAAAATCTTTATAAAATTCTGCACTTAGTCCATCGGACCCTGGGCTTTTCCCCCCCTTCATTCCACTTATTGCTACTTTTATTTCTGCTAATCCTACTTCTTTGTCACACATGCTTCCCTCATCCTCCTTTAAACCCTCTTCAATAAAAGCAGTAACCTTCTCCATCGCCAAATTGGAAATGTCTTGTTTTGTATATAACTCTTGATAAAAGCTGCTAGCTGCCTCTAAAATCTCCCCACTTTCATGAATGATCTTCTCCCCAACCTTCAACTCTTCAATTAACGATAATCTCTGTCGCAGCTTCTCTTGCTCTAGAAAATATCTAGTGCATCTTTCGCCCTCCAATGCATCTCTAGCCTTTGCACAGAGAATAGCCCCCTTGCATTTTTCAGCTTGCAATAATTCCCACTCTTCCTTTAGCACCCGGAACTTAGTTTCAGCTCCCTTATCCCCTCCATCAACTGCTTTACAGACATCCGTAAACCTTTTGTTTATATTCTCCTCTTGATGCCGGTTAGCTGCCGCTCTCTTTTTCCCATAACGTACCGAAAAAACTTTTAGCTCTTATTTGAAATTGTCCCACCAAACTCTTCTTTCTTTCAAGAACAAAGGTTCCTTCCGAGCATTCTTTATTATATTTATAATCCCTTCTTTATAAGCAATTTCTTTCAGGTATTGATTGTTTAAAATCCACACCCCTGAACCGATCTTAACTCTGCTGTTCCTAATTCTAAGAACCAAAGCCGAGTGATTTCTAAAAAATACTTTTTTATAATAAATCTCCATCACCTCTGAACTTAACCCTTCCCGCATTAACACAAAATCTATTCAGCTCTGTTTTAAAACATCACCCACCCAACCTGTTCTGGAGAACTCACTTTTTATGGGGTTCCGGTCCCTCCATAAGTCTCTCAAATTTAAATTTGCCATCATTTTTACAATCATCCCTCTGGAGTTATCATCCTTAAAGGTCATCTGGGCTAAAATGTCCATCCGAGATAAAAATACATTAAAATCCCCCAATATACAAGGATTTTCCACCTCTGCCGCTTCAGTGAATAACCCCCGAAAAAACTCGCGACGCTTGCAATGGTCATTCGGTGCATAGATATTAAAGAGATCGCAATTAAATCCCTCCATTTTTACCCTTAGCCGTAAAAATCTCCCCTCAGTGTCCTTGTTCACCAAGGCAACGTTCTCTTTTATGGACGAACTCACCAAAACAGCCATCCCTCTACGGATATTGTTTGCACAACTTGCAAACACCGCTCCCTTCCAAACCTTCTGAACTCTTGCAGACACAACAAGTCCGAACCTTTAAAACCCTGCAACAACTGCTGCAATTTCTTCTCACTCCTCAGTCCATTCACATTAATCGAGACCAATGTAATCATGGCTCCAAAGAAGGGAAGTATGCCCGATAATCTCCCCATCATTTAATCTCTGGCTCCTCCCTCCTCTCATGCTCCTTCTCAACTTTTCGGGCAGCTGTTGCTTTTTCCTGCAGCCTCCGGCTCTTTTTCACCTCCTGTTTGACCCCTCCCTGCTGTTTCAGCCTCTTCCTTGCATTAAGTTTGGGCCCAGGAGCTGCCCTTTCTCCCTCCTTCTGCCCCTCACTAACCTTTCCCTTTCCACATGATGCCACCCCACCCCCAACTTCCATGTCTCTGTCCCCCTCTAATTCCTCACACTCAAGCTCTTCTGCAACCCCCTGTGCCTGCTCCCCGTCAGATACATAATCCTGCTCCCCGTCAGATACTTCATCTCCCATAGAGAGTCTTCCTGCTATCGCAGTTTCTCCCACTGTGCCGCTCCCTTCGACCATATCTCCACCTCTGACCCTTGCACCATGTTCCCTCACTCCATGGGACAATGGCGCACCTAAATTGTTCCCTTCTGACGTCTCTATCTCGCCGATCCCATCCTGCTGTCCCTTTAAGGCTCCTGCCTCTTGCACCCTCTCCCCATCCTGCCCCCTTCCGTTCACCAAGATATCTGACTCCCCGCCTCTCCCTGGAGCACCCACATCCACCACACACCCCGCTCCCGCCTCCTCTCCCCCTGCAGACACCAGACTCCCCAGAGGGAGCCAAACTGCACTAAGGCTCGAGTCTGCACTCGACCCTCGCTGCCCACTGCTGTCTTTGTTCCCCTCCACAGCACTCGGCGTGTTTTCCGCCATCTCCATCCCGTTCTCCGCTCCGCCATCCTCTGCCTCTTCCTGTGCTCCTTTCTCCTTCATTTTACCGGCTGTGTCCTCCGACTGCACCGCTCCTCCGGCCGCCCAACACTCATCTGCTCCTTCTCCCATCTCCTCATCACTCTTATCGCTCCTTTCTGCCACACACTCACAGCGGGTGGAGCCTTTACGACACACCCCACAGCTCTCCGCCTTGCAGCTCCGAGCAATGTGTCCCAACTCACCGCAATTGTAACAATACAGGTCTGGACAGTTTCTTACGAGATGTTTATGTCCAAGACAATAATAGCACACCTTTACTTGGTTATCGTGCAGCACACGAAAGTACTGCACTCCTTCCAGTGTCTCGAACTTCATGCTGTACGACAATTACCTCACCTCCTCTGGGAACTGCAGCTTTACATACCGGGTTCCATCTGCTACCCGTGTTCCCGGATAATACCTCCTTTTTATTGCAGAACAAATTTTTATGTCCCACAATGATTTTTATGTCCCACGATGATTTTTATGTCCCACGACTCCAACTTCTTGCTTAGTACTTCGTCCTCAATGTAAACTGGCAAGTTTAAAAATGAAACCACCACCTCCTCTGAATATGGCAGAGTCACCTCCAAGAATTTCTCACCAACTTTCAGACTGAGTAACAGTCTTTCCACCTCCTCACGACCACTGACCGTCACCTCGAATCCCACATTTGGCTTAGGTCGGCAGGCAAAGCAGCTTCCCTCGCCACAGTCCTCATGAACCGCCTGGATAATATCCCAAGCTCGAATCTTCTTATCTTCACACTGCACCACCACTGTGTTTTCTTTACCAAACCTCCTGAGGTCCCGGCCCAAATCTTTGGGCCTTTTTTTTTCCTTTCCCACCACAGTTTCTTCCCTAATTAAATTCCTCTCGGGAACATTGTCCTCTGAGGGGCCCAGCACTCCGGACCCCTCAGCAGCCATCTGGCTGTTTTTGTGGGCCCAAAAGGCCCTAAAACCTGAAAACCAAACCCCAAAACCCACCACCAACTTTTTACAAAACTCCCTCCAACTCCCAGCTGCAATCAGGCAACCAGTAACACCTGGCTCACTCCTAGCCCCTCCCACCTAGAGAGTGCTACCCACTGAGCCACAGCTGACACATAAAGTTATTATTGGATCATGTAAAGATGAGCTGCAGACTGGTCACTGGTATCCAGGAAGTGCCACTTTGTAAATGACCACTACAAGTTGTACACAAGCACACTGAGTGACTCAGCTTTTGATTGGCGAATCTGTCCCTCTTGCCAACTACTATTCTGTTACACTGTGCTGCCTCCTCAAACCATGTTTTAAATGGTGGTGAATCTTAATAATTATTTTCAAAGATTGAAAAACCTTACCTACTGTTCAATAGCAATGACAGAATTTGTTACACAGTACAACAAATACAGTATTTTTAGTGGAAAAATTCACATAAAATACACTCCACTGTAGTCTGTAGCTAGCGTTTATATAGAGATATAGTGGGGAGAAATTCAAAACCCCACCACCTGTTTTGCACCTAAAAAATGGATGGGAGTAGTTGGAAATTGAGGTGGGGAGGGCAGAGAAGAGAAGGGGGAAACCTTGGCCACCCCATTGATGACCAAGGCCAACATATTCAAGTAGGCTTGTAAATGTGTGAGCAACCCGCCTGCCTGAAACTGGCATACGGCTGCTTAAATATGCAAAGAGGAGTTCTATGCCTGCTGTAGGCCCTAGTTGCAAAATTCAGGTACAAATGAGTGGGGCGCGAGTTGTGCACACTCCACCTAGTTGTACCAGGCGTTCAGTGGCCTAACATTGGTCCTTAAAGGGACTACCGGAGATGCTCAAAAAATCCACAGGAGATTTGGAGTTTTTAGTTTTGTGGGACCAGGAGAAGAAGGAGTGCTCCTCTTGGGCCCACAAAAAATCTCCGGCTCCCTGCTGACCCATTCAAGCCCCTCTGAGAATCAACATAGAAGCCGGCCAATTTCCCACCCAACTACAACCGGCGAGCTGCACTGGGGTGCCTATTTGGTGCCCGCTGCTCGATGAGACCATTTAAATGAGGCCCAAATCTGAATTTGGTTTGTGGCTCATGCCGGCACGATTCAGCAGGCACAGTAGTCGATCTGCTGACTTCACGCTTCTTTTGGCTGGAAGTTGCATTTCTAGGCCATATACTGTAACAGACAATTCACAGAAATCACAGAAACCTCACAGTGCAGATAGAGGCCATTTCGGCCCATCGAGCCTGCACCGACACATATCCCACCCCCGATCCCCGTAACCCCTACACCAACACACATCCCACCCTATCCCCGTAACCCCACGTATTTAATCCCCCTAACACTAAGGGTCAATTTTATCATAGCCAATCAACCTAACCTGCACATCTTTGGAATGTGGGAGGAAACCGGAGCACCCGGAGGAAACCCACGCAAACACGGGGAGAATGTGCAAACTCCACACAGACAGTCACCCGAGGCCGGATTCGAACCCGGGTCCCTGGAGCTGTGAGGCAACAGTGCTAACCACTATGCCACCGTGCTGCCATAGCAATTAAATGACATATAACCATAAGAGAACATCAAATCAAGCATTAGCAGTGAAGTAACAAAACTTACATTTTTCTTTTTGGTTATGAATCAATTAGAGTCCAAGGCCTCGATTTTCATTGGGCCGTGAGGCGGGCTTTTAGGCGTACGGGAGGTTAAAAATCGCAAAACCTAGGGGTCGCAACCCCGCCCCCCACCCCCGGCTGGTTCCCGCCTCCACGCCATTTTAACCTAGGTATGTCTGATTGACCTGAATCAGTCCCGCCTGCAACAGGCGGGACTGGTCTTTAGGGCCCTTAAGCAGCACTGACTGGCCTTTATAATCCCATTTTAACAGGCCCTTGCCTGTTTAACCCTTTTCCCACACAAAACGTGCCTGGTGGGGATGATGCCTGTGAAACCTGGCGTGAACACTATTGGCTTGCTGACTATCAGCTGCAGGTCCAACATTAAAGAGGATTTTTGATCAGTCATCATTTGCAGGTGGCAGGACTTTGTTGTCTCAGGCCTGGGGGAACTTTTAGAAGGCATAACCACAGCTGTGGAAGTTTGGAGCCTCACACACTTCTCCCATGCGACCTCCTGCGAGACCCCTCTCGCCACCCTCACTCAGCGCTTCCTCAACTGAGGCACCGACCAGAAGCATGGGAGGCCTTTTTTACCTTCCCCTCTTGGCATCAGAGGACCTCCAGCCTCATTCGCAAAATGACACACGCCACAACTGCAGAAGTTGCCATCAGAAACTTTATTTACAATAACCAACTCATGGCATTTTTAAAATAAACACAACATTTCACCCAAGTGACTACCCTTGTGACTATTAGTGCTTTATTTTCCTCTTACGCATGCTCCTACGTAGTGGTTCCCCTGTGGCTTCAGCAGATGTGGAGGCCCCTTGCTCACTTTCCTGCTGCTCCTGTCTCGACACCTTTGGCGGGCGTCCTCTGGGATGGCGAGCCTGTGAGGGCTCGCCAGCAGTCTGCTGCTCCTGCGGCTGTGCAGGGGTTGATACCTCTATCTCCGTTGGGTGTGGACTCCGGTGGGGCTCTGACCGAGGGCTCTGCAGTGGCATGGAAGTGTGAGCGCTTGGAGAGGAGCCCCCACTTCCTTGCGGTCTGCCACCAACCTCCCTCTCATGGGTCAGGTCCCCCTCAGTGCCTGCAAGTGGCTTGAGAGCAGCTTCCTGCACATCAGGGGGGCCATGGGGACCCATTTCTACAATGGCAGTCCTACTCATAGAAACATAAAACATAGAAACATAGAAGATAGGAGCAGGAGTAGGCCATTCGGCCCTTTGAGCCTGCTCCGCCATTCAATGAGATCATGGCTGATCATCCAAATTCAGTACCCTGTCCCTGCCTTCTCCCCATATCCCTTGATCCCTTTAGCCTTAAGAAATATATCCAACTCTTTCTTGAATATACTTAATGAGCTGGCCTCCACCGCCCTCTGTGGCAGAGAATTCCACAGGTTCACCACTCTCTGGGTGAAGAAATTCCTCCTCATTTCAGTCCTAAATGGCTTACCCCTTATCCTTAGACTATGACCCCTGGTTCTGGACTCCCTGGCCATCAGAAACATCCTTCCTGCATCTAGTCTGTCCAAGCCTGACAGAATTTTATAGGTTTCGATGAGATCCCCTCTCAATCCTCTAAACTCCAGTGAGTATAAGCCCAATCGACACAATCTCTCCTCATATGTCATTCTTGCCATCCCAGGTATCAGCCTGGTGAATCTTCGCTGCACTCCTTCCATGGCAAGAACATCCTTCCTCAGGTAAGGTGACCAAAACTGCACACAATACTCAAGGTGTGGTCTCACCAAGGCCCTGTACAACTGCAGCAAGACATCCTTGTTCTTGTACTCGAACCCTCTTGCTACGAAGGCCAACATACCATTTGCCTTCTTAACCGCCTGCTGCACCTGCATGCTTACCTTCAGCGACTGGTGCACAAGGACACCCAGGTCTCTTTGCACTTCCCCTTCTCCCAATCTATTGCCATTCAAAGGGCCTGCCATGAAGGTCTGGTTTCTCTGTTCAATAGCTGACCATCGCTCCTCCAGAGATGTCAGTCTATTCTGAACACTCACCATGTTTTCAACACTCTGGCGACTTAGCTCCTCCATGGCCGTAGCCATCCTCTCTACTGTAGCCATCCTTTCCACGGAGGTTGCCATCCTTTCCATGGTGATGCATTCATGCGCCAATGACTCCACAAAGGCTCTGCTCATGTTCGCTATGGACTCCTTCATTCGCTCCACACTCGCAGCGACCCTAGAGACAAAACCTGCCAGAGACTCCTGCATCTGTGCCTGGAGTTCCATCACCTCTGAACTTACGGATGGACCCAGAGGCAGAGGGTCAACATGCAGCTGAGCCGAGCTGGCAGAGTCCTGCGCCCTCCGACTAGGACTCTCCACTGCTGTCCCTTCTCCACAATCTGCTGATGCTCACTTGTGAGCTGTGATACACCAGGTGACAACTCTATGTCCCGAAGGTCCCACCAAGGTGTGAGTGTCTGCGCTGGTGCTGGGTGCGCTTATTGCTGATGACGCTGCGCCCTCAGAGGTTGCAGATTCCTCTGAGGAGTCTGGCTGCTCAGGCTCTTCCTCCTGCACACTGGGGACGGGGGCTCTCGATGGTCCTGTGGGGGAGTCAAGGAAAAAGTGAGAGATGTGATGCCAAGGTTACATGCACATTGCATTCTGCAGATGATCATAAGTCCATATGATGCAGCTTCAGAATCATTATCAGCGACTCATGCAATGCCAATGAGAGAGATGGAAAACTATTCTGTCACCAGCTTGCAGGGATGCTCCTGCCTGTCCTTCCCCAACATCCACATCTCGGTCAGCCCCGGCAATCTCCAGGACGCCTTCCTCCCAGGGGGTGAGCTGGGCTAATGAGGGCAGCCCTCCTCCTGTCCTGGCTCACTCTCTCCTGTTGTGAGCTCTCTTTTCCTGCAATGAGGGAGACAAGTGGAGGTTGAGTGAGAACGAAGGAGTGAGTGCAGAGATTGCATACCATAGATACTTAGAAGGAGACAAAAATGGAGTGAGGTTGCAAGACCAAGGGCCCTCCCTGTGTGTTGTCAGTTGTGTTCAAAGCATCAGAGTGAGACGGAGTGTGAGGGCTGCATGGTGGCACAGTTCTGTGAATGTGAGCATATAGAGAGAGGGAATGGGTAAGGGTGCATGGATGTGAGTGTCTATAGGGATGTGCAGGAAGAGATTGCTAAAGCTGAGTGCTGGTGAGGAAAGGCAATGGGGATCAGATTGAGGGTGATGGAAACATCATACAGTACTTATCCAGTGCGAAGGTGGTCATGGAATCTTTTCCTGCACTGCAACCACGTTCTTCGTGTTAGCCCCAAGGAGTTGACTTGACCTGCCACCTCTAGCCACACAGCCTTGGTCTGGCTGGGAGGCCTCTTCCTCCCTGAAGAAGGGAAGAAGACCTCCCTGTGGGCCCTAGCACCATCCAATAATGCCTGTTGTGAAGCCTCATCAAATTTGGGCGCAGATCTGGCCCTCCCGCTGGCCGTTCCTCCTGCAGGCTCCTGTGCCATCTTAATGTGGAAGGTTGGAAGCCTGCAGAGGAAGCAAGGCTTGCTGTGAACCTTAAAAGCAGCAGCAATGATGACATCATATTCTGCGACTATCTGACTGGAAATACTCAATTGCCAAGGGTTTCCACACGTTGGAAATCAATTGGCCAATTGTGTTAAATTTGCATCAATCTCACAGACCCATTTACAATCGTGTCGGAATCACTAAATTCGGGGAAACCGCCAATTCCCTGCACCTAAACGAAAATCGACCCCCAAGAGTATGGATAGATTTTTGGATTCTAGGGGAATCAAGGGATATGGAGATCGGGCAGCAAAGTGGAGTTGAGGTCAAAGATTAGCCATGATCTTACTGAATGGTGGAGTAGGCTCGAGGGGCCGTATGGCCTACTCCTGCTCCTATTTCTTATGTTCTTAATGACAACCAATGATTTTAATGTAATACCTGTAATGTTTCCTTCATGAATGGTACACTCTGTAATCTTCTTTTGTAATTGTACATTCCTTGTTTGGTTGTTATGACCTCTGTTTAATTATATTCTCTACTTCCAGCAGTAATGTTTAAATTCAGGGAAACAAATATGCATATGTGCACTTCATGCAAGACACACACATAGACAAAACTATCCTATCGGTAAACCTGTGTCCTCATCAAGAAAGTTGATTATCTTGAAACTATTGGTGGTGCTAGGCAGTTGTCTAGTATTAGCAATGGGTTTGGAAACATTCTGTATAAAAAAATTAAATGAGATTCTTCAACTTTGCAGCTGAAACCTAATGAAGGACTAAATGAGATGTATAGTAAACACATTTGCAAGTTGCATGTAAATGTGTTCCAATGAGATTTAAGTTGTTGCATTTGGCCCCAATATTTACTGGGGCAGGATTACCAAGCGTGCAGGGTTGGGGGGCAGGTGTTCTGGTCAAGAAACCTGTAAGTCCGGGTTTCCTTGAATGCTATGGAGTTTTGACTCCACAGTATGCGTGCTTTATTTTCAACAGGATCCCTGGCCAGAAGCCAGCTTGATTGACAGGCTTGGCTCCCTGTCAGGACGCTGCAGAAGAGGCTGCAATCCAGGAGCAGGTAGGTTTCCTGCTGCTAAGAGATTGTGGGGGGATGGGTGGCTGCAGAGTGGTTTGGAGGGTTGGGGGAGGTGATTGCAGGGTCGGAGACAGATCGGGGGCAGAGATTGGGGGTCGGGCGGTGATCATGGAGGGTCAATGATCTCGATGGGGGTCTGATTGTGGGGGGGGGCGATCATGGGAGGTGGTGGTCCGATCATAGCGGGGGAAGCAGGTTAGCTTGGGGGGCTAGGAGAATCTAATCCTGCTCCTCCTAGCCCACAAGCATTGCTCTTCCACGCAGCAGTCCTCACCTCCCTTTAGCTGCTGAGTTTCCCAAGGCCCAGGAAACTTGGCTGGCCAAGGTTAAACTTAAAATGGAGCTAAAATGTGAGGCACACAGCCTCAGTAAAATATTTAAATACCTCCTGGAAATAGGTTGGCCGCCCGCCTCCCCACCCCCGTCCTGCCTCCGTTAAAACCGGAAGCGGGTGGGTTCGGTTTGGGTTTAAGATTCTTAAATATTTTTACGTCCCACCCTACCCAAACCCACCCATTTTTGGGGGTTAAAATTCCTTTCTAAACTAATGAAAAGATATTTGTCACTTTTACATGAAGACAGTTACAGATTAAGAGGGGACCCAAGAACTAACAAATACACGGATTGGTCACACTGTTAAGTTAGAAATGTGGGTATTGTGAGAGAAATATTATACCAAAACAGGTTGTGGTACAGAATTTGATTAACAGCCTGTGAAATCCTGTCAATAAAATGAAATTGGTCTTCTGTCAGTCCGTGAGTCTTCTGTGTGTCAGCTGAAGCATCCTCGCCTCTGAGTCAGAAGGTTGTGGGTTCATGTTTCACTTGAGCACAAAAATCTAGGCTGACACTCCAGTGCAATACTGAGGGAGTGCTGTGCACAAATTGGCTGCCTTGTTTCCTATATTACAACAGAGACTACATTTCAGGAAAGTACTTTGTTGGCTGTAAAGTGCTTTGGGTTTTCATGAAAGGCGCTATATAAATGCAAGTCTAATTATATTGAATGGAGCAGCTTGTTTCCATTTTTTACTTAAACATTTATTTTACTTAAAAAACACCAATGGACAGTGGAATTGGCAGTGATTAGGAGCATGTTTTTTGGCCTGATCTGTTAGTCAGGGCACAGTTTACTAGGTGTGGCACAGCATTGCCAACACTCACAATTTTTGTTTATTAATTTTGCATTTTTTCCAATTTGTGCATTTTATGAGGGTAGAAAAGAGAGAAAGAACATTTTTCCTCGCTCCCTTCTATGTCCATGCACCTCACATATTAAAACAATGGTGTACAATTAATAAATTGTTAATGAACTCAAAAGTGTTGTCAAACTGGGAGATACCTAAAAGAAAGGCAAAGAAAACACATTTTTAATGCATTTGTAATGTTGATGGTGAGAAAAGGATTCATGCTGCATATGTTTCTTTTGGGTGAGATTAGATTAAAACTAAACAAACACAACGGCATTTAAACTCAATAAGGGCAGGAAACTCTCTAAATCTGTCTGCAATTACTTAGCCTCATCCCTCCTGAGGGCGTTGTTAAGAAAATAACAGCAATCATTATTTTAATAGTTAGGGCCAGTACACCCTGAACCGAGCAAGTCCATCAACGTCTGTGCTGTCTCTGGATCAAGTACAGTGACAGATGTTCTAGGCTCACTCTAAGAATAACATGAAGTATAATATGCTCCCAAGCTCATGGAGAGGCTTTCCTGATGATTACATAGTTTTTCTCCTGAAAGTTTTCCATTTTTCTGCATTTCGCTGAGTGAAATTACATCAGAAAAAAATATGAAAATGATGAAATTATGGATATTTTGCTAAGTAATAAAAAAATGTACTTTTTCCATGTAATCATTTTTATACTGAATTACCATCAAACAGAAAGTAGAACACATTTTCCAACATGAATTCAGCAAAACTGTAAATTATTTTTTAAAATATTATTAACGAGTAATCTAACAATAATATCATTTTCAGGAGAAAGTCTAACATCTAACTTCACTATTGGGAAAAACAAGAGTTATAATCTAATGCCACGCTATTCTTTCATAGATACATTTTACATAGATGTTGCACTTTTCTTTTTGTAATCTTTTCTGACCATGGGAGCTATCTTGTCTACTTGATCTCTTCCTGTAAAGATTCCTATCCATTCAACAATCTTTTACCAACTCAGAGCCAACCACCTATGTACCCTTTCATTGGTTGCTGTGGCTTTTTTGAATTTTCATAAGGGATTCAAAATGAATGGGCTGTCATACAATTAACTGAACAAATCACAAAGTCTGTCTTTGTTCAAGAGTAGCTTGGTTGCTCCCTTCAAGCCCACAGTTCAAAAACTAGCCTCAATTGACTTTTTAACATATGCATTGAATTTGCCTGATGCGTGGATAGTTTTTTTTTGAACTACAGCTGGCTTTAAACTCTTTGGCACCAAAATTCCTTGCCATTTTCAGCTTTTCATCTGTGCAAAATGGGGGCATCTTTTTGTTTTGATCAGTAAAATGGGGCGGACACCATTTCCACCAGTTTCCTGCCCTAAAATCAGTCCCCTTAGTTTCCTAACATGATTAGACCCTTCCCATAACTCATCCACTGAGTCCTGAGTGAGCTCATTATATTAAATAAAATGAGGGCCACTGTCCCAACAGGTCCAAATGTCTTGGTCTTACACTCGCAAGTTAGAATGGGATGTAAAGTGTACTTATTGCAAGGATCCACTGAGACAAGCAAAAGTGAGGAGTTTTTGAGCCTAAAAAGTTTTGAGAGTTTGAGTAGTGATTATTACAGTTGGGAATAATGTTTTGGAGCGTTTTTTTCTAGCTTTTTAGCCACACACTGACTCAGGAGCAGGTATGGCATTCCCTATGGTCATACCTTTCTGTGCCATTATAATAGAGAAAGAAGAGCAGCAGAGGATGGAGGAAAGGAGACTGAGGCAACACTTAAAGGGAATGCACCCCACCGGTGAACTACACAACCTAATATGGTCCTAATTTCAATCCCCTATCTGTGTTGGGGTAGCTGAATTCAGCTGGGTGTGCCTCAGCATTTCTGGGTTAGGAAAGAGGAAAATTGACCAGGGTTTATGAGAAAGGTCAAGCATGTAAAAAGACAATTTTCCCATTAAAATTGTACCGACAGGTCTTCAACTCACTTAGGTAACATTCAAATGCATTTTGAATACTCATTGTACCAAAAATAGATGTTTTTTTCTTTGGTTTTATATGACTTTTAATAGGGCAGTTTCATATCAAAAAGCCATGTCTCTGAAATGTCTGTTGAAGTTTCTATTGCTCTGAGACGGTTACTCTGTGGATAGCAAATCCATGGAACAATCATGAATAAAGTTTTGTAAGTTTATGTGTGTACCATCAATGTCTATGGGCTGGATTTTGTCATTGGGGCGGGCTGGGGTCGTGTCATCCAAATCGATGTGGGAGATTGATGCGATTTTCACATAATTGGGCAATTGAGTTCCAGCATGTGGGAACCCATGGCCCAATTCGTTTTTTCAGTCTGAAACTTGCCTCCGATGACGTCATCATTGCTGCTGCATTTAAGGTCTGCAAGAAGCCTTACTTCTCCTGCAGACTGCCAACCTTTTGGCCTTTGCAGTGAGAGGGACCTGGAGGCAGAATGAGCAGCGGGAGACCTAAGTCTGCTCCCAGGTTTGATGACATCGCCCTGCAAGCTTTGGTGGAGGGAGCAAGAGCTAGTAAGGAGGTGCTCTTCCCTTCTTCAGGGAGGAAGAAGCCTCCACAGCAAACGAAGGCTGTGTGGGTCCAGGTGGCCCAGGAGGTGAACTCGTTGTCCTCATCCGCAGAACCTGGCTTCAGTGCAGGAAGAGGTTTCATGACCTTCTGCGCACTGGAAAAGTGAGTATGACGTTGCCATCACCCTCAATCTGATCCCATTGCCTCTCCTCACCAGCACTCAGCTTTAGCAAGCTCTTCCTCCACATCCCACTTGACACTGACATCCCTGCACCCTTACCTGTTCCCTCTCTCTCTATGGTCACATTCACCTAATTATTCGACTATGCAGCCCTCACACTCCCTATCACTGTGATGCTATGAAAACAACTTACAAAACACAGGGAGGGCCCTTGGTCTTGCCAACTCACTCCATCTTTGTCTCCTTCTAAGCATCTATGCTATGGATTCTTTACACACACTCCTTCATTCTCACTAAAACTCCACTTGTCTCCCTCATTGCAGGAAAAGAGAGCTCACAATAAGAGGGAAAGAGCGAGGACAGGAGGAGGGCCACCCTCAGTAGCCCACCTCAGCCCTTGGGAGGAGGCGGTCCTGGAGATTGTGGGACTGGAGGACGATACGCAAGTGGGAGACGGACAGACCGGCACATCAGAGAAAACTGGTGACAGAATAGTTTTTCATCTTTCTCATTGACATTGCATGAGTCGCTGATAATGATTCTGAAGCTCTAACAGATAGACTTATGATCATCTGCAGGATGCAATGTGTATGTAACCTTGGCCTCACATCTCTGACTCTTTCCTTTACTCCCCCACAGGACCATCGCAAGCACCCGTCCCCACTATCGAGGAGGAACAGCCTGAGTCTCTGACTCCTCAGAGGAAGCTGCAACCTCTGAGGGCGCAGCGTCAGCAGAATTCAGCCAACCCAGCACCAGCGCAGACACTCACACCTCGGTTGGTCCATCGCGAGATAGAGTAGTGTTGTCACCTGGTGTATCACAGCTCACAAGTGAGCATCAGCAGATTGTGGAGACAGGGACAGCAGTGGAGAGTCCTAGTTGGAGGGCGCAGGACTCTCCCAGCTCGGCTCAGCTGCATGTCGACCCTTTGCCTCTGGGTCCATCCAGAAGAACAGCGGTGCTGGAACTCCAGGAACAGGTGCAGGAGTCTCTGGCAGGTTTTGTCTCCAGGGTCGCTGCGAGTGTGGAGTGAATGGAGGAGTCCATTGCGAAAAAGAGCAGAGCCTTTGTGGAGTCATTGGCGCATGAACGCAGCACCACGGAAAGGATGGCAACCTCCGTAGAAAGGCTGGCTATGGCCATGGAGGCAGTAAGTCGCCGGAGTGAGGAAAACATGGTGAGTGTTCAGAATAGAGTGACATCTCTGGAGGAGCGATGGTCAGCTATTGAACAGAGAAACCAGAGCTTCATGGAAGTCCTTCTGAATAGGACTGCCAGTGTCGATACGGGTCCCCATGACCCCCCTGATGTGCAGCAAGGTGCTCTCCAGCCACTTGCAAGCGCTGAGGGGGACCTGACCCATGAGAGGGAAGTTGGTGGCAGACATCAAGGAAGTGGGGGCTCCTCTCCAAGCGTTCACACTTCCATGCCACTGCAGAGCCCTCGGTCAGAGCCCCACCAGAGTCCCCACCCAACTGAGATCTGCGTCTCAACCCCTGCACAGCCGCAAGAGCAGCAGACTGTTGACGAGCCCTACAGGTTCGCAACCCCAGAGGATGCCCGCCAAAGGTGTCGAGACAGGAGCAGCAAGAAACTGAGCAAGGGGCCTTCACATCTGCTGAAGCCACAGGGGAAACACCACGTAGGAGCATGTGTAAGAGAAAGATACAAGGGTAGTCACTTGGGTGAAATGTGTTTATTTTTAAAATGCCATCAGTTGGTTATTGTAAATTAAAATTCTGATGGCAACTGTTGCAGTTGTGGCGTGTGTCATTTCGCAAATGGGACTTCCACGTTGAGGGCTTAGGATTACTTGCAGTTGTCAGTATGGTGGTCAGAGGGCTAGGAATCCTCTGGTTCTTGGCCATTGTCGATGCTCTGGTAAGAAGCTGCGAGGCCAAAGTGCTTGATTGGCTAGGCTAAGCAAATCTGGCCAAGATGAGTGCGTTCCTTGCATCC
The DNA here is from genome assembly GCF_052327205.1 of Somniosus microcephalus. NCBI lineage: Eukaryota > Metazoa > Chordata > Chondrichthyes > Squaliformes > Somniosidae > Somniosus > Somniosus microcephalus. The sequence continues at coordinate 155,635,126 of NC_140993.1, read as the reverse complement.
CGGCCAGCAACGTGGTCGCGCGCTGGCGCCTTCTGGCCTGTGCAGCTTCAGGTGGGTGCGCATCAGCTTGGCGCTCCTGTTGTTGCTGCTGCTGTTGGTGGTGCTGTTGTTCATGGTTCTGCTACTGCCACGGCTGGTCTTTGTCCTCATCTGATGTCCAGGAGGAAAGGAAATAAATGGTTCCCATGCTTCTGGTATATGCCTCAGTTGAGGAAGTGCTCAGTCAAGGTGGCGAGAGGGGTTTCCCAGGAGGTCACACTGGAGATGGGTGTCAGGCTCCAAACTTCCACAGCTACGGTTATGCCTGCTAAAAGTTCCCCCAGACCTGAGACAACAAAGTCCTGCTACCTGCAAATGATGACTGATCAAATCTCCTGTTTAATGGTGTAGCTGCAGCTGATAGTCAGCAATGCAACTGTGCTCCCGCCAGGTTTCACCGTTGTGTTTCAGAGGAGACGTGAATCACATGGGAAACGTGTTAAAATCGGAAAGGCCTCTCAAAATGGGATTATAGAGGCAATTTAGTGGTTGTTAAGGGCCTATCCCGCTTCTTGGAGGCGGGACGGAGACGGGATCAGAAACCACGCATTTGGGAAAATTGCTTAGAGGCGGGATGGAGGCGGGGTCGGGCCTGCCCACCACTTTTTGCAATTTTAACACCCCACACGCCTCCATTCCCGCCTCCTCGGGCCTGGCAAAATCCAGCTGTGTCTTTCTGAGAGTTTGATGACTATTTAAAACAGTTAAACCAGTTTGTATCTAGAGTTAATTTTTTGGAATATATATTATTTCACCCAGATCTTTCTACTTCAATGTACTATTTTATCTCAAATAACTGGACAGTAGTTTTAGCCTGTATGCAGTGGTCTAACGTTGTGGTATTTTCCATTGTTTGAGGTAACATATGAATGTAGCGGGCATCTTGTGTCTTCTCCAGTAAGGAAATAGGGTTAATTGTTAGTCCTGGGCTACACTAGCCCAAATTTGACAGAAAATAAAATTGTAGCTTTTAGTTCATTGAATAGTAATGAGAAGCAGGAACCTTGGCAGTTTCGAAAAGCAGTATGTGAGACCATGCCAAGGTTCCTGCTTCTCATTATTGTCCAATTATCCCTACCAATTACACATGTATGATAGCGGGTGAGGACAAGATAAATCCCCAGGACCTGATGGCCTACATCCTAGGGTTTTGAAAGAGGTGGCTATAGAGATAGTGGATGCATTGGTTGTCATCTTCCAAAATTCCATAGGTTATAGAATGGTTCCCGCAGATTGGAAGGTAGCAAATGTAACCCCACTATTTAAGAAAGGAGGGAGAGAGAAAATGGGGAACTACAGACCAGTTAACCTGACATCAGTAGTAGGGAAAATATTAGAATCTATTATTAAGGATGTGGTAACAGGGCACTTAGAAAATAATAATAGGATTGGGCAAAGTCAACACAGATTTATGAAAGGGAAATCGTGTTTGACGAATCTGTTAGAGTTTTTTGAGGTTGTAACTAGCAGAATAGATAAGGGGGAACCCGTGGATGTGGTGTATTTGGATTTTCAGAAGGCATTCGATAAGGTGCCACACAAGAGGTTATTAAACAAAATTAGGGCTCATGGGATTGGGGATAATATACTAGCATGGATGGATTGGTTAATGGACAGAAAACAGAGTAGGAATAAACGGGTCATTTTCAGATTGGCAGGCTGTAACTAGTGGGGTACCGCAAGGATCAGTGTTTGGGCCTCAACTATTCACAATCTATATCAATGATTTGGATGAGGGGACCAAATGTAATATATCCAAGTTTGCTGATGATACAAAGCTGGGTGGGAATGTAAGTTGTGAGGAGGATGCAAATGGGCTTCAAGGGGATATAGACAAGCTAAGTGAGTGGGCAGCAACATGGCAAATGGAATATAATGTAGAGAAATGTGAAGTTATCCATTTTGGTAGGAAAAATAGAAAAGCAGAGTATTTTTTAATAGGTGAGAGATTGGGAAATGTTAGTGTTCAGAGGGACCTGGGGGTCCTTGTACACAAATCACTGAAAGTTAACATGCAGGTACAGCAAGCAATTAGGAAAGCAAATGGTATGCTGGCCTTTATTACAAGAGGATTTGAGTATAAGAGTAAAGACGTCTTATTGCAATTATATAGGGCCCTGGTGAGACCACACCTGGAGTATTGTGTACAGTTTTGGTCTCCTTTACCTAAGGAAGGATATATTTGCCATAGAGGGAGTGCAACGAAGGTTCGCCAGACTGGTTCCTGCGATGGGGGGATTGTCCCATGAGGAGAGATTGAGTAGACTAGGCCTATATTCTCTAGAGTTTAGAAGAATGAGAGGTGATCTCATTGAAACATACAAAATTCTTACAGGGCTTGACAGGGTAAATGCAGGGAGGATGTTTCCCCTGGTTGGGGAGTCTGGAACCAGGGGTCACAGTCTCAGAATAAGGGGTCGGCCATTTAGGACTGAGATGAGGTGAAAATTCTTCACTCAGAGGGTGGTGAATCTTTGGAATTGAATTCTCTACCCAGATGGCTGTGGCGGCTCAGTCATTGAGTATATTCAAGACAGAAATCGATAGATTTTTGGATATTAAGGGAATCAGGGGATATGGGGACAGTGCAGGAAAGTGGAGTTGAGGTAGAAGATTGGCCATGATCTTATTGAATGGCGGAGCAGGCTTGAGGGGCCAAATGGCCTGCTCCTGCTCCTATTTCTTATGTTCTTAAGATCAAGCTTTGCTATGATGCCCTCCACAGTAAAATAGCTTGCCAAAACACTCTTGGTTCACCCATGAGGAATTGGTACTGGAGGGTAACAGTGCCCATGGAACAGCATCCCAGTAAAACCCAACACCTTTAGTAGAGGGAAAAAGGGGGAGGGGGGCAAATTGAAAAAAAACAAGGTTCCAGTCTATATAGAAAAGGCAAGGGGGGAAAAATTCTGTATCGCCCCGTTTGGGGCGCCATTATCGGCCATGCGCAAAGTTTAGCGCCTGGCGCTAATTATCGCCTCCGACAGCAAACTTGGCTTTTATCGCCCCTGGAGGTGATTGGAGCGCTAAATCAGGTACTGTCTTAAGGCGCAAAGGCCGAGCAGCAAGGCGCTACCTCAGAGCGCTGACGAAGCAAGGAAGGGCAAATCAAAATGAACCTGCAAAGTGCTGCTCAGTACCCAAAACTCCTTCACACAGCGTTGAATCTCTCCAGAATTCTCTCTCTCTCTCAGAATGCGTGGTGCAAAAATGTCACCAACAAAAAAAGGCAGGAATCGGTCACCATTAAATAGCGCTCCCCCAGTCCCTTCCTGACTGCAAAACGCTCCCCTCAACCTGTCATTGCTAGTGGCAGGCGGTAAGGCAGGGGGCGCCACTCAATATCTGGTCCCGGGTGCTACCGGGGCGTTGCGCACTCGACTGACGTCACGATCTGCCGGCGCAGGAGATCGTGGTGGTAGTGTTTAGTGCCGCCGCAAAATGTTTAGTTAATTTCGCGAGCGGTGCAAATATTGCCGCACCCGGGCGCTAGTTACTTTGCGCCCCATTAGCGCCCTCTTAAGGCGCTAAGGGGAGGCGCAAACAACTGAATTTTTCCCCCAAGGAGAGCTAATCCAATTTGTTACTAAAATGCAGACCCCCATCAGGGCCAACGTGTTTCACTATCTCCAGTGTTATAATAGGTGACTTTTAAGGATACTGCAGCTTAAGCTGTGGCTGCTGTGAATCCCATTGGCCATGGCATTGCACGTTGACATCGTACTTTGTTTGAATGTCCCAATCTATTGAAAACATTGAGCAGTCAATACTGCCAGTGTTCACTGAGTGGACTTGTCCCAAGGACCTGTCAACAGGAATTATGTTCCCTGACAACAGAGCCCATGTTGTGAAGGTTACAGGGGGTTATGACCACATGAACTGTGTTGTACACTTTCGAGTCTGGCGGTCTGTAGTTTTCTCCATTAAACATACTTCAGTTTCAAAACTTCTGGGCTCTTGCAGAAACATTTGCGCATATTTTCATTTCTTGGCAAAAGCATGACTTGAACACCATTCATTTCAGGAGGTATTGACAAGTGGAACTCAACCACCTCTGTGGCAAAAAAAGTACTGCATATCATATCTTCAGATACCAAGGTAGAAGGACAAATGTAAGAAGTCACACAACACCAGGTTATAGTCCAACAGCTTTATTTGAAATCACAAGCTTTCGGAGCGCTGCTCCTTCGTCAGGTGAAGTGGAAAAATGCATAAAGACACAACTTATATAGTCAGAGAATAATGTCAAATGTTTTCCTGGCTGACCTGTTTGGACACCATTCACACCTTTGATTGCTGTGATTATCCCTCTGCCGAGGTGTGATAAATGGCAGTTGGCAAGATTACCTGTAAACATTTGACATTATTCTCTGACTATATAAGCTGTGTCTTTATGCATTTCTCCACTTCACCTGACGAAGGAGCAGCGCTCCGAAAGCTTGTGATTTCAAATAAAGCTGTTGGACTATAACCTGGTGTTGTGTGACTTCTTACATTTGTCCACCCCAGTCCAACTCCGGCATCTCCACACCAAGGTAGAAGGAGATTAGTCAAGTATAGACTGGTCATTAACCAAGACTCAGGAGAAAAAGCTGAAGCTATTTGCAAGCATCTGTGATGTGAACTCTGAGACACTCTGTCAGCTGTGTCATTCCCTCATAATACATACTTCCGTGGATTACAGAAAGACGAAAATGATTTTCTGTCCAATATTAACACTCAAAAATCAGTAACTTTTTTATGTACAGAATAATGAGTAGTTGGGTTAATATTACATGTAAAAATGACGCTAAATTGTTATATGGTAATGCATGATGTGTGCAATATTTTGGGGAATTTGGACCATGACGTAATTTCTGAATTTGAAACGCATTATTTTACCTTGGGAAATAGGTCAAAGACCGAGTTGTGTGTAATATATGTGAGTGTGCATATTTAAAATTTTTTGCAGAGACCGTGAAAAGAGGGTGTTATATATTGCATGTTATGTGTAAAACTAGTGGTATTTACAATCCAGAACCCAAAAAGGAGTTTCACATACCTAATTGATTTTATACTGCTTGGGTGAGGTACTAAGGTGTGATTGGCATCTGTGCAACTGCAACTCCACACCAACAATCTGTCAATGTACTTCAGGAGAGGAGGAGAGAAAAAGGAGGAAGAAAGCGTAAGGTTTAAAAATGTCCTTCTTTCAGTCAGAATTACCCTGTAGTCAGTGTGAAGCCCAAGCAGTGTGAGACTAGCTCCTTGATATGCTCTTAGCACAAGTCATAGCACAAATCAGTGACTTCCAACCACAATTATGCTACAGTTTATACATTGATGAAATGTGAAAAACAAGTCATAAATGTGGAATCTGCAGTATAACTGTTCCATAAGAAAGTTAATAAATGTCTTGTATTGAATATTGTTTAATAAAGAAATAAAAGATTTGCTTTTACACATCATTTTCATGACTTCAGGACGTCCCAAAGCACATTACAGCCTATGAAGTACTTTTGAAGTGCAGTCACTGTTATAATGTAGGGAAAGGCAACAGCCAATTTACACACAAGGTCTCACAAATAGCAATTAAATAATTGACCAATTAAACAGTTTTTGGTGTTGTTTGAGAGGATAAATATTAGCCAGGACACTAGGAAAACTCCCCCACTCTTCTTAAAATTGTGCAATGGTTTTTTTGCATCCACCTAAGAGGGCTGACAGGACCTCAGTTTAACATCTCAAAAGACAGATAACACCTCCAATAGTGTAGCACTCTCTCAGTAGTGCACTGATGTATCAACCTGTATTATATGCTCAAATCCTGGAGTGGGGCCTGAACCCACAACCTATTGACAGAGGTGAAAGTGCTACCATGAGCCTAGGCTGACATATTGATGTTAAAGATGAAATTAGAGGAATAATAAAATGTATAAATTATCTCGATCAGGGGTTCTCAACCTTTTTGCTTTTGAAGCCCCACGTCCTCTCACACAGAACTCACAGAAACCCCACAGTGCAGATAGAGGCCATTTCGGCCCATCGAGCCTGCACCGACACATATCCCACCCGATCCCCATAACCCCTACACCAACACATATCCCACCCTATCCCCGTAACCCCACGTATTTAATCCCCCTAACACTAAGGGTCAATTTATCATAGCCAATCAACCTAACCTGCACATCTTTGGACTGTGGGAGGAAACCGGAGCACCCGGAGAAAACCCACGCAAACACGGGGAGAATGTGCAAACTCCACACAGACAGTCGCCCGAGGCCGGATTCAAACCCGGGTCCCTGGCGCTGTGAGACAACAGTGCTAACCACTATGCCACCGTGCTGCCTATAAAAATTCCACGGACCCCCTGTAACACAACACAACTATTTTTCAAGAGTGGCTCCTGTCACGTGGTAAAAACAGCAGCAAATCTGCGCACAGCAAGATCCCACAACAGAAAATCAGATGGATCACCATATACGATGTGCACCTAAGCTCCAGGCTCACTTCCCAATGCAGAATAGTGTACTTTATAAAGAAGGTCAACTTTTATGGCTGTCCGCACCTCTTGTGAGTGATGCCCCGGCACTCGGACTCGGAACCGCGAGCTCCTGGTGGCAGCAGACAATTTGATCAGCTGCCCATGCCGTGCTTGGCTCTGCAAACAGCTGCCACAGACAAGCAGCGGAAAGCCGCATATAAGAGTGAAAGGTGAAGTCAGCCGAGCATTCATTGACACTCTTCGATTAATTCTCGGCCCATTTCCCCACAAAACGGACATCAAACTCCACCGACCTGTTGCTCCGCTTACCTGATTTAAAGATGGTGGGCAGGAGAGTGGACATGCGGCCTGCCGGGAAATAAACCCACTGCCAACTGGCACTAACAGATCGGAGAGAGGAGGGAATGGGGTCTCCACTGCTCCAAAAAAAAGTGCAATTCAGTGCACTGACATGAGGTTGGGCTGATGTGGTGCTGCAGAGGACCCCTGGAAATCTTCTCGCGGACCCTCAGTTGAGAACCCCTGATCTAGATAACATACAGTAGAATGTCACTAAATTAGTTGGGATTGGCCAAAGTTTGGATTAGCTGGGGGTAATGTTCAAGCTTGCTGCCTGGGTAGTAACCTGATGGAGCAGATCACCCGCTCGTTTATAAGCCGCCCAATTTTCATCCCATTGATTTTAATAGGACGAACATCGGGCAGGTTCTACAACAGTGAGTAACCTGCTCTCCAGGTTACCACCCAGGCAGCGAAGTTAAAAATTACGCCAATTAACTTGTTTGGATTAGTGACTTATGTATCCATGTTACTTGTGGCATTTGGATTAGCAACATTCTACTAGATTCAGAAAATGAAGTGGAATAAACTAACCTGCTCATGTTTTAAAAGCTTAACTGCACCTATCTGTGCTTACATCTGCATTCCAATCTATGCTGCCTTTTAAAATATTACCATTATTATTAAAGGTGTGGCTATGTTTCAATAATTTTTCACTGGTGTTCAGGATATGAATCATTGGGTCTAGTTTCAAAAGACTATTTCTGGAGCACATATGTAAATATATTTTTCATGTGCCACATTTTCAGACTACTTACTGCAGGTGCAGCAGGCTTCAGAGTTATAAAATTATTTTAAAATGTTGGCAGACCTGTTGCTTCCCTTGTTGCGGAAATTTTGTCACGGCACTCCAGCTTGATGTATAAAATAAGGAAAAGCAGCCTCGAAAATCTGTGGGCCGCGCTCTCAGCAACTATGGTGGAATTATGCTCACTGGTGACCTCTAGTGCTGACTCCTCGGAGTTTGTGGGGTCAGCGGCAGAGCATCTAAATTACATGAGGCAGATGAGTGCCTGTGCCAGTGGGTGCATCTCCGGTGCTTGTTTGCCTATGCAGCCAGAACATCCGGCACCTGCCTACCATTGGGGTTTGGGGCGACCCAGCTCCCCCCCACAATCCCCCCCAGACTCCAGCTATGTCCCCTTGTGTTATTATCAAAAAAAAAATTAAAAGTTATCCTTTTGTTTGGGGTCCAGGTTGCTCCTCTTCTCTGAACCCTATGATGGGGCCCACTTATGTCAATTTGGAGGCTGGTTGGCCCATGGTGTGTGTGCCAGCTGTTTGAAAGAGCTATCCAATTAGTCCCACTCCCCTACTCTTTCCCCATAGCCTTGCAAATCTCTCCTTTTCAAGTATATTTCCTATTCCCTTTCGAAAGTTACTACTGAATCCACTTCCACCACCTTTTCAGGCAGTGAATTCCGGATCATAACAACTGATCTCCCAGCTCTGCCCCCAACTGCATCCCTGATAACATTGGCCTGTAAGGAGCAGGCAAATGTTCCGCCTTTTAAAAGGCAGGCTAGAAAATCCCAGATTAAAAATAGCAGAGACCAAGCACAACTGGGTCCCTGCCATTTATGGTCAGTTCTGTCAGTCAATTTGCGCATGGTCCCTTTAAGGACGTCATCAGACCTGCTTCCTTCAATTGGTCAATAAGGTGCCACACAAGAGGTTATTAAACAAAATTAGGGCTCATGGGATTGGGGATAATATACCAGCATGGATTGAGGATTGGTTAACGGACAGAAAACAGAGAGTAGGAATAAACGGGTTATTTTCTGGTTGAAAGGCTGTAACTAGTGGGGTACCGCAAGGATCAGTGCTTGGGCCTCAGCTATTCACAATCTACATCAATGATTTGGGTGAGGGGACCAAATGTAATATATCCAAGTTTGCTGATGATACAAAGTTGGGTGGAAATGTAAGTTGTGAGGAGGATGCAAAGGGGCTTCAAGATGATATAGACAAGCTAAGTGAGTGGGCAAGAACATGGCAAATTGAATATAATGTGGAGAAATGTGAAGTTATCCACTTTGGTAGGAAAAATAGAAAAGCAGAGTATTTTTTAAATGGTGAGAGATTGGGAAATATTGGTGTTCAGAGCGACCTGGGTATCCTTGTACACAAATCACTGAAAGATATCTTATTGCAATTCTATGGGCCCTGGTGAGACCACACCTGGAGTATTGTGTACAATTTTGGTCTCATTACCTAAGGAAGGATATACTTGCCATAGAGGGAGTGCAACGAAGGTTCACCTGGGATGGGGGGATTGTCCTATGAGGAGAGGTTCAGTAGACTTGGCCTATATTCTCTAGAGTTTAGAAGAATGAGAGGTGATCTCATTGAAACAAACAAAATTCTTACAGGGCTTGACAGGGTAGATACAGGGAGAATGTTTCCCCTGGCTGGGGAGTCTAGAACCAGGGGTCACAGTCTCAGAATAAGGGGTCGGCCATTTAGGACTGAGATGAGGAGAAATTTCTTCACTCAGAGGGTGGTGAATTTTTGGAATTTTCTACCTCAGAGGGCTGTAGAGGCTCAGTTGTTGAGTATATTCAAGAAAGAGATCGATAGATTTTTGAATATTAATGGAATCAAGGGATATGGGGATAGTGCAGGAAAGTGGAGTTGAGGTAGAAGATCAGCCATGATCTTATTGAATGGCGGAGCAGGCTCGAAGGGCCAAATGGCCTACTCCTGCTCCTAATTCTTATGTTCTTATGTTGTTATGTAAACTCAGTGGGCGAGCTTAACAAGTCCAATCAATGTAAAATCACTTTGGACAACGGGCTGGAGCCAGCAGCGAGGTCAGGACCTGCCACCGACCCCGGCCGCACCGGACCCGCCGAGGTAGGGGAAATCGCGGCCTTTGTGATGCAGCTGATAATTGCAGTGTTATCTAGTTCTGCCCCAAGTCCCAGAATAAGCTACAGTATGTAGCACATGTTCTGTGAAAATTGTGCGTGATAGGTTGGAGTAGTAAATCTGAGGAAGAATCCTGTTGCACCAGTTTATGGTCTGAGCCATTTGCCTGGCTAAACTATAAAGAGATTATTTCTTGGCAGAGAATTTGGAATTTACTAGAGAAACACAAAGGCAGTTATCCAAATGACTGAATAAATCCACATGCTCGAAAGAATAGTGATACAGAGCAGCCACCTAGTAACTTCAGATTGTTTCCATTCAAAGGTATTTGCCACAGGTACAGTAAATATCAAGGTACAGCAGGCACTGGAAAAACTTGGTTTGTATCAGGTCTCTCATTAGGAAAGTTTATCATTCGACAAATTTTATGTATATAAACGATATCTACTACAAGTAACTATTCTGAAGAAATTAGTATAAGTACTTAATTTCCTTGTAATAACAACAGAAAATGCTGGAAAAACTCAGCAGGCCAGGCAACATCCGTGGAGAGAAATTAGAGTCAATGTTTCGGGTCAAAACCCTTTATCAAGACTTCCTTGTGTTCTTTATTAGTGATCTGATATTGTGCATATTCCAGACTGTCTTAAAGTTTCTCAATTTTTTTTGAAATGATCTTTTACAGAGCATTGTGCAAGAGATTCTTATAAAGCTATTTACATAACAACAATATCTTACCTTTATATGGTGCCATTACCATTAAAAATGATCCGAGGAACATCACAAGTTAAAATAGACAAGGAAATAAACACCGCGGTAGCAAGGAACGATTAGGAGAGCTGACCGAAAGCTTGGTCAAAAAGATGGGTTTTGCGAATGCTTCTAAAGGCGGAGAGAGAAGCGGTGAGGATTAGGGAGGGAGTTCAAGAGAGTGGGGCCAACGTGGCTGAAGGCTCTTCCACCAATGATGGAGCAAAGGGAGGGGGATGCACAAAAGGCCAGAGTCCAAGGACCAAATGGTTTGACAGAAGATATAAGGCTGGAGGAGGATGCAGAGATAGGGTGGGAGAAATCATGGAAGGATTTGAAGATTTTAATTTTAAATTTAACATGCTGCATGATTCGGGGCCTCTGTGTGTCATTGAAGACAGAGGTGATGGGCAAGTGGGACGTCATGCAGAACAGACTGAATTTTGGACAAGTTGAAGTTTCTTGAGGATGGGGTGCCAACAAGGAGAGCATTGGAATAATTGGGTTTGGAAGTGACAAAAGTGTGCATAGGGGTTTTAGCAATGGAGGGACTGAGGTAGGGGCAGAGACAGACAATGTTGTGGAGGTGACAATAAGTGATCTTGATGATGGATAGGATGTGGGATTTGAAACGTAACTCTAGGTCAGAGAGGATGCCAAGGTATCATACAAGGGAGTAGAGTTTATGACAGGAGCCAAAAGCGATGGCTTCCCAATATTCAGATAATTGAAGACTTGATCTTGAACAGCCAGCCTGACAGTGCAGAGATGGTCATGCAGTTGAAGGAGGTGGGTGTTATTAACATACATGTTGAATTGTGTGGAGGACACAAAGAATCTCCAAAGGGATATAGATAAGCTAAGTGAGTGGGCAAAAATCTGGCAGATGGAGTTTAATGTGGGAAAATGTGAGGTTATCCACTTTGGTAGGAAAAATAAAAAAGCTAATTATTATTTAAATGGGGAGAGATTACAAAATGCTGAGGTAAAGAGGGATCTGGGGGTCCTTGTACATGAATCACAAAAAGTTAGCATGCAGGTACAGTGAGTAATTAGGAAGGCAAATGGAGTGTTGGCCTTTATTGCAAAGGGAATGGAGTATAAAAGTAGGGAAGTCCTGTTACAACTGTACAGGGTGTTGCTGAGACCACACCTGGAGTACTGCGTACAGCTTTGGTCTCCTTATTTAAGGAAGGATATACTTGCATTGGAGGCAGTTCAGAGAAGGTTCACGAGGTTGATTCTGGAGATGAAAGGGTTGTCTTATGAAGAAAGGTTGAGCAGGTTGGGCCTATACTCATTGGAGTTTAGAAGAATGAGAGGGGATCTTATTGAAACATATAAGATTCTGAAGGGGCTTGACAAAGTAGATGCAGAGAGGATGTTTCCCCTCGTGGGGGAATCTAGAACTAGGGGGCATAATTTCAGAATAAGGGGGCACCCATTTAAAACGGAAATGCGGAGGAATTTCTTCTCTCAGAGGGTCGTGAATCTTTGGAATTCTCTTCCCCACAGAGCTGTGGAGGCTGGGTCATTGAATATATTTAAGGTGGAGATAGACAGATTTTTGAATGGTAAGGGAGTCAAGGGTTATGGGGAGCGGGTAGGGAAGTGGAGTTGAGGCCAGGATCAGATAGATCAGCCATGATCTTATTGAATGGTGGAGCAGGCTCGAGGGGCCAAATGACCTACTCCAGCTCCTACATCTTATGTTCTTATGAAGCTGACGCCATGGCTGAGGATGATGTCACTGAGGGGCTGCATGTGGACAAGGATAGATGCTTGGGGGGCTCCAGAGGCGGGGAGAGAAGCCATTGCTGGAGATATTCTGGCTGCATTTGAATAGGAAGGAGTGGAACTATGCAAGAGAGGCCCACAGAGCTGGACACCAGAGGAGGAGAATGGTACAGTCATACAAACAGTGCAGAGAGGAGGATACAGAGCAATAGTCCAAGATGGTCATGTCACAGAGGATATAATTTGTGACTTTGGCCAGAGCCTTCTCAGTGCTGTGAGAAAAATGGAAGCTGGACTGGAAGGATTCAAACGGGATGAGGCAAACAATGGCCCAAATATTTATGGGAAAGCGGGGAGGGACGGGGAGATGGGGGTGCAGTTCTGATGTTGGGTGACCACAAGAACTGGTTTTCCTCAGGTCCTGCCAAATTTAACGTCAAGACCTGATTACCATTTTTGAAATCCATTTCCCGGTCGCAGCCAGCCAGGTTGGTTGTCGGGTGGTTAGGCCTGCGGCACCAGACCGCAGCTGGGAATTGTAGAGGTGGAAGGGAGAGATTGGGCGCTGGGGGGGGGTGGTGACACATCAATGGAGGGACCCAGAGAGTTTGGGGGTCAGGGGGGGACATCGATGAGGGGGCCTGGAAGATCAGGGGAGGAGGGGAGAAGATTGTGGGGGGCCGGAGAGAGCGGGGGAGGAGGGGAGAAGATTGTGGGGGGCCGGAGAGAGCGGGGGAGGAGGGGAGAAGATTGTGGGGGGCTGGAGAGAGCGGGGGAGGAGGGGAGAAGATTGTGGGGGGCCAGAGAGAGCGGGGGAGGAGGGGAGAAGATTGTGGGGGGCCGGAGAGAGCGGGGGAGGAGGGGAGAAGATTGTGGGGGGCCTGGAAGATCAGGGGAGGAGGGGAGAAGATTGTGGGGGGCCGGAGAGAGCGGGGGAGGAGGGGAGAAGATTGTGGGGGGGGCGGAGAGAGCGGGGGAGGAGGGGAGAAGATTGTGGGGGGCCGGAGAGAGCGGGGGAGGAGGGGAGAAGATTGTGGGGGGCCGGAGAGAGCGGGGGAGGAGGGGAGAAGATTGTGGGGGGCCGGAGGGAGTGGGGGAGGAGGGGAGAAGATTGTGGGGGGCCGGAGAGATCGGGGGAGGAGGGGAGAAGATTGTGGGGGGCCGGAGGGAGCGGGGGAGGAGGGGAGAAGATTGTGGGGGGCCGGAGAGAGCGGGGGAGGAGGGGAGAAGATTGTGGGGGGCCGGAGAGAGCGGGGGAGGAGGGGAGAAGATTGTGGGGGGGCCGGAGGGAACGGGGGAGGAGGGGAGAAGATTGTGGGGGGCCGGAGAGAGCGGGGGAGGAGGGGAGAAGATTGTGGGGGGCCGGAGAGAGCGGGGGAGGAGGGGAGAAGATTGTGGGGGGCCGGAGAGAGCGGGGGAGGAGGGGAGAAGATTGTGGGGGGCCGGAGAGAGCGGGGGAGGAGGGGAGAAGATTGTGGGGGGGCTGGAGAGAGCGGGGGAGGAGGGGAGAAGATTGTGGGGGGCCGGAGAGAGCGGGGGAGGAGGGGAGAAGATTGTGGGGGGCCCGTGGAGAATATCATGAGAGCATCGGATCGCCGTGAGGGAGGTGGGGTGAAGTCCGATCACTGAGGAGGTTACCAGGTTTGATAGGTAGGCCAGGGGGAAGCACGCCTGCTCCTCCTGGCCCACAAGCTGTGCTGGAAAAGCACTTATCTCTTCCATGCAGCAGTCCTCACCTCTCTTTAGCTGCTGGGCTTCCTGAGGCCCGGGAAACCCAGCCGGCCAGGGTTAAAGCTGGAACAGGCACGCAATCTCATTAAAATATTTAAATGAGGGACCCCTACTGGGAACAGGTTGGTCACCCGCCACCTTCCCTCCACCCCCGTCCCACCTCCGTTAAAACCAGAAGTGGGTGGCTTGGGTCCGATCGAAACCCACCCAATTTTGGGGGTTAAAACTCTCCCCTGTGAGGATCTTAAAAAAGGAAAGCCAGGTTAGAGACTGTAGCTGGAGAGCACAGATAGGTCGAGGATCAGTGTTTAAGAGCAGGCATCCAGTGCTACAAGTGCTGCCACATATAAATCAATGTCTACAGCAGTGTGTCCCAGCAAAGACCATCTGTGTTCTATCATAAAGCAGCTGTAAAATGACTGTGAATATAAGCATACAACCAGTGGAACTCAAGCAGTAGTACAGGCCCACAGAACATTTCCTCAGGTACTTCTCTTATTTTCTTAATTTTTTTGTGATCCAGAAATGCAGCTGCAGTTCTCAAAGTCTGAAGCAATCACCTGCTCCAATGACTGATTCTTAACAAAGCTACATGGTGTGACTTTTGCAAGACTCCAGTGGAAAAAATCTACTGACTCACTCCAGACTTTTTCCACACTTTCAGGTCTGACAACACCATGAATAAGAAAACAGACAAAGTAGGCAAGTGGGAGTTTGATTAACATCCTCTGCTTTATGTTTTGGTTATGGCAGAAAATAAGAGCCAGATCAATGCCCAATTTGGCTCTCATCTGCTCCTGTTAGCAACATGATTCAAAAAACCTCACTTAGGCAAAATCCACCATTTTAGTGAGTTTCCTAAAGTTAGCGGCTGGAAGAAACACTTTGGGCTGGATTTTCTCAATGGGAACGAGTTGGAGGCGGGACTGCTGCTTGTCGTGTCAATGTCCTGCCTCCAACATCTTCTGGCCAACCAATGGAATTTTCCCCTGATTGACCATGTTAAGCCCGCCCTGTGGGCTCAGCAGGCCAATTAGGGGGGAAGTCACTGACAGCATGTCAGATGTTGACGTGCTCTATCTGTCAAGACTTCTTGAAAGAAGAAATGTCAGCGTTTGACAGCTCTTTGAAGCTGTCAAGCACTGACATTCCCTGTAGTTTGATGAGCCCTTATGATCAGGACTCATCAAACCTTTCAACTTTGTTGATTTCAGATGGCTGTTAGTTCAGAGGATCCAACAGCCAGTCTGTGAAATCGACAAGGAAGATGTCGGGACTCCCGATCCAGAGCGGATGTAGGCTGCAGGCAGAAACCAAGGTAAGTGAACATTTTTTAAACTTAACATTCATCTTACATACTTACCACTCCACACTTGCACCCATCACTCACCTCTACATCTTACTTTCAGGTCCCTCTGACCCCCGCAGACCTTTCCCGCCTCGAGGAGGCGGGACCCGAAGCAACACATCTTCCCGCCTCCTGGCAAAAGGGCACGGAGGCGGAATGGGGGTGGGTTTGCCATCCACCTGCATTTTCTGCTACTTTACTGGCAGTCCCGCTTCCATACCTGCCTCCTCAGGGCTGAAAAAATCCAGCCCTTTGATTTCCCTCTCCTATTGCAGTAAACTGCGATAGCAGCAGAAACAAAGGGGGAAAATTCGGTATCGCCCCATTTGGGGCGCCGTTGTCGGCCGTGCGCAAAGTTCAGCGCCTGGCGCTAATTATCGCCTCCGACAGCAAACTTGGCTTTTATCGCCCCTGGAGGTGATTGGAGCGCTAAATCAGGCGCTACACACCTGTCTTAAGGCGCAAACGCCGAGGAGTGAGGCGCTACCTCAGAGTGCTGGCGAAGCAAGGAAGGGCAAATCAAAATAAACCTGCCAAGTGCTGCTCAGTACCCAAAACTCCTTCACACAGCGTTGAATCTCTCCAGAAGTCTCTCTCTCTCTCAGAATGCGTGGTGCAAAAATGTCACCGACAAAAAAAGGCAGGAAGCAGTCACCTTTAAATAGCGCTCCCCCAGTCCCTTTCTGACAGCATAACGCTCCCCTCAACCTGTCGTTGCTAGCGGCAGGCGGTAAGGCAGGGGGCGCCACTCAATATCCGGTCCGGGGCGCTAACGGGGCATTGCGCACTCGAATGACGTCGCAATCTGCCGGTGCAGGAGATCGTGGCGGAAGTGTTTAGTGCCACCGCAAAATGTCTAGTTAATTTCGCGAACGGCACAGACATCGCCGCGTCCGGCCTCTAGTTGCTTTGTGCCCCAATTGGTGCCCTCTTAAGGCGCTAACGGGAGGCGCAAAGAACTGAATTTTTCCCCCAAAGTCTGTGGTGGCTTGAACACACGACCATTGCCAGTCAGATTGACTCTCATATTCCTAGAGCTTTCCTACTCCTGCTTCTACCACAGTTGACCTGGTTTGTGAATCTCTTAGGCTCTTTTTAATTTGGTCAGCCAAGTGTCTGATACACCTGGAAATCCCAACACCACTGCTATCGGCAAAACTTCTTCATAGTTTTCAGTCATCCAGGGAGCTTCCTTTTTGTGAAGGGCCAATACGGCTGGGAATATGCATTTGTAATACAAAATTCTGTTCCCTAGCCTAAAAAGGCATCTTGAAAGAGAGATGGAAGTACCTAGCATTGATTTCCAAGACCATAAAATGGGCGAATGCATTGCCATCTTCCTCCTGACCATAGCATGATCACACACTGTACCCCATTGAACGATTGATATGCATCAGTAATTCCTTTATATAAAATATTACAAAACTGGCCAAGTAAAATGTTTTTATAAGTCTGCACACCATGGGGGTAATTTTCAAATTCGCCGCATGGGTGCTTGCCCATTGTAGAACCTGCCTGAAGGTTTACCTTTGATTTCAATGGGACGAAAATGGGGCAGGTTCTACAAAGGGCGGGCGACCTGCTCTGCCAGTTTAACACCCAGGCGGCAATGTTGAAAATTATGCCCACGTGCGTGCACACTTTCAGTCTTAAAAATATTTACTTCCCCAGTTTGCTAGTATTGTTGGATAGAAGAGCCTGGAACAGGCAAGTCCTTCCAAACCCCTTTGAAACTGCCCTGTATTATAAAAAGGTACAAAAGTATCGGTGGGCGCTACACAATTGATTCTGACGGGAACTTCCAGTTTAGCGCTCCAAGAGGGAAGTGGAGCACTAATTCAAGCGCTACCACTTCCCTTAGAGCACTAAAGGGAGCATGAGGGGTGGTTGCAGCAGAGCGCTGCACAATGTTCCGTGCAGCGCTGCCGGTTTTACAGGCTCCTTCCCTCCCTTAATGGGAAGGGCCAATGCTGCGGTCATTGAAGAAAAAGGCTGGGAATGGTCGTCGACGGCACCTGCGATATGCGCATAGCAGCCCCAAGCACTCTAAGAGAGTACAGGGCTGATCAATCGCAGGCTGGAAAAAAATCAAAATACAGCATACTAGGGACATTATTAATTTTGGCGTGCCTGACCACCACTGCCTTTAATTAGCGCACCCCAAGCGGCCAGCTGAGGTGACAACGCCTCCTGCAGCTGCCGTTGTTGACGCCCGGCGATGCTGTAAGGGGTGGAAGCAAATTTTACATCCAGGGCGATAACGGGGCGCTGCGCACTGGATGATGTCATAATCTCCAGGGTGCAGGAGATCGAGGCGGTAAGTTTTAGCGCCAGCGTTAACCCGCCATGGAAGTTGGCAGGCGTCAGTAATTTACCAGTCGGTAAGCCCTTAGCACCCTGTTATCGCACCCAGAGGCACTAACAGAAGGCACAAAGGAGGCCAATTTCTCCCCCTCAATGTTTGACACCACATTAACAGAAACTTTACATAAACATTGGATAAAACACTCAACTGCCTACCCTTGTGTGTTGTTAGTTGATATGATTGCACTAGGATGAGGGTGAGTGTGAGAGGTGGCAGTGATAATGTAGATAGAGAGGGATGGGTGGAGGTGCAAGGTAAGTTGATGTGAGTAAGGATGTGCAGGAGTAGGTTAGGGAAGGCAGTGTGATGGGGATGTGATGAGAGACACAGGAGGATGAAGGTGAGTGTGGCATGGTACTAATATTTTGTGATCCAATGAGATCATTGAAATGTTTGTGCCACTGCACCCAGGTCCTCCTGACAACATCCCTGCTTGTGACCGCCTCTGCAATCTGCAACCAGGCTGTGTTGGTGTCCTGGGGAGGTCTCTTCCGCCTATGGGAAGGGACAAGGACCTCCCTGCGTGCTGTGACTCCCTCCATAAGCCATATGGAGAGAGTCATGGGAGAGCCTGGGTGCAGCCGTGCAACTCTGTGCAATGATTGTCAGTGTTTGCAGTACCTCAATGCTGTAGAACACTGACAGCACAAACGTCAAAAGTAAGGTGGCCATGACACATCATGAATTGCGGGGGAGGCTGTCGAGAGCCAGGCTTGGCTTTCCAGTCGAGGTGGTCCAGCGAAACGGGCTGGCAACAGGCAGTGCGCAGACCCTTCCCGGACAGCGGCGGGCTAGAGCCCGACCGAGCGGCACAGCAAAGGGCCGAGCAGCGTCGACGGGGGAGAGAGAGAGAGGGCAGAGCGCACAGTGCGCAGCTGGTGTTCAGGGGCTGAGCAGCGTCAGAGAGAGGGAGAGAGAGATGCGCAGAAACCCGCGAGGCGCCGCCATTGCCACGAGAACCGCCGGGAGCGGCGTTGGCAGCAGCGGGGGAGGAAGGAAAGCGCGGGAGACGCCATTTTAAGCCATTGGGAGACGTCATTTTAAACCACACCCAAAATGCCGAAGAGTGGCAGTATCACCGCATTTGACAATGAAGTCGAAGATTGGACTACATATGTCGAACGAATAGAGGTGTACTGCAAGGCAAATGAGGTGTCAGATGACAAGAAAGTGTCGGTATTGTTAAATTTAATGGGTGCAAAGACGTATGGTTTATTACGAAATCTAGTAACCCCAACGAAGCCAATGGAAAAGAGTTTTGAAGACATAGTAATGATACTAAAGGAACATTTAAACCCCACACTGCTGCTGATAGCAGAAAGATTCAAGTTTCACAAACGGAACCAGCATAAGGATGAAAGCAATGCTGATTATTTAACAGAACTGCACAAACTATCGAAACACTGCCAGTTTGGAGCGGGACTGGCAGATACCTTAAGGGACAAGTTTGTGTGTGGCCAAGGAACCCAGAAACGGCTTTTATCTGAAAAGGACCTTACGCTGGAAAAGGCTTTCAGCATTGCGGTATCATATGAAGCAGCAGCACGGGGCACTGCAGAGATACAACAGAGACCGCAAGAATATGGCACAAACGAAATGTCATATGGAACAGAGAAGTGCTATCACTGCGGCAGAACAACACACAACCAGAATGATTGCTGGTTCAAAGACAAAGGCCTAGAAATTGGGTTTTGGCTTAGCCAGGGCTTTAGCGCCGGAAATTAGTGCTGGCGCAAAGTCCCCTGCGCGTGCCAAAAATTCAGTGGCGCCGCGCCCAAACGGCTGCCGGCGCTACTGAAGGGTCTTAGCGCCTGGAAAAGGGCGCTAACTGCCGTTTCGCGCCGTAATTCCGGCGCTGCGGCACCCGATGCGGTGCGGCATGCTGGGGAAGTGCAGGCCTCCTCCTTCCGTTAAGGAGGAGCTGCCTGCACCCGGCTGCGGCCCGCGCAAATCTGCTTAAAAATGAGCCCGGCACCTCGGACAAGTGCCGGGCTTGCATCTGTTCCGGGGGGGGGGGGGGTGGGGAGAGAAGTCTGGGGAGGGAGCTGCGGGCAGGCGGCCGGCGGGAAAGCGGCCGGCCGCCGCGGGGTCTTTAATGCGCTGGCGCTAACTGCAGTAAGGCACCTCTGACAAAACGCTGGTTGCGGCTGCCACGGGCGAGGCGGCCGCAACTCAATTTCGGAGTTCGGGCGGGTTACCACGGCAACCGGGACGCTGCGCACACCGATGACGTCATCGGTGCCGGCGCAGCGCTACCGGAGCAACGCCGATTTAGGGCCCCAGGGAATTTCACTACTGGCCATAACTCCGGCGCAAGGCCCTCTAGCGCCTCAAATGAGGCGCTAAGGCTACTGAATTTTCAGCCGTATGTGTGCAGACAGTGTGGAAAAGTAGGACACATAGCATGAGTCTGCAGGTCGGGAAAGAAAACCAGCAATAAGAAACCTACCAAAGGAAAGTACAAGAAGGTACATAAGATGACGGAGAATAGTTCAGACGAACAAAAAAGTGATAACGACTCCGAAAGCAGGGAACTGAGTTGTCTGCAACTACATAATGTGGTCACAACGGAGGATCACCGAACCATTTGGGTCACTCTCAAGTTAGCAGGAGTCCAGGTAAAGATGGAATTGGACACAGGATCAGCCCTAACAGTCATAAACCGATGGGACTACGAGCGGCTATTCTCACACATACCCTTGAGAGACACAAAATTATTTTGAAGACGTACACGGGGCAAAAAGTCTACCCCAAAGGAAAAATAAGGGTGACCGTTATATATAACGGTAAGGAAACACCAAAACTAGACCTGTATGTATTGCAAGATGGAGGACCACCATTACTGGATTGGCATTCCATACAGGCACTGACTGTGGCTGACAAAAAGGATGACGACGTCACACCTGGGCGACTGTCAAAGATCCTAACTGGCGCGCAAGAAGTGTTCCAGCAAGGACTCGCAACACTAAAAGGCATGACAGCGACGATTAAAATTGAAGAAAACGCAAGCCCAAAATTTTTTAAGGCCAGACCGGTACCTTATGCGATCCGCCCAGCTGTCGAAGCAGAGCTGGAGAGTCTGGAACGTTCAGGTGTACTGTCCAAGGTAGACTGGAGCGAGTGGGTTACACCCATCGTCCCTGTGATGAAAAAGTCATTGAGCAGCACGCCTGGGGAACCAAGGAAGGTTCACATCTGTGGGGACTTTAAGGTAACAGTGAACCCGGTCCTTCACACCGTACAATATCCACTTCCGCGGATTGAAGATATTTTCGCCACGCTATCTGGAGGGAAACGCTTCACTAAGATTGATCTGGCCCAGGCGTATCTGCAAATGGAGGTAGAAGAAGCATCAAAAAAATACCTCACAATCAACACCCATAAAGGTCTCTACCAATACAACCGGCTGGTATTCGGGGTAGCATCAGCTCCGGCTATTTGGCAGAGGGCAATGGAACAAGTCCTGCAAGGGGTCCCAGGGACCCAGTGTTATTTGGACGACATCCTGGGCACGGGCGAAAATGACAGTGATCACCTTGCCAACCTGGAGCAGGTGCTCACTAGATTGCAGGAATATGGGCTCCGAGCTAACCGCCCCAAATGCGAGTTTTTTAGAAAACAGATCTCGTATTGTGGCCACGTTATCGATAAAGAGGGGTTACATAAGTCCCCAGAGAATATTGAGGCAGTAGTCAAGGCTACAGCACCGGAAAATGTGTCACAACTGAGGTCATTCCTCGGGCTGGTAAACTACAACCATAAGTTCTTGCCAAATTTGTCTACAATACTACACCCACTGAACACCCTACTGCAAACTGGGGTGCCATGGAAGTGGAGTGACGAATGTAGACGAGCTTTCCAGAAGAGCAAAACACTAATCACATCGAAAGAGGTATTGTCCCATTACAACCCGGCACTACCAATTCGGTTGGCATGTGATGCGTCACCCTACGGCATTGGAGCGGTGCTGTCGCACAAATTCTCGGACGGCTCAGAGAGGCCACTAGCCTTTGCGTCACGATCACTAACCTCAGCTGAGCGTAACTACGCCCAGATTGACAGGGAGGCCCTCAGCCTAGTGTGGGGAGTGAAAAAGTTCAATCACTATCTGCACGGGCAGAAATTCACCTTGCTGACTGATCACCAGCCTCTTGTCTCCATTTTTAATCCGAAGAAGGGCGTTCCGGTGATGACTGCGCAACGACTACAAAGATGGTCACTTTTTCTAGGGGCGCACCACTATGAGATTGAATATAAGGGCACAAAACAGCATGGAAATGCTGATGGGCTATCACGCCTGCCACTGCCTACTGCGGAGGAAGCACCAGCAGTTGATCCTGTCGAAATATTCCATTCGACTACAGTTGAATACCTACCGGTAACTAACGCTTGTATCGAAAAGGAAACCCGAAATGACCCGACACTGTCTCGGGTATATGATTTGACGGTGAAGGGATGGCCAGCACATGGCGACTCACTGTTGCCAGCATTCTCGACAAGGAGAGAACAGCTGTCAGTGTGCCGGGGGACCTTGATGTGTGGATCCCGAGTGGTAATTCCACCCAAGCTAAGGGATAGAGTGCTCAATGAGCTTCATGAGGGTCATCTGGGTGGGGTAAAAATGAAAAGCCTAGCCAGGGCTTATGTGTGGTGGCCGGGAATCGATAAACAAATCGAGGACCTGACCAAGAGCTGCTCAGGATGCCAGAAAGTCCAAAATGCACCACCACAGGCCCCTCTACACCCATGGGAGTGGCCCTCATCTCCATGGCAACGGGTGCATATTGATTTTGCTGGTCCATTCATGGACTCAATGTTTTTAATAGCCGTGGATGCGCACTCGAAATGGCCTGAGGTCATCAAAATGTCCTCCACCACCACGGAGAAAACTATTGCAGTCCTACGGACCATTTTTGCCAGGAATGGCTTGCCAGAACAGATTTGCTCCGACAACGGACCACAGTTTGTGTCCGAAGAGTTCCGGAGGTTCTTGAAAAAGAATGGGGTAAGGCATTACACATCCGCCCCGTATCATCCAGCCACAAATGGATTCGCTGAGAGGTTCGTACAAACCTTTAAGAAGGCAATAAAGGCTATGTACAATGACAACATTCCGCTGCAGCACAAGGTGGACAATTTCCTGTTCGCCTACATGCAGTCACCAACCAGGCCCCAGCCATGATGTTCTTTAACTGAAGGTTGAGATCTCGCCTGGATTTGCTCAGACCAAACGTACGAAGAGATGTTGAGAGTAAGCAATTCCAGCACATCCATGAGAAGCCAACAAGGAGCTTCAATGTAGGGCAACCAGTCTTGGCCCGCGACTACCGAGCAGAAAAATGGCAGCCAGGAACGATATGCACACGGCAGGGCCCACTAATGTACACAGTGGACGTTGGGGAGAGCATCGTGAGACGCCATGCTGACCAGATCCTAGAGTCACAGGAACAAGTCAACCCCATCCCTCGCCCATACGTACCCGGTGATGAACCCGACGTACAGGTCGCATCTACCCCAGAAACAGTAGCATCGGAAGCTGATGAACCAACCGATGGCAGGGGGCCAGAATCGCCTCCGCACCAAGAGCAAGACACTCGGGAAAGGTGCTATCCAGAAAGGATCAGAAAGCCTCACCAAAGACTGAATATATAAATAGACTATTTTCAGCTAATGTTGCATGTTAAAAGTGTTAATTGTAATTAGTTTGATATTTAATTGTTAAATGAGTGTTATGGTACTGTTAATCTAAAAGGGGAGGAATTGTAATGTTTTACAGCTCATGTATACTGCAGTACCGGCAGTGACCACACCTGTATATGGCACTGAGTAGTAATCTGTACAGTTCAGTTGCAGTGTGAGCCACGTTGAGTAAACACCTGTTGTACCGTTCTCCGCAGTCTGTGTCTTACTATACACGGACGCAACAAGACCCGCTTCCTCTAATTGGACCGGGAAATGCGCTGGGCGGGCTTATCAAGCCCTGTTAACGTAAATTCATTTTAGGCAGTGAGATGGAGCCAGCAGTGGGGCCGCGACCCACCACCAACATCGACCGGCCTGGGCCCACTGAGGTGAGCAAAATCCGGCCTTTAACTCTCCTGATGGCTAAATGGATAAGTGCACTGTTCACTGTATGGTTGTGGATTCAAGTCCCACTCCAGAGACTTGTGCACAAAAATCTAGGCTGACACTCCAGTGGAGTGCTGAGGGAGTGCTACACTGTCGGAGCTGCCGTCTTTCGGATGAAACGTTAAACCGAGGCCCTGTCTGCTCTCTCAGTGGACGGAAAAGACCCCATGGCACTATTTCGAAGAAGTGCAGGGGCGTTATCCCCGGTGTCCTGGCCAATATATATCCCTCAATCCACATAACAAAAACAGATTACCTGATCATTAGCACATTGCTGTTTGTGGGAGCTTACTGCGTGCAAATTGGCTGCCACATTTCCTACATTACAACAATGATTACGCTTCAAAAAGTACTTCATTGGCTGTAAAGCGCTTTGGGAAGTCTGATGATCGTGAAAGGCGCTATATAAATGCAAGTCTTTTTTGTATCATACAGACCAGGATGGTTCCAGATTCTGTCCCTGTTCTATGCTAAGTTCGATGATCTCAGCTGGGACAATACGAAGGGTGCTACTTCTGGCCCAGGGAGGGTAAACATTAGTTAACATCATGGGCTGGATTTTCATTGAGGAGTCGGGTAGGAGGCGGGACTACAACTTTCGGGGTTGTAGTCCCGCCTCCATCGAGTTCTAGCCAACTCACGCGATTTTGACTTGATTGAGCTTGTTGAGCCCGCCCAGCAGGCTCAGCAGGCCAATTAAGGGCCACCCGGCAACAGGTGACGTCACAGATTGATATTTCACCTGTCAAGACCTTTTGACAGATGAAATATCAGCATTTCACAGCTGTTTGAAGCTGTCAAACACTGACAATCTGTACTCCAGGTTAATTCCTTCCTCTCAGGATGATTTAGAGATCTCCCCGGAACAGAAAGTTGAATGCTGCCATTTTTGACAGCTCACAACCATTCTGCTTTCTGTGCCGGTGAGATGAGGGACTCCCGAGACCTGAAGGAAGGAAGGCTGTAAAGGTAAGTAAAGGTATGTAAAACTTCTTTAAACACTTTACACACACCAAACACACTTACCTTTGCACTCATGCACCCATCACTCACCTGAACACCGGACATCTCGACCCCTCCAAGCCCTTCATCCCGACGGCCCCCCTCACTAACTTGGCGTGGTTTGGAGCCGTCGGGAATCCCACATTTCAACAATGAAAATAGGGATTAGGCTAAAAACTGCCTGTTAACTACCTGTTAACAGGCAGTTAATTGGCACTAATCCCCTTCCCGCCTAGGGGAGGCGGGTCCCAGTGCGGGGTGGGTACCCGCCTCCGGGGTTGATTTTAACTCAGCCGTGAGGCAGGCTTTGAGGCGTGTGGGAGGTTAAAATCGCAAAAACTGGGGGTCGGGACCCCCCCCCCCCCGCCTGGTTCCCGACCCCGAGCCATTTTAACCCAGGCGTGTCTGATGGTCCCGAATCAGTCCCGCCTCCAACAGGCAGGACTGGTCTTTAAGGCCTTTAATCAGCAATAATTGGCCTTTATAATCCCATTTTAACAGGCCCTTGCATTTTTAAACCTTTTCCCACATAAAGCACGCCTGGTGAGGATCACGCCTGTGAAACCTGGCGTGAGCACTATTGGCTTGCTGACTATCAGCTGCAGGTCAACCATTAAAGAGAAGATTTGATCAGTCATCATTTGCAGATGGCAGGACTT
This sequence comes from Somniosus microcephalus, assembly GCF_052327205.1. Lineage (NCBI taxonomy): Eukaryota > Metazoa > Chordata > Chondrichthyes > Squaliformes > Somniosidae > Somniosus > Somniosus microcephalus. The sequence continues at coordinate 155,609,672 of NC_140993.1, read as the reverse complement.
TGTTGTTTCAGGCCTGGGGCAACTTTTACCAGGCTGAACCACACCTGTGGAAGGTTGGAGCCTCACACACATCTCCAGTGTGACCTCCTCGGAAACCCCGCTCGCCACCTTCACTCAGCGCTTCCTCAACGGAGGCATACACCAGAAGCATGGGAGCCATTTATTTCCTTCCCTTCTGGGCATTAGATGAGCTCGAACACTAGCCGCGGCACCAGCAGAACCAGGAACAACAGCAGCAGCAACAGGAGCACCAGGCTGCTGCTCATCCACCTGAAGCTGCACAGGCCAGAAGGGGCCAGCGCTTGGAAGTGGCTTGAGAGCATCTTGCTGCACATCAGGGGGCCTTGGGGACCCATATCTGCACTGGCAGTCCTATTCAGAAGGACTTCCATGAAGGTCTGGTTTCTCTGTTCAATAGATGCCCATTGCTCCTCCAGAGATGTCATTCTATTATTGAACACTCACCATGTTTTCCATACCCTGGCGACTTATCTCCTCCATGGAGGTTGCCATCCTTTCCATGGTGATGCGTTCATGCGCCAATGACTCCACAAAGGCTCTGCTCATGTTCGATATGGACTCCTCCATTCGCTCCACACTCACATCGACCCTGGAGTCAAAACCTGCCAGAGACTCCTGCATCTGTTCCTGGAGTTCCAGCCCCGCTGATCTTATGGTTGGACCCAGAGGCAGAGGGTCGACATGCAGCTGAGCTGAGCTGGCAGAGTCCTGCGCCCTCCGACTAGCACTCTCCACTGCTGTCCCTGTCTCCACAACCTGCTGATGCTCACTTGTGAGCTGTGATACACCAGATGACAACACTACTCTATGTCCCGAAGGTCCCACCGAGGTGTGAGTGTCTGCGCTGGTGCTGGGTGCGCTGAATTCTGCTGACGCTGCGCCCTCAGAGGTTGCAGATTCCTCTGAGGAGTCTGGAAGCTCAGGTTCTTCCTCCTGGACAATGGGGACGGGGGCTCTTGATGGTCCTGTGGGAGAGTAAAGGAAAGAGCTAGAGATGTGAGGTCAAGGTTACATGCACATTGCATATTGCAGATGATCATAGGTTCATCTGTTATAGCTTCAGAATCATTATCAGCGACTCATGCAATGTCAATGAGAGAGATGGAAAACTATTCTGTCACCAGCTTGCTGTGATGCACCCGTCTGTCCGTCCCCCACTTGCGCCTCATCCTCCAGTCCTACGACCTCCAGGACCGCCTCCTCCCAGGGGGTGAGGTGGGCTACTGATAGTGGCCCTCCTCCTGTCCTCGCTCGTTCTCTTTTATTGTGAGCTCTCTTTTCCTGCAATGAGGGAGACAAGTGGAGTTTGAGTGAGAATGAAGGAGTGAGTGTAGAGAATCCATAGCATAGATGCTTAGAAGGAGACAAAGATGGAGTGAGGTGGCAAGACCAAGGGCCCTCCCTGTGTGTTGTCAGTTGTTTTCATAGCATCAGAGTGATAGGGAGTGTGAGGGCTGCATAGACAAATAGTTAGGTGAATGTGAGCATAGAGAGAGAGGGAATGGGCAAGGGTGCATGAATGTCAGTGTCAAGTGGGATGTGGAGGAAGAGATTGCTAAAGCTGAGTGCTGGTGAGGAGAGGCAATGGAGATCAGATTGAGAGTGATGGGAACTTCATACTCACTTTTCCAGTGTGCTGAAGGTCATAAAATCTCTTCCTGCACTGTATCCAGGTTCTGCGGGTAGCCGATAAGGAGTTGACCTCCTCTGCCACTTGCAGCCACGCAGCCTTAGTCTGCTGGGGAGGCATCTTCCTCCCTGATGAAGGGAAGAGGACCTCCTTGTGAGCTCTTGCCCCCTCCACTAAAGCCTGCAGGGCAACGTCATCAAAACGGGGTGCAGACCTCGGTCTTTCTCTTGCCATTCTGCTTCATGCTCAATGTATCAGCAAATGCCAAAAGGATGGCAGCCTGCAGAAGAAGCAAGGCTTGTTGCAGACCCTAAATGCAGCAGCAATAATGACATCATATTATGCGACTTTCTGACTGGAAATACTTATTTGCCAAGGGTTCCCACACATTGGAAATCAATTGGCCAATTGAGTTAAAATTGCATCAATCTCACACACCCATTTAGATTCGTGTGGGAAACACCAAATTCGGGGAACCCGACAATTCCCTGCACCTGAGTTAAAATCGACCCCTTCAACATTAAAAATAGGGATTAGGCTAAAAACTGCCTGTTAACTGGCAGTTAATTGGCACTAATCCCCTTCCCGTCTCGGGGAGGCGGGTCCCAGTGCGGGGCGGGTACCCGCCTCCTTTGAAACTGGCATGGAGGCGGGTTGGGTGCGGGATGGGTTCATGCCCCCGATTTCGGGATTTTAACCCCCCACACGCCTCCAATCCCGCATCCATGGCCCAATGAAAATCCTGCCATATTTGTCCAATTTGCTGTCAAGTGACTTTGGCTTGATAGTGTCCATATGTGGACACTGATTAAGGACAGGATCAGGCTTAGCTGTGATGCCTCCCATGCTTGAATGACCTGCCTACATTCACATTCTTGGCTTGCACATAAAGAATGTGAACCTGGATGAGTCTCGCCCTGGAAAGTTGCAGATAATGCCCTCTTTATATTTTTTTAAACATTCCGCCCACCTCCCCCCCCCGCCCGAGGTGCAGGCTGAGTTTGTAGCTGCTCCAGAGAATTCCCAATGAATTTACAGCAGGAATCTGCCGGAACAGTCACAGATTGTCGGGATCATCAATTCCATTAATTAATCTGTTAATTTGGGCTGAAAATGATGTCCTCCCTATAGTTTTTGAATCTGAATAACAGAGATCAGTAGAAACGTAGAACATATTTTTTCGCAGTTTCTGATCTCAAAGCACAATTCACAGATGCTGTGATCACAGAAACCCCACAGTGCAGATAGAGGCCATTTCGGCCCATCGAGCCTGCACCGACACATATCCCACCCGATCTCCGTAACCCCTACACCAACACATATCCCACCCTATCCTTGTAACCCCACGTATTTAATCCCCCTAACACTAAGGGTCAATTTATCATAGCCAATCAACCTAACCCGCACATCTTTGGACTGTGGGAGGAAACCGGAGCACCCGGAGAAAACCCACGCAAACACGGGGAGAATGTGCAAACTCCACACAGACAGTCGCCCGAGGCCGGATTCGAACCCGGGTCTCTGGCGCTGTGAGGCAACAGTGCTAACCACTATGCCACCGTGCTGTTAAGTGGCTGGAAAGTGAGTAGCACAGAACTTTTAAAAAATTAGAAAAGGAAACACTTCTGTAGTGTATGTGCTTTAAGTCAGAACTACTTTTTACAGCTCCTGTATACTGTAGTACCGGCAGTGACCACACCGGTATATAAGCTGTGCGCATTCCTCTGTACCCCAGTCTAGAGATTACCCTCCTCCAGTAAAGACCTGTTATTTGTTTATGTACAGCATCCGTGTAATTATTTATCCACTGAACCACGGATCTAACAGTGGCGACGAGTGTTGATGCGAATCTACCTGCAACATAAAAAAAAAAATAATCGAGTCCAGGAACACGGGCGTCGACCGCGAGCAACCGCCCAGCAGTCAGGCAGAGATCCAACTTCGCTGGGGAGGCTGTGGAGAGCCGGGCTTGGTTCCCCAGCCACAACGAGCAGTAAGAGACCGACGACAGGTCCAGAGCAGACCCTTCCCGAGCAGCGGCGGCTGGAGCCGAAAGACGGCAGAGAGAGAGAGCCGGGCAGCGTCGACGGGGTAAGAAAGAGGGTGAAGAGAGCAGGGCGCAGCCGGGGGTTGATCACCGAGCGGCGTCGAGGAAAAATACTGCAAACCGGAGAGAGAGAGGGTAAGAAACAGCCGGGTTCTAGACTGAGCGGCATCGACAAATATCAAGAGAAGAACGCGCAGAGCACAGCCAGGGATCACGGGCTGATCAGGGTCCGCGGGGCGAAGCAAGGGGAGACGCCATTGAGCCGCGGAGAAGCAGGGAGAGCGCGGGGGATGCCATTGAGCCGCGGAGAAGCAGGGAGAGCGCGGGAGGCGCCATTGAGCCGCGGAGAAGAAGGAAGAGCGCGGGAGACGCCATTTTGCGAAGCCGCAGTGGAGAAGACGGGCGAGCGCGGGAAGGAAGGAAAGCGCAGGAGACGCCATTTTGTGCCAGCGGAGAAGAAGGGGAAGCGCGGGAGGCGCCATTGGTGATAGTTAACGCACAACCAAGGATGCCGAAGAGTGGCAGTATCTCTACGTTCGACAATGAAGTCGAAGATTGGGCGACATATGTGGAACATATTGAGGTGTACTGCAGGGCGAATGAAGTGCCAGATGCTAATAAAGCACTGGTTCTGTTAAATTCCATGGGTGCAAAAACTTATGGGTTACTGCGAAATTTAATAACCCCAGAGAAGCTGGTAAACAAGAATTTTGAAGCATAGTAGAAATCCTACAGGACCACTTAAACCCCACACCGCTGCTGATAGCAGAACGATTTAAGTTCCATAAAAGGAACCAACACAAAGACGAAAGCAATGCTGAGTACCTAACGGAACTGCGCAAGCTATTGAAATACTGCCAGTTTGGAGCGGGACTAGCAGACACGTTAAGGGACAAGTTTGTGTGTGGGCTACAAAGTGAAGGAACCCAGAAACGGCTTCTATCAGAAAAGGACATTACGCTGGACAAAGCTTTCAGTATGGCAGTATCACACGAAGCAGCCGCAAGGGGCGCTGCAGAGATACAACGGAGACCGCAAGAATATGGCACCAACGAAATGACCTATGGAACAGGGAAGTGCTATCGCTGCGGCAGAACAACACATGACCAGAAAGATTGTTGGTTCAAGGACCAAGTGTGCAGACAGTGTGGGAAAGCAGGACACATAGCAAGAGTCTGCAGGTCTGGGAAGAAAACCAACAGTAAGAAATCTCCACAGGAGAAGTACAAAAAGGTACACCAGGTGATGGACAGTGGTTCAGACGAACAGAAAAGTGACACAGACTCCAGAAGCAAGGAGCTGGGTTGTCTGAAACTACATAAGGTAACCGAAATGGAGGATCACCAGACTATCTGGGTTACACTCAAGATAGACGGAGTCCAAGTGGAAATGGAATTGGACACAGGGTCAGCTCTAACAGTCATAAATCAAAGAGACTACAAGCGGCTATTTTCACACATACCCTTGAAAGCTACAGAGATTGTCTTGAAGATGTATACGGGGCAAAAAGTCTACCCCAAAGGAAAAATAAGGGTGAAAGTGACATATAAAGGTCAGGAAATACCTAAAATGGATATATATGTATTGCCAAATGGAGGACCACCACTGCTAGGACGTGAATGGATCCGGAAGATACATTTAGATTGGCATTCCATACAGGCACTGAAGGCGGAGGCCAAAAAGGATGACGACGTCACACCTGGACGACTGTCAAAAATGCTAACTGACGCAAAAGAAGTGTTCCAGGAGGGACTAGGAACACTAAAAGGAATAACAGCAACAATTAAAATAGAGGATAATGCAAGCCCAAAGTTTCTGAAGGCCAGACCAGTGCCTTATGCGATCAGACCAGCGGTTGAAGCAGGGCTGGAAGGGTTGGAACGTTCAGGAGTACTGTCCAAAGTGGACTGGAGCGAGTGGGCTACACCCATCGTTCCTGTAATGAAGAGGTCGTTGAGTAATACGCCTGGGGAACCAAAGAAGGTCCGCATCTGTGGGGATTTTAAGGTGACAGTGAACCCAGTCCTTCACACGGTGCAATATCCGCTTCCACGAATTGAGGATATTTTCGCCTCGCTATCTGGTGGTAAACGCTTCACCAAAACTGATCTACCCCGGCGTACTTGCAAGTGGAGGGAGAGGAAGCATCGAAACATTACCTTACGATCAACACCCGTAAAGGTCTCTATCAATACAACCGGCCGGTGTTTGGAGTAGCCTTGGCTCCGGCTATCTGGCAAAGGGCGATGGATCAGGTCCTGCAAGGGATTCCAGGGACCCAGTGTTATTTGGACGACATCTTGGTCACGGGCGAAAATTACGGTGATCACCTCGCTAACTTGGAGAAGGTGCTCGCCAGATTAAAGGAATATGGGCTACGAGCTAATCGCCATAAGTGCGAGGTTTTCCAGAAACAGATCTCGTATTGCGGCCACATCATCGATGAAGAGGGGTTACATAAGTCCCCTGACAAGATAGAGGCAGTAGTCAAGGCTCCAGCACCGGAAAATGTGTCACAACTGAGGTCGTTCCTCGGGCTGGTAAACTATTACCACAAGTTCTTACCAAATTTGTCTACGGTATTACACCCGCTGAACACCCTACTGCAAACAGGGGTACCATGGAAGTGGGATGACGAACGTAGACGAGCTCTCCAGAAGTGTAAAGAATTGATCACATCAAAAGAGGTGTTGGCCCATTTCAACCCAGCACTACCAATTCATTTGGCATGTGATGCATCACCCTACGGCATTGGAGCGGTGCTGTCGCACAAATTCCCAGACGGGTTGGAGAGGCCAGTAGCCTTTGCGTCTCGGTCACTAACCTCAGCCGAGCACAACTATGCCCAGATTGACAGGGAGGCCCTCAGCCTAGTATGGGGAGTAAAAAGATTCAACCACTATCTGCATGGACAGAAGTTCACCTTGCTGACTGACCACCAACCACTTGTCTCCATCTTTAATCCTAAGAAGGGCATGCCAGTAATGACTGCACAGCGGTTACAAAGATGGTCCCTGTTTCTAGGGGCGAATCAATGTGAAATAGAATATAAAGGCACGAGACAGCATGGGAACGCTGATGGGCTATCGCGCCTGCCACTGCCTACTGTGGAGGAAGCACCAGCAGTGGACCCTATCGAGATATTTTATTCGTCAATAATTGAACGATTGCCAGTAACAAACGCGGATATAGAGAAGGAGACCCGCAATGATCCGACGCTGTCACGGGTATATGAATTGACGGTGAGGGGATGGCCAACACATGGCGACTCACTGTTGCCAGCATTCTCATCCAGAAGAGAACAGCTGTCAGTATGCCAGGGGACAGTGATGTGTGGATCCAGAGTGGTGATTCCATCCAAGTTAAGGGACAGAGTGCTAAATGAGCTACATGAAGGTCATCTGGGGGGAGTGAAAATGAAAAGCCTAGCTAGGGCTTATGTGTGGTGGCCGGGAATCGATCAACAAATCGAAGACCTAACTAAGAGCTGCTTAGGATGCCAGAAGGTCCAAAATGCACCACCACATGCCCCTCTACACCCATGGGAGTGGCTCTCCTCTCCATGGCAACGGGTGCACATTGATTTCGCTGGTCCATTCATGGACTCAATGTTCTTAATAGCAGTGGATGCTCATTCAAAGTGGCCTGAGGTGATAAAGATGTCTTCAACCACTACAGAGAAAACGATTGCAGTCCTACGGACCATATTTGCCAGAAACAGGTTGCCAGAACAGATCTGCTCTGATAATGGACCACAGTTTGTGTCCGAAGAGTTCCAAAAATTCATGAAAAGGAATGGGGTAAGGCATTACACATCCGCCCCGTATCATCCAGCCACCAATGGATTGGCTGAGAGGTTCGTACAAACCTTTAAGAAGGCGATAAAGGCCATGTGCGACGAGGAAATTCCACTACAGCATAAGATGGACAATTTCTTATTAGCCTACCGAAACGCGACACATGCAGTTACCAACCAGACCCCGGCCATGATGTTCTTTAACTGAAGGTTGAGATCTCGTCTGGACTTGCTCAGACCAAATGTGCGAAGAAATGTTGAGGACAAACAATTCCAGCACATCAACGAGAAGCCGACAAGGAGCTTCAATGTAGGGCAACCAGTCTTGGCCCGGGACTATCGAACAGAGAAGTGGCAACCCGGAACGATATGTACAAGGCAGGGGCCATTAATGTACACAGTGGATGTCGGGGAGAACATTGTGAGACGCCACGTCGATCAGATCTTAGCATCACAGGAATGCGTCAACCCCATGTCTCGAGTACCTGGGGATGAACCCGACATACCGGTAGTATCTACTTCAGACCCAGTAGCAGTGGAACCCGATGAACTACCCGATGAAAGGGGGTCAGAATCGTCTCTGCACCAAGAACAAGAACCTCCAGAAAGGCGCTATCCCGAAAGGGTCAGGAAGCCGGCCCAAAGACTGAATCTATAAATGGACTTTTGTTATTGAATGTACATGTAAAAATGTAATTGTTATTTGAATATTAAGGGGGTATTATCAATCTAAAAAGGGAGGAATTGTAGTGTATGTGCTTTAAGTCAGAACTACTTTTTACAGCTCCTGTATACTGTAGTACCGGCAGTGACCACACCGGTATATAAGCTGTGCGCATGCCTCTGTACCCCAGTCTAGAGATTACCTTCCTCCAGTAAAGACCTGTTATTTGTTTATGTACAGCATCCGTGTAATTATTTATCCACTGAACCACGGATCTAACAATTTCAGGTACAGTTCAATAAAGTAACCTTTCCATTTCATAAGCTCAAAAGCTGGCCCCTAGATGCACTAGTGAGTAAAGGCACAGCTCGGGTTTAATGCTAAGCCACACAGATAAGAAAGTCTCAGATTTCAAACCTGGTTTGTGCTGAGTTCACTGATTTCAGCCAGAACACCAGGTCAGGTGCTGCAACTGGTCTTGGCTCCCCTGGGATGGGGAAGTGGAAATATCAATTTGTCAGAGCTTCTGCTCCTGATCGTTACCTGGTCGGCCCTGGCTGGGAGTAGGTGAGTGTGGACCTCGGCTAAGGAGTTGATTGGGCTTGTTCTGATGTTCTGCCACCCCTTAATAATGGAATAACCTGTTGCCACTGACTGTCTAGGCTCATTAATGAATAATGGGCACTTAAGCAAGATACTGGTGGGTGCCTGGTGCTGTGGAACTTCACTGCAGCAAGAGTGAATGCTTTCCGGAAAGGAGGAGAGAAAATTGGAAGAAAAATGTTCTATTTTTACTTTTTAGAAATATATAGAAATTATAAAATGGAAACAGGCCATTCGGCAGAACCAGTCCATATTGGCATTTACCCTCCATGTGTGAAGATAGTCCTGATCACGTTTACCCACCCTGTTCCCATATCCCTTCACTGCCTTTTCCTTCATCCACCTATCCAATCTAATCATGAATGTTGACATAGTTTCTGCCTCAGCCGCTAACCCTGAAAGTGAAATCCACAGTCTCACAACTCTCTGTGTAAAGAAGTTTCTCCTGAATCGCTTACATTTAATCTTGTATCCATGGGCCCTTATTCTAGACCCCTCAACTACTGGGAACAGTCTACTTCTATCTATCTTATCCCATCCTTTCATAATTTTAAACACGTCACATTGCTCCATAATCTGTGTTCTAATAAAAAAAAGACCCAATTTTTCAAGTCTTTTTTTCCAAGTCTGTCTTTGTATAATGGCAACCTATTATTGATGTCAACTATAAATAGGGTCATCCAGCTTTGCCATTTATTTTCGATATTTTTGCAGATTGTGTACATGTCTATGGCTGAGTTTAGGCTTGCAATAGAAACTAAAGCCTTTGCAGCTTGAAAGCATGTCCTCTCTTAAGTTTCTGTTTTTTTTTAAATTTGGTAACACCAGTGAGGCAGCACTTATTTGTTCATCTCGTTACCCTGAAACCATTAAGAGTCAACTGCATAGTGTGGGACTGGGGCTACATATAGGACCTTCCCTAAAGTACATTTATGAACCAGTTTGGGTGCCATGGTTATTTATTCTGTTGCTAGCCCACAAATGACTAGATTTATTGAACGCAACTTACCAGGATGGGATTCTGTGCTCAGGACCTCTGGGTTGCTAGTTCAGTACTGTAAGCACTAGGCTATTCTACTTGTGTAGGAATAGCAAATTTGATAAGAACTGCTTGTGCTATTAAAAAAAAATCTTTCATAGTTTCCAATATCGTGAATTATACATATACTGATGTTACTGGGGAAGATAGGTACATTTAAGATCCTCACCCCACATTGCATCAGAATTCCTCTTTTAATAGAGTGGTGCCTGCTTAACTCTCGCACCATCTCCAATCAGTTACCTTTTTTTCCTGTTGACACAAACAGAAACTCAGCTCATGTTTAAACATGTATCTAGGAAAAGGCATACGGGTTGGTAAACTAAAGTGCACAAATTTATCAACCTTAACTGGAAGTTGGAGTATCAGTTATGCTGCAATAAAGGATGTTTCAACAGCTTTCGGCTCAGTCCCTCTATTTATGCTCATCAAATCAGAACATAAGAACATAAGAATTAGGAGCAGGAGTAGGCCTTACGGCCCCTCGAGCCTGCTCTGCCATTCCATAAGATCATGGCTGATCTTCGACCTCAACTCCACTTTCCCGCCTGATCTCCATATCCCTTGATTCCCCTAGAGTTCAAAAATGTATCTATCTCAGCCTTGCATATACTCAATGACTGAGCCTCCACAGTCCTTTGGGGTAGAGAATTCCAAAGATTCACAACCCTTTGGGTGAAGAAATTCTTCCTCATCTCAGTCTTAAATGGCTGACCCCTTATCCTGAGACTATGCCCCCTAGTTCTAGACACTCCAGCCAGGGGAAACAACCTCTCAGCAACTACCATGTCAATCCCCCTAAATTGAAGAATAAGAGTCTTGCAGAAAAGGAGCATTTGTTCATTTTGTTACCGAGGGCCAACTCCAAGTCAGGTATAAGACTAGCCAGAGATGCAACTACACCTTCCAAAGAGCATCACTCTGCTGCACCAAAATGGTTTCCTTTTATCACACTCGTTTTCCTTTTCCTGTGAGAGTGTGGCAAGATAATGTTAATTGTATGAAAACTTTTATTAAATAGACTCAAGCCACTGGGAATTGTACCATTACAAGCTCATTCATCCCACCATTTTGAAGGCAGTGTTCCTACCTTGTTACATAGACCTCAGAATCTACAATTAGTTTACACCAGAATTGCAAAACCAAACAACACTTTACCTTAACATCTCATGTATCAGAATTTGTTTTGTTAAACCGTCCTGTTATGATTAATGGAATTTTTAATGTTATTCTAAGGCAACTAGCTAGGACAGCTGATGACATCATCACTGCACACCACCACATCCTCAGCAAAGGATACTGGATGGTTTAACAAAATAACTGAGGCTGGGTCTCCACCCGAAATGTTAATTGTCGTATGCTGACAGACCGGCTGTGTATTTCCAGCATTTTCTGTTTTTACTTCAGATTGCCAGCATATGCACCTTTTTAAAAAACAGTTTTGTACTGTGAGTAACAAGATTGATCAATATGCTGCAAAGTAGAGTCATCCACACTGACAGAAAGCTCATTTGTTCACCTTGGATATATTCCTGCATATTAGCCCAGGGACAACAATGACTACTGACGAAGACCTGGCTTGCAACCCTACCCTTCTAAGAGGAGCAAATATGGAATTACATTCTGGAAAATGCATGTTTTACAAATTTAGATGTTACAGAATTTCCTTATTCTTTTGACTATGCACTTCAACATTGTAACAGGTTATCAGAGAGCACCAAGTCCGGGTTTATCTTACTACATACAGCATGATGGTGCCACAACATCCTTAGGGGGGAAAATTGGGTTGCTTAGTGCCTCCCATTAGCGCCTCCACTAACGCCTCACGGAAGACCTCTCCTGGTCCCTCAACACCTCCTCTCTGGTGAAGAAGGCCCAGCAGCGGCTATATTTCTTGAGGAGGCTGAAGGGATGTAATCTGTCACCCCCGATCCTCTCTAACTTCTACCGCTGCACTATAGAGAGCATCCTGACAAACTGTATCACGGTATGGTACGGCAGCTGTAGCTCCCATGACCGGAAAGCCCTGCAGCGGGTAGTCAAAACTGCCCAACGCATTACCGGCACCCGGCTACCGACCATAGAACATATATATCAGAAACGCTGCCTACGGAGGGCACGGTCCATCATCAAAGACCCTACCCACCCCAGCCACAGTCTGTTCGCCCTCCTACCATCTGGAAGACGCTACAGATGCATTCGCACCCGTACGACCAGATTTAGGAACAGCTTCTTTCCCAGGGCTGTCATCCTACTGAACTCCACAAATAAACAGTAAAGCCTGCACATCTGCCGATGCACTTTATTATGGTCATATTTATGCTAATATATATGTACAAATGTATGTTGAAATGTTTAAGTGTCCTAATCCTAATTGTACACTCTCGGGAGCCGCAAGCCTACATTTCGTTGTACTGCACTTGTGCACTAACAATGACAATAAAAGTTGATTTGATTTGATTTGATTTGAAATTCAGTGGGAGGTTAGAGGTGGCGGTAGCCAGTAGCGCCCCGTGGCGCTGCCGGCAATGGAGTCATCACCATGCGCAGCGCCCCACTTGCGTCCTGGCCGCAACCTTGGGTTGTGCCCCCTGACCTATCGCCGGACGATATGTCTGACAGGGTCAGGGTGGCGTTTTTGCAGCTGCGGCGGCGCTACTTAAAGGGCAGGTGTCGGGTGGCCATCTTTTTTTTGGCCGCCTGCCAGCACCTGCCCCCTTCCCCTTTTTTCTTCGGGGTGTCGGCTGCGATTGCTGTTTTCCTGGCATCCCGCTCCCCGGTGGTCCAGCAGGGCCCCGGTGCACGCAGCGCTAGACCTCTCCTCTTTAATCGGGACGGGAGGCCTGCAATGGCGCGGCGCTATGTGCCGACGTGCATGGCGCTGTTGCATGTAGCACCATGAAATTCACTGTTAGTGCTCCAAGAAGGAAGGGGAGAGCTTCCAGTAGTGCCCCACCTCCTGCTTGGGACGCTACTACTGAATTTATGGCGCGGAGGCGCTAACCTTTTCGGGGCGTTAAAATTAACGCCCCGGCGACGTTAGCGCACAAAATTTTTCCCCCTTAATGTTCTAAATGTGTCTGCCCTATAAGTAGACACGAGCATTGTTTTCTAGCAGGTTAATCATTCCCAAATCTTCCTTCTGATTGGTATGTTTTGCAAGCAGAGGTGCCGTCTGCCAGCCTGATATTGGGGTGAATGCTACAAATCGTCTTCTGGTCTCTTGAAAGCTCCAGACAACTTACTATTCCACGCGCTGTCAACCTTTTGAACCAGCTGACCTTTGCTGCCTTCAATAGTACTGATCTAAGATAATGTTGTTGATCTTGTTGTGGTGTTGCTAAAAAAAATGCCTTTCTCTTCAAACAGAAGTAAAGATTTACAGTCCAAGGCAGACCCTGAATTAGTCACGCAGCAATAAAAGTAGATTTTACTTTTATTATATTATACCTTCTATCCAGCAAAACCAGCTAACCTTTCTCTTCTCATTGGCTTGTTAGCACCTTTAGTTAACACTAATCTTTTCCGATTGCATGGCCGTTTTTTCTTTTTTTGATCTTTCATTTTCTGTTTATTTAATTTTTTTTTCTATGTGCATATATATTGTTTCCTGAATCGGAAGCAGAATACAATGGCCTAGAAATTGGATTGCGCCCAAATGAAGGTATGCTTATGGTGCAGCACACGCACCTAATGAGGCCAGCAGTAGGATCAGGGCAAATTGATCCGCTGGCCGCATTTGGATAGTACCAGAGAGCTGTGGGCGCCATTCGCAGTCCAGAGGCAAGTCGCTGGTCACTGGGACGCAGGGAGGGGCAGCAAGACAGGCTAAGGGGGGCGGGGGGGATGCAATAGGGTGGCGCCACATGGTGGGGAGGGCGAGCGGTGGTGGGCAGCTGCTTGCAGTTTTAGTGTGGAGTCTGGAAGAACACGCCTGCTCTGGCTCCACAAGAGAAGTAAAAAAACTTTAAACTTGCCTTTCAGGTGGCAGCCTCCAGCAGTCCCTTCAAGGACCACTGGTTTGGCAGCTGAGCACCAGAAGAAACTGACTGCAGCATGCACGGCGATGAATCGTAGTCCAATTGGACAAAGAGGCCTCCAAACAGTAATGCGGAGGTTGGGGATGGCATTAAAATGGAAATTAGAGAAGCGTGCAATAAGGGCACAGCAGTCATCATGGGTGACTTTAATCTACATATAGATTGGGCTAACCAAATTAGTAACAATATTGTGGAGGAGGAATTTCTGGAGTGTTTAAGGGATGGTTTCCTGGACCAATATGTCGAGGAACCAACCAGATCAGGCCATCTTAGACTGGGTATTATGTAACGAGAAAGGATTAATTAGCAATCTTGTTGTACGAGGCCCCTTGGGTCGGAGCGATCATAATATGATAGAATTCTTCATTAAGATGGAGAATGAAGTAGTCGACTCAGAGACTAGGGTCCTAAATTTAAACAAAGGAAACTACGATGGTCTGAGGCGTGAGTTGGGTAGGATTGAATGGGGAATGTCACTCAAAGGGTTGACGGTGGATAGGCAATGGCAAACATTCGAAGGCCGCATGGATGAACTACAGAATTTGTTCATCCCAGTTTGGCATAAAAATAAAACAAAAAAGGTGACTCAACCATGGCTAACAAGGGAAATTAGGGATAGCATAAGATCCAAGGAGAGGACATATAAATTGGCCAGAAAAAGCAGTAAACCTGAGGATTGGGAGCAGTTTAAGATTCAACAAAGGAGGACAAAGGGATTAATTAAGAAAGGGAAAATAGAATATGAGAGTAAGCTTGCAGGGAACATAAAAACTGACTCAAAGCTTTTTTAGATATGTGAAGAGAAAAAGATAGGTGAAGTCAAGCAGAGGTCCATTGCGATCAGAATCAGGGGAATTTATAATGGGGTACAAAGAAATAGCAGAGGAGGACACAAATAACCTCCCAGAGATGTCAGAAACATAGGGTCTGATGAAAGGGAGGAACTGAAAGAAATCAGTATTTGTAGGGAAATGGTGTTAGGGAAATTGATGGGATTGAAGGCCGATAAATCCCCAGGGCCTGATAATCTACATCCTAGGGTACTTAAGGAAGTGGCCCTAGAAATAGTTGATGCTTTGCTGATCATCTTCCAGCATTAGATGGAATCTGGACATTACCCATGGATTGGAGGGTAGTTAATGTTACCCCACTATTCAAGAAAGTTGGTAGAGAGAAAATGGGGAATTACAGACTGGTAAGCCTGACATCGGTAGTGGGGAAAATGCTAGAGTCCATTATAAAAGATGTAATAGCAGAGCACTTGGAAAACAGTGACAGGATCGGACAAAGTCAACATGGATTTACAAAAGGTAAATCGTGCTTGACTAATCTACTGGAATTTTTTGAGGATGTAACTGGTAAAATAGATAAGGGAGAACCAGTGGATGTGGTGTATTTGGACTTTCAGAAGGCTTTCGATAAGGTCCCGCTTAAGAGGTTAGCGTGTAAAGTTAAGGCACATGGGATTGGGGGCAAGGTATTGACTTGGATAGAGAACTGGTTGGCAGACAGAAAGCAAAGAGTTGGAATAAACGGGTCTTTTTCCGAGTGGCAGGCAGTGACTAGTGGGGTACCGCAGGGATCGGTCCTTGGGCCCCAGCTATTCACACTATATATTAATGATCTAGACAAGGGAACTAGATGTAATATCTCCAAATTTGCAGACGACACAAAGCTGGGTGGGTGTGTGTGCTGTGAGGAGGATGCCAAGAAACTCCAGGATGATTTGGACAGGTTGGGTGATTGGGCAAAAGCATGGCAGATGCAGTATAACGTGGATAAATGCGAGGTTATCCACTTTGGTGGCAAAAACAAGAAGGCAGATTATTATCTGAATGGCAATAGATTTGGAGAAGGGGAAGTGCAACGAGACCTGGGTGTCCTTGTGCACCAGTCGCTGAAGGTAAGCATGCAGGTGCAGCAGGCGGTTAAGAAGGCAAATGGCATGTTGGCCTTCGTAGCGAGAGGGTTTGAGTACAGGAACAAGGATGTCTTGCTGCAGTTATACAGGGCCTTGGTGAGACCGCATCTTGAGTATTGTGTGCAGTTTTGGTCGCCTTATCTGAGGAAGGATGTTCTTGCCATGGAAGGAGTTCAGCGAAGATTCACCAGGCTGATACCTGGGATGGCAGGAATGACGTATGAGGAGAGATTGGGTCGATTGGGCTTGTACTCGCTGGAGTTTAGAAGAATGAGAGGGGATCTCATTGAAACATAACATTCTGACAGGACTGGACAGACTAGATGCAGGAAGGATGTTCCCGATGGTCGGGGAGTCCAGAACCAGGGGTCACAGTCTAAGGATAAGGGGTAGGCCATTTAGGACAGAAATGAGGAGGAATTTCTTCACCCAGAGAGTGGTGAACCTGTGGAATTCTCTACCACAGAAGGCAGTAGAGGCCAATTCATTAAATATATTCAAGAAGGGGTTGGATATATTTCTTAAGACTAAAGGGATCAAGGGGTATGGGGAGAAAGCAGGGACCGGGTACTGAATTTGGATGATCAGCCATGATCGCATTGAATGGTGGAGCAGGCTCGAGGGGCCGAATGGCCTACTCCTGCTCCTATCTTCTATGTTTCTAAACATCCATTAGGCCCCCGATCTGCCTATGCAATGCGCACAATGCCAGTTTCAGGCATGCGCCCTGGACGCCTACTGAGCAGCCCTAACTAATGTGGCGGGTGGCGCACTGCCGGCGCAGAATGAGTGTGCGCACACCGCTTGCCATTTTGGACCCGGCGCAATCCAATTTCTAGGCCATTGTATTTTATTTTTGCACCGAGTTATTGCATCAGACACAATGAGCCTGAATACTCACAATCCTGCTGTACTGCCTTCACAGTGTGGGAAGCACAATCCGCCAATGACCTGCAATCTTGACCCAAACCAGAGTTTCCGGGATTCCACTTCTGGCAGCAGTCTAGTAGCCCGGCTGCAATATGTTAATATGGATATTGGGCTCACACATGAAGAACGCCCACTTAGGTGAAGTACCAGAGGGTGGCGAGTGCTTGAGAAACTACACAACCCAAGATGTGCAATGTAAAAACCAAACTAACATTCACGTCTGAGCTGAAACATCTATCTCTGCAGTTATTCGTTCAGCTCCCTCAGTACAGTAGTCAGTAACACCTGCGAGCAGAATTCCCCCAGTGATGCCAAAAAATGTTCACAATATCAAGAGACTGACAGGACAATTGTTAACTTTAATCCATTGCAACAGTTGGATTTTTGAAAGGAGTACTAAAATTTACTCTTTAAGGTTCCATTTAATATAATAATGGGTGAGGCTGGGTACAGGCATGTTTTAACAGTTAGAGATAGGAAAAATACCAAGGCATTATTGGAAATGAAACCAGAAAATGTTGGATATAGACAAAAGACCCATCATTAGAAAAGAGAAACGGCAGTTTTATGTTACAAAGTATTACAAAGTATTTACAGCACAGAAACAGTTCTGGTTGTAGATCCTTCTAAAATATTTTCTGTTTTTATTTATATGACAGGATTGGGTTCAGCTGTGATGTCTTTCACAGTTGAATAGCTGGTTGAAACAATCTGTCTAGACTCACACATGAAGAATGGCCACTTGGGTGAGGTACTCAGGGATTGTAAGTACCAAAGGAACCATATTCCAGCAAGAGCCCGTCTTCAAATAAGGGAGAAAAAGGAAGAAAAATGATGGAGGGCCATTGGAAAAACAAGTTATCTATCAGTCATTTGTCACATTATACCATCCAACTGGTGGTCGAAGGATGATGGAAAAATGTGTTTGTCTGTTTATTGATGAACAAACCTACCGGGGAGTTTTTCCTTTTTACACTTGGTGGAAATGTTTGCTTATCTGCAGCACATAGAGGAAAATTAGGCGGGAAGAGTCACTTGTGTGTAATGGAGCCCATCTGATTTTCTGTCCATTTAAATTGACTGATTTTCCTCTATTTGCTGAGCCTAAGCGTTCCTTGACACCAAATGCAATAACAGGAAAATGCTGCCTAAAGGGCCCGGGGTACTGGCCAAGAGAGAAAGCTCTAGTGTCGGCCAGCAGAGTGTCAACCTTAGTTAGCTGTTATCAGAGTGAGGCTCTGAAGCTTTATGCTTATGTTAATATGTGGATATTATGGCACAGGTTTGCTTTTGCAGAATTGGGGCTCATCTTCAGCATGGTTGCATTTTTTGGCTTAGGGCCTTGTAGATACTTTGGCGGGATCCCTGGCCTCTGCTGGGAGATTTTTTTTATTCGTTTTATGGGACCTGGGCGTTGGTGGCAAGGCCAGCATTTATTGCCCATCCCTAATTGTCCTTGAGAAGGTGGTGGTGAGCCGCCTTCTTGAACTGTTGCAGTCCGTGTGGTGAACGTACTCCCACATGGGAGGGAGTTCCAGGATTTTGACCCAGCGACGATGAAGGATCGGCGATATAATTCCAAGTCAGGATGGTGTGTGACTTGGAGGGGAACTTGGAGGTGATGGTGTTCCCATATGCTTGCTGCCATTATCCTTCTAGGTGGTAGAGGTCGCGGGTTTGGGAGGTGCTGCCGAAGGAGCCTTGGCGAGTTGCTGCAGTGTATCTTGTAGATGGTACACACTGCAGCCATGGTGCGCCCGTGGTGGAGGGAGTGAATATTTAAGGTGGTTGATGGAGTGCCAATCAAGCGGGCTGTTTTGTCCTGGATGGTGTAGAGCTTCTTGAGTGTTGTTGGAGCTGCTTCGGTATTGCCCTTCCGACAATGCAGCGCTCCCTTAGTTCAGCGCTCCTTCAGTACTGCCGCTCCAACAGTGCAGCACTCCCTCAGTACTGCCCCTCCGACTGTGCAGCCTCTGTATGTATGGTGTGTGCTTTCTGTGTACAGAGTGTTCATTCTGCATCTGTGCATTCTGTGTATAGTGTGCGCAGTCTCTGTGTATAGTGTGTGCATTCTGTGTCTGTGCAGTCTGTGTATGATGTGTGACAGTCTCTAAGTATAGTATGTGCAGTCTCTGCATGTATAGTGTGTGCATTCAGTGTATGGTGTGTACAGTCTCTGTGTATAGTATGTGCATTCTGTGTCTGTGCATTCTCTGTGTAGTGTGTGCATTCTGTGTATAGTGTGTGCATTCTGTGTCTGTGCAGTCTGTGCATTTTTTGTCTGTACAGACTGTGTATAGTGTGTGCAGTCTGTGTATAGTTTGTGCAGTCTGTGTATAATGTGTGCAGTCTGTTCTTTGTGTAGCATGTGCAGTCTGTGTATAGTGTGTGCAGTCTGTGTATAATGTGTGCAGTCTGTTCTTTGTGTAGCGTGTGCAGTCTGTGTATAGTGTGTGCAGTCTGTGTGTAATGTGTGCAGTCTGTGTGTAGTGTGTGCAGTCTGTTCTTTGTGTAGCATGTGCAGTCTGTGTATAGTGTGTGCAGTCTGTGTATATAGTTTGTGTAGTGTGTGTATTCTGTGTGTGCAGTCTGTGTGTAGTGTGTGCAGTCTCTGTGTGTAGTGTGTGCAGTCTGTGTATATTGTGTGCAGTCTGTGTGTATTGTGTGCAGTCTGTGTATAGTGTTTGTAGTCTGTGTATAGTGTGTGCAGTCTGTGTATAGTGTGTGCTGTCTGTGTGTAGTGTGTGCAGTCTGTGTATAGTGTGTGCAGTCTGTGTGTAGTCACAGAAATCACAGAAACCCCACAGTGCAGATAAAGGCCATTTCGGCCCATCGAGCCTGCACCGACACATATCCCACCTGATCCCCGTAACCCCTACACCAACACATATCCCACCCTATCCCCGTAACCCCACATATTTAATCCCCCTAACACTAAGGGTCAATTTATCATAGCCAATCATCCTAACCTGCACATCTTTGGACTGTGGGAGGAAACCGGAGCACCCGGAGGAAACCCACGCAAACACGGGGAGAATGTGCAAACTCCACACAGTCACCCGAGGCCGGATTCGAACTTGGGTCCCTGGCGCTGTGAGGCAACAGTGCTAACCACTATGCCACCATGCTGCAGTGTGTGCAGTCTCTTTGTAGTGTTTGCAGTCTGTAGTGTGTGCAGTCTGTGTGTAGTGTGTGCAGTCTGTGTGGAGTGTGTGCAGTCTCTGTGTAGTGTTTGCAGTCTGTAGTGTGTGCAGTTTGTGTGTAGTGTGTGCAGCCTGTGTGTATTGTGTGCAGTCTGTGTAGTGTGTGCAGTCTGTGTGTAGTGTGTGCAGTTTGTGTGTAGTGTGTGCAGTCTGTGTGTAGTGTGTGCAGCCTGCGTGTAGTGTGTGCAGCCTGCATGTAGTGTGTGCAGTCTGCATGTAGTGTGTGCAGTCTGCGTGTAGTGTGTGCAGTCTGCGTGTAGTGTGTGCAGTCTGCGTGTAGTGTGTGCAGTCTGTGTGTAGTGTGTGCAGTCTGTGTATAGTGTGTGCAGTCTGTGTGTAGTGTGTGCAGTCTGTGTATAGTGTGTGCAGTCTGTGTGTAGTGTGTGCAGTCTGCGTGTAGTGTGTACAGTCTGTGTGTAGTGTTTGCAGTCTGTGTGTAGTGTGTGCAGTCTGTGTGTAGTGTGTGCAGTCTGTGGGTAGTGTGTGCAGTCTGTGGGTAGTGTGTGCAGTCTGCGTGTAGTGTGTGCAGTCTGCGTGTAGTGTGTACAGTCTGTGTGTAGTGTGTGCAGTCTGTGTGTAGTGTGTGCAGTCTGTGGGTAGTGTGCAGTCTGTGGGTAGTGTGTGCAGTCTGCGTGTAGTGTGTGCAGTCTGCGTGTAGTGTGTACAGTCTGTGTGTAGTGTGTGCAGTCTGTGTGTAGTGTGTGCAGTCTGTGTGTAGTGTGTGCAGTCTGTGTGTAGTGTGTGCAGTCTGTGTATAGTGTGTGCAGTCTGTGTGTAGTGTGTGCAGTCTGTATAGTGTGCAGTCTGTGTGTAGTGTGTGCAGTCTGTGTGTAGTGTGTGCAGTCTGTGTATAGTGTGTGCAGTCTGTGTGTAGTGTGTGCAGTCTGTGTGTAGTGTGTGCAGTCTGTGGGTAGTGTGTGCAGTCTGTGGGTAGTGTGTGCAGTCTGTGGGTAGTGTGTGCAGTCTGCGTGTAGTGTGTGCAGTCTGCGTGTAGTGTGTGCAGTCTGCGTGTAGTGTGTGCAGTCTGTGTGTAGTGTGTGCAGTCTGTGTGTAGTGTGTGCAGTCTGTGTATAGTGTGTGCAGTCTGTGTGTAGTGTGTGCAGTCTGTATAGTGTGCAGTCTGTGTGTAGTGTGTGCAGTCTGCGTGTAGTGTGTACAGTCTGTGTGTAGTGTGTGCAGTCTGTGTGTAGTGTGTGCAGTCTGTGTATAGTGTCTGCAGTCTGTGTGTAGTGTCTGCAGTCTGTGTATAGTGTGTGCAGTCTGTGTGTAGTGTGTGCAGTCTGCGTGTAGTGTGTACAGTCTGTGTGTAGTGTTTGCAGTCTGTGTGTAGTGTGTGCAGTCTGTGTGTAGTGTGTGCAGTCTGTGGGTAGTGTGTGCAGTCTGGGTAGTGTGTGCAGTCTGCGTGTAGTGTGTGCAGTCTGCGTGTAGTGTGTACAGTCTGTGTGTAGTGTGTGCAGTCTGTGTGTAGTGTGTGCAGTCTGTGTGTAGTGTGTGCAGTCTGTGTATAGTGTGTGCAGTCTGTGTGTAGTGTGTGCAGTCTGTGTATAGTGTGTGCAGTCTGTGTGTAGTGTGTGCAGTCTGCGTGTAGTGTGTACAGTCTGTGTGTAGTGTTTGCAGTCTGTGTGTAGTGTGTGCAGTCTGTGAGTACTGTGCAGTCTGTGTGTCGTGTGTGCAGTCTGTGTATAGTGCGTGCAGTCTGTGTGTAGTGTGTGCAGTCTGTGTGTAGTGTGTGCAGTCTGTGTATAGTGTGTGCAGTCTGTGTGTAGTGTGTGCAGTCTGTGTGTAGTGTGTGCAGTCTGTGTGTAGTGTGTGCAGTCTGCGTGTAGTGTGTACAGTCTGTGTGTAGTGTTTGCAGTCTGTGTGTAGTGTGTGCAGTCTGTGTGTAGTGTGTGCAGTCTCTATAGTGTCTGCAGTCTGTGTGTAGTGTCTGCAGTCTGTGTGTAGTGTGTGCAGTCTGTGTGTAGTGTGTGCAGTCTGTGGGTAGTGTGTGCAGTCTGTGTATAGTGTGTGCAGTCTGTGGGTAGTGTGTGCAGTCTGTGTATAGTGTGTGCAGTCTGCGTGTAGTGTGTGCAGCCTGCGTGTAGTGTGTGCAGCCTGCGTGTAGTGTGTGCAGCCTGCGTGTAGTGTGTGCAGCCTGCGTGTAGTGTGTGCAGCCTGCGTGTAGTGTGTGCAGTCTGTGTATAGTGTGTGCAGTCTGTGTGTAGTGCGTGCAGTCTGTGTGTAGTGTGTGCAATCTGTGTGTAGTGTGTGCAGTCTGTGTGTCGTGTGTGCAGTCTGTGTATAGTGTGTGCAGTCTATGTGTAGTGTGTGCTGTCTGTGGGTAGTGTGTGCAGTCTGTGTGTAGTGTGTGCAGTCTGTGTATAGTGTGTGCAGTCTGTGTGTAGTGTGTGCAGTCTGTGTATAGTGTGTGCAGTCTGTGTGTAGTGTGTGCAGTCTGCGTGTAGTGTGTACAGTCTGTGTGTAGTGTTTGCAGTCTGTGTGTAGTGTGTGCAGTCTGTGTGTAGTGTGTGCAGTCTCTGTATAGTGTGTGCAGTCTGTGTGTAGTGCGTGCAGTCTGTGTGTAGTGTGCAATCTGTGTGTAGTGTGTGCAGTCTGTGTATAGTGTCTGCAGTCTGTGTGTCATGTGTGCAGTCTTTGTATAGTGTGTGCAGTCTATGTGTAGTGTGTGCAGTCTGTGGGTAGTGTGTGCTGACTGTGTGTAGTGTGTGCAGTCTTTGTGACGAATGTGCAGTCTGTGTATAGTGTGTGCAGTCTGTGCATATAGTTTGTGTAGCCTGTGTGTAGTGTGTGTATTCTGTGTGTGCAGTCTGTGTGTAGTGTGTGCAGTCTGTGTATAGTGTGTGCAGTCAGTGTGTAATGTGTGCAATCTGTGTATAGTGGGTACAGTCGCTGTGTGTAATGTGTGCAATCTGTGTATAGTGTCTGCAGTCTGTGTATAGTGTGTGCAGTCTGTGTAGTGTGTGCAGTCTGTGTATAGTGTGTGCAGTCTGTGTGTAGTGTGTGCAGTCTGTGTATAGTGTGTGCAGTCTGTGTGTAGTGTGTGTATTCTGTGTGTAGTCTGTGTATAGTGTGTTTAGTCTGTGCATAGTGTGTGCAGTCTGTGTATAGTGTGTGCAGTCTGTGTATAGTGTGTGCAGTCTGTGTATTGTGTGTGCAGTCTGTGTGTAGTGTGTCCAGTCTGTGTTTAGTGTGTGCAGTCTGTGTATAGTGTGTGCAGTCTGTGTGTAGTGTGTGCAGTCTGTGTATAGTGTGTGCAGTCTGTGTAGTGTGTGCAGTCTGTGTATAGTGTGTGCAGTCTGTGTGTAGTGTGTGCAGTCTCTGTATAGTGTGCTTAGTCTGTGTAGTGTGTGCAGTCTGTGTGTAGTGTGTGCAGTTTGTCTGTAGTGTGTGCAGTCTGTGTGTAGTGTGTGCAGTCTGTGTGTAGTGTGTGCAGTCTCTGTGTAGTGTTTGCAATCTGTAGTGTGTGCAGTTTGTGTGTAGTGCGTGCAGCCTGCGTGTAGTGTGTGCAGCCTGCGTGTAGTGTGTGCAGTCTGCATGTAGTGTGTGCAGTCTGTGTGTAGTGTGTGCAGTCTGCGTGTAGTGTTTGCAGTCTGTGTGTAGTGTGTGCAGTCTGTGTATAGTGCGTGCAGTCTGTGTATAGTGTCTGCAGTCTGTGTGTAGTGTATGCAGTCTGTGTATAGTGTGTGCAGTCTGTGGGTAGTGTGTGCAGTCTGCGTGTAGTGTGTGCAGTCTGCGTGTAGTGTGTACAGTCTGTGTGTAGTGTTTGCAGTCTGTGTGTAGTGTGTGCAGTCTGTGTGTAGTGTGTGCAGTCTGTGTGTAGTGTGTGCAGTCTGTGTACAGTGTGTGCAGTCTATGTGTAGTGTGTGCAGTCTGTGTGTAGTGTGCTTAGTCTGTGTGTAGTGTGCTTAGTCTGTGTGTAGTGTGTGCAGTCCGTGTGTAGTGTGTGCAGTCTGTGTATAGTGTGTGCAGTCTGTGTATAGTGTGTGCAGTCTGTGTGTAGTGTGTGCAGTCTGTGTATAGTGTGTGCAGTCTGTGTGTAGTGTGTGCAGTCTGCGTGTAGTGTGTACAGTCTGTGTGTAGTGTTTGCAGTCTGTGTGTAGTGTGTGCAGTCTGTGTGTAGTGTGTGCAGTCTGTGGGTAGTGTGTGCAGTCTGGGTAGTGTGTGCAGTCTGCGTGTAGTGTGTGCAGTCTGCGTGTAGTGTGTGCAGTCTGCGTGTAGTGTGTGCAGTCTGTGTGTAGTGTGTGCAGTCTGTGTGTAGTGTGTGCAGTCTGTGTGTAGTGTGTGCAGTCTGTGTGTAGTGTGTGCAGTCTGTGTATAGTGTGTGCAGTCTGTGTGTAGTGTGTGCAGTCTGCGTGTAGTGTGTACAGTCTGTGTGTAGTGTTTGCAGTCTGTGTGTAGTGTGTGCAGTCTGTGTGTACTGTGCAGTCTGTGTGTAGTGTGTGCAGTCTGTGTATAGTGTCTGCAGTCTGTGTGTAGTGTCTGCAGTCTGTGTGTAGTGCGTGCAGTCTGTGTATAGTGCGTGCAGTCTGTGTGTAGTGTTTGCAGTCTGTGTGTAGTGTGTGCAGTCTGTGTGTACTGTGCAGTCTGTGTGTAGTGTGTGCAGTCTGTGTATAGTGTCTGCAGTCTGTGTGTAGTGTGTGCAGTCTGTGTGTAGTGTGTGCAGTCTGTGTATAGTGTGTGCAGTCTGTGTGTAGTGTGTGCAGTCTGTGTATAGTGTGTGCAGTCTGTGTGTAGTGTGTGCAGTCTGCGTGTAGTGTGTACAGTCTGTGTGTAGTGTTTGCAGTCTGTGTGTAGTGTGTGCAGTCTGTGTGTAGTGTGTGCAGTCTCTATAGTGTCTGCAGTCTGTGTGTAGTGTCTGCAGTCTGTGTGTAGTGTGTGCAGTCTGTGTGTAGTGTGTGCAGTCTGTGGGTAGTGTGTGCAGTCTGTGTATAGTGTGTGCAGCCTGCGTGCAGTGTGTGCAGCCTGCGTGCAGTGTGTGCAGCCTGCGTGTAGTGTGTGCAGCCTGCGTGTAGTGTGTGCAGTCTGTGTGTAGTGTGTGCAGCCTGCGTGCAGTGTGTGCAGCCTGCGTGTAGTGTGTGCAGCCTGCGTGTAGTGTGTGCAGCCTGCGTGTAGTGTGTGCAGCCTGCGTGTAGTGTGTGCAGTCTGTGTATAGTGTGTGCAGTCTGTGTGTAGTGCGTGCAGTCTGTGTGTAGTGTGTGCAATCTGTGTGTAGTGTGTGCAGTCTGTGTATAGTGTCTGCAGTCTGTGTGTCGTGTGTGCAGTCTGTGTATAGTGTGTGCAGTCTATGTGTAGTGTGTGCTGTCTGTGGGTAGTGTGTGCAGTCTGTGTGTAGTGTGTGCAGTCTGTGTATAGTGTGTGCAGTCTGTGTGTAGTGTGTGCAGTCTGTGTATAGTGTGTGCAGTCTGTGTGTAGTGTGTGCAGTCTGCGTGTAGTGTGTACAGTCTGTGTGTAGTGTTTGCAGTCTGTGTGTAGTGTGTGCAGTCTGTGTGTAGTGTGTGCAGTCTGTGTGTAGTGTGTGCTGTCTGTGGGTAGTGTGTGCAGTCTGTGGGTAGTGTGTGCAGTCTGTGTATAGTGTGTGCAGTCTGTGTGTAGTGTGTGCTGCCTGCGTGTAGTGTGTGCAGTCTGTGTATAGTGTGTGCAGTCTGTGTGTAGTGCATGCAGTCTGTGTGTAGTGTGCAATCTGTGTGTAGTGTGTGCAGTATGTGTATAGTGTCTGCAGTCTGTGTGTCATGTGTGCAGTCTGTGTATAGTGTGTGCAGTCTATGTGTAGTGTGTGCAGTCTGTGGGTAGTGTGTGCTGACTGTGTGTAGTGTGTGCAGTCTTTGTGACGAATGTGCAGTCTGTGTATAGTGTGTGCAGTCTGTGCATATAGTTTGTGTAGCCTGTGTGTAGTGTGTGTATTCTGTGTGTGCAGTCTGTGTGTAGTGTGTGCAGTCTGTGTATAGTGTGTGCAGTCAGTGTGTAATGTGTGCAATCTGTGTATAGTGGGTACAGTCGCTGTGTGTAATGTGTGCAATCTGTGTATAGTGTCTGCAGTCTGTGTATAGTGTGTGCAGTCTGTGTAGTGTGTGCAGTCTGTGTATAGTGTGTGCAGTCTGTGTGTAGTGTGTGCAGTCTGTGTATAGTGTGTGCAGTCTGTGTGTAGTGTGTGTATTCTGTGTGTAGTCTGTGTATAGTGTGTTTAGTCTGTGCATAGTGTGTGCAGTCTGTGTATAGTGTGTGCAGTCTGTGTATAGTGTGTGCAGTCTGTGTATTGTGTGTGCAGTCTGTGTGTAGTGTGTCCAGTCTGTGTTTAGTGTGTGCAGTCTGTGTATAGTGTGTGCAGTCTGTGTGTAGTGTGTGCAGTCTGTGTATAGTGTGTGCAGTCTGTGTAGTGTGTGCAGTCTGTGTATAGTGTGTGCAGTCTGTGTGTAGTGTGTGCAGTCTCTGTATAGTGTGCTTAGTCTGTGTAGTGTGTGCAGTCTGTGTGTAGTGTGTGCAGTTTGTCTGTAGTGTGTGCAGTCTGTGTGTAGTGTGTGCAGTCTGTGTGTAGTGTGTGCAGTCTCTGTGTAGTGTTTGCAATCTGTAGTGTGTGCAGTTTGTGTGTAGTGCGTGCAGCCTGCGTGTAGTGTGTGCAGCCTGCGTGTAGTGTGTGCAGTCTGCATGTAGTGTGTGCAGTCTGTGTGTAGTGTGTGCAGTCTGCGTGTAGTGTTTGCAGTCTGTGTGTAGTGTGTGCAGTCTGTGTATAGTGCGTGCAGTCTGTGTATAGTGTCTGCAGTCTGTGTGTAGTGTATGCAGTCTGTGTATAGTGTGTGCAGTCTGTGGGTAGTGTGTGCAGTCTGCGTGTAGTGTGTGCAGTCTGCGTGTAGTGTGTACAGTCTGTGTGTAGTGTTTGCAGTCTGTGTGTAGTGTGTGCAGTCTGTGTGTAGTGTGTGCAGTCTGTGTGTAGTGTGTGCAGTCTGTGTACAGTGTGTGCAGTCTATGTGTAGTGTGTGCAGTCTGTGTGTAGTGTGCTTAGTCTGTGTGTAGTGTGCTTAGTCTGTGTGTAGTGTGTGCAGTCCGTGTGTAGTGTGTGCAGTCTGTGTATAGTGTGTGCAGTCTGTGTATAGTGTGTGCAGTCTGTGTGTAGTGTGTGCAGTCTGTGTATAGTGTGTGCAGTCTGTGTGTAGTGTGTGCAGTCTGCGTGTAGTGTGTACAGTCTGTGTGTAGTGTTTGCAGTCTGTGTGTAGTGTGTGCAGTCTGTGTGTAGTGTGTGCAGTCTGTGGGTAGTGTGTGCAGTCTGGGTAGTGTGTGCAGTCTGCGTGTAGTGTGTGCAGTCTGCGTGTAGTGTGTGCAGTCTGCGTGTAGTGTGTGCAGTCTGTGTGTAGTGTGTGCAGTCTGTGTGTAGTGTGTGCAGTCTGTGTGTAGTGTGTGCAGTCTGTGTGTAGTGTGTGCAGTCTGTGTATAGTGTGTGCAGTCTGTGTGTAGTGTGTGCAGTCTGCGTGTAGTGTGTACAGTCTGTGTGTAGTGTTTGCAGTCTGTGTGTAGTGTGTGCAGTCTGTGTGTACTGTGCAGTCTGTGTGTAGTGTGTGCAGTCTGTGTATAGTGTCTGCAGTCTGTGTGTAGTGTCTGCAGTCTGTGTGTAGTGCGTGCAGTCTGTGTATAGTGCGTGCAGTCTGTGTGTAGTGTTTGCAGTCTGTGTGTAGTGTGTGCAGTCTGTGTGTACTGTGCAGTCTGTGTGTAGTGTGTGCAGTCTGTGTATAGTGTCTGCAGTCTGTGTGTAGTGTGTGCAGTCTGTGTGTAGTGTGTGCAGTCTGTGTATAGTGTGTGCAGTCTGTGTGTAGTGTGTGCAGTCTGTGTATAGTGTGTGCAGTCTGTGTGTAGTGTGTGCAGTCTGCGTGTAGTGTGTACAGTCTGTGTGTAGTGTTTGCAGTCTGTGTGTAGTGTGTGCAGTCTGTGTGTAGTGTGTGCAGTCTCTATAGTGTCTGCAGTCTGTGTGTAGTGTCTGCAGTCTGTGTGTAGTGTGTGCAGTCTGTGTGTAGTGTGTGCAGTCTGTGGGTAGTGTGTGCAGTCTGTGTATAGTGTGTGCAGCCTGCGTGCAGTGTGTGCAGCCTGCGTGCAGTGTGTGCAGCCTGCGTGTAGTGTGTGCAGCCTGCGTGTAGTGTGTGCAGTCTGTGTGTAGTGTGTGCAGCCTGCGTGCAGTGTGTGCAGCCTGCGTGTAGTGTGTGCAGCCTGCGTGTAGTGTGTGCAGCCTGCGTGTAGTGTGTGCAGCCTGCGTGTAGTGTGTGCAGTCTGTGTATAGTGTGTGCAGTCTGTGTGTAGTGCGTGCAGTCTGTGTGTAGTGTGTGCAATCTGTGTGTAGTGTGTGCAGTCTGTGTATAGTGTCTGCAGTCTGTGTGTCGTGTGTGCAGTCTGTGTATAGTGTGTGCAGTCTATGTGTAGTGTGTGCTGTCTGTGGGTAGTGTGTGCAGTCTGTGTGTAGTGTGTGCAGTCTGTGTATAGTGTGTGCAGTCTGTGTGTAGTGTGTGCAGTCTGTGTATAGTGTGTGCAGTCTGTGTGTAGTGTGTGCAGTCTGCGTGTAGTGTGTACAGTCTGTGTGTAGTGTTTGCAGTCTGTGTGTAGTGTGTGCAGTCTGTGTGTAGTGTGTGCAGTCTGTGTGTAGTGTGTGCTGTCTGTGGGTAGTGTGTGCAGTCTGTGGGTAGTGTGTGCAGTCTGTGTATAGTGTGTGCAGTCTGTGTGTAGTGTGTGCTGCCTGCGTGTAGTGTGTGCAGTCTGTGTATAGTGTGTGCAGTCTGTGTGTAGTGCGTGCAGTCTGTGTGTAGTGTGCAATCTGTGTGTAGTGTGTGCAGTATGTGTATAGTGTCTGCAGTCTGTGTGTCATGTGTGCAGTCTGTGTATAGTGTGTGCAGTCTATGTGTAGTGTGTGCAGTCTGTGGGTAGTGTGTGCTGACTGTGTGTAGTGTGTGCAGTCTTTGTGACGAATGTGCAGTCTGTGTATAGTGTGTGCAGTCTGTGCATATAGTTTGTGTAGCCTGTGTGTAGTGTGTGTATTCTGTGTGTGCAGTCTGTGTGTAGTGTGTGCAGTCTGTGTATAGTGTGTGCAGTCAGTGTGTAATGTGTGCAATCTGTGTATAGTGGGTACAGTCGCTGTGTGTAATGTGTGCAATCTGTGTATAGTGTCTGCAGTCTGTGTATAGTGTGTGCAGTCTGTGTAGTGTGTGCAGTCTGTGTATAGTGTGTGCAGTCTGTGTGTAGTGTGTGCAGTCTGTGTATAGTGTGTGCAGTCTGTGTGTAGTGTGTGTATTCTGTGTGTAGTCTGTGTATAGTGTGTTTAGTCTGTGCATAGTGTGTGCAGTCTGTGTGTAGTGTGTGCAGTCTGTGTATAGTGTGTGCAGTCTGTGTATAGTGTGTGCAGTCTGTGTATTGTGTGTGCAGTCTGTGTGTAGTGTGTCCAGTCTG
This sequence comes from Somniosus microcephalus, assembly GCF_052327205.1. Lineage (NCBI taxonomy): Eukaryota > Metazoa > Chordata > Chondrichthyes > Squaliformes > Somniosidae > Somniosus > Somniosus microcephalus. The sequence continues at coordinate 155,580,361 of NC_140993.1, read as the reverse complement.
TGTTTAGTGTGTGCAGTCTGTGTATAGTGTGTGCAGTCTGTGTGTAGTGTGTGCAGTCTGTGTACAGTGTGTGCAGTCTGTGTAGTGTGTGCAGTCTGTGTATAGTGTGTGCAGTCTGTGTGTAGTGTGTGCAGTCTCTGTATAGTGTGCTTAGTCTGTTTAGTGTGTGCAGTCTGTGTGTAGTGTGTGCAGTTTGTCTGTAGTGTGTGCAGTCTGTGTGTAGTGTGTGCAGTCTGTGTGTAGTGTGTGCAGTCTCTGTGTAGTGTTTGCAATCTGTAGTGTGTGCAGTTTGTGTGTAGTGTGTGCAGCCTGCGTGTAGTGTGTGCAGCCTGCGTGTAGTGTGTGCAGTCTGCATGTAGTGTGTGCAGTCTGTGTGTAGTGTGTGCAGTCTGCATGTAGTGTTTGCAGTCTGTGTGTAGTGTGTGCAGTCTGTGTATAGTGCGTGCAGTCTGTGTATAGTGTCTGCAGTCTGCGTGTAGTGTGTGCAGTCTGCGTGTAGTGTGTACAGTCTGTGTGTAGTGTTTGCAGTCTGTGTGTAGTGTGTGCAGTCTGTGTGTAGTGTGTGCAGTCTGTGTGTAGTGTGTGCAGTCTGTGTACAGTGTGTGCAGTCTATGTGTAGTGTGTGCAGTCTGTGTGTAGTGTGCTTAGTCTGTGTGTAGTGTGCTTAGTCTGTGTGTAGTGTGTGCAGTCCGTGTGTAGTGTGTGCAGTCTGTGTATAGTGTGTGCAGTCTGTGTATAGTGTGTGCAGTCTGTGCGTAGTGTGTGCAGTCTATGTGTAGTGTGTGCAGTCTCTCTGTAGTGTATGCAGTCTGTGTGTAGTGTGTGCAGTCTGTGTTTAGTGTGTGCAGTCTGTGTGTAGTGTGTGGAGTCTGTGTATAGTGTGTGCAATCTGTGTGTAGTGTGTGCAGTCTGTGTGGAGTGTGTGGAGTCTGTGTGTAGTGTTTGCATTCTGTGTATAGTGTGTGTCGTCTGTGTATAGTGTGTGCAGTCTGTGTGTATGTGCAGTCTGTGTGTAGTGTGTGCAGTCTGTGTGTAGTGTGTGCAGTCTGTGTGTAGTGTGTGCAGTCTGTGGGTAGTGTGTGCAGTCTGTGTATAGTGTGTGCAGTCTGTGTGTAGTGTGTGCTGCCTGCGTGTAGTGTGTGCAGTCTGTGTATAGTGTGTGCAGTCTGTGTGTAGTGCGTGCAGTCTGTGTGTAGTGTGCAATCTGTGTGTAGTGTGTGCAGTCTGTGTATAGTGTCTGCAGTCTGTGTGTCATGTGTGCAGTCTGTGTATAGTGTGTGCAGTCTATGTGTAGTGTGTGCAGTCTGTGGGTAGTGTGTGCTGACTGTGTGTAGTGTGTGCAGTCTTTGTGACGAATGTGCAGTCTGTGTATAGTGTGTGCAGTCTGTGCATATAGTTTGTGTAGCCTGTGTGTAGTGTGTGTATTCTGTGTGTGCAGTCTGTGTGTAGTGTGTGCAGTCTGTGTATAGTGTGTGCAGTCAGTGTGTAATGTGTGCAATCTGTGTATAGTGGGTACAGTCGCTGTGTGTAATGTGTGCAATCTGTGTATAGTGTCTGCAGTCTGTGTATAGTGTGTGCAGTCTGTGTAGTGTGTGCAGTCTGTGTATAGTGTGTGCAGTCTGTGTGTAGTGTGTGCAGTCTGTGTATAGTGTGTGCAGTCTGTGTGTAGTGTGTGTATTCTGTGTGTAGTCTGTGTATAGTGTGTTTAGTCTGTGCATAGTGTGTGCAGTCTGTGTGTAGTGTGTGCAGTCTGTGTATAGTGTGTGCAGTCTGTGTATAGTGTGTGCAGTCTGTGTATTGTGTGTGCAGTCTGTGTGTAGTGTGTCCAGTCTGTGTTTAGTGTGTGCAGTCTGTGTATAGTGTGTGCAGTCTGTGTGTAGTGTGTGCAGTCTGTGTATAGTGTGTGCAGTCTGTGTAGTGTGTGCAGTCTGTGTATAGTGTGTGCAGTCTGTGTGTAGTGTGTGCAGTCTCTGTATAGTGTGCTTAGTCTGTGTAGTGTGTGCAGTCTGTGTGTAGTGTGTGCAGTTTGTCTGTAGTGTGTGCAGTCTGTGTGTAGTGTGTGCAGTCTGTGTGTAGTGTGTGCAGTCTCTGTGTAGTGTTTGCAATCTGTAGTGTGTGCAGTTTGTGTGTAGTGTGTGCAGCCTGCGTGTAGTGTGTGCAGCCTGCGTGTAGTGTGTGCAGTCTGCATGTAGTGTGTGCAGTCTGTGTGTAGTGTGTGCAGTCTGCGTGTAGTGTTTGCAGTCTGTGTGTAGTGTGTGCAGTCTGTGTATAGTGCGTGCAGTCTGTGTATAGTGTCTGCAGTCTGTGTGTAGTGTGTGCAGTCTGTGTATCGTGTGTGCAGTCTGTGGGTAGTGTGCTTAGTCTATGTGTAGTGTGCTTAGTCTGTGTGTAGTGTGTGCAGTCCGTGTGTAGTGTGTGCAGTCTGTGTATAGTGTGTGCAGTCTGTGTATAGTGTGTGCAGTCTGTGCGTAGTGTGTGCAGTCTATGTGTAGTGTGTGCAGTCTCTCTGTAGTGTATGCAGTCTGTGTGTAGTGTGTGCAGTCTGTGTTTAGTGTGTGCAGTCTGTGTGTAGTGTGTGGAGTCTGTGTATAGTGTGTGCAATCTGTGTGTAGTGTGTGCAGTCTGTGTGGAGTGTGTGGAGTCTGTGTGTAGTGTTTGCATTCTGTGTATAGTGTGTGTCGTCTGTGTATAGTGTGTGCAGTCTGTGTGTATGTGCAGTCTGTGTGTAGTGTGTGCAGTCTGTGTGTAGTGTGTGCAGTCTGTGTGTAGTGTGTGCAGTCTGTGTGTAGTGTGTGCAGTCTGTGTGTATGTGCAGTCTGTGTGTAGTGTGTGGAGTCTGTGTGGAGCGTGTGCAATCTGTGTGTTGTGTGTGCTGTCTGTGTGTAGTGTGTGCAGTCTGTGTGTAGTGTGTGCAGCCTCTTTGTGTAGTGTGTGCAGTCTGTGTATAGTGTGTGCAGTCTGTGTGTACAGTGGTGCACCTGAGATGGGGTGGAGGTTGGCGGCAGCAGTCCATGAAGACCTGCCCCATCTTAGTGTTGCTAGTAGGTGCTGTGTGGTTAGTAATTTCAAAAATTGCACAGATTTTCCACATTTTTAAAAGCCCTCTGGCTGCCAGCTTTGTTATGTCACAAATGACAGAAATTATGCAGATTACATAATTCCATAATTTGAATTTCACAAGGAAGACCAAAGCCATTGTCTCCAGCCCTCGCCATGAACCCTGTTCCCTTGCCACCAATTCCATACCCTACCCAGTTACTGACCCAGAATGTTCCCAACCTCTGCATCCTAATTGACTTCGAGCTGAGCTTCTGACCTTATATCCTTCCCATTACAAAGACTGCCAACTTCCATCTCTGCAACATCACCCGCTTCCACCCCTACTTCAACTCATCTGCTGCTGAAACTCTCATCCATGCCTTTGTCATGTCCAGACTTGACTATACCATGCTGGCCTATCTTCCTCCACCCTCTCTAAACTTCAGCTCATCTAAAACTCTGCTGTCTATCTGCTATCCCGCACCAAATCCCGTTCACCTATCACCCCTATCTTTGCTGACCAACATTAGCTCCCAGTTCCCCAACACCTCAAAAGTAAAATTCTCATCCTAAAGTTTAAATCCCTTCATGGCTCACCCCTCCCTATCTCTTTAAACTCCTCTAGCCCTGCAACCCCATCTCACTCGTCACCCCTCACACTCACCCTCATCCTAGTGCAATCATACCAACTAACACACAAGGGTAGCCATTTGGGTGTTTTATCCAATGTTTATGTAAAGTTTGTATTAATGTGCTGTCAAACATTGAATTCTTTATTTTCATCTGTCTTGGACAGATTTGTGTGCACTTTTAGAAGTAGCTTAGCGAGTTGTAATGAGTTGTAGTGAATGCGAGCAAGCACTGAGTGCGAGTCAGCAGAGAGTGCTGTGAGTTTGGGTAAGTGTGTGAGTTCTTTAATTGTTATTTCTCTTTAAATCATTCTTGATAAGATTACTTAAGCAGTTTAAGTAAAGGGGAAAAGTTAAATATTTGGGATTCTGTAGGTTTAAGAAGAGTGTAACATATCAAAGTTTGCAGATGATACTAAGATGGGGGGGAAAGTAGTGAGTGAGGAGGACATAAAAAACCTTCAAGGGGACATAGACAGGCTAAGTAAGTGGGCAGAGATTTGGCAGATGGAATACAATACTGGAAAGTGTGAGGTTATGCACTTTGGCAGGAAAAATCGTAGAGCAAGTTATTATCTTAATGGCAAGAAACTGGAAAGTACTGAAGTACAAAGGGATCTGGGGGTCCTGGTGCACAAAACTCAAAAGGTTAGTATGCAGGTGCAGCAAGTGATTAAGAAGGCCAATGGAATGTTGGCTTTCATTGCTAGGGGGATAGAATATAAAAATAGGGAGGTATTGCTTCAGTTGTACAAGGTATTGGTGAGACCGCACCTGGAATACTGCATACAGTTCTGGTGTCCATACTTAAGAAAAGACATACTTGCTCTCGAGTCAGTACAAAGAAGGTTCACTCGGTTAATCCCGGGGATGAGGGGATGGACATATGAGGAGAGGTTGAGTAGATTGGGACTCTACTCATTGGAGTTCAGAAGAGTGAGAGGCGATCTTATTGAAACATATAAGATTGTGAAGGGGTTGGATCGGGTGGATGCGGGGAGGATGTTCCCGATGATGGGTGAAACTAGAACTAGGGGGCATAGTCTTAGAATAAGGGGCTGCTCTTTCAAAACTGAGATGAGGAGGAACTACTTCACTCAGAGGGTGGTAGGTCCATGGAATATGCTGCCCCAAAAAGCTGTAGAAGCTACATCATTACATAAATTTAAAACAGAAATAGACAGTTTCCTAGAAGTAAAGGGAATTAAGGGTTACGGGGAGCGGGCAGGAATTTGGACATGAGTCTAGGTTCGGATCGGTCATGGCCCTGTGGGTAGCGGAGCGGGCCCAGGGGCCGTGTAGCCTGATCCTGCTCCTATTTCGTGTGTCTAATTCTGTTAGATTCAGGAGATGGTTCTGTGATAGTGGTTTGGCGGTTAGGATCAGATCAGCCATGATCTTATGGCATGGCGGAGCAGGCTCGAGGGGCCGATTGGCCTACTCCTGCTCCTATTTCTTATGTTCTTATGTAAAACAAGGTTACACTGCAGTAGGAGTAAATTGGCACAGCAGGCAGTGGAAACCAGTTTTCTAACCAATCAGCAGGGGTGACTCATTTGGCTGTAAACAAACAAACAGTATAAAAAGACCAGGCTAGTGCGAGCAAGCACTGCGTGCGAGTCACCAGAGAGTGCTGTGAGTTTGGGTAAGTGTGTGAGTTAGGGTAAGTGGGGTGTTAGGTGCTCTTTTCAAACTTTAACTCTGTGGGTTGTAGTTAATAAGGCCTTTCTGGTGCAGGGTGACTGTTGGTAAACCATTTAACTGGTGTAATTAGAGGGATTGATTTAAATTAAATCCAATTAATTAAAGGGGATACTAGCATCTATAATCGGGCAGAGGGTGTCCATAACTAACAATAAAAAATTTAATTAATTACATAGAATGGAGCAGGTGATGTGTTACTGTTGCGAGATGTGGGAGCCGGTGAACCCCATTGAGGCTCACGGTGATTACGTCTGTGACAAGTGCCTGCTGCTACAGGAACTCCAGCTCCGTGTTGATGAGCTGGAGTCTGAGCTTCAGACACTGCGACACATCAGGGAGGGGGAGAAGTACCTGGACTCTGTGTATCAGGAGGTGATCACACCTATGAAGTTAATTAATTCAGATGTAGCCCATGGTCAGGGACAGGACGGTGTGACTACAAGTGAGGCAGGTACAGGGATCCAGGAGGTAGAGCTGGAGGAGCCGCAGCCCTTGCTCTTGTCCAGCAGGTTCGAGGTTCTTACTCCCTGTGGGGACGGGAGCAGGGACTGCAGGGAGGATGAGCAACCTGGCCACAGCACCGTGGAACGGGGGGCCATTCAAGAGGGGGGAGTAACTAGAAATGTTGTAGTGGTAGGGGATAGTATTATTAGGGGGATAGATAGAGTTCTCTGCAGCCGAGAGCGAGAGTCCCGAAGGCTGTGTTGCCTACCCGGTGCCAGGGTTAAGGACATCTCCTCTGGGCTGGAAAGAAACTTGCAGTGGGAGGGGGTGGATCCAGTTGTCGTGGTCCATGTTGCTACAAACGACGTAGATAGGACTAGGAAGCCGGTTCTGTTAAAGGAGTATGAGCAGCTAGGGGTCAAATTAAAAAACAGAACCTCAAGGGTAATAATCTCTGGATTATTACCTGAGCCACGACCGAATTTGGCTGGGACAAATAAAATTAGAGAGTTAAATGCGTGGCTCAAAGACTGGTGTGGGAGAAATGGGTTTTGCTTCCTGGGACACTGGCACCAGTACTGGGGCAGGAGGGAGCTGTTCCGTTGGGACAGGCTTCACTTGGCCAGTGCTGGGACTAGAGTCCTGGCGGATCATATAACTAGGGCTGTAGAGAGGGCTTTAAACTAACTAGTGGGGGGAGGTTCCTAGAGAGCAAATAATAAAAATGACAACAGAGAAGGTCATAGACTTAGGTAGCAGTGGGGAAATTAAAAACCAGAGCGTGTCAGGAAGGGGCAGAAGGTATGGAGTAAAAGGTAAAGTAATAAAAAGGGCAAAAGCAGGAACTAAGTGTCACAAAACATATTTGAAAGTTCTCTATCTGAATGCACGTAGCATTCGTAACAAAATAGACGAGTTAATGGCACAAATAACTACATATGGGTATGATCTTGTGGCCATTACAGAAACATGGCTGCAGGGTGACAATGCCTGGGAATTAAACATACCAGGTTATTTAACGATCAGGAAGGACAGGCAGGAAGGAAGGGGAGGTGGGGTGGCTATGTTAATAAAGGAAGGAATCACTGTAATACAGAGAAATGATATTGGGTCAAAAGATCAGGATAATGAAACAGTTTGGGTGGAGGTAAGGAATAATAAGGGGAAAAAAACACTAGTGCGCGTAGTCTATAGGCCTCCGAACAGTTGCAACTATGTTGGACGGAGTATCAATCAGGAAATAGTTGAGGCTTGTAATAAGGGAACATCTATAATTATGGGGGATTTTAACTATCATATTAATTGGACAAATCAAATTGGGCAGGGCTGCCTTGAGGATGAGTTCATTGAGTGTATTAGGGATGGGTTTCTTGAGCAGTATGTAACTTAACCGACCAGGGGGCAAGCAACCTTAGATCTGGTCCTGTGTAACGAGACAGGATTAATTAAAAATGTCCTAGTAAAGGATCCCCTTGGAATGAGTGACCATAACATGGTTGAATTCCATATTCAATTAGAGGGTGAGAAGGTTGGATCTCAAACAAGCGTGCTAAGCTTGAATAAAGGAGACTATGAAGGTATGAGAGCGGAATTGAGTAGAGTGGATTGGGAAAATAGATTAAAGGGTAAGACGATACATGATCAGTGATGTACATTTAAGGAGTTATTTTACAACTTCCCAAAAATATATATTCCACTGAGAAGAAAAGGGTGTAAAAGAAAAGACAGCCATCCGTGGCTAAGTAAAGAAATTAAGGATAGTATTCGACTAAAAACAAGGGCATATAAGGTAGCCAAATCTAGTGGGAGGATAGAGGATTGGGAAAACTTTAAAAGACAGCAAAAAATAACAAAAAGATTGATTAAGAAAGGGAAGATAGATTATGAAAGTAAATTTGCAAAAAATATAAAAACAGATAGTAAGAGTTTTTATAGTTATATAAAAAGAAAAAGGGTGGCTAAAGTAAATGTTGGTCCCTTAGAGGATGAGACCGGGAAATTAATGGTGGGAAATATGGAGATGGCAAAAACACTGAATGAATATTTTGTATCAGTCTTTACAGTAGAAGACACTAAGAATATCCCAACACTGGACAAACAGGGGGCTATAGGGGGGGAGGAGCTAAACACGATCAAAATCACTAAGGAAGTGGTACTTGGTAAAATAATGGGACTCAAGGCGGATAAATCACCTGGACCTGATGGCTTATATCCTAGGGTCTTGAGGGAAGTGGCGGTAGGGATTGTGGATGCATTGGTAATAATTTTCCAAAACTCCCTGGACTCAGCAAAGGTCCCGGCAGACTGGAAAACTGCTAATGTAACACCCTTATTTAAAAAGGGCAGTAGACAGAAGGCTGGAAACTATAGACCGGTTAGCCTAACATCTGTGGTCGGTAAAATTTTGGAGTCCATTATTAAGGAGACAGTAACAGGACATTTGAATAATCATCATTTAATAGGACAAAGTCAGCATGGTTTTATGAAGGGGAAGTCATGTTTGACAAATTTACTGGAGTTGTTTGAGGAAGTAACATATAGGGTGGACAAAGGGGAACCAGTGGACGTAGTGTATTTAGACTTCCAAAAGGCATTTGACAAGGTGCCACACAAAAGATTATTGCTTAAGATAAAAAATCACGGGATTGGGGGTAATATTCTGGCATGGATAGAGGATTGGCTATCTAACAGAAGGCAGAGAGTTGGGATAAATGGTTCATTCTCAGAATGGCAATCAGTAACTAGTGGTGTTCCGCAGGGGTCGGTGCTGGGTCCCCAACTCTTTACAATCTATATTAACGATTTGGAGGAGGGGACCGAGTGTAACATATCAAAGTTTGCAGATGATACTAAGAAGGGAGGGAAAGTAGTGAGTGAGGAGGACATAAAAAACCTGCAAGGGGACATAGACAGGCTAAGTAAGTGGGCAGAGATTTGGCAGATGGAATACAATACTGGAAAGTGTGAGGTTATGCACTTTGGCAGGAAAAATCGTAGAGCAAGCTATTATCTTAATGGCAAGAAACTGGAAAGTACTGAAGTACAAAGGGATCTGGGGGTCCTGGTGCACGAAACTCAAAAGGTTAGTATGCAGGTGCAGCAAGTGATTAAGAAGGCCAATGGAATGTTGGCTTTCATTGCTAGGGGGATAGAATATAAAAATAGGGAGGTATTGCTTCAGTTGTACAAGGTATTGGTGAGACCGCACCTGGAATACTGCATACAGTTCTGGTGTCCATACTTAAGAAAAGACATATTTGCTCTCGAGTCAGTACAAAGAAGGTTCACTCGGTTAATCCCGGGGATGAGGGGATGGACATATGAGGAGAGGTTGAGTAGATTGGGACTCTACTCATTGGAGTTCAGAAGAATGAGAGGCGATCTTATTGAAACATATAAGATTGTGAAGGGGTTGGATCGGGTGGATGCGGGGAGGTTGTTCCCGATGATGGGTGAAACTAGAACTAGGAGGCATAGTCTTAGAAGAAGGGGCTGCTCTTTCAAAACTGAGATGAGGAGGAACTACTTCACTCAGAGGGTGGTAGGTCCATGGAATATGCTGCCCCAAAAAGCTGTAGAAGCTACATCATTACATAAATTTAAAACAGAAATAGACAGTTTCCTAGAAGTAAAGGGAATTAAGGGTTACGGGGAGCGGGCAGGAATTTGGACATGAGTCTAGGTTCGGATCGGACATGGCCCTGTGGGTAGCGGAGTGGGCCCAGGGGCCGTGTAGCCTGATCCTGCTCCTATTTCGTGTGTCTAATTCTGTTAGATTCAGGAGATGTTTCTGTGATAGTAGATTGGCGGTTAGGATCAGATCAGCCATGATCTTATTAAATGGCGGAGCAGGCTCGAGGGGCCGATTGGCCTACTCCTGCTCCTATTTCTTATGTTCTTATGTTCTTATAATGGTACCACCCACAATGGTGATGAGTGTAAAAGGCTTGGGCATTGTAGGGATGCTTTATGGTGTGAGGTAGTGCCAACCTGGTGCATCATGTGGCAGCCAGGGTGTACAGCGTAATGTTCAGTAAATCTGGCCATGATGAGGCCATCCCTGGCCTCCCGGGCAGCAATGTGCTCAGGTGCTGATGCCTCTGTCCTGTGCAGCATCAGTTAATTGCGGAGAAGGTTGGTGTTGCTGTTGGTGCTGCTGGTGTGCCTGGTGCTGCTGGTGTTGGGGCCGATCGTGGTAGGATTCTGAGGACCAAGTTGAAACTGTATAAATGGCACCCATGCCGATGGAATAGATGGCAGGTGAGGTATAGATGACAGAAGCGATCTATCAATGGTGAGAGAGGTAATGATGTGAGGCTGGATGGAGACTTTGGTGGAAATACTTGCAGCCTGCTGATTCTGTTCTTAAAATGCAGTGAGGAACAGCTTGTGGCTGAGGAAAGTGATCATCTGTCAGGTGGGAGCTTTTACTGTTCATTTGAAGCGGTCAAGGAATCAGCTGGAGCAATGGCCACTGAACTCCCGCCTCAGGTTGACAGATATGGTCCCTGAACAGCGTGGTTCCCACAGCCATGAAGTTAAAGTTAAAAAGTAAGTTAAAAAAGCCTGTTAAGTAGATTATTATGAGTTTAATTGGGTCGCCCGCCACTGCCTGTTGGGTCTGCTCAGCGATGACAGATGCGCCATTGGGAAAGGTGCGTTGCGGCGGGATGACAGTGGGTTCCCGACTCGCTATCAAAAAATCAAATTTCCCACCCGACCCACCACCGATCCCGTCCGCTGACCGCCGCACCCCCCCGCCCCGGACAATTCCGGCCAAAGTGTTAAAAGTCTGAAACCTGACCCCAACCTGCCCACTTCCGGTTTTCACCAAGGCTGGATGCGGCGGTGGGGGGGGGGAGGGGGCAGGTAGCTAAACTGCTCCCAGGAGGCGGGTCGTCCATTTTAATATTATAATGAGGCTGGCATGCCTCAGATTTGAACGTTAACGTTAACTCTGTCTCTCTCTTCACAGATGCTGCCTGACCTGCTGAGTTTCTCCAGCCTTTTCTGTTTTTACCTCAGATTTGACCTCCATTTTAAAATTACTGTAACTGGTCGGGGTTTGTAGGCCTTGTGAAACCCGCCAGCTAAAGTAAGGCGAGGACTGCCCCCTCCCCACCCCCACTCCTCCATCCCTCTGATGCCTCTTTCCGCTCCCCCCCCCCCACCGCCGCTGCTCCAGCCCTCCAATCAGCCACATCGGCCCTCGATCGGTCCCGACCCTCCCTCCCTCCCCACCCATACTCCTCCAGCCCTCCGATCGGTCCCGACCCCACCCCCCCCCCCCAACCCCAGGCTCCTCTGGCCCTCCCTGTGCTCCACCCCACTGCCCCCCCTCCCAAGTTTCCCTACCACTTCCGAGCCCCCCCACCCCCAACCCGCCTCCCTATTAAAGTTCAGGCCTCTATTCCTTCAATTCAGACCTCCTGTGAATCCCCACCTGCCTTTGCCCCATCACTGGTGCTGTGCCTTCAGCCACCTAGACCCTGCGCTCTGGAACGAATTCCTCTGCCTCTCCCTCCCTCTCCTCCTTTAGGACCCTCCTTAAAACCTAACCTCTTTGACCAAGCTTTTGGTCAGCCATCCTAATATTTCCTACTATGACCCAGTGTTAATTTTTTTATTACGCTTCTGTCAAGCACTAAAGGTGCCATATAAATGCAAGTTGCTGTTGTTATCACTATTATTATTCTTACCCATCACTTCTGTAGGGAGATCGGAGGGGTATAAAAATGGGTAGGGTTCTTGCTCCCAGCTGCCAGTTCAGTTTATGGACTGAACTTTATGGGTAATTTGGAACATTCAGAACTATAAATTGCTGCCCCTCCTACAAACATTAAAATTATTTTCCATGAGATGAAAAATATGAGGAACAACAGACAACCTCTATGCCGTGCAGTCGCTGAACAGGAAGATTCTCACAAGCATACAAGAACTGAAAAGTCCTGTAAACCCCACTCACTGGTGACAGACATACGCCTCCAAAATTAAAGACCACAATTCATCCGAAGCAGTACTGATAGACTTGATAATCCTGTTAAATTGTCACCTTCTCAAATGCCTACAGATCACTTTAACTGAGTGCGTTCTTTTTAACCATCCTATCACTTGAGCAAAGAAATCAAGCTATCTGTGGAAAAGCCTTCCATTAAACTTCAGCCTAAAAGCATTCAGAAGAGAGAAATAAGGAAGCACATCCCTTATATTCAGCGGGAAGAATTTCTTAGAATTTACACTCTCTGTGCAGAATTCATGAGGGTGCTGATGCTTTCAACTTACAGTATTCTGCACTGTATGGTGAACAAGAAGTACCGGGTTTACCACTATTCAAGCTATATTTTCACTAGTATATTTCTAGGATTCAAGTTGATCATTCTGAAACCACCAACAGTATGGAAAATCAACCCTGGTGCAAAGTTAACAAACATTTTCAAAATCATTCTAAAATTAAAGCACTCACAAATGGCAGTGTGATCCAGCATCTTTATAATTCTAGTTCCTACTGCTTGCATTTCATATCTAACTGCTATATTTCAGGTTGACAGCACTCTTGGCAATTTTCTACAAGATCTTCTAAGGGTTCATGATTACACTGCTATATCTGTGTCCGGCATAAAACTGTTGAAAAAAGTTATAGTTTCATACCTTTCCCCTGTATTCTCCCAGTTCTTTTTAAGGCTTCGACATATCAGTAGGTGATTAATGATGAAGTGCCTGGGCTTCCATTAAACACGATTATCTCCAATGAGAGAATCTGTAATGACAAATAAACAACACATCAACACGTGGGTCTGGACAGAGTAGATAGAGAGAAACTGTTGCCATTTGCAGAAGGGTCGAGAACCAGAGGACACAGATTTAAGGTTGTTGGGCAAAAGAATCAAAGGCGACATGAGGAAAAACTTTTTTACGCAGCGAGTGGTTAGGATCTGGAATGTACCGTCTGAGAGGGTGGTGGAGGCAGATTCAATTGTGGCTTTCAAAAGGGAATTGGATAAGTAAAAAGAAGAAAGACTTGCATTTATATAGCACCTTTCATGACCACCGGACATCCCAAAGTGCTTTACAGCCAATGAAGTACTTTTTTGAAGTGTAGTCACTGTTGTAATGTAGTAAGTACCTGAAGGAAATTTTTTTGCAGGGTTAAGGGGAAAGGGCAGGGGAGTGGGACTAGCTGAAGTGCTCTTGCAGAGTGCTGGCACGGGCTTGACAGGCCAAATGGCCTCCTTCAGTGCTGTAACCATTCTATGATTCTATAAGAAACACTTGGGATTTTCATCAAAATGTATTAAAGGGATACTGCAAGCAGATATTTCTCTTTTGTAAAATGCTATCCCTGTATGTAAAAAAACGGCAGTGAAGACAGCAACAATAGCGAACAGGCTGCAAATAGATTGGAAATCTGAAATAATAAAAAATAGGATTTCTTTAGAAGATCTTTATTTTAACTTAATTTGGAAATACTGCAATTTGGATGAGGTCCCCTTTAAAAGAAACTGGCTATGATTGAGCAGTAGAAAATTCTGCCCCATTTTATGAGCTCCAATGTGCCCAACAAGGTTTGTGTCTCAGCTTGTGGTATCAGCAGTGGGAAGGAAGTGCCAGATAAATATATTTTTAAAACTTGTTTGTTTGTGTTATATTTTTATGATTTTCCTGATGATCTGCAGGGTACAGTGGATGTTATCTGTCCATTAATGGCAGGAAACATAAAACAGGCATTGCAGAGAGTGCCACAGGCTGCCCGCTGCATGCCGTCATTGGTCATACCCATAGATACACAGAGCTCTCAGCACTGCTGCCTGCACAGACCTTCCTTGAGCAGAAAATGTATGTTGCAAAAACAAGTGTTCAACCGTTGCATGTTTCAAGCTTGTACAGTCGCTTCTCACTGTACCCTGTGCTCTAAAATCCCCTGCTATAATATAAACATTGGGAACCAAAAGCATTTCAGTTGGAAATCATTATTGCAATAAAAATGGTTCATAATTCTAACATTCTAAGTGAGTAAACCAGCTGTTTTACAATGTTATAAGAGCTAATCACATAATTGATATAAAGCGTACTGTAATTTAACGGTGGTTAAATACAGTCCACCAAAAACAGAGCAAGGGACTTTTGTGAAGGTGTGAGGACTTTAGATATTTATTCAGCGTCTATCACAGTCGTTCCCTAACACAGTGGCCTAGAAATTGGTTCCCATTGGCAGGCCGCCACAAACTGGGTGCAGAGAACATTCCCTGCACCAGTAGGCTCAAGGCACACCTGATATTGGGACTCAGGCCTCATTTACATGAGACCAGTCAGCTGCAGACACCTGGGCATTTCCAGGTAGCTCGACGGTAAAGAGGATTTCAATTTGAGCCACTGGATCACCGGCAGTGGGAGGCGACTGGGTGAGGGGAGTCAAGTGATCAGGAAGCGGGGTGGGGGGGGGGGCGGTCAAAGGCAGGGGAAGTAATCGGGAAGGAGAGAGGGGATTGAGCTTCAGCATTGCAGTAAGTATTTAAAGTAAACGTACCTTTCTGGTGGTGAACTCCAGTGGTCCCTTTAAGGGCTGCTGCTTAAGTCACATGCATCCTGACTCGGCTGCTTTCAGGCAGCCCATTTTTGCATAGGGCACCTCAAACAGGTGTTGGGCCCCTTATTTGCATGTGCAAAGAGTTTAACACCTGATTCAGGTGTGGGCCCTGACTGCCCCTTTGTCTGCCTTCTCCAATATAGTGGAAGGCACACTCCCGGTGCGTCATGAATGTGTGCACCCCACCCGCCATATTGGATGCTTAGGTACCCATTTTGTGCCTGAAAAATGGTGCGTCACCATCGAGTTCCTAGGCTGGTATGTTCCAATGACAGAGCACAATGATAACTCTGGAAACATAGGGGGAAATTTTAACTCCAAAAAACGGATGGTTAAAGTGTTAAATAAAAATGAATCCCGACCCCAACTTGCCCACTTCCAGTTTTAATAGAGGCGGGACGGGGGGTGCACAGCTAGCCCGATGCCAGGAGGTGGGTTGCTCAATTAAATATAATAATGAGGCTGGCATGCCTCAGATTTAACCACCATTACAAATTTAATTCTGGCAGTTCGGGTTTCTCAGACCTTGGGGAATCTGCCAGCTAAAGGCGAGGACTGCTGGATCCAGGAAGTAAGTGCCTTTACACTCACCTGCTGGATCCGGTGTCCCTGCCTCACCAACCCCCCGCAATCAGAGAGCCCCCACAAGGCCTCCGATCCTCCCCCCGCCCCCTGGCCTCCAATCTCCACCCCCAGGCCTCCGATCTCCACCCCAAGGCCTCCGACTCCCCCCACGAGGCTTCCAATCATCTTCCCAGACTCCCCCCTCCAGCCCTGATGCTCCTGCAGCACGATCCTCCCCAACCCCCGATGCTTCAGCCCTGATGCTTCTCCCACTCCACACCACCCCACCCAACGATCCTCCTCCGGTCGGCCCCAATCCTCTCTCCCGTCCCCCCCAAATGCTGCTCAGATCGGCCCCGATCCTCTCTCCCGTTCCCCCCAATCCTCCTCCGGTCAGCCCCCATCCTCTCTCCCGTTACCCCCAATCCTGCTCCGGTCGGCCCCGATCCTCTCTACCCATCCCCCCCAGTCCTGCTCCAGTCAGCCCCCATCCTCTCTCCCGTCCCCCCCAATCCTCCTCCGGTCGGCCCCCATCCTCTCTCCCGTCCCCCCCAATCCTGCTCCGGTCAGCCCCCATCCTCTCTCCCGTCCCCCCCAATCCTGCTCCGGTCGGCCCCCATCCTCTCTCCCGTCCCCCCCAATCCTCCTCCGGTCGGCCCCCATCCTCTCTCCCGTCCCCCCCAATTCTGCTCCGGTCAGCCCCCATCCTCTCTCCCGTCCCCCCCAATCCTGCTCCGGTCAGCCCCCATCCTCTCTCCCGTCCCCCCCAATTCTGCTCCGGTCAGCCCCCATCCTCTCTCCCGTCCCCCCCAATTCTGCTCCGGTCGGCCCCCATCCTCTCTACCCGTCCCCCCCAATCCTCCTCCGGTCGGCCCCCATCCTCTCTACCCGTCCCCCCCAATCCTCCTCCGGTCGGCCCCCATCCTCTCTCCCGTCCCCCCCAATCCTCCTCCGGTCGGCCCCCATCCTCTCTCCCGTTACCCCCAATCCTCCTCCGGTCGGCCCCCATCCTCTCTCCCGTTACCCCCAATCCTCCTCCGGTCGGCCCCCATCCTCTCTCCCGTCCCCAATTCTGCTCCGGTCAGCCCCCATCCTCTCTCCCGTCCCCCCCAATCCTGCTCCGGTTGGCCCCCATCCTCTCTACCCGTCCCCCCCAATCCTGCTCCAGTCAGCCCCCATCCTCTCTACCTGACCCCCCCCAATTCTGCTCCAGTCAGCCCCCATCCTCTCTCCCGTCCCTCCCAATCCTGCTCCAGTTGGCCCCAATCCTCTCTACCTGTCCCCCCGAGTCCTCCTCCGGTCGGCCCCGATCCTCTCTCCTGTCCCCCCCAATCCTGCTCCAGTCGGCCCCAATCCTCTCTACCTGTCCCCCCCAGTCCTCCTCCGGTCGGCCCCGATCCTCTCTCCCGTCCCCCCCAATCCTGTTCCAGTCGGCCCCGATCCTCTCTCTTCCCCACCCCCCTCACCGATCCTCCTCCAATTGGCCCCGATGCTTCCCCCCACAGCGATCCTCCTCCGGCCCCTGAACTCCCCCCCCCCCCCACCCTCTACCGGCCTCCACCCGATCCCTCCCTCCCTCCTCTCTGCGGCCTAGTGCTGCAGGCCTACCTGCTCGCAGCCAGTCAGCCTCTCCATCTGGCTGGTTGTGGGCAGGAAACAGAGCTTTAAAATGCAAATCAGGCCCTGCCAAAACCCGTTCTCCCGGGTTTCCCGACCGCTTTCTAGCCCCCCCTGCCACACCTCCAGGTTAAAATTCCGGCCATGCCTCTGTTCATCAGAAGAAAAGTGGAACATTGAAGATATTCTGTGGCCCTGACTGATAATGTCATAGTTAATAAAATCTAGTCTACAGCAATTTGTGACATTTGAAAATTCTAGTCACACATGATTCTTTCTAGATTTTGGCTCAGAGAATAAACAGAAAGTACCACCTACAATGGAAAATTCCAGGTGCTTAGACACTAATATGAATGACAGTCATAGATCACTCTAGCCTGGGGCACTAGTGAGTTATGGGTCTTTAGCTGCTATAGTTCACAGCGACTGATGAGATATCCTGCCTATCTGATTATGTCCAGACATGTTGCTGCAAACCTCAATGATCTAAATTGCAGACTACCAGGTACATTTTAGAATTTTTGCAATTTTCTTCTTCACTGCTGTTTTGGGAAATAGTTGTGGCCAGCACCATGAGTTAAAATTGCATTGTACAATATTAGTAATAAATCAATTAACATATTTGCATAAAATTCCTTTGACAGCTATATTAATGAAGGCATAAACTCATTTATTTTAGACCGTTTAATGTCTTAGCTGTAATAGCTGGCAAAGGAATTTCAAACAACCGCATTATCCCATTTGTTATTAATGTTATACAGCATAGCTGTTGGCAGTGGTAAGCACAACCATGTGTCAACCAGAAGATTCCTCCCTCAGAGTTTATAAAGCTTACTGATGGTGAGAGTCCCTCTTCAAACATGTTTAACAGGGATTACTTAGATATTAGATCAATTTTTAATGGCAGTTATTAAGTAGAACAATAGGACTTGTATGATACGAAGACAATATGAATGGGTTGACATTATTTTATCTCATGATTGTTATTAACGTCATCTTGAAATGTTGTCATGGACCATCGGGCTGGAGTTCAAGAAGGCCTTTGGGCCAAGGAGCAACAGAGCCGTCAGAAAAGATGTGCGATGGCTGCTGGACAAAGCTTTAGGCGATGCGACAGCCACAGGATCAATAGTTCCAGCACGGCTATTGGGAGAAGTATGAACAGGCTGTCAGGGTAAAGTTTGGCAGTGCCCACTATGAAATGCTGACAAGGGTTGTTGGACATGAGTTCAAGGAGGCCGTGAGGCGGAGCCAACAGGGGAGGGGCCTATGACCATCGAGCAGGGGGGTCAAGTGGAGCATTGGGCCCAGGTATGGAATGCCCATCGGCTCAAAGTGCAGCAGAGGCAATAGGAAAACTGCACAAAAGCTGTTGGGTCAAAGTTCGTGAGGGTCATCAAGCCCAGGTTCAGGAAGGCCGGCAGGAAAATGCGGCTGGGTTTTCAGGGCTGTCAGGGTCAAGTTTGGCATGGTCATGGAGATAAAGTTCAGCAGGGTCATGGGCTGAAGTGGTACAGGACCATGATTCACTTGTGTCACTCAAAAAAAATTAGGTGACAGGAGTTCATACATTATTTTTGTAGGCAGGATGGACAAAGTAAAACACACTTAAATTTACTCACCTTCACCAAGATGTCTGCCATGCTCCAGCAAATATACAAATATACTGGTGCAGCACCACTCAGTGGTAAATATTTGGAATTGCAGTAAAAGCTCTAAGATGCAGATTAACGGTAGTTGATTGACGGTCACATAATGTTAAGGTGAACCCCACTTAAACTGATGAGTCACATAATGTTACTCTCACACTGCCACCTACAGGTGTAATGCCATTAGAATGCTGTGACCACTCACTCTCTCTCTGTAATATATAATAGACTAGCTGGAGTGCCCGGCGGTGCCGAGGCTTTTTCGAGGGCATGGTGTTGTTGGAAGAGAGAGAGCGACTGGGGGGAAGAGAGAGAGCGACTGGGGGGGAAGAGAGAGAGCGACTGGGGGGAAGAGAGAGCGACTGGGGGGAAGAGAGAGCGGCTGGGGGGAAGAGAGAGCGACTGGGGGGAAGAGAGAGAGCGACTGGGGGGGAAGAGAGAGAGCGACGGGGGGAAGAGAGAGAGCGACTGGGGGGAAGAGAGAGAGCAACTGGGGGGAAGAGAGAGCGACGGGGGGAAGAGAGAGCGACGGGGGAGGAGGGGGAGGGGGGAGGAAGGGGGGGAGGGGAAGGGGGAGGAAGGGGAGGGGGGGAAGGGAAAGGGGGGAGGGGAGGGGGGAGAGGAGAGGGGGGAAGGGAAGGGGAGGGGAGGGAGGAGAGAAGGGAAGGGGAGGGGATGGTGGGAAGGGTGTGGGGGGAGAAGGGGGGGGGAGAAAGGGAGGGGGGGAGCCAGCAGACCCTCTCCCCTCTGCCGGCGATGGCTCTGTGGAGCTCCGTGCCGCCCCACGCACTGACATGGCCCAGCCGAGCGCAGCGCTCCGGTCAGCCCGAGCCCCGCCCTCCGCCCCACGCCCTCTCGAGCCCCGCCCCACGCCCTCTCGAGCCCCGCCCCACGCCCTCCCGAGTCGCGGCTTCAAGACCGCCGATTGCGGCTGGGCCTGCGTGCCACGCGGGGAAGGAGAGAGTCGCTGCTCCTCCGGTCGATGTGTTGCAGGCCGACCCCTGATGAGCACCCGATCAGCTGAGCCCGAGCCCCGCGGTGACCGCAACTCACCTCCCGCTAGGCTCCCTCCCACCCCGCCAGCCTTTACCAAAATGGCGGCGATGGTTACGCTCGGCCCAGTCCCGCGCCGCCAGCCTTTACCAAGATGGCGGCGATCACGGGGCGGGCCCAGCAGGAGGGGCGGTGCCTAGCTCGGGCGTGGCTGGGAAACAGAGGCCCAGGCTTCCAGGCCTGCAAAAACGGTGAAAGGTAGGAAAATTATAGAGGTTAGAGAAAAGATTGACAAATTAATTAACTTTTTTTTAAAAACAATTTGTGTTTTAAAAGCAACTTTTTTTTTGCTGGAAATCTAGATTTGGAAAGAAACACGCAGAAAGTGGAAAAAATAAACTTACGAATCAAGATGGCTGGCACTCACCTCAGTTCAGAATGATAAGGCCCGTCCACACACGCACCGATTGGTCAACCGTCAAGTCACTGAACTGTAGGATTGGTCAATCATCACGTCACTCAACTCTAGGATGGCCCGCCCGCACACACAATGAACCCGCCCCCACTCGATGCTAATGAGCGGAATTTTGAATGTTTTTTGGATACCGTCAGCACAATTTTTGTCCGACCAAAAAGTAAATATGCCTACAAGAGTCCCCTAATGATGAGCTTTCTTTTGATATAACATATGTGTAGGTACGCTCAAAAACTTTTGATTGTACAGCCGGACAGACAGACAGACAGAGAGACAGAGACATAGGCCTAGAAATTCACTATGGCCCCGCCAGCTGGCTAGCACCCAAAAGTTAGCGCTGGGCGCGGAGCCATTTGCGACCGTCGGATATTCACTTTTTGCGCCCCAAGTCGGAACCGGGCGCTGTTCCAGGGTGTGCCCGCCCCCGCTTGGGGCACTGAAACTGAATTTCAGCGCTCTAGGTGCCGCTGCGCCACCCGATGCGGTGCGGCAGGCTGCGGTACTGCAGGCCTCCTCCTTCTCTTAAGGTGGAGGTGCCTGCAACGGGGAGATCGCCGCTGGATTGTGCCGGCAAATGAGCCCGGCACCACGGAGATGTGCCGGGCTCGCGGAAAGCAGCCAGCAATGCCGCGGGGGGTTGGTGGAGGAGGGCGGGGAAGGAGGTGCGGGCAGGCGGCCGCCGAAAAAGCGTCCGGCCACACCTCCACCTTTATGCGCCCCACTAAGGCTGCAGTAAGGCCCTGGTCTCCGGATGTTAGTAGCGGCCGCCACGGAGGAGGTGGCGGCAACTGAATATGGGCGTCGGGCCGACATCGGGGCGGAAACGGGGCACTGCGCACACCGATGACGTCATCGGTGCCGGCGCAGCGCTACCGGCTACCGCCGCCATTACCGCCGAGCTCAATATCAGCGCAACCTCCTCTACTGGCGCAGAAGCCCTCTTTAGGCGGTAACTGGGCGCAAAGCTTGCAGCGCCTTACTGAATTTCTAGGCCATACTGTTTTATATATATAGATATATTTTTATATATAATATATGCTCACGCATATATAATAAATATATAATTTTTTTTCTACAGTCCATCCATCATACTTCAGACACACACTTCAAAGTGTTATATTTCTTACATTGCAAACCAACCTTAAATATTATGAAAAAAG
This sequence comes from Somniosus microcephalus, assembly GCF_052327205.1. Lineage (NCBI taxonomy): Eukaryota > Metazoa > Chordata > Chondrichthyes > Squaliformes > Somniosidae > Somniosus > Somniosus microcephalus. The sequence continues at coordinate 155,559,503 of NC_140993.1, read as the reverse complement.
AAAGCTGAGAATTTCCTCTTGGGTTTTCTTGCCTTGGTGAGGAGCCTCTGATTTGCAAACAGTGACCAATCTATAGAGAATAATTATCCTCTAATTAACCCAAGGATGCTTCTAATAGGAATTCACCTTTAACTGAATGAGGATAAACTTACAGTAGGGATGCCTTGTGACATTAAAGGGAGATAACAAGTTACAGACTGGTCCTCTTTAGAAGTCGAATCATATGCTGTGCACTACACTGTGTAATGTACAGTTTTTGAGCAATGCAACAGGACATCCATTAATATATTGGGCGGGAGTTTCCTGGAGACTTGCACAATTGTAATGGTGCATCTATGTTGTAGGGCCCATTTACGGTGCAAAAGAAAGAGGAAATTACAGCATAAGTGTCTTATGCCATTACTTACGCCAGTCCATAATTTCTTGGGGCATTTGTACCCCTTCGCTGAAACCGTGAGTAGTTCATTATCATGGCTTCGCTCGCCATTAAAATCAAGAGTGATCACAAATTTCCTGAATGAAAGCTACTTATATCTCTGCTGCCACTTAAACTGGTAAATAATAGGATTGGTGGGCTATTGGTGACCTGTTAGCGGTGTGAGTTATTATTTTAACAGTCCATTGTTGCTTCTCTATTTGCTTTAAACAGTCTGTTTTATCTCACCCGGAGGCATATGAAATAAATGATTTTAATTAAATTTGAAATTGACGTCTTCGCACTTGTTAGACATTCCGATATAACATTTTTACAGGTGTCACTGCCTGAGGCACTGACAATGCTACCTCGTTCTATTTCAACACAACTACGTCCATTCCTAAGTACTGTATTGTTAAAAAGTGTTTTAATGATTGTAAATGTTTATGTTTCCTATTAAAATATCAATTTGAATGCAAAATCTATTACAATTTAATAAATATAAAGGGATGCCTGAACAATATATTGGGTCAACAATGTAGTCAGTACATTTTGTAATATTTGCTTTGTCAATTTCAGCTTATTTTCATAAATCAACTGGAGCTCCAATTTTACCAGAAATGCACAATTTTTTAAAGTGAAAAACCCATTTTAATCTTGGATCCAGAAATTATCTAAGTTGTGCTTAATTAAAAATAGGGGAGTTGTGGCGGAGCCACCAAGAGACTCGGGGCAATTAGCAATAATCTCTTTAACTACAGTGTAGCGCAGCTGCGGACTGCACCTTTAAATGTCTGATAACTATACTGTATGTACTTTCTTGCACTCTGCGTGATGACGTCATGACGCCGATCACGTGACCGCCAGTGGCGCGGAGAACGTGATGACGTCATGACGTCAGCTTCCATAAACCTTGCAGCAGTTGTTGAGGGGCTGGCAAGCCGAACAGACCTGTGTACATCTTCTCCTGTAGTTTTACCAGTTAACTTGTTTGTTTATTAAACGTTGTTATTTTGTTTCACTGAGTTGAACTCCATTATTCGATAGGAACCTCCATTCCTATATTGATGACCCCGATCTCGTCGGACAACTTTCGTTGAGATATTTATAATGAACACGAACGCCGTCGCCCTTAAATTGCTACAGTTCTGGGAACAGCAACCAGCAGCATGGTTTTTCCAGGCAGAAGCCCAGTTCGCACTCCGGGAGATTACAGCGGATTCGACCCGTTATTATTACGTGGTCTCTGCTCTCGACAGCACCACGGCCTCGCGGGTCGTCAGCCTCTTTGGCAATCCACCGGCAGAGGGCAAGTATGAAGCTCTAAAAACTCGTTTGCTACAGGTGTTTGGTCTAAATAAGTCAGAGCGCGCACGCAGGCTTATTTTTATGCCTGGCCTCGGGGACTCAAAACCATCGGAACTGATGAGCCAGATGCTCACGCTTTTGGGTTCGGAGCCCCAATGTTTTTTGTTCCAAGAACTCTTCCTCTGCCAGCTGCCTGAACCAGTTCAGGCAGCCTTGGCCAGTTCTGCAATTACGGACTGTGCCGAGCTTGCTGCAGAGGCAGACAAGATTTTTACAGTCACACAGCAGTGTTGTGCAGCCACGAGGCGCCTTTCCCCCACGCGAGTGAAACCCAGCCCTCCTCCAGCAGGCTGCTGTACGTACCACGCCCGTTTTGGCGGCAAGGCTCGACGCTGCCGTTCACCCTGTAGTTTCGCCGGAAAAAACTCTCCAGCAGGCCCACGAGCTTCGATAAGGACGACAGGGTCTGAAAAACACGCCCAGTTCACCATGGCAGTTGGTTCAGCGGGAAAGCTCCTCTATATTACGGATTCCATGACAGGGCGACGATTCCTGTGTGACACTGGTTCCCAGTGCAGTATTTTGCCAGCTTCAAAGTTGGATCTGCAATCCGGCGGTCACGGTCCTTCCCATGAGGCAGCCAATGGTGCGGCTATTCGCACGTTCTGTAAACGGACAGTCAATTTAACCCTCGGCGGTCAGCATTTTGTGTGGGAGTTTATAACGGCTAAAGTATCACAGGCCATCCTAGGGGCTGATTTTTTCCGTGCCAACGGCTTTCTGGTCGACGTCCAACACTGCCGACTCATTAATGCGTCCACTTTCCACGCGGTGCCTTGCCACCGCAGCACCGCCGTTTCCTGGTCGGTCGCCTGTGCGGTTCCATCGCAGGACGGGTTTACGCGCCTACTCGGCGAGTTCCCGGAGCTCACCAGGCCTACATTTTCAGCAGCAGTCGCAAGGCACGGTGTGGTGCATCACATCACCACGACGGGATCGCCTGTTTATGCTCGGGCACGAAGATTGGAACCCGGAAAGCTTGCAGCTGCAAAGGCGGAGTTTCAGACCATGGAGCGCCTTGGGATTGTCCGACGTTCCAACAGTCCTTGGTCCTCCCCACTACACATTGTCCCTAAACCAGGTGGCGGATGGAGGCCTTGCGGGGATTACAGACGCCTTAACGAAGCCACTATGCTGGATAGGTATCCAATACCGCATATACAAGATTTTTCGGCTGATCTGGCTGGTAACTCAGTATTTTCCAAAGTAGATCTTATCCGTGGATATCACCAAGTTCCTGTGTATCCTCAGGATGTCCCCAAAACGGCGGTCATCACACCGTTTGGCCTTTTTGAGTTCTTCCGAATGCCGTTCGGATTGAAAAACGCGGCTCAGGCCTTTCAGCAACTCATGGACTCTGTGTTATGGGATCTTCCCTTCATTTTCGTTTACTTGGATGACATTCTCATTGCTAGTAAGGATATGAATGAGCATATGGTCCATTTACGCACACTCTTTGCCCGTCTCAGCCAACATGGCCTCATCATAAACATGGCCAAATGCCAGTTTGGGTTAACCAGCATTGACTTTCTGGGGTATAGGATTACCTCAGAAGGCGCCGTCCCACTGGCCACCAAGGTAGAGGCAATTACGGCATTCCCGCGGCCACACACAATCAAATTTCTTCAGGAGTTCCTGGGGATGGTAAATTTTTATCATCGTTTTGTCCCCAAGGCAGCCCAGTTGATGCAGCCGCTGTACAAAGCACTCAAAGGGAAGTCGGGCAAGGACGTTATCACTTGGACACTGCAGATGGACCAGGCGTTCCTTGACACCAAGGCGGCGTTGGCAGATGCAACCATGCTTGCACACCCACTCCCGGGCGCGACCGTCACCCTCACTACCGATGCCTCCGACTACGCCATCGGGGCGGTTCAGGAACAATGGGTCGAGGGGATTTGGCAGCCGTTGGCCTTTTTCAGCCACCAACTGCGCAAGAACGAGCGAAAATATAGCACTTTTGACAGGGAGTTACTGGCCCTGTTTTTGGCCATCCGGCATTTTCGTTTTCTCCTAGAAGGGCACCCGTTCACTGCATTCGTGGAACATAAGCCGCTCACGTTCGCAATGGCCAAAACGGCAGAGCCGTTGTCAGCTCGGCAACAGCGCCACCTTACATTTATATCCGAATTTACGACGGATTTACGACATGTATCCGGCAAAGATAATCTCGTGGCCGATTGCCTTTCACGTGCCCCAGTCCAGGCAGTTCCCCTGGGAATCGATTTCGTTGGGTTGGCGGAAGAACAACTGGCAGATCCCGAAGTACAGGCGTATCGGACCACGCCTTCTAGTTTGCAGGTAGCCGATGTTATGTTCCAAGCAGCAGGAACCACGCTCTTGTGCGACACTTCCATGGGAGCGCCCCGGCCCATTGTGCCGGTCGAATGGCGTAAGAAGATTTTTCAGGCTATACACGGTTTATCACACCCGGGGATGCGAGCTTCACAATGGCTCATGTCCCGCAAATTTGTTTGGAAAGGGATGCATTCGGACGTTCGGGACTGGACAAACAGTTGCGTGGACTGTCAAAAATCAAAGGTCCATCGTCATGTTAAGGCTCCAGTGGCCATCTTCCCGGTGCCGGAACGCCGGTTCGATCACGTACATGTGGACTTAGTGGGTCCTCTCCCCGCTTCGCGGGGTTTCACGCATCTCCTGACGGTAGTGGACCGCACCACCAGGTGGCCAGAGGCGATTCCCTTGGTCGCTACCACTGCAGCGGACGTCTCCAGGGCATTCATTTCGTTGTGGGTGGCTCGGTTTGGGGTGCCATCTGACATCTCCTCCGACCGAGGTCCACAATTCACGTCAGAGTTGTGGAACGCAGTTGCACAGGGCTTGGGTACCAAGCTGCACCGTACCACCGCTTACCATCCGCAGGCGAATGGTCTGTGCGAGAGGTTTCATCGGTCTTTCAAAGCGTCCCGCCGTGCCAGCTTGCGTGGTCCCAATTGGGTGGACAGACTCCCCTGGGTGATGCTAGGCCTCCGCACAGCCCCTAAAGACAACCTCCAGTCTTCATCGGCTGAGTTAGTCTACGGTCAAGCACTTCGAGTACCAGGGCATTCCTCCCTCCACATACAGAACCGTGGTCGCCGGCTCAGCAGCTCCTTCAGCATCATGAGGCGGCAAAGAATTTCCTGCCTATTCCAACCTTGCATCACAGCCTACAGAGGCCTCATGTTCCGGCAGAACTCATGAGCTCCGATTATGTTTTTATTCGGCAGGACGCTCACAGAGATCCGCTCAGACCACCTTATGCTGGACCGTTTCGTGCCATCTCATCGGGAGAAAAAATTTTCACGGTCGAAGTGGGAGGCAAGTCCAATACCATCTCTATCAACCGACTTAAACCAGCCTATCTAGATCGGGGTGAACCAGTTGTTGTCGCCCAGCCACCTCGCCGTGGACGACCACCGTTGACTGCCAGACCAGTTATGCAACAGCCCGCCATTGAACCGCCTGCTTCTGCCTCATCCTCGCCCACACCTCCTGCTACTGTTTCCTCCACCCCTGATGCGCCGCTTCAGACACAGCCAAGCACCAGCTCGTCTTCCAACGTTCCACTGCTGCTGCCTGAGTTTCGTAGTTGTTCGGGCAGGATCATCAAACCTCCTGTTCGTTTGACACTGTCTGTTAAAGAGAATTCTGGGGGGGCGCCTGTGGCAGAGCCACCAAGAGACTCGGGGCAATTAGCAATAATCTCTTTAACTACAGTGTGGTGCAGCTGCGGACTGCACCTTTAAACTGTCTGTTAACTATACTGTATGTACTTTCTTGCACTCTGCGTGATGACGTCATGACGCCGATCACGTGACCGCCAGTGGCGCAGAGAACGTGGTGACGTCATGACGTCAGCTTCCATAAACCTTGCAGCAGTTGTTGAGGGGCTGGCAAGCTGAACAGACCAATGTACATCTTCTCCTGTAGTTTTACCAGTTAACTTGTTTGTTTATTAAACGTTGTTATTTTGTTTCACTGAGTTGAACTCCATTATTCGGATAGGAACCTCCGTTCCTATAGAGTTGTAATATGCTTCACTCGAACTGACTGCGTATTTCTTTAACCTGAATTTTATAATTGTTTATATCCGCCAATGCACAGACCCAACAAATACTAATTTTTATTTTCTGAAATACTTGTAATTCAATAGACGTGTGCATCTAATAGTAAACATTAGTAACTGGTTGCGCCGCTTCTGATTCGCTGCTATGCTCACTGCAGCCTATGCTAATTACAAGAAATTTTGAAGTAAGTTAGCAATGGCGAAATTTACAACATACGAAACCATACTCGCCGTTGTCAATTTTTGTCTGGTAACATTCCTGTGGCACGTTTTTACTACATTAAAGGCGCTTCATAAATGAAAGTTGTTATAGGACATTCTGCACCAAAATAAAGTATTGATATAGAATAAGTAATAGGCAGTCATTTAAAGAAGCACTGTCTTTCAGCCTGGGGAAGGAGAGAGACAGAAAGCCACCAAGAATCATTTCTATCAGGAAGGCTTCAGGTAGAAGAGAGTTTTGTAACACATGATGTTCTGGTTTGAATTGTGCCATTGCATCAACTGGTTGGCAAATAAAATGTATGTCCTAAACTCCCTTGAATAAAGATCACACCCCTTTAAACTTGTAGTCCAATAAGGTCCATAAAACCACTTGAACTTTGCTTTTACAGGTTATGATGTCATCTAACTGCCTTGGTTAAATTACACCCTTTCTACTCAGAACCAACCATCAATAGATTGGGACATCCCTGCTTTATAGGTGGCACATTTGAACAATATAATTTTTAAAAAAAATCTTTTAGTTGTCAAGCACAATATCTCTAATATTTTTACAAACACTCTGCTCTTCATCTGCTACTACCAACAACTTGTTTATTGAACAATTCTGAATGACTTCCTTGTGTGCACTCAGAGGTTCAAGATACAGTTTAGAAACTTTTTGTAACAGTTAACAATGCTAGAAACAGATGTCATCAAGCCTTTTAGCTCTCTAATGAGGCAGGAAATGAGCAGCAGTACAAGCACAGCTACTTGTAAATGGATGAGCGTCCATCTGCAGTTAATATTAATCAGTCTGTTTCACCAGCTACCAATGCTGCACGTGCAAACTCAGTCCTCAGGTGTCAGCTTACACTTGCTTAGAGCAGAATGGAACGACGTGCAACAACTTATACGAATAAGCTGCAGTTCAGCATGGTCATTTCAAACACGATCTAAAGAGGCCTGTGTTTCCATGGTAACGTGTATTACCATTTTTCACAACTCACCAAGGGAAAGATATCACTGCATTTACAAAACAATCTGCCAATATATTGGTTTAAAAAAAAAATACGGATGTGAGAATCGTATTCCAGAAGTGTTTGCCACCGCAATCTGACTAACTTGCTGCGGTGGGCCAACATGGCAGCCTGGTAGCTGAAATTTTCACCACAGGTTATATCTAGCAGTTCTCAGAGCTGAATATGTAGAAAGATCCCTAATCCGGCCCATTAGAACTCGAAGCTTGATGAAACACTGCAGTGCTTTATTTAAGAGACACATTCACAATCCAACAGTGTTAATAATCAGCAATGTTCAAGAGATATTTTTAACGGCGGGGGTGAGGGCGGGGCTGAGGGAGGGGGGGGCAGGGAGGCTGAAATTCCTTGGGTCACAATCCCAGTGGTTATACCAGGATAGTGCTCATTAGCACACTTCTGCAGCAGTACCCCTCCCGACCCCACATTAAAAAAATGTAGGTCTTCCCCCCAGCCACCTATGTCTCCGACCCCCAATCACCCAGACCGAGGCCCCATCTTTCTCCTCCCCAGTCCGAGACCCGATCTCTCCCCCACCCACCCACCGCGCTCCCCTCCTCCCCCCCACAAGTCTGAGGCCCAATCTCTCCTCCCAAGGCCCGATTGCCTCCCCCTCCAGCCACCGATCGCCCACCCCAACTAATGATCATTTGCTTCCCCAGCTAATGATTGCTCCCCCCCTCCCGCCCTGGCTAGTGGTCCCCCTACTTGACTAGTGATCCCCCCATCTGGCTAGTGATTCCCACCCCCCCCAACCATAGATCGCACCTCCTTGTTGCCCCCCCTTCTTCACTTACTTGAGGGCCACTGCTAGAGTCACATAGCCCCGATCTTCAACGATGCTTCGCTGGGTGAGCTGCATCTCACTCTACACAGCTTGCCTGTTTCATGGGAACGAGGCTCGAGACCCAGTATCAGGGGTGCCTCGGGCTTCACCATTCAGATGCAGGGATTGCACCCTGTGCCCTCAATGCAGCCAAAAATGGGTGCCCCTAAATTTCTAGGTCAATATCTGTGTTACCTTCCATTTGCCCAGTTAACAGTCATGTTCTGCCTGCCCATTTATGTTGCTAGTCAGTGTTCCTGCTTTCCTCTTCAAAGGGCTTGAACGTGTTGTTGCCTCCCAAATTCATGCCTATGTTCACCACAGCTCCATGTTTGAGTGTCTCGAATCAGGTTTCTGCCCCTGCCACAGCACCGAAACAGCCCTAATTAAAGTCACAAATGATACCCTCTGATATTATGACCATGGTTCATGATCCCTCCTTGTCCTTCCCAATGTCTCTACAGCCTTTACATGGTCAACAGTGCCAGCTGTGCTTCAGTGGGTAGCACACTTGCCTCTGAGTCAGGTGGGTTCAAGCTCCACTCCAGGGATTTGAGCACAAAAATCTAGGCTGACACTCCAGTGCAGTGCTGAGGGAGTGCGGCTCTCTCAGAGGTGGCATTTTTCGGATGAGACGTTCAACTGAAGCCCTGTCTGCTTTCTCAGGTGGATGTAAAATATCCTACAGCACTATTTCGAAGAAGAGCAGGGGAGTTATCTCCGGTGCCCTGGCCAATATTTATCCCTCAATCAACATAACTAAAAACAGATTATCTGGTCCATTATCACATTGCTGTTTGTGGGAGCTTGCTGTGCACAACTTGGCTGCCACGTTTCCCACATTACCACACTTCAAAAAGAACTTCATTGGCTGTAAAGCACTTTGAGACTATATAAATGTAAGTCTTTTTTTCTTTCTTTTTTGTTTGCTAGTGCTCTGGGGGAGGGTTTAAACTAAAATGGCAGGGGGTTGGGAACCTGAGCAGGGAGACAGAGGAAAGGGAAACAAGGATAAAAGCAAAAGACAGGAAGGAGAAAAACAAAAGTGGCAGACAGAGAAATCAAGGGTTTAAATCAAACATGGCCACAGCAAATAATAATTCTAAAAGATCTAAGAGCGTTAAAAAAACAAGCCTGAAGGCTTTGTGTCTTAATGTGAGGAGCATTCGTAATAAGGTGGATGAATTAGCTGTGCAAATAGAGGTAAACGAATATGATATGATTGGGATTATGGAAACATCGCTCCAGGGTGGCCAAGGCTGGGAACTCAACATCCAGGGGTATTCAATATTCAGGAAAGATAGGCAAAAAGGAAAAGGAGGTGGGGTAGCATTGCTGGTTAAAGAGGGGATTAACACAATTGTAAGGAAGGATATTAGCTCTGATGATGTGGAATCTGTATGGGTAGAACTGAGAAATACCAAGGGGCGAAAAACATTAGTGGGAGTGGTATATAGACCTCCAAACAGTAATGCGGAGGTCAGGGATGGCATTAAAAGGGAAATTAGAGAAGCGTGCAATAAGGGCACAGCAGTTATCATGGGTGACTTTAATCTACATACAGATTGGGCTAACCAAATTAGTAACAATACCGTGGAGGAGGAATTCCTGGAGTGTATACGGGATGGTATCCTGGACCAATATGTCAAGGAACCAACTAGAGATCAGGCCATCTTAGACTGGGTATTATGTAATGAGAAAGGATTAATTAGCAATCTTGTTGTGCGAGGCCCCTTGGGTCAGAGCGATCATAATATGATAGAATTCTTCATTAAGATGGAGAGTGAAGTAGTTGATTCAGAGATGAGGGTGCTGAATTTAAATAAAGGAAACTACGATTGTATGAGGCGTGAGTTGGGTAGGATTGATTGGGGAATGTCACTCAATGGGTTGACAGTGGATAGGCAATGGCAAACATTCAAAGATCGCACGCATGAACTACAGAATTTGTTCATCCCAGTTTGGCATGAAAATAAAAATAAAAAGGTGACTCAACCGTGGCTAACAAGGGAAATTAGGGATAGCATAAGATCCAAGGAGAGGACATATAAATTGGCCAGAAAAAGCAGCAAACCTGAGGATTGGGAGCAGTTTAGGATTCAACAAAGGAGGACAAAGGGATTAATTAAGAGGGGGGAAATAGAGTATGAGAGTAAGCTTGCAGGGAACATAAAAACTGACTGTAAAAGCTTTTATAGATATGTGAAGAGAAAAAGATTGGTGAAGTCAAGCATAGGTCCCTTGCAGTCAGAATCAGGGGAATTTATAATGGGGAACAAAGACATGGCAGACCAATTAAATACATACTTTGGTTCTGTCTTCACAAAGGAGGACACAAATAACCTCCCAGAGATGTCGGGGAACATAGCGTCTAATGAAAGAGAGGAACTGATAGAAATCAGTATTTGTAGGGAAATGGTGTTATAGACATTGACGGGATTGAAGGCCGATAAATCCCCAGGGCCTGATAATCTACATCCTAGGGTACTTAAGGAAGTGGCCCTAGAAATAGTAGATGCATTGCTGGTCATCTTCCAAAATTCGATAGACTCTGGAACAGTACCCATGGATTGGCGGGTAGCTAATGTTACCCCACTGTTCAAAAAAGGTGGTAGAGAGAAAACGGGGAATTACAGACCGATAAGCCTGACATCGGTAGTGGGGAAAATGCTAGAGTCCATTATAAAAGATGTAATAACAGAGCACTTAGAAAACAGTGACCGGATCGGACAAAGTCAACATGGATTTACAAAAGGTAAATCGTGCTTGACTAATCTACTGGAATTTTTTGAGGATGTAACTGGTAAAATAGATAATGGAGAACCAGTGGATGTGGTGTATTTGGACTTTCAAAAGGCTTTCGATAAGGTCCCGCATAAGAGACAAGCGTGTAAATTTAAGGCACATGGGATTGGGGCAAGGTATTGACTTGGATAGAGAACTGGTTGGCAGACAGAAAGCAAAGAGTTGGAATAAGCGGCTCTTTTTCCGAGTGGCAGGCAGTGACTAGTGGGGTACCGCAGGGATCGGTCCTTGGACCCCAGCTATTCACAATGTATATATTAATGATCTGGACGAGGGAACTAGATGTAATATCTCCAAGTTTGCAGACGACACAAAGCTGGGTGGGCGTGTGTGCTGTGAGGAGGATGCCGAGAAACTCCATTATGATTTGGACAGGTTGGGTGATTGGGCAGAAGCATGGCAGATGCAGTATAATGTGGATAAATGCGAGGTTATCCACTTTGGTGTTAAAAACAAGAAGGCAGATTATTATCTGAATGGCAATAGATTGGGAGAAGGGTAAGTGCAACGAGACCTGGGCATCCTTGTGCACCAGTCGCTGAAGGTAAGCATGCAGGTGCAGCAGGCGGTTAAGAAGGCAAATGGTATGTTTGCCTTCGTAGCGAGAGGGTTTCAGTACAGGAACAAGGATGTCTTGCTGCAGTTGTACAGGGCCTTGGTGAGACCACACCTTGAGTATTGTGTGCAGTTTTGGTCGCCTTATCCGAGGAAGGATGTTCTTGCCATGGAAGGAGTGCAGCGAAGATTCACTAGGCTGATACCTGGGATGGCAGGAATGACGTATGAGGAGAGATTGGGTCGATTGGGCTTGTACTCGCAGGAGTTTAGAAGAATGAGAGGGGATCTCATTGAAACTTATAAAATTCTAACAGGACTAGACAAACTAGATGCAGGAAGGATGTTTCCGATGGTCGGGGAGTCCAGAACCAGGGGTCACAGTCTAAAGATAAGGGGTAAGCCATTTAGGACAGCGATGCGGAGGAATTTCTTCACCCAGAGAGTGGTGAACCTGTGGAATTCTTTACCACAGAAGGCAGTAGAGGCCAATTCATTAAATATATTCAAGAAGGAGTTGGATATATTTCTTAAGGCTAAAGGGATCGAGGGATATGGGGAGAAAGCAGGGACAGGGTATTGAATTTGGATGATGTAGTGTCCGTGTGTTGATAAAGACACTGAAGACAGGAGTTGGTTCATAGGTGTTTACTAAGCAAAGTCTGGGGGGGGTTCTAACGGATATACACAATATACAGGCTTATATAGCCCGAGTGGCCATTACCGGCATTACAGCACACCTGGGGCTCTTAAAGGCACATACACTACAATTCCTCCCCTTTTAGCTAACCAGTACATCATATTTTAAGTAATTATTAATTACATGTTATAAGAAAAATAATATACACATTGCTGTAGTTAATTAATTATAAGTCAGTCTCTCAGGAGGCTTCCTGACTCAGTCCGGATAACGCCTCGGGGGTGTAGTAGTTTCTGGTGGTGTAGTAGTTTCTTTTGGCAAGGCTGATTCGGCTTGAATGCCAGTGTCGGGTTCATCGGGTTCCAGTATCACCGGATCGGAGGTAGATATGGGTATCTCTACTTCTTCGTTAGACGTATAGAGTTGTGGTGTAGGTTGTCCCTTTTCGGATGACTTTATGATTTGGTCAGCATGGCGCCTTATTACGCTTTCTCCGATGTCCACGGTATACATCAGTGGTCCTAGTCGTGTGCAGATAGTTCCAGGCTGCCATTTCTCGGTACGGTAGTCCCGGGCCAAAACCTGTTGACCTACCTGGAAGGCCCTAGTTGGCCTTTCATTCATGCCTTGAAACTGCCGGTTCTCCACGTCCCTTCTGATGTTGGGCTTGACCAAATCCAGCCGGCATCTTAGGTTTCTATTGAAGAACATCATGGCGGGAGTTTGGTTGGTAACCATATGTGTTGCATTCCTGTATGCAAATAAGAAGTTATCCACCTTGTGCTGAAGTTTTATGTCTTCATTACCCATGGCCTTTATGGCCTTCTTGAAGGTCTGGACAAACCTTTCAGCCAATCCATTGGTGGCGGGATGGTATGGGGTGGACGTGTAGTGCTTAACCCCATTGTTTTTAAAGAACTTTCTGAATTCTTCGGTCACAAATTGCGGTCCATTATCAGAACATATCTGTTCCGGCAGCCCATTCCTGGCAAATATGGTCCTTAATACTGTGATGGTTTTTTCCGTGGTGGTGGAGGACATCTTTATTACCTCTGGCCACTTGAAGTGTGCATCAACCGCGATTAAGAACATTGAGTCCATAAATGGACCAGCAAAGTCGATGTGCACCCTTTGCCAGGGAGATGAGGGCCACTCCCATGGATGTAGAGGGGCTTGTGGTGGAGCGTTTTGGACCTTCTGGCATCCTAGGCAGCTCTTGGTCATTTCTTCGATGTCTCCATCGATACCTGGCCACCATACAAATGCCCTAGCTAGGTTCTTCATTTTCACTCCACCCAGGTGCCCCTCGTGAAGCTCCTTTAGCACTTTATCCTGGAGTTTGGGTGGAATCACCACTCTGGATCCACACATCAAGGTTCCTCGGCACACTGACAGCTGTTCTCTTCTTTGCGAGAATGCTGGCAACAGTGGTTCGCCATGTGCTGGCCATCCCTTCACTGTTAAATCGTAGACCCGTGAGAGAGTCGGGTCATTTCTCGTCTCCCTTTCAATGGCAGAATTTGTTACTGGTAGACATTCCACTATGGTAGAGTGGAACATCTCTACTGGGTCTACTGTAGGTGTCTCTTCTACCGTTGGCAACGGTAGGCGCGATAAACCGTCAGCATTCCCATGCTGTTTTGATCCTTTGTATTCTATGTTGTATTGGTGTGCCCCTAGAAAAAGGGACCACCTCTGTAGCCTTTGCGCTGTCATAATGGGAACACCCTTTTTAGGGTTGAATATGGAGATGAGGGGTTGATGGTCAGTCAACAAGGTAAATTTTTGTCCGTGTAGGTAATGGTTGAATTTCTTCACTCCCCATACCAGGCTGAGTGCTTCCCTGTCGATTTGGGCATAGTTACGCTCAGCTGAGTTTAATGAGCGTGACGCAAAAGCTATCGGCCGTTCCGAGCCATCAGGGAATTTATGGGATAATACTGCTCCTATGCCGTAAGGGGATGCATCGCACGCCAGTCTGATTGGCAGTGATGGGTTGTAATGAGCCAAAACTTCATTCGCATGTGATTAAGTCTTTGCATTTATGGAAGGCACGTTTACAGTCTTCGTTCCATTTCCAAATCACTCCTGTTTGTAGAAGTTCATTAAGAGGGTGTAGAAGAGTTGATAAGTTCGGTAAAAATTTATGATAGTAATTTATTAATCCCAGAAACGACCTTAATTGTGAAACATTTTCAGGTGCTGGGGCTTTTATGACCGCTTCAATTTTTTCAGGTGACTTATGCAACCCTTCCTTATTAATTATGTGGCCACAATATATCTGATTTTGGAAAAATTCTCACTTGGGGCGATTTGCTCGTAGGCCCCGTTCTTTCAGCCTAGTGAGCACCTGCTCCAAATTGGCAAGGTTCTCGTTGTCGTTTTCTCCTGTTACAAGGTAGCATTGAGTCCCCGGAATCCCTTGCAGGACTTGCTCCATAGCTCTTTGCCAGATAGCTGGAGCTGATGCTACTCCAAAAACCAGTCGATTGTACTGGTACAGGCCTTTGTGTGTGTTTATCGTGAGATACTTTTTAGAGGCCTCCTCAACCTCCATCTGTAGATATGCCTGTGCCAAGTCAATTTTGGTGAAACGTTTCCCTCCGGATAGTGAGGCGAAAATATCTTCTATTCTTGGAAGAGGATACTGTACTGTGTGAAGGACCGGGTTTACAGTCACCTTGAAGTCTCCACAGATGCGAATTTTTCTCTGTTCTTCAGATTTATCATTATTCAATGCTTTTTTCATGACTGGAACGATGGGTGTTGCCCACTCGCTCCAATCTATTTTGGATAATACGCCTGCCTTTTCCAAATTCTCCAGCTCTGCCTCGACTACTGGACGAATTGCGTATGGCACTGGTCTTGCCTTAAAAAATTTGGGAATTGCTGCATCTTCCACTTTTATTGAGGCGGTGATGCCTTTCAAGGTTCCCAGTTTCTCTTGAAACACTTCTTTGGCGTTGGCCAAGATGTCTTTCAATCGTTCAGGTATGATGTCATCATTGTTTTTTTTCTTACTGGTCACCGTCAGTGCCTGAATGGAGTGCCAGTCTAAACGTATCTTTCTGATCCATTCACGTCCCAACAACGGTGGACCACCATCTTGTAGAATGTATAAATACAACTTTTGTATTTCTTTGCCGTTGTATACAACAGGCACCCTTATTTTTCCTTTGGGGTATACTTTCTGCCCCGTATATGTTTTTAAGATAATGGATGTGTCTTTTAGAGGTATATGCGAAAATGGCCTCTCGTAATCCCGTCGATTTATTACGGTTAGAGCTGATCCTGTATCTAGCTCCATTTTAATTGGGGACCCTGCTATCATGAGGGTAACCCAAATGGTTTGGTAATCATCCTTGGCAAGTACATTACGTAATTTGAGACAGCTTAGTCTCTTGTTTTCGGAGTCGCTATCGCTCTTCTGGTCTTCGGAGCTACTGTCCGTCATCATTTGTACCTTCCTGTACTTTTCTTTATTGATTTTTTTTTTTCTGTCTGTGGATTTATTTTGTCCAGATCGGCATACCCGTGCAATGTGTCCAATCTTTCTGCATTGCCTGCATGCTTTGTCCTTGAAGCAGCAGTCCCTCTGGTTATGGGTGGACCTGCCGCAGCGATAACATCTTTCGAAACCCTGTGTCATTTCATGGGTGCCGAAGTCCTGTGTCTTTTGTTGTATCTCTGCAGCTCCTCTTGCTGCTGCTTCGTATGATACAGCCATACTGAAAGCTTTGTCCAATGTTAAATCCTTTTCAGAAAGCAGCCTTTTTTGTGTTCCTTCACTTAAGAGACCGCAAACGAATTTGTCTCGAAGATAATCTGCTAGTCCTGCCCCGAATTGGCAGTACTTTGATAGCTTTCTTAATTCGGTTAGGTAATCAGCGTTACTTTCATTCTTATGTTGATTTCTCTTGAAGAATTTGAATCGTTCCATTATCAGCAGCGGTGTTGGGTTTAAGTGCTCCTGCAGGGTATCAACAATTTCTTTAAAATTCTTGTCCTTTGGTTTGGCTGGAGTGATTAAATTTCGTAACAGCCCGTATGTCTTTGCGCCCATTAGGTTCAGCAGTACTGAAGCTTTTTTTTCATCTTCTATTCCATTTGCAGTGCAATATACCTCTACTCTTTCCACGTATGTGGTCCAATCCTCTATTTCGCTATCAAAAGCATCAATATTGCCAGACTTAGGCATTTCAGAAAAGATATGGCGCTTCCCGCGCTTTTTTTTCTTTTCTGCAGCAAAGATATGGCGCTTCCCGCGCTTTCCCGCCGCTGCTGCCGATGACAACTCTGTTTCCCGTGGTTTCCGTTCTTTTTAAAAAAAAATTATTTACAGTTGGAGACTCGTTCCCACCGGACTTTCTCACAGGTCTGAACGCTGACCTGCTTGCCGCGCCGGCCATCTCCTGAGTGTTCCCTCCCAGTCCGTTATTGCTTGCCTCCAATTTCGCTGCCTGTCTCAGCTGTAGAGCCAGCCGCTGGAGCCCCAGCCTGACGCCCAGGAAGGATTAGCGCAGTACCTGCCACCAGCTTGGCCAGCTGGTGAAACCACAGCTTCTCTCACTTTTTTGAGTCTTCTGGACGCCCGAGGAATCGATGTCCTTGAGGTGCTGCCGAATTGCAGGTAAGTCCGTTTCCACTTCATCGCCACTGTAGTGTCCGTGTGTTGATAAAGGCACTGAAGACAGGAGTTGGTTCATAGGTGTTTACTAAGCAAAGTCTGGGGGGGGGTTCTAACGGATATACACAATATACAGGCTTATATAGCCCGAGTGGCCATTACCGGCATTACAGCACACCTGGGGCTCTTAAAGGCACATACACTACAGATGATCAGCCATGATCACATTGAATTCCTTCCTCCCTCCCTCCCTCCCTTCCTTCCTTCTCAAACTCCACTTGTCTCCCTCATTGCAGGAAAAGAGAGCTCACAATAACAGGGAAAGAGCAAGGACAGGAGGAGGGCCACCCTCAGTAGCCCAGCTCACCCCCTGGGAGGAAGCAGCCCTGGAGATTGTGGGAGTGGAGGACGATGCGCAAGTGGGGGACGGACAGACGGGTGCATCACAGCAAGCTGGTGACAGAATAGTTTTCCATCTCTCTCACTGACATTGCATGAGTCGCTGATAATGATTCGGAAGCTCTAACAGATGGACTTACGATTATCTGCAACATGCAATGTGCATGTAACCTTGGCATCACATCTGTGACTCTTTCCTTTACTCCCCCACAAGACCATCGCAAGCACCCGTCCCCACTAGCCAGGAGGAAGAGCCTGAGCATCCAGACTCCTCAGAAGAAGCTGCAACCTCTGAGGGCGCAGCGTCAGCAGAATTCAGCGCACCTAGCACCAGCGCAGACACTCACACCTTGGTGGTACCTTCGCGAGATAGTGCAGTGTTGTCACCTGGTGTATCACAGCTCACAAGTGAGCATAGAAACATACAAACATAGAAGATAGGAGCAGGAGTAGGCCATTCGGCCCCTCGAGCCTGCTCCGCCATTCAATGAGATCATGGCTGATCATCCAAATTCAGTACCGTCCCTGCCTTCTCTCCATATCCCTTGATCCCTTTAGCCTTAAGAAATATATCTAACTCCTTCTTGAATATATTTAATGAATTGGCCTCTACTGCCTTCTGTGGTAGAGAATTCCACAGGTTCACCACTCTCTGGGTGAAAAAATTCCTCCTCATCTCTGTCCTAAATGGCTTACCCCTTATCCTTAGACTGTGACCCCTGGTTCTGGACACCCCCGCCATCGGGAACATCCTTCCTGCATCTAGTCTGACTAGTCCTGTTAGAATTTTATAAGTTTCAATGAGATCCCCTCTCATTCTTCTAAACTCCAGCGAGTGTAAGCCCAATCGACACAATCTCTCCTCATACGTCATTCCTGCCATCCCAGGTATCAGCCTGGTGAATCTTCGCTGCACTACCTACATGGCAAGAACAACCTTCCTCAGATAAGGTGACCAAAACTGCACACAATACTCAAGATGTGGTCTCACCAAGGCCCTGTACAACTGCAGCAAGACATCCTTGTTCCTGTACTCAAACCCTCTCGCTACGAAGGCCAACATGCCATTTGCCTTCTTAACCGCTTGCTGCACCTGCATGCTTACCTTCAGCGACTGGTGCACAAGGTCACCCAGGTCTCATCGCACTTCCCCTTCTCCCAATCTATTGCCATTCAGATAATAATCTGCCTTCCTGTTTTTGACACCAAAGTGGATAACCTCGCATTTATCCACGTTATATTGCATCTGCCATGCTTCTGCCCAATCACCCAACCTGTCCAAATCATCAGCAGATTGTGGAGACAGGGACAGCAGTGGAGAGTCCTAGTCGGAGGGCGCAGGACTCTGCCAGCTCAGCTCAGCTGCATGTCGACCCTCTGCCTCTGGGTCCATCCACAAGATCAGCGGTGCTAGAACTCCAGGAATAGATGCAGGAGTCTCTGGCAAGTTTTGTCTCCAGGGTCGCTGCGAGTGTGGAGCGAATGGAGGAGTCCATTGCGAACATGAGCAGAGCCTTTGTGGAGTCATTGGCGCATGAACGCATCACCCTGGAAAGGATGGCAACCTCCATGGAGGTGATAAGTCGCCAGAGTGCAGAAAACATGGTGAGTGTTCTGAATAGAATGACATCTCTGGAGGAGCGATGGTCATCTATTGAACAGAGAAACCAGACCTTCATGGAAGTCCTTCTGAGTAGGACTGCCAGTGCAGATACGGGTCCCCATGGCCCCCTGATGTGCAGCAAGGTGCTCTCAATCCACTTGTAAGCGCTGAGGGGGCCCTGACCCATGAGAGGGAAGTTGGTGGCAGACATCAAGGAAGTGGAGGCTCCTCTCCAAGCGCTCACACTTCCATGCCACTGCAGAGCCCTCGGTCAGAGCCCCACCAGAGTCCCCACCCAACTGAGATCGGCGTCTCAACCCCTGCACAGCCACAGGAGCAGTAGACTGTTGGCAAGCCCTCACAGGTTCGCAACCCCAGAGGCTGCCCACCAAAGGTGTCGAGACAGGAGCAGCAAGAAACTGAGCAAGGGGCCTCCACATCTGCTGAAGTCACAGGGGAAGCACCACGCAGGAGTACGCGTAAGAGAAAGATACTGCACAAATAGTCACAAGGGTAGTCACTTGATGAAATTTGATGTTTAATGTTAAAAGCCATCAGATGGTTACTGTAAATAAAAAATCTGATGGCTACTGCTGCAGATGTGGCGTGTGTCATTTCGCTAATGGGACTTCCACATTGAGTGCTTAGGATTACTTGCAATTATCAGTATGGTGGTGAAATTGTTAGGAATCCGTTGGTTCTTGGCCATTGTCGAAGCTCTGGGAAGAAGCTGCGAGGCAAAAGTGCTTGATTGGCTAGGCTAAGCAAATCTGACCAAGATGAGTGCGTTCCTTGCATCCCGGGCAGCAATGTTCTCGCGTACTGCTGCCGCTGGTTGATGGGCCTCTGCAAGATGTTCGTTTTCACTCTCCTCCTCCTCCTCCTCCACCTCCTCCTTCACCTCCTCCTCCTCCTCCTCCTCCTCATCTGAGGAGGATATGTGAGGAGCCACTTTGTTCTCAGGAATCTGCAAGCCACGACACTGTGCCATGTTGTGAAGTGCACAGCAAACCACGACGATTCTGGAGACTCTGGCTGATGAGTATTGCAGGGCTCCACCTGATCTATCAAGGCATCTGAAGCGCATCTTCAGCAAACTGATGGTTTGCTCAATTATGGATCTGGTGGAAATGTGGCTGGAGTTGTAGCTCTCCTCAGCTTCGTTGGATGGGCTCCTCAACGGCGTCATTAGCCATGTCCTCAGGGGATAGCCCTTGTCTCCAAGTAGACATCCGTTAAGTTGGTCTGGCGGACTGAATAGCAGAGGCACACTAGACTGGCGCAGTATGAAAGAGTCATGGCAACTGCCAGGGTACTTGGCACAAATATGCAAAATTTCCTTCTTGTGGTCACACACCAGCTGAATGTTGAGGGAGTGGAAGCCCTTGCGGTTGACAAAAATACCTGGATTGTGATGGGGTGCCTTAAGGGCCACACGTGTGCAGTCAACAACGCCCTGCACCCTTGGAAAGCCTGCCAGATTAGCTAATCCAACCACACGCGCCGTGACACTTGCTTGATCCTTGGTGAAATGGATGTGACGGCATCGGTTACCTGCGTGATACAAGTGTGTGCGGCCGCCTGGGAGATGCTGCTGATGTCTGCTGCTGATCCCTGGAATGAGCCAGAGGCAAAAAAGTTGAGTGCGGTGGTGACTTTGACAGCCACTGGTAAGAGGTGTCCACCTGGTCCTCTGGGCTCCAGATCTTGTTGCAGCATTGCGCAGATGTCACCCACTACCTCTTGTGAAAGTTGGAGCTGCATTTGTCTGTAGACCCTGTTTGGGGGGTGTCTCCTGCGCCGACGGGCTTCCATGCGCTGGCCCCTTCTGGCCTGTGCAGCTTCAAGTGGGTGAGCAGCAGCTTGGCACTCCTGGTGTGGCTGCTGCTGTTGGTGCTGCTGCTGTTGGTGCTGCTGCTGTTCCTGGTTCTGCTGGTGCCGCGGCTGGTCTTTATCCTCATCTGATGTCCAGAAGGGAAGGAAATAAATGCCTCCCATGCTTCTGGTATATGCCTCAGTTGAGGAAGCGCTCAGTCAAGGTGGCGAGAGGGGTTTCCCAGGAGGTCACACTGGAGATGGGTGTCAGGCTCCAAACTTCCACAGCTGTGATTATGCCTTCTAAAAGTTCCCCCAGACCTGAGACAACAAAGTCCTGCCACCTGCAAATGATGGCTGATCAAATCTCCTCTTTAATGGTCGAGTTGCAGCTAATAGTCAGCAATCCAATTGTGCTCCCGCTGGGTTTCATCGTCGTGTTTCAGAGCAGGCGTGCTTCACGTCGGAGAAGGGTTGAAATCACAAAGGCCTTTCAAAATGGGATAATAGAGGCAATTTAGTGCTTGTTAAGGGCCTTAAGGGCCTATCCCACCTCTTGGAGGCGGGACGGAGACAGGAGCAGTAAACATGATTTCTTTAAAATTGCTTGGAGGTGGGATGGAGGCGGGTTGGGCCCGCCCACCACTTTTTGCAATTTTAACATCCCGCACGCCTCCATTCCTGCCTCCACGGCCCTGGGAAATTCGAGCCCTATCTCTCTACAGATGCTGACAAATTTGCTATGTATTTGCAGCATTTTATGTTTATATTCCAAAATCCATTTAAATCTAGTTTCAAGTCCTGTTGGGATTTAGCTTGCTGACCACTGCTATGCCTGCAGTAACGAGGGTGCATTCGTTATACCACATTGGCCCCCAGCTACCTGTATGCAAATCCCACAATTGCCTTTCTGTCTAAATCCATTTTAACCTCAATTTAACTTGCTCATAATTTGGCAACTTACAATTTTGCAAGTACATAACCTGCCTCTGTCTCTCTGTGATGCTGTCTTTTGGATTTAGAAGCAGTTTTCAGGTTGCAAGTGCCTGTGTTCTACATTGCACATGATTTCTAGTGCCGCATTATTGCACTCATTGCACAATGTTGTTTTTCCATTTCCATTGTAGGGAAAATAACCTAAATGATCTTTGAAGAAACCCTTTCCTATGTTGCCGCTGCACTGTGCACCAAGAGCATGTGGCTTGCTCTGGGCCTTTGCCAATTGGACCTGCATGTGATTGGTGGTGCATTCACACTGCACATAAGCCAAAACAATTTTGTATGGATGCTAAATTTGAAGTCTGAACCAGCTGTCAAGGTACAAACTGGCTCCAAAGGGAATTGGAGTAAGGCTACCATCTCCAGGGAGTCTCTCCACTTTGCTCTGGGGTCAGACTGAGCCTTGACACTGGATTCAGCCTGCAATTACTCTATAATGTAGCATTGGTGTGCAGCAAAACCACTTAACACCAACACTATAGTTATAGTGTTAATGCACTCTGAGAATTGCCAAGAACTGATTACCTGTCCCGTCACTAGTGGGAAGGCTCAGGCCAGCATTTTCTCACAGCAGCACGGCTAAAAACCGAGAACTGATTTGCAAAAATATTGTACACCAATATATTGTTATAAATCTCATCATCAAGAAACTACTCATGAAATAACGCTGGATGGCCAGCTGGTGGCGCCGTCCAAGGAGTATAAATACTCGGGCATGGGCCCAGCTTTCCAGGAACATTTTGTAAGACAAGGAGCTAGTGAAGTACAACTAGACCTCCATGTTCTGAAACAAGTTGATTAAAGCCTTGCTTTATGCTCAAACCAAGTGCGTAGTGAGTTTATTACGCCAAGTATAATACTGCTCGATGGCACAAAGGACAGGCAAACCAGTGCCCTGCCATACCATTCAGTGTGGCCTCGCATTTAAATTAACTACACCTTGGCCATGATTCATAAAAGGAACAAGAAAAAAAGGGTACTGTGTAAAAGAACAGCTGGCCAATTGATGAATTAGAAACATATATATATATGGGATCATTTTGTGTGTGTAGCTGAACAGATCACTGTACCACTTGTATACATATCTGCCCAAACTAACTTTACACCGCTCACCTTGTCACCCAATGCACAGTGCAGTACAGAGCTGTCTTCAATGAAGATTCAGTTACACAGAGCACAGAGACAAGCGTTCAGGTTAAGTAAGTTAGGTAGAGCTGGCGCAGCATTCTGGTGCTGCATTATGCTGTGCCACAGCCCGACCCACGATAAGTCACCAATTTCTGCTTGGTGTTCACAGGGAGGCTTTGAACAAAAGCTTCCTGCTTCACCAGAGGGAAAGATGGAGGCAGGGAGGTAATACTGAAAGCAGGTCAGCCAGAACTACTCACATGTGGGATCAAGAGCAGGATAGACAGAGGTCAGGAAAAGTGCAGGGGTAGATGACTGCCCACCTATTCAGCTAGGGAAAGGTGCAGGGTGATCGAAAGAGGATGAAAAATACACTCAAAATTTTCTCTGATGAACTCAAACAGAATCATACAGCAGTGCGTGTGGGTAGTGGCCTCAAAATTAATCAGAAACTGTGTAAGTTAACAAATTCTTTTTTTTAATTTCTTGCATTTATAAGAGGGTTGTAGCTGATAACAGTGGCCTTGGCAAGTGTAATGGGGGTCTTATGAAGGATAAGCCACAGGGAATGTCCGAGAGGGAAGTGGCTGTGGTCTTTTGAAGTGCAGTAGCAGAGGCCTGAGGAAGGGATTGCTGCCCTTAGGGAGGTAAAAGATGATGATAACAGAAGTGGAAGATGTTGGAAGATACAACAGTCGCTGGTCTGAGTAGAATCAATTGTTTTTCTATAAATTTTACATTCCGGCTGTCAGGAGTCACAAAATGTACATAAATCACAAATCTCAGTATGGTGACTGTTGTTTTAAAGAATAACCAGTGGTGAGGCCTTCAATCAAACTCTGTTCAATTGCTCAATTAGACTGTTGGGGGGTGATTTTGCCAGCCCTGGGGAGGCCCCCAACCTGCCTCCGTGCCATCTTCCCGGGAGGCAGGTACCCGACCTGCGCCGGGTCCCGACTCCTCGAGGCAGGAAGGGGATTACAGCCACTTAACTGCCTGTTAACAGGTAGTTAAGTGGATTACCCCATTTTTCCAACAGAAGTGCGGGCTTCCAGACGTCGGGTGAGCAGTGGGTCTGCGGGGGTTGGAGGGGCCGAAAAGTGGGCTGTGGAGGTGAATGATGGGTGCAAGTGTGGAGAGGTAAGTATGTGAGGTGAGTGAAAGGTCTTAGAAAAAGTTTCCTTATCTTTCTTTCTTCCTGCAGGCTTCAATTGCTGGGGATCCGGAGGCTCCGGCATCTCCACGGCAGAGATGACAGAATGGCTGCTGCATTCTCCAATGCAACAGCCATCTGCTTTCTGCTCAGGAAATAGGTTTGGTGAGCCTTGAGTACAAGAACTCACCAAACAACAGAGAATGTCAGTGTTTGACAGCTTCTCAAAGCTGTCAAACGATGACTATTCATCTGTCAAAAAATTTTGACAGATGAAACGTCATACGCTGATGTTCTCTGTCACCGGCTTTGCCTTAATTGGCCTGCTAAACCCGCAGGGTGGGCTTAACAAGGTCAATCAAGGGAAAATAGCGTGGGTTGGCCAGACGTCAATGGAGGCGGGACTAAAACCCGACAAGCAGCAGTCCCGCCTCCAACGCGCCCCCATTGGCAACATCACCCCCTTGGAGTCTGGTCATTTACACTTCACTTTTTCTTTATTCTGCCATTGTTCATTAACAGACCATTTTAGGAGAAATTTTCTGATTACTATTACTCGTGTCAGCAGATAGTGTGACTGGTGTGTTATAAGTTTGTCAACTCTGGTTAGACGTTTTCCTGGAAATTTCATCACATCATCTCATGCCTCCAACCGCAAGGCCCCAGTCAAAGTCTTTTTCCCATGTCCAATATTTTTTTATAACTAATAAACAAAAGTGTTCAAAGAAAATGAAAAGCCACATCATTTTTAAAATTCTCCTTTGATCTTTCTCTGGGTTGCTCACAGCAGTGTCCAGGAGATTAATCTTTATTTCCTAGAGACTCCAAGACAATCCTGGAGGCTGGCAACCCTAGTGGGTCGGGAAATCAGGCGGAGGTCCATCTCACTTGATCACCACCCATTCTATGCTGTGCAGTTGTATGCTGGGCTGGTACCATTTAATACTCCCAGCACAGAGCTTCAGATGGCAGGAGCACATGTCAGGAATTTGAGCAGAGAGGTCTGTACACCTAATTCACATGTCACACTATCTTCTGATGAACTGAGAGGAAACCATGCAGGCCATTAATTGGGAATGCTGACCTTTACACCTAAATTCTCGATACGCATTCCCATCTCATAGTTCTGCACTGGGAACACTAAATCATAAAATCTACCCCAGGAAATCAGCATTGAAAAATGTCATAGGCCCTGAATATTTTTGGACTTTCTGCCACCGCTCCATTGGAACTTCACTGGAAATGCGTCAGAATCCTTGTTTGCATTGAGCATACGGTGGGGGCAGCGGCAGGAAGTCCATGGAAATTCATGGTTATCGTTTTTTGAAGAAGTGACTGATTGGATAGATACAGGGAATACAGTAGATGTAGTGTATATGTACTTTCAGAAGGCATTCAATAAGGCCTGTTATTAAAATTCAGGCATATGAAAAGAAATGTAGTAGCATGGTTAGAAAGTTGTAGACTGAAAAGAAACAAAGGGGGGCATTTTGCCATTCCTGGGGAGGCGGGTATGGAGGCGGGACTGCCGGGACAATGGCAGAAACTGGGAGCGAGTACCGAACCTGCTCCCAACCCACCGGGAGGCGGGTCCCCGACTCATGCAGGGACCCGTCTCCTCGAGGCAGGACGAGGATTACAGCCATTTAACTGCCTGCTAACAGGTAGTTAACAGAGAGTTAAGAGGCTTATCCCTATTTCACCCACACAAGTGCGGGCTTCCCGGCGGCTGCGAACCTCGCCAGGGTCAGCGAGGCGAGCAGCGGGTCTGGTCTACGAGGGTGAGAGGGGTCAAAAAGTGCGCTGTGGAGGTGAGTGATGGGTGCAAGTGTGGAGAGGTAAGTATGAGAGGTAAGTGAAAAGTGTTAGAAAAAGTTTACTTACCTTTGTTTCTTCCTGCAGGCTTCAACCCTTGGGGATCTGGAGGTGCCTCATCTCATCGGCAGAGATGACAGAATGGCTGCTGCATTCTCAGGTGCAGCAGGCATCTGATTTCTGCTGAGGAGAGAGGTTTGGTGAGTCTTCAGTACAAGGGCTCACCTTAGAGCAGAGATTGTCAGTGTTTGACAGCTTCTCAAAGTCATACGCTGACGTCCTCTCTCACCGGCTTTCCCTTAATTGGCCGGCTAAGCCCGCAGGGCAGGCATAACAAGGTCAATCAAGGGAAAATAGCATAGGTTGGCCGGACGTCATTGGGGGCGGCACTGAAACCCGGCAACCAGCAGTCCCGCCCCCAACGCGACCCCATTGACAAAATCCAGCCCAAAGAGTTAGGGTAAATGGGTGTTGCTCAGATTGAAGATGATTTGGAAGTGAAATACCCCAGGGGTCACTGCTGGGTCCACTTTTGTTCTCACTATGGAGACAACATCTCCAAACTCCAAAATGTTGGGATGCATAGTAAGGGGTATAACATATAAATCCAGAGAGGTCATTTTAAAATTGGGTGACCATACGTCCCGTTTTCCAGGGACAGTCCCGGATGAGGTACTGTATCCCCAGACAAAGAATGTTCCCGGAAGAGTCCCCAAAGTGGATCTCTGGGCAGTGAGTTTACCCCCCTGAGCTGTCAGTTTGCAGCTCTAAGGCTAAATTAAACAACAACTTGTACAATGGCCAGAGTGATTCACTGTGCATGCACGACTGGGCGGTCTTTCTGTGCATTTGCTGGTTGTTGTTTCTGAGTTTCCGGCCGGGCTCGTGCTGCTGGATTGGCTGCGTTGGAAGTGCCCGGGAACACAACAACCGGAGAGGGTGAGGGAAAGGCCACAGGGGAGGCCCCGGACACAGTCGCCCGGGGGAGGAGGGGCCAGCTAATCCTAGACACTGAGGGGGGGGGGTTGGCAGGTGTGCCCTCAGTCACTGTGGGGGGGGGGGTGGCCTCAGTCACTGTGGGGGGGGAGGTGTGACCTCAGTCACTGTGGGGGGGGGGGAGGTGTGACCTCAGTCACTGTGGGGGGGAGGTGTGACCTCAGTCACTGTGGGGGGGGGAGGTGTGACCTCAGTCACTGTGGGGGGGGGAGGTGTGACCTCAGTCACTGTGGGGGGGGAGGTGTGACCTCAGTCACTGTGGGGGGGGGGAGGTGTGACCTCAGTCACTGTGGGGGGGGAGGTGTGACCTCAGTCACTGTGGGGGGTGGCAGGTGTGAACTCAGTCACTGTTGGGGGGGGGGAGGTGTGACCTCAGTCACTGTGACGGGGGGGAGGTGTGACCTCAGTCACTTTTGGGGGGGAGGTGTGACCTCAGTCACTGTGGGGGGGGGGAGGTGTGACCTCAGTCACTGTGGGGGGGGGTGACCTCAGTCACTGTGGGGGGGGGAGGTGTGACCTCAGTCACTGCGGGGGGGGGAGGTGTGACCTCAGTCACTGTGGGGGGGGGAGGTGTGACCTCAGTCACTGTGGGGGGGGGGTGACCTCAGTCACTGTGGGGGGGGGGGAGGTGTGACCTCAGTCACTGCGGGGGGGGGAGGTGTGACCTCAGTCACTGTGGGGGGGGAGGTGTGACCTCAGTCACTGTGGGGGGGGGGAGGTGTTACCTCAGTCACTGTGGGGGGGGGGAGGTGTTACCTCAGTCACTGTGGGGGGGGGGGGAGGTGTGACCTCAGTCACTGTGGGGGGGGGGGAGGTGTGACCTCAGTCACTGTGGGGGGGGGAGGTGACCTCAGTCACTGTGGGGGGGGAGATGTGACCTCAGTCACTGTGGGGGGGGGGGGAGGTGTGACCTCAGTCACTGTGGCGGGGGGAGGTGTGACCTTAGTCACTGTGGGGGGGGGGGGGGAGGTGTGACCTCAGTCACTGTGGGGGGGGGGGGAGGTGTGACCTCAGTCACTGTGGGGGCGTAGGTGTGACCACTGTGACTGTGGGGGGTGGTGTGACCTCAGTCACTGTCGGGGGGGGGGAGGTGTGACCTCAGTCACTGTGGGGGGGGAAGGTGTGACCTCAGTCACTGTGGGGGGGGGGGTGGTGTGACCTCAGTCACTGTGGGGGGGGGGAGGTTTGACCTCAGTCTCTGTGGGGTTGGGGGGGGAGGTGTGACCTCAGTTACTGTCGGGGGGGGGGGGAGGTGTGTCAGACACTGTGGGGGGGGGTGACCTCCGTCACTGTGGGGGGGGGGGAGGTGTGACCTCAGTCACTGTGGGGGGGGGGAGGTGTGACGTCAGTCACTGTGGGGGGTGTCAGGCATCTGAATATGCTTCAATAGTGTGATGTTACATTCGCGGTAATTATATGCACATTTGTTTTGCATATGTTCAACTTTTAAAATATAGGCTTCTAAAGAATTTTGCCTCACTACGCTGTGCAACCTACACTTTCTGTCCTGGCTACTTTGCTGTGCTTCCACCTTGTGTGTCCCTGGATTTGGTTTAAAAAATATGGTCACCCTATTTTAAAACTGTATTGGGCCCTGGTGAGACCACAGCTGGAGTACTACGTTCAGTTTTGATCTCCCTTTTTCAAGAAGGATCTTCAGTTAGTGGAAGGGGTGCAGAGAAGGGCTGCACAGTTCATCACAAAATTTAACGGAATAACATATGAGGAAAGATTGACGACTCTGGGTCTTTTCTCTTTTGAAAAGAGGAGACTGAGAGGGAGTATGATCGAGATGTATAAAATGATGAAAGGTTGGATCCGAGTAAGCTTTTAAGCGTATAAAATTTAAGCACAATAGGAGGAACTTTTTTCTGAAAAGGTGGTAAGTATGTGGCACAGATTACCGGCACAAGTGGTGGAACAAGAAACCTTAATGGTTTTCAAGAGGAACTAGATAGGGTTCTAGTCAACAAATGGGATTCAATGTTATTAGAAACGCACCAAGTGAATATTGTCGATAGATGGACTAGATGGACCAAAAGTCTTCTCCTGCCTGAATCTATTACTGATCTTGCCATGGGTGAGGACTCGGAAAATCTATATTGAGTTGATACATCTCTTTCACAATGTCACAATTCTCTCCAAAATGTCAACAAGTTTAAATAAAAATGTAAAAAAATCAGAAAGAAAATAAAGATGTAAGTTCTTCATTTAGTTTGGACTAGTTGATGCTGAAGTGCCACCAAGACCGCCTGATCTGCATTCTGCTTTACCAAAAAAGAAATTCAAATCACCCCTCAAGTTAACAATTGGAGGCCCATAGCTGCCTTCGCTTCTGCTTACAATTAGCATGACTCTATCAGAAAAGGGGAAGTAAAACATTTTTTTTGAATGTAAGTAAATGTGAACAGCCCCAGATGGCAAGGCTGCATCCTTTGTTTCAAGAGACATTATTAAACTGACTTTCCAGCTAAAATGTGTCTTTCAACCTTAACCAGACCAACTGGAAAATGTAGCCTAAAACACCTGCTCTTTCACCTTTTGAACCCCACTACAATGTGCTTTATAATATTTCTCGTGGGGAAAAGAGGCAGGGTTTTTAGTAATTGCATGCAGTGGTAAAACAAAAAGCCAAAATTGAGCTAAAAATTCACAACCGCATAAATGGAAAGTCCTAGAATCACGTATTATGGACATTTTTGAATATCTTGTCTAATATATATCCTGTAGATAAATTGGATAAGTTTGTCTAAAATGCAGACACAATCCAGTAAATTGTACCTTTAACAGTGTATATTTGCTCAAGTGTGTTCATTTTAGAGCAATGTAAATTGGATCAACTTTGTTGCTGTATTAGCATTATGAATATTCTTAAGCGGCTTTGATGAAAAAGGATGAATTAAAAAGGAACCTAAAATTAAATATATTGTCATCAAACAGAACATGTGTATCTCCCACAGTTCAAGAAAGTCAGATTGACATACTATATTTGATATTCCACAGTCTTGAAAATAATCCCAGATAACATTCCTTTCCTTCTGCTTTTGCTGCTTATCAGATATCTAGTTCTTTCATCCTTTCTCCATTTCTCTACAGTTTGTTCTATTCTGTGCTGTAGGGGGTTTACTTTTAGTTCAGTCAAACTCTCTTAACTGAAGCTATCCATATTCATGCAGAGTTTATAATGTTTTATTTGCATTCACAATGATTAAAGAAATCAGTCAGCCTATTAAAAAATACTTCTTTCAAAAAATAAAATTTTACAGCCTGAAGTAAGAAACGACACCCAGTTTATTTGAAAAGTGAATAATGGTTTCAGTGCCAGTGATGCACGGCCTCAGTGTTTTGAAAGAAACCTAAGAATCAGCAAATGTTTAGTCTGTTCTCTGATCAGACCTTGGAATCTATTTCTAGCCGACAATAGAGCCTAAAACCTCGACAACAAAGAGAGCTAAAAAAAAACCCAAACAGAACAAAAATGCAAGGTATGGAGCGAATTCCCAGTCCGACCTACCACACGCACAATGTAAAACAGCTAATCCTGTACATCTCAGCAAGGTAGAGGCAAGCTTTCCTTAGCTAGTTCATTAACTTTTTCTAGCCCAAGGGCGTTCTGCAGCTTCAACAGTGCAATTCTCATCAATTCGAAGCTGATATTTTCCCTCAGTATAAATGTCTATGGAAATCAGACCAACTAAATTTAAGAACCATTAGAAAAGAATTAAAAGCAGGTGGAAATTAACACTTTCGATGAGGCACTTTACAACCTTCTGGACTCAACATAAGAGTTCAACAATTTCAGATCGTAATCACTGCCCTCATTTTTTCAGACAGCAGGTGCTGGTAATGGTTCAGCTGTTGTAATTTACACCTCCTCTAGACCCATCCTTTGTTTCTTTACTTGTCCCATTACCACCCCCTTTTGCCTTGCGCCATCATCCCTTTTGTCATTTAATCACTCCTGCCTTCCACCATATCAAAGACCATTTTTCCTCGCCCCCCACCCCCACCTTTCCCTGTCTCTATACTTGCTTAAAATCTGTTCCATCTCTAACTTTTTCCAGTTTTGACGAAGGGTCATTGATCTCTGTTTCTCTCTCCACAGATGCTGCCTGACCTGCTGAGTATTTCCGGCATTTTCTGATTTTATTATTGGAAATCTACTGGAGTTAACTGCTAACACTATTCAGATCATTCTCACTTAACATTTTGTATATACAGTACTACAATTCTATGATTTAGTACAGACTTTGTTGTACACATTAAAACACTATTAACACATTGTGGCGGAGCCACTAAAGGACTCAGACCGTTTGTATATAATTCCCTTTAACAACATGTTAGCTGCAGCCTGAGTCTGTATCTTTATTTATACTGTTTACTTGTATAGAGCGTGATTGCTTTAACGTTGCGCCGTACATCACGTGATCCCCCACTGGCGGGAAGAATGTCATGACGTCATGACGTCAACCACGGGACCACGGGAGCCTCCGAACTGAATAGACCTACACTCGATGTTCTCCTGCAGTTACTTGTTTAAACCTGTTAGTTTCCATTAAACTTCATTTTGTTTAAGCGCCTGAGTGGACCTCAGTCTTTGGATAGGAACTAGACATTCCTACATTGGTGACCCCGACTTTTGCGAACAGTTTTCGCAGAAGATAAGCAACATGGAATCGAACGCCGTTACCTTGAAGCTACCGCAGTTCTGGGAGCATCAACCAGCCGCGGGGTTCATCCAGGCTGAAGCCCAGTTCGCCATCAGGGACATCGTTGCAGATCAGACCCGTTATTATTATGTGGTCTCCGCCCTCGACAGCGTCACAGCCTCACGGATCGTCAGCCTACTCGGTAGTCTGCCTACTGATCGCAAGTATGACACCTTAAAGGCGCGGTTATTGCAGGTCTTCGGCTCACGAAGTCGGAGCGCGCCCGCCGGCTGCTCGCTATGCCCGGCCTCGGGGACTCCAAGCCGTCCGAGCTCATGAGCCAGATGCTCACGCTCCTCGGGTCCGAGCCGGAATGCTTCCTCTTCAGGGAGCTATTCCTCAGCTTACTCCCGGAGCAAGTTCAGGCTGCCCTAGCCAGGTCCAAAGTCACAGACTGCGCGGAGCTTGCTGCCGAAGCGGACAAGATCTTTGCGGTGACACAACAGCACTGCGCGGCCACGAGGCACCCATCCCCCACAGACGCTGCTCCAGCTCCTCAATCAGTGGGGTTGTGCTTTTACCACGCCCGTTTTGGCGTGAAAGCAAGATGCTGCCGCCCTCCCTGCAGCTTCTCGCGCAAAAAAAAACATCTACAGACACCCTGGCGAAAGAGGACTGGGTCTAACGAGCGCCCCGCGGCTGCAATGGCCATCGGAGACTCAGGGAAGCTTCTCTTCATCACCGACTCCCTATCTGGTCGATGTTTCCTTTGCGACACCGGGGCGCAGTGCAGCATCCTACCTGCGTCAAATCTCGATATACTAGCTGGGGGCCATGGCCCCGCCTTCGCGGCGGTTAATGGCGCGGCCGTTCGGACCTTCGGAAGGCAGCGGGTCCAGGTGTGTTTCAGCGGTCAGCGTTTCCACTGGGAATTCATCACGGCTAAAGTCACACAGGCCATCCTTGGGGCGGATTTTTTGTGCGCCAACGGCCTCCTGGTCGATGTCAGGCACCGCCAGTTGATCAATGCGGCCATGTTCCACTCCATCCCATGCCACCGCGGTAACACAGTGCCGCGCACTGTCTTCTGTGCGTTCCCACCTCCAGACGACTTCACTCGGCTCCTCGGAGAGTTCCCAGATCTGAACAGGCCCACTTTCTCCTCCTTGGCTACTAAACATGGTGTGGAACATCACATCACCACCACCGGCCCCCCGGTTTATGCACGGGCCCGACGACTCGAACCCGGCAAGCTCGCGGCTGCGAAAGCGGAGTTCGACACGATGGAGCGGCTGGGGATTATTCGCCGGTCGAATAGTCCCTGGTCTTCACCTCTCCACATTGTTCCGAAACCCGGCGGCGGATGGCGGCCATGCGGCGACTACCGACGCCTGAATGACGCCACTACTCCTGATCGGTATCCGATCCCGCATATCCAAGATTTCTTGGCCCATTTGGCGGGAATTACTTTTTTTTCGAAAGTCAACCTCGTCCGTGGTTACCACGAGGTCCCCGTGCACCCGCACGATGTCCCGAAAACCGCAGTCATCACCCCATTCGGCCTGTTCGAATTTCTGCGAATGCCGTTTGGCTTAAAGAAAGCTGCACAGGCTTTCCAGCGCTTAATGGACTCCGTGCTTCGGGATCTAAAATTCCTCTTCATCTACCTCGACGACATCCTCATCGCCAGCCCTAGCAAAGAGGAGCACTTCCGCCATTTGCGTACCCTCTTCACACGCCTCAGTCAACACGGTTTGATTATCAACCCGGCCAAGTGCCAGTTCGGCCTGCAGCGGATTGATTTCTTGGGTCACCGCATTACATCAGACGGCGCAATTCCCTTAAAGACGAAGGTCGAGGCGGTTACATCTTTCCCGCGCCCGCAGACCGTCAAGACCCTACAGGAGTTCCTCGGGATGGTAAATTTCTATCACCGGTTCGTCCCTAAGGCGGCTCCACTTATGCAGCCCTTGTACGAGGTCCTCAAGGCCAAATCCGGTAAGGATCCGATCAGCTGGACGGCCGAGATGGACCGGGCATTCGTCGACACCAAAGGCGCCTTGGCCAACGCAACCATGTTGGCGCACCCGCTTCCAGGTGCCACCATTGCCCTTACCACCGACGCATCGGACTACGCAATCGGCGCAGTGCAGGAACAGTGGGTGAATGGGACGTGTCAACCTCTTGCGTTTTTCAGCCGTCAACTATGGCGAAACGAAAGAAAGTCCGGCACTTTCGACCGGGAGTTGCTGGCCCTTTTTCTAGCCATCCGCCATTTCCGGTTCTTACTAGAGGGACGTCCGTTCACGGCTTATGTGGACCACAAGCCACTAACGTACGCTATGGCCAAGACCGCCGAACCGTGGTCAGCTCGGCAATAACGTCACCTGACGTTCATTTCAAAATTCACCATGGACATTCAGCATGTGTCCGGCAAAGACAACCTGGTGGCGGATTATCTCTCCCGCGCGACTGTGCACGCAGTCCAACTCGGAATCGACTATGCCCTCATGGCTGCAGATCAAGCCTTGGACCCGGAGGTCCAAGCATACAGGACCAGCCCCTCTAGCTTCCAA
Organism: Somniosus microcephalus; assembly: GCF_052327205.1. Classification (NCBI taxonomy): domain Eukaryota; kingdom Metazoa; phylum Chordata; class Chondrichthyes; order Squaliformes; family Somniosidae; genus Somniosus; species Somniosus microcephalus. Next base: position 155,525,824 of record NC_140993.1, on the reverse strand, counting down.
GCGGCCGACATCAAGTTCCATGCCGCAGGCACCACGCTACTTTGCGATGTCTCCATGGGAGTTCCCCGCCCTATAGTTCCAGTCGCCTGGCGCAGTAAAGTGTTCAACGCCATACACGGTTTGTCACACGCTGGCATGAGGGCCTCGCAAAGGCTGATGTCGTCAAAATTCGTCTGGAGAGGTATGCACCTGGATGTCCGTGACTGGGCCAACACCTGCGTGGTCTGCCAAAAGGCCAAGGTACAGCGTCATGTAAAAGCTCCATTGGCCACTTTCGCTGTTCCGGAGTGTTGATTCGACCACGTGAATGTGGATCTCGTGGGGCCGCTTCCACCTTCTCAAGGTTTTACACACATTCTCACAAAGGTAGACCGCACCACTAGATGGCCAGAGGCAGTTCCTTTGGTTTCCACCACTTCGGCAGACGTGGCCAGAGCTTTCATCTCCTCTTGGGTTGCTTGTTTCGGCGTACCGGCGGACATCTCTTCCAATCGTGGACCGCAGTTTTCCTCTAAGCTCTGGAACGCTGTGGCTCAGGGGCTCGGCACCAAACTACATCGCACCACCGCCTATCATCCACAGGCGAACGGCCTGTGCGAGCGATTCCACAGGGCCCTCAAAGCCGCTCTGCGGGCCAGTCTTCAAGGCGCGGGATGGGTGGACAGACATCCCTGGGTCCTTTTGGGTCTTCGTACGGCGCCCAAAGAAGATTTACAATCCTCCTCGGCGGAACTCGTATATGGCCAACCACTACGAGTACCAGGGGATTTCCTCCCTTCTCCAACAGAGCCATGGTCCGCATCCCAGCAACTCATCAGCCACCAGGAAGCGGCCAGATGTTTTGCTCCAGTGCCTACGTCGCATCACGGCTTACAGAGCTCCCACGTCCCAACTGAGCTGAAAAGCACCGAGTACGTGTTTATCCGCCACGACGCTCACCGGGACCTGCTCAAGCCTCGTTACACTGGTCCCTTCTGTTGTGTCCGTGTATAATAAGACACAGACTGCAGGAGAACGGTACAACAGGTGCTTACTCAACGTGGCTCACAGTGGAACTGATCTGTACAGATTACTACTCAGTGCTATATACAGGTGTGTTCACTGCTGGTACTGCAGTATACATGAGCTGTAAAACATAGTTCCCCCTTTAAAGGTTTAAACATTACAATTCCTCCCCTTTTAGATTAACAGTACCATAACACTCATTTAACAATTAAATATCAAACTAATTACAATTAACACTTTTAACATGCAACATTAGCTGAAAATAGTCTATTTATATATTCAGTCTTTGGGGAGGCTTCCTGATCCTTTCTGGATAGCGCCTTTCCTGAGTGTCTTGCTCTTGGTGCGGAGGCGATTCTGGCCCCCTGTCGTCGGTTGGTTCATCAGCTTCCAATGCTACTGTTTCTGGGGTAGATGCGACCTGTACGTCGGGTTCATCACCAGGTACGTATGGGCGAGGCATGGGGTTGACTTGTTCCTGTGACTCTAGGATCTGGTCAGCATGGCGTCTCACGATGCTCTCCCCAACGTCCACTGTGTACATTAGTGGGCCCTGCCGTGTGGATATCGTTCCTGGCTGCCATTTTTCTGTTCGGTAGTCGCAGGTCAAGACTGGTTGCCCATACATTGAAGCTCCTTGTTGGCTACTCATGGATGTGCTGGAATTGCTTACTCTCAACATCTCTTCGTACGTTTGGTCTGAGCAAATCCAGGCGAGATCTTAACCTTCGGTTAAAGAACATCATGGCTGGGGCCTGGTTGGTGACTGCATGTGTCGCATTCCGGTAGGCGAACAGGAAATTGTCCACCTTGTGCTGCAGCAGAATGTTGTCATTGTACATAGCCTTTATTGCCTTTTTAAAGGTTTGTACGAACCTCTCAGCCAATCCATTTGTGGCTGGATGATACGGGGCGGATGTGTAATGCCTTACCCCATTCTTTTTGAAGAACCTCCGGAACTCTTCGGACACAAACTGTGGTCCGTTGTCGGAGCAAATCTGTTCTGGCACGCCATTCCTGGCAAAAATGGTCTGTAGGACTGCAATAGTTTTCTCCGTGGTGGTGGAGGACATTTTGATGACCTCAGGCCATTTCGAGTGCGCATCCACGGCTATTAAAAACATTGAGTCCATGAATGGACCAGCAAAATCAATCTGCACCTGTTGCCATGGAGATGAGGGCCACTCCCATGGGTGTAGAGGGGCCTGTGGTGGTGCATTTTGGACTTTCTGGCATCCTGAGCAGCTCTTGGTCAGGTCCTCGATTTGTTTATCGATTCCCGGCCACCACACATAAGCCCTGGCTAGGCTTTTCATTTTTACCCCTCCCAGATGACCCTCATGAAGCTCATTGAGCACTCTATCCCTTAACTTGGGTGGATTTACCACTCGGGATCCACACATCAAGGTCCCCCGGCACACTGACAGCTGTTCTTTCCTTGTCGAGAATGCTGGCAACAGTGAGTCGCCATGTGCTGGCCATCCCTTCACCGTCAAATCATATACCCGAGACAGTGTCGGGTCATTTCGGGTTTCCTTTTCGATACAAGCGTTAGTTACTGCTAGGTATTCAACTATAGTCGAATGGAATATTTCGACAGGATCCACTGCTGGTGCTTCCTCCGCAGTAGGCAGTGGCAGGCGTGATAGCCCAACAGCATTTCCATGCTGTTTCGTGCCCTTATATTCAATCTCATAGTGGTGCACCCCTAGAAAAAGTGACCATCTTTGTAGTCGTTGCACAGTCATCACCGGAATGCCCTTCTTCGGATTAAAAATGGAGAAAAGAGGCTGGTGATCAGTCAGCAAGGTGAAATTCTGCCCGTGCAGATAGTGATTGAACTTTTTCACTCCCCACACTAGGCTGAGGGCCTCCCTGTCAATCTGGGCGTAGTTACGCTCGGCTGAGGTTAGTGATCGTGACGCAAAGGCTATTGGCTTCTCTGAGCCGTCCGAGAATTTGTGCGACAGCACCGCTCCAATGCCGGAGGGTGACGCATCACATGCCAACCGAATTGGTAATGCCGGGTTGTAATGGGCCAATACCTCTTTCGATGTGATTAGTGTTTTGCTCTTCTGGAAAGCTCGTCTACATTCGTCACTCCACTTCCATGGCACCCCAGTTTGCAGTAGGGTGTTCAGTGGGTGTAGTATTGTAGACAAATTTGGCAAGAACTTATGGTAGTAGTTTACCAGCCCGAGGAACGACCTCATTTGTGACACATTTTCCGGTGCTGGAGCCTTGACTACTACCTCAATCTTCTCTGGGGACTTATGTAACCCCTCTTTATCGATAACGTGGCCACAATACGAGATCTGATTTCTAAAAAACTCGCATTTGGGGCGGTTAGCTCGGAGCCCATATTCCTGCAATCTAGTGAGTACCTGCTCCAGGTTGGCAAGGTGATCACTGTCATTTTCGCCCGTGACCAGGATGTCATCCAAATAACACTGGGTCCCTGGGATCCCTTGCAGGACTTGTTCCATTGCCCTCTGCCAAATAGCCGGAGCTGATGCTACCCCGAATACCAGCCGGTTGTATTGGTAGAGACCTTTATGGGTGTTGATTGGGAGGTATTTTTTTGATGCTTCTTCTACCTCCATTTGCAGATACGCCTGGGCCAGATCAATCTTAGTGAAGCGTTTCCCTCCAGATAGCGAGGCGAAAATATCTTCAATCCACGGAAGTGGATATTGTACGGTGTGAAGGACCGGGTTCACTGTTACCTTAAAGTTCCCCACAGATGTGAACCTTCCTTGGTTCCCAAGGCGTGCTGCTCAACGACTTTTTCATCACAGGGACGATGGGTGTAGCCCACTCGCTCCAGTCTACCTTGGACAGTACACCTGAACGTTCCAGACTCTCCAGCTCTGCTTCGACGGCTGGGCGGATCGCATAAGGTACCGGTCTGGCCTTAAAAAATTTTGGGCTTGCGTTTTCTTCAATTTTAATCGTCGCTGTCATGCCTTTTAGTCTTCTGAGTCCTTGCTGGAACACTTCTTTCACGTCAGTTAGGATCTTTGACAGTCGCCCAGGTGTGACGTCGTCATCCTTTTTGTCAGCCACAGTCAGTGCCTGTATGGAATGCCAATCCAGTTGTATTTTTTCCGGATCCATTCACGTCCCAGTAATGGTGGTCCTCCATCTTGCAATACATACAGGTCTAGTTTTGGTGTTTCTTTACCGTTATATATAACGGTCACCCTTATTTTTCCTTTGGGGTAGACTTTTTGCCCCGTGTACGTCTTCAAAATAATTTTTGTGTCTCTTAAGGGTATGTGTGAGAATAGCCGCTCGTAGTCCCGTCGGTTTATGACTGTTAGGGCTGATCCTGTGTCCAATTCCATCTTTACCTGGACTCCTGCTATCTTGAGAGTGACCCAAATGGTTCGGTGATCCTCCGTTGTGATAACATTATGTAGTTTCAGACAACTCAGTTCCCTGCTTTCGGAGTCGTTATCACTCTTTTGTTCGTCTGAACTATTCTCCGTCATCTTATGTACCTTCTTGTACTTTTCTTTGGTAGGTTTCTTATTGCTGGTTTTCTTTCCCGACCTGCAGACTCGTGCTATGTGTCCTACTTTTCCACACTGTCTGCACACTTTGGCCCCAATTTTCAGGCAGCTGTCGGGCGGCTTTTCATGCGGCCGTGGTCCGAAAATCGCGGAAAAAGCGGGTCGGGACCCCCCCACCTGATTCCCCGCCCCGTCCAACTTTCGGACCGCCGTTTCCACGCGCCCCGCTTCAGTCCCGCCCGCCGCTGGCGGGACTGCTCGTCGGCACACTAATCACCAATGATCACCTTGTTAAGGAGGATTTTCCCGTGCCGTTGCAACTTTGGGGCTTTCCCCACCTGAAACCCGCCTGCGGGGAACCCCGCCGATGAGAGTTGGCGTGAAAACAGCTGGCTTGCTTGCTTGCAGCAGCAGGTCGCTGAGGGCTGAAGATATTTAAAGAGGCAGCATTTGCAGGCTGCAGGACCTTGTTGATCAAGGCTTGGGGGAACTATTTGAAGCCTTAGGAGCAACTGCAGAAAGTTGGAGCCTCACACACTTCTTCAGTTTGAGCTCCTGGGAAGCCCCTCACCACCCTAACTCAGGACCTCCTCAACCGAGGCATCTGCTAGAACATGGGAGGCTTTTGGCACCTTCCCTTCCTGGCATTAGAGGATCTCCAACAGCAGAGGTGGCAGCAGCAGAACCAGGAACAGCAGGATGATTACCAGGAGCGCCAGGCTGCTGCTCACTCACCTGAAGCTGCACAAGCCAGAAGGGGCCAGCGCTTGGAAGTGGCTTGAGAGCACCTTGCTGCGCTTTAGGGGGCCAGTGGGACCCGTTTCTGCACTGGCAGTCCTACTCAGAAGGACTTCCATGAAGATCTGGTTTCTCTGTTCAACAGATGGCCAACGCTCCTCAAGAGATGTCATTCTCTTATGAGCACTCACCATGTTTTCCATCTGTTGGCGAGTTATCTCCTCCATGGAGGTTGCCAACCTTTCCATGGTGCTGCGTTCATGCACCAATGACTCCACAAAGGCTCTGCTCATGGTCGCTATGGACTCCTCCATTCGCTCCACACTCGCAGCGACCCTGGAGACAAAACCTGCCAGAGACTCCTGCATCTGTGCATGGAGATCCATCACCTCTTCTCTTGCGGATGGACCCAGAGGCAGAGGGTCGAGATGCAGCGCAGCTGAGCTGAGCTGGCAGAGCCCTGCGCCCTCCGACGAGGACTCTCCACTGCTGTCCCTGTCTCCACAATCTGCTGAGGCTCACTTGTGAGCTGTGAAACACCAGGTGACAACGCTACGCTATGTCCCAAAGGTCCCCCCGAGGTGTGAGTGTCTGCGCTGGTGCTGGGTGCGCTTACTTCTGCTGACGCTGCACCCTCAGAGGTTGGAGCTTCCTCTGAGGAGTCTGGCTGCACAGCCTCTTCCTCCTCCACAGTGAGGACGGGGGCTCTGGATGGTACTGTGGGGGAGTAAAGGAAGGAGTTACAGATGTAATGCCAAGGTTCCTCTGGTGACTCCCAGTGAGTTGGCATCTGCTGACACCTGCATCCATGCAGCATTGGTCTCAGTGGGAGGCCTCTTCCTCCCTGACCTAGGGAAGAGGACCTCCCTGTGGGCCCTAACCCCATCCAATAATGCCTGCAGTGAAGCCTCGTCGAATTTGAAGGCAGCTCGGGGTCTGGCACTGGCCACAGCTGCTGCAGGCTCCTCTGCCATCCTGTATGGTTCATTTGGAAGCCTTCAGAGGATGCAGTGCTTGCCATGGACCTTGAAAGCAGCACGATTGATGACATCATACTGTGGGGATTTCTGACTTGATTTAGACAATTAGCAAGGCTTCCCACATGCTGGGAATTAATTGGCCAATTGAGGGAAAATGCGTGGGGCTGGCTGACACTTTTTTATGTGTGTCAGAAACCCCACATTTGGGGAAATCCGACCATTTCCCACACAAGCCGAAAATCGGGGCCTTTGTGTTTGAACCAGCAATCATTCTGGTCGTGTGTTGTTCTGCCGCAGCGATAGCACTTCTCTGTTCTATATGACATTTCATTTGTACCATATTCTTGCGGTCTCTGTTGTATCTCTGCAGCACCCCGTGCTGCTGCTTCATATGATGCCGCAATGCTGAAAGCCTTTTCCAGCGTAAGGTCCTTTTCAGATAAAAGCCGTTTCTGGGTTCCTTCACTTTGAAGCCCACACACAAACTTGTCCCTTAAGGTATCTGCCAGTCCCGCTCCAAACTGGCAGTGTTTCGATAGTTTGCGCAGTTCTGTTAAATAATCAGCATTGCCTTCATCCTTATGCTGGTTCCGTTTGTGAAACTTGAATCTTTCTGCTATCAGCAGCGGTGTGGGGTTTAAATGTTCCTGTAGTATCGTTACTATGTCTTCAAAACTCTTTTCCATTGGCTTCGTTGGGGTTACTAGATTTTGTAATAAACCATACGTCTTTGCACCCATTAAATTTAACAATACCGACGCTTTCTTGTCATCTGACACCTCATTTGCCTTGCAGTATACCTCTATCCGTTCGACATATGTAGTCCAATCTTCGACTTCATTGTCAAATGCGGTGATACTGCCACTCTTCGGCATTTTGGGTGTGGTTTAAAATGGCGTCTCCCAATGGCTTAAAATGGCATCTCCCGCGCTTGCCTTCCTCCCCCGCTGCTGCCATCGCCGCTCCCGGCGGTTCTCGTGGCAATGGCGGCGCCCTGTAGGTTTCGCGCGCTTCTCCTGTGCTGCTGCCAATGCCACTCTCGGCGGTCCTCATGGCAATGGCGGCGCCTCGCGGGTTTCTGTGCATCTCTCTCTCCCTCTCTTCGACGCTGCTCGGCCCCTGAACACCGGCTGCGCCCTGTGCACTCTGCCCTCTCTCTCTCTCCCCCGTCGACGCTGCTCGGCCCTTTGCTGTGCCGCTCGGTCGGGCTCTAGCCCGCCGCTGTCCGGGAAGGGTCTGCGCACTACCTGTTGCCAGCCCGTTTCGCTGGACCACCTCGACTGGAAAGCCAAGCCTGGCTCTCGACAGCCTCCCCCGCAATTCTCGAGTCTCTGCTGGATGACTGGGCGGTTGCCCGTGGTCGACGCCCGAGTCTCTGGCCTTGACCTCCAATCCACTGATCTCCAGGAACGAATCCCCGGGAGGTGATGCAGAGTTGCAGGTAGGTTCGAACTTGCCTCGTCGCCAATGTTTTGTCCGTGTATAATAAGATACAGACTGCAGGAGAACGGTACAGCAGGTGTTTACTCAACGTGGCTCACAGTGGAACTGATCTGTACAGATTACTACTCAGTGCTATATACAGGTGTGGTCACTGCCGGTACTACAGTATACATGAGCTGTAAAAAGTAGTTCCCCCCTTAAAGGTATATACATTACACCTTCCGCATCATAGAGTCGGGAGACAAATCCTTTTCGGTCGATATCGGAGGAAAACCGGACCACATATCGGTTGACCAGCTGAAGCTGGCGCACTTAGACCTGGACAGCCCAGTCGAAATCGCTCAACCGCCAAAACGGGGCTGACCGCCCACAGTCGCCGTGCCAGCTCCACCACAACCGCCCGACTGCTCGACCACCGGCCATCAGCTTCCACTTCAGGGTTACAGAAGTAGCTCGGACAGGCTTGTCCGGCCTCCTCGCCGTCTCACTTTTGCTGTTAAAGACAATTCTGGGGGGGCGCATGTGGCGGAGCCACTAAAGGACTCAGAACGTTTGTATATAATTCCCTTTAACAACATGTTAGCTACAGCCTGAGTCTGTATCTTTATTTATACTGTTTACTTGTATAGAGCGTGATTGCTTTAACAGCGCGGGTAAACGCGATGACGTCACGTTGTACATCACGTGATCCCCCACTGGCGGGAAGAACGTGATGACGTCATGACGTCAACCACGGGACCAGCCAGCAGTCCTCGTGGAGCCTCCGAACTGAATGTTCTCCTGCAGTTACTTGTTTAAACCTGTTAGTTTCCATTAAACTTAATTTTGTTTAAGCGCCTGAGTGGACCTCAGTCTTTGGATAGGAACTAGACATTCCTACAACATGAAGATTTGCAAAGACATAACCGAGTAAGCCTCCCCCCAATGGGTAATGGAGATAACCCGTTACACAGACATTGCAAGTGGCTAACTGTGGCCCAGTAGCTCCAACAAAGGTCAGGAGTGGAGTACGCACAGCTGCCTCTCACACAGATTAAAGCTGCTTTTACGTTGGTGCTGTTTTAAAGCACTATTGGCCTTTTAATTTGGTTTCTCGCATCCTAGAGCTTATGAACCAACTCCTGGCATTTATGCTGTTAAATCTGTAGGTTAGCAGCAAGCTTGTAGACCTAGTCGGCTTACTAAAAATGATGTCAGCTTAGCTCAGTTGGCAGCCGAAGGTTGAGGATTCAAGCCTCACTCCACGACTTGAGCGCACAATATGGGCTGACACTGCAGTGCAATACTGAGGGTGTGCTACATTGCGGAGGTTGCTGTCTTTCACTCTTTGCAGAAGAGCAGGGAGTTTTGATGGGGCCCTATGCAACATTCCCCCCTCAATGGGCCATCTACCCATTACTGTTTGTGGGACACTACTGTGAGTAATTTGCCTACATAACAACAATGGCTACATTTCAAAAATAATTCACTGCATGTGAAGTGCTTTGGGGTGTAGTGAGGATTTGATAAGGCGCCATATAAGTGAAAGATTGTGTTTTCTTTCTTTAAAATATAAAATACTGTTTCATTCAGATTCTGGGAAACCAGCATTCATGAGGCATTTATGCTATTAAATCTGGCTCTTTTATTCTGGCAGCAGAGTTAGAGACCCACAAAAAACTGGGTACGAAAGTCTGGTGTTAGGATAAGGAAACCATATTTAGCAGTGTAATAACCGAAAGCCTGTCTCCTGGAATCTGAATTAAAAGAAGGCCAATATAGAAGCAGCTTTACTTGCCTCAGTTGGGTGAGTGCTCAACAGCTGAGTTTTTTCAGTAATAAGACATTCATTCCATCTGAAGGGGCAGGGACAGAGGAACTGGCAGAACCTGCTTTGTCCAGATCTCGCTAGATTTGGCTTCCTGTTGGCTAACTGTGGAGCACGACTAACAGAGTCACTGGCCCAGACAGAATTACCAGCTCTTGAACAATCTTTTGCCAAAATGTTGCTATGGATCCATTTCTAGCTTTAAACATCTTCCTGTGTATTCCTGTCTGCTGATTTTAAAAAAAAATAAATACAGCTGAAAAAAATATAGAAAAAATTACAAATTTAGTGCTGTATTACAAATAAGCACTATCTTGTTTCCTAGCTATTAGGAAAATTCTAGTTATTATTCAGTTAACTTAAATGGAAAAGCCCCACCCATAGCTGGCCTGGACTGGCAGTGAATCGGAACTGTCCCTGTGTATAGCAAATTTAAAATGGACTTTCCTTTGTGCACAGGGTTCCATGTGGTATCTGGGGTCCTACCTTAAATCATGCAATTTTTAAATGGTTTTACATTGCTGGAATGTTATTGGTGGGTGCTACTGATTGGGACTCTTCAATTTAAATAACTGGGTCTCCAGAGATCCAATGTCATCAATGGCTCAAATGTTCCTGGGTCCAGCAAGCTGCAGTTGGGTCTTCAGTTAAAACTAAAAGTGCGGATTTGGATTTGTTGTTTTAACTATTGGAATCACAGGATTCTGGCCTTGATTGGGAGTGGTGGCTGGAAGACAAGTAAATAGGGAGAGCAGCACATGGAGGTCATGGGTCTCTGTTCAGCCTCTGCACCCCCACACCGCCCCGCTCGCCCCACCCCCTCCACCCCCCAGAACACTTCTGTAAAGCAAAACTGCAATAAATAGATGATGTTTGGGGGGGGCGGAGATGAACAATATCCACTGTCTATCCATAACATCGCCTGATTCTGCCCCTGCCTCAGCTCATCTGCTGCTGAAACCCTCATCCATGCCTTTGTTACCTCTAGACTTGATTATTCCAACGCACTCCTAGCTGGCCTCCCATGTTCTACCCTACGTAAACCTGAGGTCATCCAAAACTCTGCTGCCCATATCCTAACTTGCACCAAGTCACGTTCACCCATCACTCCTGTACTTGCTGACCTATATTGGCTCCCGGTTAAGCAACGCCTCGATTTTAAAATTCTCATCCCGGTTTTCAATTTCCTCCATGGCCTCGCCCCTCCCTATCTCTGTAATCTCCTCCAGCCCCGAGATATCTGTGCTCCTCTAATTCTGGCCTATTGAGCATCCCTGATTTTAAACGCTCAACCATTGGTGGCCGTGCCTTCAGCTGCCAAGGCCCTAAGCTCTGGAATTCCCTGCCTGAACCTTTCCGCCTCTCTACCTCACTTTCCTCCTTTAAGACGCTTCTTGAACCCTGCCACTTTGACCAAGCTTTTGGTCACCTGCCTTAATTTCTCTTTATGTGGCTCAGTGTCAAATTTTGTTTTATAAAAAAAGAAAGACTTGTATTTGTAATGTATATACCTTTAAGGGGGGAACTACTTTTTACAGCTCATGTATACTGTAGTACCGGCAGTGACCACACCTGTATATAGCACTGAGTAGTAATCTGTACAGTCAGTTCCACTGTGAGCCACGTTGAGTAAACACCTGTTGTACCGTTTCTCCTGCAGTCTGTGTCTTATTATACACGGACACAACATTGGTGACAAGGCAAGTTCGAACCTACCTGCAACTCTGCATCACCTCCCGGGGATTTGTTCCTGGAGATCAGTGGATTGGAGGTCAAGGCCAGAGACTCGGGCGTCGACCACGGGCAACCGCCCAGTCATCCAGCAGAGACTCGAGAATTGCGGGGGAGGCTGTCGAGAGCCAGGCTTGGCTTTCCAGTTGAGGTGGTCCAGCGAAATGGGCTGGCAACAGCTAGTGCGCAAATCCTTCCCGGACAGCGGCAGGCTAGAGCCCGACCGAGCGGCACAGCAAAGGGCTGAGCAGCGTCGACGGGGGAGAGAGAGAGAGGGCAGAGCGCACAGGGCGCAGCCGGTGTTCAGGGGCCGAACAGCGTCGAAGAGCGGGAGAGAGAGACGCGCAGAAACCCGCGAGGCGCCGCCATTGCCACGAGGACCACCAAGAGCGGCGTTGGCAGCAGCGCAGGAGAAGCGTGCGAAACCTACAGGGCGCCGCCACTGCCACGAGAACCGCCGGGAGCGGAGTTGGCAGCAGCGGGGGAGGAAGGAAAGCGCAGGAGATGCCATTTTAAGCCATTGGGAGATGCCATTTTAAACCACACCCAAAATGCCGAAGAGTGGCAGTATCACCGCATTTGACAATGAAGTCGAAGATTGGACTACATATGTTGAACGAATAGAGGTGTACTGCAAGGCAAATGAGGTGTCAGATGACAAGAAAGCGTCGGTATTGTTAAATTTAATGGGTGCAAAGATGTATGGTATATTACGAAATCTAGTAACCCCAACGAAGCGAATGGAAAAGAGTTTTGAAGACATAGTAACGATACTACAGGGACATTTAAACCCCACGCCGCTGCTGATAGCAGAAAGATTCAAGTTTCACAAACGGAACCAGCATAAGGATGAAAACAATGCTGATTATTTAACAGAACTGCACAAACTATCGAAACACTGCCAGTTTGGAGCGGGACTGGCAGATACCTTAAGGGACAAGTTCGTGTGTGGGCTTCAAAGTGAAGGAACCCAGAAATGGCTTTTATCTGAAAAGGACCTTACGCTGCAAAAGGCTTTCAGCATTGCGGTATCATATGAAGCAGCAGCACGGGGCGCTGCAGAGATACAACAGAGACCGCAAGATTATGGCACAAATGAAATGTCATATGGAACAGAGAAGTGCTATCGCTGCGGCAGAACAACACACGACCAGAATGATTGCTGGTTCAAAGACAAAGTGTGCAGACAGTGTGGAAAAGTAGGACACATAGCACGAGTCTGCAGGTCGGAAAAGAAAACCAGCAATAAGAAACCTACCAAAGGAAAGTACAAGAAGGTACATAAGATGACGGAGAATAGTTCAGACGAACAAAAGAGTAATAACGACTCCGAAAGCAGGGAACTGAGTTGTCTGCAACTACATAATGTTATCACAACGGAGGATCACCGAACCATTGGGGTCACTCTCAAGATAGCAGGAGTCCAGGTAAAGATGGAATTGGACACAGGATCAGCCCTAACAGTCATAAACCGACGGGACTACGAGCGGCTATTCTCACACATATCCTTGAGAGACACAAAAATTATTTTGAAGACGTACACGGGGCAAAAAGTCTACCCCAAAGGAAAAATAAGTGTGACCGTTATATATAACGGTAAGGAAACACCAAAACTAGACCTGTATGTATTGCAAGATGGAGGACCACCATTACTGGGACGTGAATGGATCCGGAAAATACAACTGGATTGGCATTCCATACAGGCACTGACTGTGGCTGACAAAAAGGATGACGACGTCACACCTGGGCGACTGTCAAAGATCCTAACTGACGCGAAAGAAGTGTTCCAGCAAGGACTCAGAAGACTAAAAGGCATGACAGCGACGATTAAAATTGAAGAAAACGCAAGTCCACCTTATGCAATCCGCCCAGCCGTCGAAGCAGAGCTGGAGGGTCTGGAACGTTCAGGTGTACTGTCCAAGGTAGACTGGAGCGAGTGGGCTACACCCATCGTCCCTGTGATGAAAGAGTCATTTGGCAGCACGCCTGGGGAACCAAGGAAGGTTCGCATCTGTGGGGACTTTAAGGTAACAGTGAACCCGGTCCTTCACACCGTACAATATCCATTTCCGCGGATTGAAGATATTTTCGCCTCGCTATCTGGAGGGAAACGCTTCACTAAGATTGATCTGGCCCAGGCGTATCTGCAAATGGAGGTAGAAGAAGCATCAAAAAAATACCTCACAATCAACACCTATAAAGGTCTCTACCAATACAACCGGCTGGTATTCGGGGTAGCATCAGCTCCGGCTATTTGGCAGAGGGCAATGGAACAAGTCCTGCAAGGGATCCCAGGGACCCAGTGTTATTTGGATGACATCCTGGTCACGGGCGAAAATGACAGTGATCACCTTGCCAACCTGGAACAGGTGCTCACTAGATTGCAGGAATATGGGCTCCGAGCTAACCGCCCCAAATGCGAGTTTTTTAGAAAACAGATCTCGTATTGTGGCCACGTTATCGATAAAGAGGGGTTACATAAGTCCCCAAAAAAGATTGAGGCAGTAGTCAAGGCTCCAGCACCGGAAAATGTGTCACAACTGAGGTCATTCCTCAGGCTGGTAAACTACTACCATAAGTTCTTGCCAAATTTGTCTACAATACTGCACCCACTGAACACCCTACTGCAAACTGGGGTGCCATGGAAGTGGAGTGACGAATGTAGACGAGCTTTCCAGAAGAGCAAAACACTAATCACATCGAAAGAGGTATTGGCCCATTACAACCCAGCATTACCAATTCGGTTGGCATGTGATGCGTCACCCTACGGCATTGGAGCGGTGCTGTCGCACAAATTATCAGACGGCTCAGAGAGGCTAATAGCCTTTGCGTCACGATCACTAACCTCAGCCGAGCGTAATTACGCCCAGATTGACAGGGAGGCCCTCAGCCTAGTGTGGGGAGTGAAAAAGTTCAATCACTATCTGCACGGGCAGAAATTCACCTTGCTGACTGATCACCAGCCTCTTGTCTCCATTTTTAATCCGAAGAAGGGCATTCCGGTGATGACTGCGCAACGACTACAAAGATGGTCACTTTTTCTAGGGGCGCACCACTATGAGATTGAATATAAGGGCACGAAACAGCATGGAAATGCTGATGGGCTATCACGCCTGCCACTGCCTACTGTGGAGGAAGCACCAGCAGTGGATCCTGTCGAAATATTCCATTCGACTATAGTTGAATACCTAGCAGTAAGTAACGCTTGTATCGAAAAGGAAACCCGAAATGACCCGACACTGTCTCGGGTATATGATTTGACGGTGAAGGGATGGCCAGCACATGGCGACTCACTGTTGCCAGCATTCTCGACAAGGAGAGAACAGCTGTCAGTGTGCCGGGGGACCTTGATGTGTGGATCCCGAGTGGTAATTCCACCCAAGTTAAGGGATAGAGTGCTCAATGAGCTTCATGAGTGTCATCTGGGAGGGGTAAAAATGAAAAGCCTAGCCAGGGCTTATGTGTGGTGGCCGGGAATCGATAAACAAATCGAGGACCTGACCAAGAGCTGCTCAGGATGCCAGCAAGTCCAAAATGCACCACCACAGGCCCCTCTACACCCATGGGAGTGGCCCTCATCTCCATGGCAACGGGTGCAGATTGATTTTGCTGGTCCATTCATGGACTCAATGTTTTTAATAGCCGTGGATGCACACTCAAAATGGCCTGGGGTCATCAAAATGTCCTCCACCACCACGGAGAAAACTATTGCAGTCCTACGGACCATTTTTGCCAGGAATGGCTTCCCAGAACAGATTTGCTCCGACAACGGACCACAGTTTGTGTCCGAAGAGTTCCGGAGGTTCTTGAAAAAGAATGGGGTAAGGCATTACACATCCGCCCCGTATCATCCAGCCACAAATGGATTGGCTAAGAGGTTCGTACAAACCTTTAAGAAGGCAATAAAGGCTATGTACAATGACAACATTCTGCTGCAGCACAAGGTGGACAATTTCCTGTTCGCCTACCGGAATGCGACACATGCAGTCACCAATCAGGCCCCAGCCATGATGTTCTTTAGCCGAAGGTTAAGATCTCGCCTGGATTTGCTCAGACCAAACGTACGAAGAGATGTTGAGAGTAAGCAATTCCAGCACATCCATGAGAAGCCAACAAGGAGCTTCAATGTAGGGCAACCAGTCTTGGCCCGCGACTACCGAACAGAAAAATGGCAGCCAGGAACGATATGCACACGGCAGGGCCCACTAATGTACACAGTGGATGTTGGGGAGAGCATCGTGAGACGCCATGCTGACCAGATCCTAGAGTCACAGGAACAAGTCAACCCCATGCCTCACCCATACGTACCTGGTGAGGAACCCGACGTACAGGTCGCATCTACCCCAGAAACAGTAGCATCGGAAGCTGATGAACCAACCGACGACAGGGGGCCAGAATCGCCTCCGCACCAAGAGCAAGACACTCGGGAAAGGCGCTATCCAGAAAGGATCAGGAAGCCTCCCCAAAGACTGAATATATAAATAGACTATTTTCAGCTAATGTTGCATGTTAAAAGTGTTAATTGTAATTAGTTTGATATTTAATTGTTAAATGAGTGTTATGGTACGGTTAATCTAAAAGGGGAGGAATTGTTATGTATATACCTTTAAAGGGGGAACTACTTTTTACAGCTCATGTATACTGTAGTACCGGCAGTGACCACACCTGTATATAGCACTGAGTAGTAATTTGTACAGTCAGTTCCACTGTGAGCCACGTTGAGTAAACACCTGTTGTACCGTTTCTCCTGCAGTCTGTGTCTTATTATGCACGGACACAACAGTATTTATATAGCGCCTTTCATGACCACCGGATGTCTCAAAGTGCTTTACAGCCAATGAAGTACTTTTGAAGTGTCGTAATGTGGGAAACGCGGCAGCCAATTTGCGCACAGCAAGCTCCCACAAACAGCAACATGATAATGACCAGATAATCTTTTTTTTAATGTTGTTTGAGGGATAAATATTGGCCAGGACACCAGGGATAACTCCCCTGCTCTTCTTCAAAATAGTGCCATGGGATCTTTTACATCCACCTGAGAGAGCATCTGAAAAAAGATCTTGATTGTGGATAACCTTTGGTGTTTATTACTTGAACCAGGGAGATATTTCTGTTTTTTTTATGTGCTTATGATATGTGTAAACATAATGGCAGAGATGGAAGATTTTGAAGCCTCTGGTTAGTTGTCTTCCTGAAAGCCAATTAAAGCTGTATACAGTGCGTATTTGGGAGAGGAATAAGTTTGTTAACCATCGGGTTTTTCATGGAAACTATAGTGTTTCGCAGCTTTACAATTTTTAGTTTATGCATTATGATGAAGAAATTATTCCTAAAATTAGTGATAACACTTGTCAGCACCTTTATTCGTTTATAATAAACCTTCACTACAAATTAACAGTTTTAAATAGTTCAGTGTGTCAATGCACACTTTAGCTATACTCACTTTCATTTGTATTTTAATTTCTGTTATCTAATTTATAATTAACAAAGTCTGTTTTAAAATTTAAAAGTAAACTCTACATGTTTTTTTCTGTGCCTTAGGAGTTCTGTTACCCATTGAGCTAAGACCCACATCGTAATTAAATTCCCTTTGGTTAGTTGAAAACTGTTTCCAAAGCTGCCTTTTATCAACTGGTTGAAATTCAGAATGCTCATGGCTATTATGATCGGATCAACTTTTAATGCAGTTTTATAGCATCAAAGCAAAGCATTATTGTTATCACTTGTAACCTTGGTGGCTCCAATATTATAAAAGGATAATTTGTCTGTGACACAGGTTTTTGTTGAATATAGGGGGTATGATAAGACTTGAATATAGGGGATATGATTAAGAAGTTTGCAGATGATACTAAAATCGGCTGTGTGGTTGATACTGAAGAAGGAAGCTGTAGACTGCAGGAAGATATCAATAAATTGGTCAGGTGGGCAGAACAGTGGCAAATGGAATTCAACCCAGAGAAGTGTGAGGTAATGCATTTGGGGAGGGCTAACCAGGAAAGGGAATACATGTTAAATAGTAGGACACTGAGTAGTGTAGAGGAACAAAGGGACCTTGGAGTGCATGTCCACAGATCCTTGAAGGTAGCAGGCCAGGTAGATAAGATGGTTAAGAAGGCATACGGAATGCTTGCCTTTATTATCTGTGGCATAGAATACAAGAGCAGGGGGGGTTATGCTTCAACTGTATAAAACACTAGTTAGGCCTCAGCTAGAGTACTGCGTGCAGTTCTGGTCACCACATTACAGGAAAGATGTGATTGCACGAGAGAGGGTACAGAGGAGATTTACCAGGATGTTGCCGGGAGTAGAGAATCTTAGCTATGAGGAAAGACTGGATAGACTGGGTCTGTTTTCCTTGGAACAGAGGAGGCTGAGGAGAGACCTTATTGAGGTGTATAAAATTATGAGGGGCATAGATAAAGTGGATAGAAAGGACCTATTTCCCTTAGCAGAGGGGTCAAAAACCAGGGGGCACAGATTTAAAGCAATTGGTGGAAGGATCTGAGGGGAATTTCTTCACCCAGATGGTTGTGGGGGTCTGGAACTCGCTGCCTTGAAGGGTGGTAGAGGCAGGAACCCTAACCACATTTAAAAAGTACTTGGATGTGCACTAACCTGCAGGGCTATGGACCAAGAGCTGGGAAGTGGGATTAGACAGGATAGCCCTTTGTTGGCCGGCGCGGACACAATGGGCTGAAATGGCCTCCTTCTGTGCTGTAACTTTCTATGATTCTAACAGACGGGGCCTCGGTTTAACATCTCATCCAAAAGATGGCACCTCCAACAGTGCAGCACTCCCTCAGCACTGCACTGGAGTGTCAGCCTAGCTTTACATGCTCAAGTCCCTGGAGTGGGTCTTGAACCTACAACCTTCTGACTCAGAGGCGAGTGTGCTACCAACTGAGCCACAGCTGACACTTGACACAACTGTGAAGCGCTTTGGGATGTTTTACTTCGTTAAAGGCACTATAAAAATACAAGTTGTTGTTGTATTGAAAATTGTGTAAAAATATCTAACCCCTTGTCAGTTCTTACATTAGAGCTTCAAGCTCAATAGTAAGCTATAGAGAGAGGGCTGGATATTACCAACCTCGGTGGGTCCGTGGCAGGCGACGTCGGTGGCGAGTCCTGACCTCGCTGCCGGCTCCAGCCCACTGTCCAAAATGATTTTTCCCTGATTAGGCTTGTTAAGCCTGCCCAGTGAGTTTGCCGGCCAATTGAAGGAAGCGGGTCTGATTTACGTTGGTTTCCTTGAAGGGACCATGCGCAAATTTAGTTTGTCAGTTGTGCTGTCAGTGTTCTACAGCATTGAGGTGCTGCAAACACTGACAATCACTGCACAGGCTCTTCCATGACTCCCTCCATATGCTTATGGAGGGAATCACAGCACGCAGGGAGGTTCTCTTCCCTTCCAATGGGTGGAAGAGACCTCCCCAGGAGACCAACGCAGTCTGGTTGCACATTGCACAGGAGGACATAAGCATGGATGTTGTCAGGAGGACCAGGCTGCAGTGGCGCAAACCTTTCAATGATCTCAGTAGATCACAAAACCTTACTGCAAAGCCACAATCAACCTCATCCTGCTGTGCCACTCATCACATCCCCATCATTCTGCTTTCCCTACCCTACTCCTGCACATCCTTACTCACACTAACTTACCTTGCACCTTCACCCATCCCTCTGTATCTACATTAATTATCACTTCCCCATCTCACTAGCCACCCCTCACACTCACCCTCATCCTAATGCAATCATACCAACTAACAACACACTTGTGTGTTTTAGCCAATGTTCATGTGAAGTTTCTGTTAATGTAGTTTCAAATGTTGAAACCTTTATTTTGAACACTTTGCGTTCTTGGACAGATCTGTGTGCACCTTTAGAAGTGGCTTATGAGTTGCTGTGAATGGTGAGACATAACGCTACCCCCTGCAATGGCAATGAGTGTGAAAGGAATGACTTGGGCATTGTAGGGATGCTTTATGGTGTTGTTGTGGGGTGGTGCCAACCTGCTGCATCATGTGGCAGCCAGGGTGTACAGCGTCAAGTGAAGTAAATCTGGCCATGGTGATGCCATCCCTGGCGTCCTGGCCAGCAATGTGGTCAGGTGCTGATGCCCCGTGTCCTGTGCAGCATCAATTAATTGTGGAGAAGTTTGGTGTTGTTGTTGGTGCTGCTGGTGTTGGGGCTGATCGTGGTGGGATTCTGAGGACCAAGGTGAGATAGCTTCAAGGGCACCGATGCTGATGTAATAGATGGCAGGTAAACTTGAGATGACAGAAGCAATCTGTCAGTGGTGAGAGAGGTTGTTCCAATGAGGTGACATTGGATAGGGAGTTTGCTCCAAACACTTGCAACCTGCATAGAGCTCAATCTGTCTTCCAAATGCAGTAGTAACAGCTTCTGAGCTTGGAAAGTGAACAGATGTGAGCTTTTATAGCACATTTGCAGCTGTCAAGTAATGAGATGATTCCATGGTCATCCAACTCCTGACCTGCTTACCCGACGTGATCCCCGAGCAGCGTGGACCCCGTGGGGGACCTTGTAAAATGTAAAGGTGGGCTCAAAATTCTTCTTAATGGGCTGTTAACAAGGTCATAATGACCTGAATTGCCTCCCCTGCCGCTGTGTGTTGGGTCTGTTCAGTACCGACAGACCCGACATTTGGGAAAGGCGCGTGGCGGCGGGTTAACAGCAGGGTCCCAATCCACTGCCAATAAAGACATTTTTCCCACCCAACCCGCCACCTGCTGATCCCCCAAAAAATTGCCCCCAATAGAATCTGTAAATGGCATGAATGAGCAGCTCCTAAAGGGTCTGCAGTTTGCTCTCAGAGCTGTGTGGTAGCAGCCCTTGGAATATTTGAGTGGCTGCAGCGCCCATCAGAAGTAAAAACATTAGGGCTTGGTACGGAACAGTCAGAAATATTTGCTTCCTGGAAGAACTGAATCAAGCTCTGCACATTTTGGGATTTCCAGATTCAGTCTTTCCTGGGTTTTGGTTTCTTTGTTTTCTTGAATATAGTTGTGTGAAAACACAGCAGATACTTTCAATATTATCTGTTATTCTGTCACTTTATAAATACAAGCTAGTAGTACTATATTATTAAAAATAATAAAGTTATACAGGAAACTTTCGTTTATCCGGAGGTTAAATGTCCGGAAAGCTCTATCTACCGGCAAAATTCAGGAGTCGGTTCAGATAAGTTTTTTTTCTTTTCGTTGCTTCTTTTCTCCAGTCATTGCTGTGCAAGCATCTAGCTGAAGCTGTTGCTTAGCTACAGAGATGCTTGCAAGCTGTGCCGACTGTTTTGAAGCTGTTGCTAAGCAACAGGGTTTGTTGCTTCACACGGAGCTCAGAAGCTCCGTATGTTTTAACATTAGCGCTGGTTTCTACGGCAGTTTTGATCTAACGGCACCAGCTCGGTCCCGTCAGTGCCGGATACCAGAAAGTTTCCTGTACATTGGTTTAACTTTAATGTAATTTCCTACGTTACAACAGTGACTACACTTCAAAAGTACTTCATTGCCTGTAAAGTGCTTTGGGGTGTCCTGAGGTTGTGAAAGGCGCTATATAAATGCAAGTCATTCTTTTTCTTTAGTTTAATTATGTTGAATGCTAGGGTGAATCCTTATTTGTATTATGGTGAAGGATCCCAGCATCTTTTTAAACCATTTCCATTTTTTTGCACCCAGTGCAGTGCTGTTAGGTCAGCTCTGGTATATGTTTTGTTGTGGCTCAAAGCTCTCTTTCTGTACCAAGAATTCCCACAGTGCATACACAAGCACAGTGTCATCCCTTGCAGCATTATATCTCATTGAAGGAAGTTAAGCTTATTTTTATATTGCTGTTTTAATTTGGACTCAAATCTGGCTCCCTCATCAAGACGGAACTTCCAACTTCAACTTTAATGGAAAGGAAAGTCAGGCAGGCTGTATAACCGGTGCCGATCTGCGAACGCCCATTTTATACACCTCACCAAAGTTGAAATTTCTTCCCATAAATCTGCAACGAACTGGGTCTATGAGTCAGCAGTGTAGCTGCCAGGAGTTGGCTCATGGGTGTTGGCCTCCCAGAAGTCAGGCTAAAACAGCAGTAATTTGAAAACAGCTTTACAACCCGTCGGCCTGATCGGAAGCTGAAACAGTTCCTAATCAAAGGTAAAGTAGATCTCCCCTCTGGTTCTTTTGCCAATTACCTTAAATCTGTGTCCTCTGGTTACTGGCCCTCCTGCCAGCGGCAACAGTTTCTCAAAAAAAAGCACCAGCCCTCCTGCCTTTTTGTTATTTCTGCAGGTTCCAGGTAAATAACACTACCATGAAGACAATAGGGGATTAAAACATCAGGGGATTTTAAGAATTCCCCAATCAACGGCAGTTTTCTCTTCCTCCCAGTCATGCTAGCATAAACCATGACGACATTGGTTCTTTGGCTTTTATCCCTACTGAGCAGTTTTTGTTGATGAAAGAAAGCATTCTGCTTGGGTGCAGCCTTTAAAAAAGACAGTTTCATCAGTTCTATCAGCATTAAAGACACCTCCTTAAACACTTCTCTCCCGCCCCCTCAACTCACCAACAAGTGAGAGAAACTCATGGACTTCTCTTGTCATTAAGGTCAAGATCATAAGATCAGCTGCCTCTACTGTTTCCCCCCTTCCCCTTTCCCCAGGCTCCCTGTGCCCTAGCCCTGAGCCCGTGTCTCTCTCCAGATTTTCTCCATTCTCCCCTCATGCCCTCTCCGAGCTCAGCTTGTCCATCAGGCCCACATCATGTTACCTTGTCCCCATTCCCGCTGAACTGCTGTCCATCCAACATTCCTTCCTGTTACATAAGCTAACTGATGTTACAAATGGTTTTCTCTCCTCAGAAACTGCCCTCTCCCTTTCAAATCTACCATCGTCACCCTCCTCCTCAAAAAACCCACCCTTGACCATTGTGTTCTTGCAAACTACCGCCCCCATCTCCAACCTCCCTTTCCTCTCCAAAGTCTATGAACATGTCGCTACTTGCCAAATCCGTGCCCATTGTTTCCACAACTTCATGTTTGAATCACTCCAATCAGGTCTCCACCTCACCAAAGCACTAAAATGGCCCTAAGCAAAGTCACAAATGACATCCTCTGTGACTGTGACCTGAGTGCATTACCCCTCCTCGTTTTCCTGAACCTGCCTGCAGCCTTTGACATGGTTGACATTCTCCTCCAACACTTCGCCTCCATTGTCCAGCTCATTGGGACTACCGTTGTTTGTTTCCACTCTTACCTATCTGATCGTAGCCAGAGTACATACTGAAATGGCTTCTCTTACTGCCTCTGCATCGTTAGCTCCGGAATCCCCCAAGGATCTATCCTTGGCCTCCTTCATCTACATGTGCCATTGGTAACATCATTAACAGACATGGGATCAGCAACCACATGTATGTTGACAACACCCAGCTCTATCTCTCTACCACCTTTCTCAACCTCTCCACTTCCTCTGTGCTGTCAGACTGCTAACTCAACACCAGTCTTAGATGAGCTGAAATTTCCTTCAGCTAAACATTGGTATGATCAAAGCCATCATCTTCAGCCCCCGCCATAAACTCTATACCCTTGTCACTGATTCGATCTCTTCCCCGCCATTGTCACATATTGAACCAGCATGTTTAAAACCTTGGCATTCTATTCTACCCTTAATTGAGTTTCTGACCCCATATACGCTCCATTACAAAAACTGCCTACTTCCACCTCCATAACATTACCCTCCTCTGCCCTTACTTCAGCCCATCTGCTCCTATAACCCCCATACATTCCTTTGTCAGCTCCAGTCTCGACTATTCTAATGCTCTCCTGGCCGGCTTCCCAACTTCCACCTTCATTAATCTTCATCTCATCCAAAACCCTGCAGCCCCGCACAAACTCCAGATCACCCAACACCCCTGTCCTTGCTGATTTGTATTGACTCCTGGTCATCCAACCTCTCAAATTTAAAATTTTCATTCTGGTAATTAAATCCATTTATGGTCTTCACCCTACCTACGTCTGTAACCTCTTGCAGCTCTAGAACCCCCTCACCAAACTCTGGCCTCTCGTATCTCCCTACCCTTTGCACTACCTATTGGCGGCCGTGCCTTCAGCCACCTTGGCTCCATGCTTTGGAATTCCCTCCCTAAACCACTTTGCCTCTCAATCTCTTTCCTTCTTTAACACCCATGACCAAACTTTTACTCACCCCATCTAATATCTCCTTCTTTGGCTCGGCATTCATTTTTCCTTATGCTGCTGTGAAGCACCTTGAGACATTTTTTCCACATTAAAAACACTATATAAATAAATGCAAGTTGTTCTCGTTGGCTTTGAACTCGTAACAAGATAAAATTTCAGGAATTCTATCACGCAACCCATTGTCAGCACTTTCTATGGGAAAATCATTTGCCTCTCCTTTATGGACCTATACTTTATTTCTTCACAATTGTAGAAATGGCTCATCCACAACACAGAAACAAGGTCATTCCACATTCTGCAACAAATTCATTCTCCTTTTTCAGCAAGGCGAGGCTGGCTAGCCTAATAATGTTAGTTTCTTTGGCCTGCTTGAACGAGGTTGAATTTTGGCAGCACCTCCAAAACCCGTGACTTCCATCAACTAGAAGGACAAAGGCAGCAGACACATGGGAACACCATCACCTCTAATCTCCCCTCTAAGTCGCACATCATCCTGACTTGGACATATATCGCCATACCTTCATTGTCGCTGGGTCAGAATCCTGGAACTCCCTACCTTACAATATTGTGGAAGCACTTTCACCACCTGGACTGCAGTGGTTCAAGAATAGGCCCACCATCACCTTCTCAGGTCAACTAGGAATGGGCAATAAATTAGGTTTGAACTAAGCAAAAAATGTTCATGTGAGGAGCTTCTGCACAATTTCGATTTAAGTTAACAGATTACTCAAATTGAGTAACTTTGATTTAAGAGTAGACTATACACATGTAATAATGCAATACAGCTCACCTTATTCAATGTACCAAAAATAAAATATGCCATTGGACTCAGCGATAATGTAAGTATACATATTTACCTTCATATTAATGGTTACAGAACATTTGTCATCATTTCTGATTTGATGCGTAGGCTGTTAAATGATTCTTTCAGTCACTAGCAAAGATAATCTTTTGGACATTTTTTCCTAAATGCAGTCATCAACACATCGAAAAGGTTCCATTTATTATTGGCCTCACTCCATAAAATACAGTATTGAACTCTAGCTACAACTTTCATCTCATGTTTCTCACAATGTGAGCTGAGTTCTATACTGAGTCAAGTTCTCAAAAAGATCCTATGTCACTATTTCAAAGAAGAGCAGGGGAGTTATCCCCGGTGTCCTGGCCAATATTTATCCCTCAATCAACATTACTAAAACAAATTATCTGGTCATTATCACATTGCTGTTTGTGGGAGCTTGCTGTGCGCAAATTGGCTGCTGCGTTTCTTACATTTCAACAGTGACTACACTTCAAAAAGTACTTCATTGGACGTCTGGTGGTTGTGAAAGGCGCAATATAAAATGCAAGACTGCCTTTTTTTCTTTCAAAACCCCAAAAAACTGGATCAAATTCTTGGAAAGTTTAGTTGCTCAGAATTTATTTAACAGCGCTCCGAATGTTGAACCTGTTGAATGTATTTAGCAGCTGTTTTTAATACTGAGTATGTGCTATAGATGAGAGAGAAGTGAAAAAAGTGCGGGCCAGTGAGTGAGACAGAGAGTGAGATGAAGCTCCAGAGAGTGAGAAACTGAAGCCTAGAAATTCCATGGTCTTTTGATCACCAGATGGGTTGTAAGCCTCCAATTTGGCAACTAGAAAGCCGGCACTGTCTGCTGCATTCTATCAGGTCTATGTGCGTCCTAACATCCGGTTCCTAATGGGACCGCAGCAGGCGCCACCAAAAAGGTAAGATTTTACAATATACTTATCTGAATGTGGTTCTGGGAGAGCATTGATACACAAAGCTTGCTACTGCCAGCAATTTGTTAAAAAGCCCATCTTTTGGAGCCATGAGGAGCAGGAGTACTCCCTGGCTTCACAGGAGTCCTGGTCATCTCCTCCCCCTGCAGCCCACTTCAATCCCCCTCCCAGGACTTACCTGAGGGCCACTGCCAGTGAGGTAGACTGTCCAACATTGATGTCTTCACTCAACGCCGTCAGCTCGCGGCAAGTATGTTTATTAGGCCCAAGAATCAACTTCCATCGATCCACGGGCTTCTCGGTTCAGGTGCCTGTTGGTTGTGCAGCGCAGAGACTGGGCCCAAAAACCGGCCTAGACTAATTTCTATGTTAGAAAGTGACAGAGCCAGTGATGCAGTGAAGGCACGAGACCGGGAAAGTCTAAGTGTGAAAAATACCTTGTTATGCTTAACTTTTAGTATCAGGTTCACACCAAGAGCAACAAAACTCCAGAACTGAAAGTTAAGTACAATGATCTCCATGCCATACTAAGGGCTCGATTTTCATTGGGCCGTTGAGGTGGGATTGGAGGCGTGTGGGGGGTTAAAACCGCGAAATCGGGGGGCACGAAGCCATCCCGCCCCCAACCCGCCTCCATGCCAGTTTCAAAGGAGGCGGATACCCGACCTGTGCTGGGAGACGCCTCCACGAGGCGGGAAGGGGATTAGTGCCAATTAACTGCCTGTTAACAGGCAGTTAACAGGCAGATTTTTGCCTAATCCCTATTTTTATCCCTGAATTGTGGGATTCCCGATGGCTCCAAACCACGCCAAGTTAGCAAGGCAGACCGTCACGCTGAAGGGTTTGGAGGGTTCGAGATGTCCGGTGTTCAGGTGAGTGATGGGTGCATGAGTGCAGAGGTAAGTGTGTTTGGTGTGTTTAAATAAGTTTTACTTACCTTTATAGCCTTCCTTCTTTCAGGTCTCGGGAGTCCCTCATCTCACCGGCACAGAAAGCAGAATGGCCGCGAGCTGTCAAAAGTTGCAGCATTCAGCTTTCTGTTCTGGAGAGATTTCTAAATCAGCCTGAGAGGAAGGAATTAACTTAGTGTACAGATTGTCAGTGTTTGACAGCTTCAAACAGCTATCAAACCTGATATTTCATCTATCAAAAGCTCTTGACAGATGAAATGTCAATCTGTGATGTCACCTGTTGCCGGGTGGCCCTTAATTGGCCTGCTGAGCCCGCTGGGCGGGCTCAACATGGTCAATCAAGGGAAAATCGAGTGGGTTGGCCACAACTCGATGGAGGTGGGACTACAACCCCAAAAGTTGTAGTCCCGCCTCCAATATCAAAATCCAGCCCTATCTCTTTTGTGTCAATAGGAAGGCAACCAATACGTAAGCGTTGTCATTAACATTTCAGTAAAATGTAATTCTGGGTGTGTGAAATGTTCATACTTGACCATTAAACTTTGAAAACACGATGGGGCATTTGTTGATTTTGTCCTTCCAAATATGGTTTATGTCTGGGAAGAGCAATTTTGAGCTGCATAACAATAGGGTGCAGTACTGATGGCTACAGGTCTGTCACAGGTGGTGAAGCAATAGGAGCAATTGGATGATGAAAAGTATGGCAATAGAAGCTTTATTGCACAACTACAAAGTGTATTGGCTTAAGTATGATTTGTTCTCTATGGTGTATTGGTGCCCATACATTAAATATGCCTGGGGACAACAATTGCTTCTTCTGATGCTAACTGGCAGGACATCGCTGCAGCTGTACAGAATTCATGGTGCTTAGAGGTGAGGGCTCAAGGAATTTAAAGGAGCTTTTATATTGCGTGGGACCCGCATGAGTGCTAGCAGATTCCTGAAGTGCGGATTTTGCGTGGCCAACTGAAACTCAAAAGTATAATTGCTGGCATATGCTAAGACTGGATGCAGGGAAAACTAGTTGGTGCTGGTGAGTCCTGGCAATTTACATTTGGCTTGTCAGTTGTGAGCGACCTGTGCTTGAGAACCCAGAGACAAAACAAAAGCACCTTTAATGTAGGGCTAGAGGGTTGGAAATAAAAGAAGAAATGTCTGCATTTTTCATTGAGGAGACCTTTCTCCCCCTTCTTCCTTGTTGTTTTATTATTATTTCTAGTACGTTCTCTCACAGTATTTAATGCTGAAGATTTATATATTTTTCTCTCTCTATCTGAAACTCTACATATTATTACTGTCCCATAAGATTGTGCTGCAGCGTGCTGTCACAGGCTGCTGCTATTACAGTGCTGCACAGTAAATCTACAGGTGCGTACAACTAATATAACTGAGCTCTCCATCAATCGACTACCACAGATTCGCTGCCAGGAACTGCACATAAGAGAGACAGCGAGACATGTACCTGTCCACGAAAGCCCACATCCATTTAATGCACAAGAACCGACACACGCAATCATGATTTACAACTAAATAGACTGCACTTAGACCCATATTCCTGAGGTGAAAGGTCTGTTCAAAACTCGGTGTTCCACTCAGTCCTCCATTTACGCATTCTCTGTCCTATAACATTGGTCAATAAAAAATGTACAAAAAAATGCAGAAAGCATCAATCTCAAACCCTATTTGACAAAACTCTTGCAAATGTTGGAATTTATGCAGAATTACCCCTCCAGTACTCAAAGGGTTAATAAATAAGAGAAGAACTTGTGCCCAAACTATTTGCTGTATCTTGTGTAATTGTAATTAGAAACATACAGTATGTTGCTATAATTATTACATTCTTACAGTTGGAAAGATCACACCAAAATTTTTATGCTGTAATCAGTAAATAGCGCTTCTTTGAATACTAAGAACATTCCAATATATAAAGCAGCATTTTAAAAAGTTGGCTAATAATTAAATTATTTCCAAATATCCTTCAAATAAACATTTTAAAAATGTCTGGTAATTTACCAGTAATAGTGTGTAAACGGATAGAAAACTGCAAGTGTCGGTGACTGCAACAGGCTGTGCTTCCTGCAGTCCCATCAGGAGTGCATATTGCTGCCTTTGTGATTCTCCAAAGTGGTATCAGTAGAAACAAGTAAAGGCTGATTGAGGACTGAGAGGCTCCTAACCTCCTGAGCTCTTACTTTCCCACAGCAGCTTAAGCAACCCTGCCCCTCACTGAGACTGAGGCATTTTGATAGAATCACAGATTTCCACATTGCAAATCTTAAAAGGTTAAACAAAAGCAAATTACCTTTAATGCTCAAGCATCAAGGCCATACTTATAATCTTTTAGTCATACAATAGTAACTGATAGAGAGAAAGGTGCAACAGTTTTATGGTAGTTACATTCTAAGCACTTCAAAACTCCCTCTCTAAAAACAAAATGCATTTTCCTGTACCTGAGAAATTGTATTCCTTTTTGTCTTTCTAAAGAGATCTTCTTGAAAGGATCTGCTCTCCACACGCAGTGCACTCTCACAGGACCACACAGTTCCTACTGTACAGCCTTCCCTCTCTAACCCCCACTCAGATGTGATGACACACACTAACCCCAACCATCTGTTGAAACACGTCCTCAACCACTCAGCACAAGACAGCCTACCCAATCCAATCACTGGAGCTGGGTGGCTCTTAAAGCAGGAGGCTGGGACAAGGACATAAAAACTTTAGTTTTTAAGACTCTAAGCACCAGTAACCTGAGAGCGTGTGAAAGAGGAGACTGCTATAAATGAGGGGAAGGGGAGGTACTGGAGGAGTAGAGGGGGAGAGTGATTTTTTTCCCGATAGTTAGCTGTTATTTAACACAACTCCCTGTAATCCCAAGGGACACCCTTCCCCCCACCTCCAAGGAAACTTCACAATAGGGTAAACAGAAGCACATTAGTCCCACTCACAACATTCATAACACATTCATTGAGAGTAGTTTCCTCTAACAGCTACAGTGCTTTAGAGGTGGAGACAGATCCTATCTGATCTGCTGATAAAACTGTTAACATAGCAGTGGTTGTGCTGGGCTGCTCCAGTGACAGCCCAGCACACTCTTTGATAAGTCTCAGACTCCCTGCAGCATTCTTGCCTTCCCAAATTGCCTAGTACAGCATTCAAGCCCCATGTCTATTGTCTCAGGATTTACACACTAAAGGTCTTTAATCAACTGAGCTCGTAATTAATCAATAAGGAAAAAATCACTGTAAGTACAATTGTAAATGTAATATTTCTGTACAGGAAATATTCTACTGCTTTGTGCTGGTGGCACATGAGCACACCTAATGTGTGGGGGAGGGGGCCAGAAAATCTGGGCGAGAATTATTGCCCCTAATGTGGAGCAGGTGTGCGCTGCCTAGTATTTTATGCGCTGTGCTCCGGACTCAAGGGGTTTATGTTGCTGACGTGCACGGATCTGAAAATGATGTTAAGGTAATCTTCTGTAGTCAACACTTAGCATGCTCAGCTCACAAAATGTGACAACATTACTGAAGGCCCATTTTGAGTGGGCACATTTGGTAACTCGTGTTTAGCTTCATTGGAAATCAGCGTAAAGGATCTTTGGCCTTTTGGCTTGTCCTTGTTTTGTGTGTGATTTGTTTGGTCATTTTGTGCTTCATGTTTTCACTTTTGCTTTGTTTTAATTTCTTTTTGCATGACCTACCACTGAAGGAGGCTCCACTTTCAATTCAAACACTCCCTGCCGGTAAGATGGACATTCCTCTGGGAATTCCTCTTGTCCTCAGGGAGTGTGAGATGAGAAGGAGTTGCAGAGGCATGATGCAAGGAAGATTTGCTGTATCTGGAGTCCTGGAGTGGGGCTGGAACACATCAACCTTCTGACTCGGAGGTGAGAGTGCTGCCACTGAGCCACGCTCAACACCTAGAAGGTGTTTATTTTTTTTAAAGTACACACCAGTTTCATTCTTCACCTCAGACTTCAGGTTCCGTGATTGGCAGAGACCAAAAGGTTGAAGAGGGGAGGTGTGAACACATAAAGCACACATTACTAGTCAAACTCTACACAAAAGTTAACTATTTTCAAATGGATAGTGCAGGGAATATTTTTTCAGAGGAACCTTTCAGTTCTCCATATAAATGAGGAAAATCCAACTGCAAATTAAAAGGGAATTATCATGGTTTTTAGAACATCTCAACAGTCTGCCCTGAAAACAGTCTGCCCTGAAAACATTCAGGAAGCTCTATACTGCCACTTGGAAAGATTGTGCTGAAGCAAATAATATACATGTTTATTGCAGGGTGCACTGAAATGCAGTTTTTATGCAATGGTAAATCTAGAATATTACTTTAAACTAAACTGTGAGAGTGCGACAAGATGACACAGGCACATTTTGATATCTGGAAGTTCACCTTCACACAAAGAGTGATCAACACTTAGAGCAAACCTCAGGATAGAACAGTGGAGGCAAAAACCGTGGAATGATTTAAGGACCAATTAGATGCTGCAGTGGGGCACTTTGGGGTCTTTTTTGCTGAATGAGCTAAGATGGGTGAATGACCTCCCTCATCCATAATTATCTTGTGATCATTAGATTCGAAACATTTTTTCTTGTATCTCCTAATTTGCTCCCCGAAGTTGATGGCTCACACTGCAATATGGTTCGACAATTGTCAGGAGCACCCTGGTAATTCACCCAATTGGCGATACTTTATATGTCCATATTGTCCTTTAAGACCATCCCTAAAGCACACTTCTTTGACCAAGCTTTAGGTCATCCCTCCTAACCCCTCCTTCTTGGTTCCGTGTCTATTTTCCTCAAACCTCTGTGAAGCACCTTGGGACATTTCTCTATGTTGAAAGCACTATCTAAATGTAAGTTGTCACTGTTGAATAAGGTGTCGGCAGGCTATTTGGCTACAGAGGGCATCGCATCTGAGCTCTATTCTGTCCTTATCAGACATTCAGCTGAAAACACTGGAGCCGTGACTGGCCAGCATCTTAAAAGCCCCTGAGCAGTGATTAAATAATAAATGAGGGCTGCTTCAGCCCCAAAGAGAAGCTGTTTCAGTAAGAGGGTAACTAAACTGGTAAGACTGTTTCACCCTGTACCTCTATATCGATACAAAGAAAGGGGCTTTTACATTACAAGAATACATCTGACTGCGGATGTGCAGCTCTCCCACTGTTGGATGCAATCCTGAGCATAAGCAGCAAGAGTCAGTGGGAGCTGATGGCATTATAGAACCACAAAAATATGGCTCTAGTATCTGTTACTGGGTTAAGACTGCTCAGTGAAGTAAAGCGGGAGCCAGGCCTGCATGCTTGCACTCTGAATTTCTGTATGACACAGGGGAGCCAGCATGCCAATGGAGACCGACTGGCATCTGATGGCACTTTAAAAGGGGGAAGGGCAACATACAGAAGTCACTCTCCTCAAACGGGAGCAAAGAAACCCAGTACAGTCCCCACCAATATTCCCACTCATTTTTTTTCGGTGCACAGCCCCTTTAACGGGCTGTGTGGGCCATTCAAATTTCCGCATATTAAAAAGCCGCTGAGCGGCCTACACAGCTTAACTGGATCATTGGTCTCCACCACTTAAAATGTCCACGTTTAAAACCGGCAGTCGCTCATATCTGTCAAAAAGCGAAAACCATTATCCATTTGCATCAACACCAATTTCAGTGTTGCCGGTTATAGCGTTTTAAGTGCGCCGTTTATTTCAGCCAGAAACAGCTGTACTTTCTCACTAGTTCGCTGAACCAGCCAATAATCAGCCTACTAGAAAGGCACTAGCCACTGTTACCACATTAGATCAAACTAGAACAGGAGTGTTAGCTGCTCAGTGATTGAAGGAGTGAATAAAACAAGCAGTATTACAGCGGGGGAGCTACAGACACAGGCACTGCTTGAAACTGACGTTAATGCAAATGGATAACATGCATGAAATACAGAGCCTCCAAGATTCCGGCTGTGAGATTAACTTGGTACATAACTAAGAACAATAGCCAAATGACTGCATGAACTAATGAAGTTAAAGGTCCCGATATTTACTGTACTGAATCCACAGCATGCATGTTTTTTTTCTAAACAGGATCCCTGCCTGGAAGCCAGCCTGATTGACAGGCTTGGCTCCCTGTCGGGTGGGAAACTCTTCAGAAGAGGCCGCAGCCCAGGAGCAGGTAAGTTCATGCTGCTCAGGGTAGAGATCGCGGTGTTAGGGGGGTGGGGCGAGGTTGGTACAGAGTGGCTTGGAGGGGTGGGGGTTATCGCGGAGGGTCAGAGACATTTCAGGGGCAGAGATGGTGGGCGGGGGGTGCGGTCGGTGAACGTGGGGGAGTCCTGCTCCTCCTGCCCAAAAGCAGTGCTTCCACGCATCAGTCATCGCTTTCCTTTAGCTGCCGGGTTGCCGGAGGCCCGGGCAACCCAGCTGGCCAGGGTTAAATTTAAAATGGAGCTAAAATGTGGAGGCACACAGCCTCATTAAAATATTTAAATGATGACCTACCTCCTGGGAGCAGATTGGTTGCCCGCCCCACCATCCCCAGAAGCAGATGAGCTGAGGTAGGAGTGGAGTTAGGTGATGTTATGGAGGTGGAAACAGGCGGTCTTGGTGATGGGTGGATATGTGGTCAGAAGCTCATCTTGGGGTCAAATATGACACCAAGGTTGCAAACAGTCTGGTACAGCTTCAGACAGTTGCCAGGGAGAGGGATAGAGTTGATGGCTAGGGAATGGAGTTTGTGGCGGGCACCGAAGACAACAATCTTCCCAATATTTAGTTGGAGGAAATTTCTGCTCATCTAGCACTAGATGTCGGACAAGCAGCCTGACAAATCAGAGACAGTGGAGGGGTTGAGTGAGGTGATGGTGAGGTAGAGCTGGGTGTCATCAGCGTACATGTGGAATGTGACATTGGCCCTGAATTTGCGGTTGGAGGCTTCCAGTGGGGAAATGCCTTCAATCCGCAAATAAAATCCGTGCCTACCTGGTGGTCCGGGAGGCACGGAGACTTGTGGTCCTGGGCCTCTCTGGGTACCCGCGGGTAGAGGCCCACGTATCTCGGGGCGCAGGCGGTTCACGATCACGTGGGCCAGCCCAACGAATGACAGAAGGGAATCCCCATTCATACTTATCGGGATTTCATATACACGGAAACTCCATAAGTATGAATGGGAATACCCCCCAAAATACACCTAGACATCAAATAAATACATTTTTAAAAATCACATATTTAAAATTAATTAATATGGCATTTAATTAAATATTTAAAACAAAATTTAATTTTTTGAAAAATAAATTTACATGTTTTAAAGGGGCTAAAATAAACATACCTTATTTAACAAGTTTTTAAATGTATAAATTATTGATAACATTTTATTTTTCTGTTTTTTTAAATTCTTAATTCAGACATAAGAATTTCACGGGCATTCGCTGGGCAGACGTTGGGCAAATAGCGCAACTCTCTGCCCATGGATGCCCTTTTCCCGGGGATGCGGATGATCTGTCAATTCTTGACAGATCGCAAGTTCCAGGTTTTAGAGTATGCACCCATAGGGGTCGCAAATTATGGCCCATTGGGGGAGAAATTCGGTATCGCCCCGTTTGGGGCGTAAGTACCGGCCGGGTGCAAAATTTTGCACCCGGCGCAAATTATCGCCACCTGCTGCTAAATTGGCCTCCTTCGCCCCAGGAGGTGCTTGGAGCGCTAAAACAGGCGCTGCACGACTATCTTAAGGCGCTAAGCCGGAGGAGCGAGGCGCTACCTCCGAGGGCGGGCGCAGCGCAGGTGCGGCCAGTTAGCGATTGGACACAGACACGCTGGCGCTGGTCAACTCTTAAAGGGGAGGGTCGATCTTGAATTGCAGCCACACCCTGCGCATCGGAGCCCTGAATCTCGGCCTGGACAGACCTGTTGCCACATACTTAAGCCAAGGACCATGGAGAGGGCCAGGGAGCGAGCGCAGCGGTTCAGTGAGGGGGCCTTGGAGGTTCTGGTTGGCGCGGTGGACCACAGGTGATCTCTCCTGTACCGAGACAGTGGCAGGAGGCCACTGCCCAGCGACCATCGAAAAGCTTGGAGGGAGGTGGCTCACAGAGTGACCTCCAGCAGCATGGTGCCTAGGACCCCTGTGCAATGCAGGAAGAAGTTCAACGACCTCACTCGGGTCATCAGGGTGAGTGCCCTTTTCAGAATCCTCTTCATCCCTGCAGGTCGACCTCACTTTATGGCCAAAGGGTCCTGAAAGCCCCAATGCCCAGCCCTCATCCAACACCTATGGCCCTTTCAGGAAACTCACACGCACATTCAGCATTTTGCACACTGTAAGGGCTATTTGACCATGGGAGACAGTGCAGCCAAGATCAGGGCTTCACACTGTAAGGGCTATTCGACCATGGGAGGTATTGCAGCCAAGATCAGGGCTGCACACTATAAGGGCTATTCGACCATGGGTGGCAGTGCAGCCAAGATCAGGGTTTCACACTGTACTCAGAGCCCGTCCTTTCTCTTGCAGGGCACGCTGGCGCACAATAGGAGGCAGCAGCAATGGACCGGGGGAGGCCGGCCTCACCTTCAAGCCCTGGCCGATCTGGAGCAGCGAGTCCAACGGATTATGGCAGGCCGGATGATTGGCCCCATCGCCACTGGAGATGCCGACCCCTTTATGGACAGCAATGGTAAGGTCATCA
The DNA here is from genome assembly GCF_052327205.1 of Somniosus microcephalus. Classification (NCBI taxonomy): domain Eukaryota; kingdom Metazoa; phylum Chordata; class Chondrichthyes; order Squaliformes; family Somniosidae; genus Somniosus; species Somniosus microcephalus. The sequence continues at coordinate 155,491,061 of NC_140993.1, read as the reverse complement.
CCTTTTTGACCTCTCTCCTTCCACTTGTTCCTCACACCAGCATCCTTTGCCACTTTCGAGCCAAATCAGTACATTGCAGCACTCATGCCTCCCTTGCTGCCACCCTGTCCTCATGCTAAAGCCACTCTTGTACCCCCCTACTTTCAGATGCTGATTCACCAGGTGAGGAGGCAGGCCCTCAAGCTGCCACTGTGAGTGATTCTGAAGGCGACGACGAGGAGGAAGCCGGACCATCAGTGCCACCCTCAGCCAAGGCAGCCGATGGCCATAATGGGGACACGTCTTCCCTGGAGGGGAGCAGGGGGGAATGGTCTGAGGAGGGTGAAGCTCCGGGGCCCAGCGTGCTGCAGCAACGCGAGGGGAGTAGGGAAGCTCGGCGGCCTTATCCCCGGAGGGAGAGTCTGGCCTCAAGTCCTGCTACAGTGAGCGCAGAAGAGGTGCGGCTCCTCGCTGAAATGAGCACCCAGGCGGAGCACAGGCACACTGAGCTCATGGCTGCAGTGGCAAGGATGTCAGATTCCATTGAGTCACTGGCAAGGAGTGTCCAGGACTTCGGCACAGTACAGGCAAGGAGTCTCCAGGACTTCGGCGCAGCACAGGCAAGGATTGTCCAGGACGTCGGCGCAGCAGAGGCAAGGATTGTCCAAGACGTCGGCGCAGCACAGGCGGCTGCCACGCAATTGCTAAGTGCTGCAATGCAGTCACTGGCTGGTCTCATGCAGACGCAGATTGAGGCCACACGAGCACTGACTGCTGCCACCCTCGCTGGATCGGGCAGGATTCCCCGGGGCCCTCACCGCGCCGCAGCAGGCCAGCAATCTGTGCTTCAGCAGATTGCTCCGCATGCTGCAGTGCTGCCCCATGGGAGTGCCAATGTGTCGGCTGAACAGGGAGTTGCTGTCCTCTCTCAGGATGACAGCATTCCTACTGCCAGTACTGTCACTTCTCCACTGCAGCTGCCACCACCTGTAGGACAGACTGGTGCCACCCATGCAGAGTTGGAGCAGTCAGCAGCCGGGCCCTCCAGGCCCAGAGCTGGTCCAGGCTGTCCCTCAAGGGCATCTGCAGTCTCAGTTTCTGACACTCAGCAGCCTTCCCCCAGCCGTGCTGTAGCCACCGGGGTCCCATTACGGAGGAGCTGCAGGGTGGGAAGGGGCCAATCTCGCAAGCGTAGCAGATCACCCTCGAAGGGCAAAAAGTAGGAGGTGTGGCAAAATGTTGTTAATTGTTTTATTGAAGGCCGAGGATCGTGGTCATATTTTTATTAATGTTTTGGTCATTGTCTCCAGGTTGTGAGAGCCAGTTATGTGACTGACTGTTTTTTTGGGGGTTTCTTTCTATTACTTTGTCATGCGGGAAGGGTACACAGTTTGTTAAATAAAGAAGTGTCTTTATTCAGAATGTGCATGTTTGCTCTTTAAACTAATTGTTGCCTTGACCAGCTTAGGGGTTGCGGCACGGTTCCATTCAGGTTCTTTGAATGGCTGAAGCCATTCCCTCAGAGGGGGCCTAGAAGCGACTTGCTATAAGCCGCTGACGGACGGCCCTTGCACTTTGTGCCTCCCTCCCGTCTTGGTGCTGCTGCTCCTCCTCCTCCTCCTCTGCGGGTGCTCCAATGTCTGGTGGCATTGGCTGAGTCCTGAGGATTGCCAGGTTATGCAGCATGCAGCACACAACAACGAAGTGGGAGACTCACTCAGGTGAGTACTGAAGGGCTCCTCCGGAATGGTCCAGGCAGCGGAACTGTTGCTTGAGCACGCCGATTGTGTGCTCAACGATATTCCTGGTAGCTTGATGGCTCTCATTTTATTGTTCTTCAGCAGGGGTGCTGGGCGAACGGAGCGGGGTCATCAGCCAGGTGCACAGAGGATAGCCCTTGTCCCCGAGAAGCCAGCCTCCTGGGTGAGCCAGGGCCTTGAAAAGGTCTGCCACAGAAGTCTGGCGCAGGATGAAGGCGCCGTGGCTGCTGCCTGGAAAGCGGGCATTGACAGCGAGTATCAGCTGTCTGTGGTCACAGACCAACTGGACGTTCAACGAATGGAACCCCTTTCGGTTGCGGAAATCCTCGGCATTCTCTTGCGGCGCCCGCAAAGCCACATGCGTGCAGTCAATGGTGCCCTGCACCATGGGGAAGCCCGCTATTCTTGCAAAGCCCATTGCGCGCTCTTGCTGCTTGTCCGGGGTCATGGGGAAGGAGATGTACTGTCGTCTCCTTTTAAAGAGGGCATTCGTGACTTGACGGATGCAGCAATGCACCGCGAACTGGGAGATATTGGCAATGTCCCCAGTAGCGGATTGAAAGGACCCGGTGGCATAGAAGTTGAGAGCTACTGTTACCTTCACTGCCACCGACAGAGACGTCCTGCTCCTCAGTTGAGGCTGCAAATCTGGCTGAAGCAGGTGGCAGAGCTCAGTGACCACCTCCTTGCTGAATCGCAGCCTCCGAAAACACTGCTCCTCAGACATATTGATGTATGAGAACTGTTGGCGGAAAACCCTGGGAGCGTAAGGTCTTGTGTGCCGACGCCTGTTGGCCCTCCTCTGTCTGGCCATGATTGGCACTCTCTCTCTGCGTCTCTGTGCCCTCTCAATGTAATGGAGAAGCCCAACGTTCCCATCCATTGCAGCCCCCATAGTATGTGGCCACTCAAGGTTATGCCGGTGAAAAAGCAAAGCAACTACAAAGTTCTGGTCAGAAGCCAAAAGTACCTCAGCAAGCGCTGACTCAATGCAGAAAGCTCTCTCCCTTTGTCTCTCTGCAAATCTCTCTCGCTCTCTCAGAAGGAGTGGTCCAAAAATGGCTACCACAAAGAAGCCAGGAAGAGCCCCCTTTAAATAGCAACCCCCCAGCCCCACAGCGACTGGGAACCGTTCCAGTCAACCTGTCGTTGGGAGCGACAGGCGGAAAGGAGGGGGACGCCACTGAATTTCCGGTCCGGGGCGCCCCAAGGGTGTTGCACTCTGAAATGATGTCAGGATCTGCATGCGCAGCTGAGCGGGCGTTGCGGTTTAGTGCCGCCGCTAAATAGCCACTCAATTTCATGAGAGGCGCAGGTATCGCCGCGCCCGGGTGCTAGCTGGTTCGCGCCGCACTTATCGCCCTCTTAAGGCGCTAACAGGTGGCGCAACCAACTGAATTTCTCCCCCATTGTGTTTCTGGATGATGTCGTTGAGGTGCAGCATGTAGAAGAGAAATAGGAGGGGGCTAAGGGTAGATCTTGGGGGGATCAGAGGTAACGGTGAGGGAGCAGGAAGAGAAGCCATTGCAGGTGATTCTCTGGCTACGACTGGAGTGATCAGAATGGAACCAGGCAAGGGAAGTCCCACCCAGTTGGACGACGGCGGAGAGGCTTTGAAGGAGGCTGGTGTGGTCAACCATGTCAAAGGCTGCAGACAGGCCGAGTTGGGATTGTTTACCATATTAAAAACCTATATTAAAAATGGAAATGGCATAACCAGGGGTGCACTAATTATGACCAGAAATATAGGGGGGAATTTTGCCAGCCCTGGGGAGGCAGGTTTGGAGGCGGGACTGCCGGGAAAATGGCAGAATCTGGGGGCGGGTGCCCATCCCGCCCCCAACCCGCCTCCATGCCATCTTCCCAGGAGGCGGGTACCCGACCCGCGCTGGGACCCGCCTCCCCGAGGCGGGAAGGGGATTACAGCCACTTAACTGCCTGTTAACAGGTAGTAAACAGGGAGTTAAGAGGATTATCCCCATTTTACCTCTGCAAGTGCGGGCTTCCTGACGTTGGGATACCCCGCCAGGGTCAGTGAAGCGAGCAGTGTGTTTGTGGGGGTCGGATGGGTCCAAAAGTGTGTTGTGGAGGTGAGTGATGGGTGCAAGTGTGGAGTGGTAAGTATGTGAGGTGAGTGTAAAGTGATAGAAAATGTTTACTTACCTTTGTTTCTTCCTGCAGGCTTCAACAGTTGGGGAACCAGAGACTCCTGTATCACACCGGCAGAGATGACAGATGGCTGCTGCATTCTCTGAGCAATAGCCATCTGATTTCTGCTCAGCAGGTAGGTTTGATGAGTCTTGAATACAAGGACTCATCAAACAACAGAGAATGTCAGAGTTTGACAGCTTCACAGAGCTGTCAAACGATGACAATTCATCTGTCAAAAATTGACAGATGAAACATCATATGCCGACATTCTCTGTCATCGGCTTTCCCTTAATTGGCCTGCTAAACCCGCTGGGCGGCTTAACAAGGTCAATCAAGGGAAAATAGCGTGGGTTGGCCAGAAGTAAATGGAGGCGGGACTAAAACCCGACAAGTGGGAGTCCCGCCTCCAAAAGCTCCCCATTGGCAAAATCCAGCTCATAGAATTAAATGTAAAGACAGGCTTGACATTTTAAATATAATGGTGACTCAAACTCTGTATCACACGTTATAACGGCCATCACGTATAGCGGGCAAATCACGTTTGCATGTTAAACCATTCGGGGTGATGTCAGGAAGCACTTCTTTACATTAAGGGTAGTCAAAATCTGGAACGCTCACTGCCAAAAAGTTGTTGAGGCGAGGTCTGTTGAAAATTTCAAAACTGAGATTGATAAGGTTTTTTGTTTGGCAAGGGTATTAACAGATATGAAACCAAGGCGGGTAGATAGAGTTAAGATTGCAGATCAGCTATGATCTAATTAAATGGTGGAAAAGGTTTGAGGGGCTGAATGGCCTTCTCCTGTTCCTATGTGCTTTGCTTCCATTCAAAAGACTGTAACCACAGTACAGGTCCAATAAAGGGGGCTACTTTAGAAATATTGTTCAAACCCTCGACCCAGTACATGGGTGCAGTAAAACAAAATAAACAAGCTACTAGGCCGCACCAAGAGGAAGAAAAATACAAATCAAAAGAGGTGATACTGTTACTGTATAAGACACTGGTTAGTTCTAAAATAAACCACAAAGGGGCATTGCTTTCTGATAAATTATTTCATAAAACAATGTAGAAAACTGTGTGCAGATCAATCATAAAACCATCAGAAGGATATTATGGCTCTTTGAGAGGGTGCAGTAGATTTACAACATCAAAACTGCTTTTATGGCCTGGCTCTTGGAGTTCTTCCACTGCCTCTGCATCAGTGAAAGTTACTTTTTATAATACATTCCTCTTTGTAATCATCCGTTGAGGTCTTTAGTCCCCATGAGGGTCATTTGACCCAAACCCGCTCGGTGGGAAATGGGGCGAACTGGGTTGGATGCCCGTTTTACACCTCGCTCGATTTTGACCTCAATAACAGGCGGGATTGGGAATTGAAGTCAATGGAGAGTAAAATCAAAAGGTGGTAAATTGGGCATCTGACCCAAACCCGCCCTTTCCTGCCTGCCAGGTTAGGTTAAAATTGCCCCTAATATTTCATAAATTCTTGCAGATTTTACCTCAACCCCTGTAGATTAAATTAAATTCTCATCAACCTAGTGAACACAGGGCTATTGCCTGCTAAACACCAAAAACAGCAGACTATAGACCGAACTAAACTGTCTCACAAGAAACAGCTCTGTAGCACTACCACATTCAGTCAAAAATGATGGTGGCCAATCAGACAACCAACGGGAGAAGGAGGCTCCATGAAGATCCAAGCCTCAATATGGCAGAGCTCAGCACACGAGTCCTAGAGACAAGGTTGTAGTGTTTACACGTGTCACCAGCTAAAAGTGCCAAGATCATAACACCACTCGGCCGCCTCCCAAGGTTCCCATCGTCATCCAGGCCTTTGTAACCTCTAAACTTGACAGTTCCAATGCACTCATTGCCGGCCTCCCACATTCTACCCTACGTAAACTGGAAGTCATCCAAAACTCGGCTGCCTGTGTCCTAACTCGCACCAAGTCCCGTTCACCCATCACCCCTGGGCTCGCTCACCTACATTGGCTCCTGGTTAAGCAACGCCTCGATTTTAAAATTTTCATCCTTGTTCAAATCCCTCCGTGGCCTAGCCTCTCCCTATCTCTGTAATCTCCTCCAGCCCCACAACCCCCCGAGATATCTGCACTTCACTAATTCTGGCCTCTTGAACATCCCTGATTATAATTGTTAAGTCTGTGTGTTCTAGTTGTAATTACTAACACAGACTACAAGATTAAAGTTCAACAGGTCTTTACTGGTTGGAGGTCAGGACTATACTAAAATACAATATTACTACACAGTGCTTATATACCGGTGGTCACCACCGGTATTATGTATACAGCAGCCAGAGAAAGTAGTACATCTCTTAAGGCGGAACAGGCTTAAGTTCTCTTAAGGTGGAACAGGTTACATACACCACAATCCTCCCTTTTTAGCTTAACAGTCATATCCCCATTTAACATAACATAATAACATATATAACTTCAGGTATAAACAGTTCAAAGGTTCAGTCTCTCAGGAGGCCTTCTGATTCGGTTTGGATAACGCCTTTCAGTGGTCTCTGATTCCTGTTGCTGAGGTGACTCCTCTAGTTGGTCTCCCATGCATTGGGTGTTATCATCCTCAGGTACATTCCCTGCCGAGGTAGATGCTTCAGGTTCATTAACGTCTTCCACAGTTGTCTCTGTCGCAACCATGGGTTCGACCCTTGCTCTCGATTCTACCAGTTGATCCGCATGACGCCTTATCACATTGTTACCAATATCTACTGTGTACATTAGAGGTCCTTGTCTGGCCCGAATTGTTCCAGACTGCCATTTTTCGTTTCCATAGCCCCTTGCCAACACTGGTTGTCCTACGTCGAAACTTCGAGTGGTCTTGTTATTAATATGCCGGAACTGTTTGTTTTCCACTTCCCTCCGCACATTTGGTTTTAACAAGTCCAACCTGGACCGCAACCTCCTGTTATAAAACATCATGGCAGGACTTTGGTTAGTCACTGCATGAGCGGCGTTTCAATATGCCATTAGGAAATTGTCCACCTTGTGCTGTAGCGGAAACTGATCATCATTCATGGCCTTTATTGCCTTTTTGAATGTTTGGACAAATCTCTCGGCCAACCCGTTTGTCGCCGGACGATATGGGGCAGAGGTATAATGTTTCACCCCATTCTTCTTTAAGAATTTTTGGAATTCTTCCGACACGAACTGTGGTCCATTGTCCGAACAGATCTGTTCTGGCAATCCGTTCCTTGCGAATATTGTTCTTAACACCGCAATTGTCTTTTCTGAAGTAGTGGTATTCATCTTGATCACTTCTGGCCATTTGGAATGTGCGTCCACCGCAATTAGGAACATGGAGTCCATGAATGGACCAGCAAAGTCAATATGTACGCATTGCCATGGGGCTGAAGGCCATTCCCATGGGTGTAGTGGTGCGATCGGAGGTGCATTTTGCACTTTTTGGCACCCAGCGCAGCTTTTCGTCAACTCCTCTATCTGTTGGTCAATACCCGGCCACCATACATAAGCCCTAGCAAGACTTTTCATCTTAACTCCCCCCAGATGACCTTCATGCAGTTCTTTTAGAACTCTTTCCCTTAACTTGGGAGGAATAATCACTCTTGTCCCGTACATCAAAGTACCATGGCAGACGGACAGCTGGTCTCGCCTTGCCGAGAATGCCGGTAACAGAGGATCACCACGTGTTGGCCATCCTTTCACTGTCACCTCGTAGACTCTGGACAGTGTCGGGTCGTTCCTGGTTTCTCTTTCAATACTTGCATTGGTGACTGGTAAACACTCGATGGTCGAATGAAATAACTCAACAGGGTCAACTTTCGTCGTTTCTTCTTCTTCAGGTAGTGGCAGGCGCGACAGCCCATCAGCATTGCCGTGCTGCTTCGTGCCTTTGAATTCTATTTGATATTGATGTGCCCCTAGGAAAAGGGACCATCTCTGGAGACGCTGTGCTGTCATCACTGAAACACCCTTCTTAGGGTTAAAAATGGATACCAACGGCTGATGGTCTGTCAGAAGTGTGAATTTTTGGCCCTGCAGGTAATGATTAAACTTCTTCACTCCCCATACAAGGCTGAGAGCCTCCCTATCGATCTGCGCATAGTTGCGCTCAGCGGAGGTCAATGATGTGGCTGCAAACGCAACTGGCCTTTCCGTGCCATTTGGCAACTTGTGTGAGAGTACTGCCCCAATGCCATATGGAGAAGCATCACAAGCCAACCGAATAGGCAGTGTCGGGTTGAAGTGAGCCAACACTTCCTCTGAGGTGATCAATTCTTTGCTTTTGCGAAATGCCTTCTTACAGTTTTCGCTCCATTCCCATGGTACCCCCTTCTGTAAAAGAGCATTTAGCGGGTGCAGTACCGTGGATAGATTTGGTAGAAATTTATGGTAATAGTTAATCAATCCTAGAAACGACCTCAACTGAGAGACATCATCCGGAGCGGGAGCCTTTACAACTGCCTCTATCTTGTCAGGAGACTTATGACGCCCCTCCCGGTCAATGACATGACCACAGTACGAGATCTGCTTCTGGAAGAACTCACATTTCTGCCGATTAACTCTAAGTCCATACTCTTTCAGTCTGTTGAGCACCAGTTCCAAGTTTGCGAGATGTTCTTCATCGCCATCACCTGTAATCAGAATATCGTCCAGGTAACATTGTGTGCCTGGAATTCCCTGTAATACCTGCTCCATGGCCCTCTGCCAAATTGCTGGAGCTGATGCCACTCCAAAAACCAGCCTATTGTACCGGTACAAACCTCGATGCGTGTTGATCGTGAGGTATTGGCGTGACTCTTCTTCAACCTCCATCTGCAAGTACGCCTGCGCCAGGTCTATCTTGGTGAAGTGTTTCCCGCCAGACAACGAAGCAAAAATATCCTCAATCCGCGGAAGCGGATACTGCACCGTGTGAAGCACCGGATTAACGGTGATTTTGAAATCTCCACAGATGCGAACCTTCCCTGGTTCTCCTGGCTTGTTGCTCGAAGGACGTTTCATAACGGGAACAATGGGCGTAGCCCACTCACTCCAATCTACCTTAGACAGTACACCTGAACGTTCTAGCGCTTCCAGTTCCGCTTCTACAGTAGGTCGTATTGCATAGGGTACCGGTCTGGCTTTAAAATTTTTTGGGTGTGCATGTTCATCAATCTTGATGTTTGCCGTAATTCCTCTCAGTGTTCCCAGTCCCTGCTGGAACACCTCTTTAGCATCATCCAATATTTTGGACAATCGTTTAGGTTTGACATCTGTTTCCCCGGAATCTACCGTTAGTGCCTTCAAGGAGTGCCAGTCCATGTTCATTTTCCTAATCCACTCCCGTCCCAGTAGTGGTGGACCTCCTTCAGGTAGCACATATAAGTCCATTACTTGGCTTTCTTCGCCCTTGTGGACCACTTTTACCTCTATCTTTCCGATGGGGTACACTCTTTGCCCCGTGTATGTTTTCAATGTAATCTTCGTATCCCGTAAGGGAATATGTTGGAATAACCTTTTGTAATCTTTCTTATTCATGACCGTCAATGCCGATCCAGTGTCCAATTCCATCTTTACTTGGACTCCTGCTATCTGAAGGGTGACCCAAATTGTTTGGAGATCTGCATCCTTACCAACGTTGTGTACTCTTAAGCTACCCAGTTCATTACTGCTAGCATCTGAATCTGACTTCTGTTCGGTCGAACTGTTCTTTGTCACCTTGTGTACCTTTATGTATTTTCCTTGCGGTGACTTTTTGTTGCTGGTCTTCTTTCCTGACCGGCATACTTTAGCTATGTGGCCAAGCCTGCCACACGTTCTGCATTCTTGGTTTTTAAACCAACACTGGTTCTGATCGTGCGTTGTCTTTCCACAACGATAACATTTTACAGTACTCAAACCCAATTTATTTGTACTGAGTTCCGGTGACCGTAGCTGCATTACTGCCGTGCCTCTCGCTGCGGCTTCGTGTGCTGCTGCCATAGTGACCGCTTTCTCAAGCGTCAGCTCATTCTCCTCGAGCAGTCGCTTTTGTGTATCTTCTTTGAATAAACCACACACAAATTTATCTCGTAGCGCCTCTGTCAGTCTCGTTCCAAACTGACAGTACTTTGCTAGCTTACGCAATTCCATTAAATATTCAGCATTGCTTTCATCCTTCAGCTGCCTTCTGCTGTAAAATTTAAATCGTTCCGCTAGCATCAGCGGCGTGGGGTTTAGATGATTTTTCAGGACAGTAACAATCTCCTCGAACGTCTTATCCGCCGGTTCATCTGGTGATAAAAGGTGTTTCAATTGCCCGTATGTCTTCGCACCCATTAAGTTTAATGATGTTAGTGCTTTCTCTTCATCTGGAATTTTATTTGCTTTACAATAATTTTGTATGCGTTCTACATACATGGCCCAATCTTCGATGTCGCTATCAAAGGTATTACTGTTCCCATGTTTAGGCATCGTTGCAATTTAATTTATTTTTATTTTTATCCAAGATGGCGGCTTCCCGCTCTTGTCTTCGTCCTCCGCCTACAAAATGGCGGTTTTCCCGCGCTTGGCGGTCTTCACCCGTCCCCCGACGCTGTCTCCGCTTCACCGCGGCTCTCGCGCCTTCAGTTGCCCCAGACGCTGCGCCTTTTTAGCCCGAATGCGGCCCGGCCCTTATCACCAGCCGCAATCGATGTCCCCGCGCTGCGCCTTTCGGCCCGAATGCGGCCCGGCCCTTATCTCCGGTCGCGATCGATCTCACCGCCCTTATTCCTCCGTCTTCCCTCCCCGTCTGTACAGCCAACGCGGCCGACTTTCTGGTCGCGTCGCTGCCCGGCTTACCCACCACCGAGGAAGAAAGAAGATAGCTGACAGCCGTTGATGGAGGCTTCGAGTTCAGGATGTCTTCTGCACTCTGGTTTCTCGATGTCTGCCACGCGCCGTGTCTTCCAGCAGGGTGATGAGGGTGGAAGCCTCTCTTCGACGTCCGTTCTGTGGACGAAGCCGCCGTGGATATAAACTGCCGCAGGGTAAGAATCGGACTCGTCGCCACTGTTAAGTCTGTGTGTTCTAGTTGTAATTACTAACACAGACTACAAGATTAAAGTTCAACAGGTCTTTACTGGTTGGAGATCAGGACTATACTAAAATACAATATTACTACACAGTGCTTATATACCGGTGGTCACCACCGGTATTACGTATACAGCAGCCAGAGAAAGTAGTACATCTCTTAAGGTGGAACAGGCTTAAGTTCTCTTAAGGTGGAACAGGTTACATACACCACAATAATCGCTCAACCTTTGGTGGTCGTGCCTTCTGTTGCCTAGACCTTAAGCTCTGGAATTCCCTGCCTAAACCTCTCCACCTCTCTACCTCTCTTTCCTCCTTTAAGACACTCCTTAAAACCTACCTCTTTGACCAAGCTTTTGGTTGTCTGCCCTAATTTCTCCTTATGTGGCTTGGTGTCAAATTTTGCTTTATAACGCTCCTGTGAAGCGCCATGGGACGTTTTACTACATTAAAGGCACTGTATGAATACAAGTTGTTGTTGTTGTGTCCAGCCAATTCTGTTCTCTCCACATGAAGAAGTGGCTGAGTACTCTGGACACAACAAAGGCTATGGGTCCGAATAATATCAAGCTGTAGTGCTGAACACCAGAACTAGCCTGCTTCCAGCCAAGCTATTGAAGTGCTGCTGTGACAATGGCATCGACTCAACAATGTAGAAAATTGGCCAGGTATGCTCTATCCATATAAAGCAGGACAAATCTAACCTAGCCAATTACCACCCTCCATCGTCCTCCCAATCATCAGCAAAGTGATGAAAGAAGCAATCAATAGCGCCATCAAGCGACACTTCCTCACCAATAATACAAAAGTAAAATACTGCAGATGTTGGAAATCTGATATAAAAACAGGAAATGCTGGAAGTACTCAGCAGGTCAAGCAGCATCTGTGGAGAGAGAAACAGAGTTAACGATTCAGTTCAATGACCCTTCGTCAGAACTGGAAAAAGTTGGAGATGCAACAGGTTTTTAAGCAAGTGCAGGGGCAGGGAGAGGGGAGAGGGGAGAGGGGAGAAAAGAACAAAAAGGGAAGGTCTGTGATAGGGTGGAAGGCAGGAAAAATTAAGAGACAAAAGGGATGATGGTGCGAGGGAAAAGGAGCTGGTAATGGGACAAGTTAAGAAACAAAAGATGACTCTAGATGAAGTGTCAATGGCAATGGCAAGATGATCAACAGCTGCCACGTGAGAGAGAGGAAATAAAATGATAGGGGCAGAGGTTATGGTCTGAAATTGTTGAACTCGATGTTTGAGTTCAGAAGGCTGTAAAGTGCCTAATCGAAAGATGAAGTGCTGTTCCTCGCGCTTACGTTGAGCTTCATACTTCCTCACCAATGTTCCCCCTAATTTTTTTGGGTGGTGTGCGGTCCCTTTAACGGGCTGCGCAGTCCATTCAAAGTTGCGCGCATGTGCGAAATTTCATATTGGAAAAGCCGGACCCGGGTGCCGGTGCTGCCTGCAATCTTTCTACAGACGCGAGAAAACCTGGCCCCGCCATGGCACTGCCTGTTTACGGGACATATCGGATTTCTAGGCTAGGGTGTCTGAACGAGTGTGCTTCAGAAAATGAAAGTTAGTTTGGACCTTTCAGTGATTGGCCACACTTATTCTGGTTGAAATGATTTGATTGATTTGAGCTCAACAGGGCTAGTTGCCATGGTAGTCTGATGAGATTTCACTTCTTGCGGTCAGAATTAACAGAAAGGAGAGAAAAACCCATGTTCAACATTAGTCAGGTCCAATAAAGGCCTGAGCTGGGAATTGAGGTATATCAGGTCAGCTTTCCCAGATGTAGGAGAAGTTTTAAAAAGTCTGGAGTTTCTAGTTTTGCTCAGTCACCTGTATTCTGTAAAATAAATCAACTTTTAGATCCGTCAGCGACCTCGTCTTACCAGAGTGATCATTGGTTTTAACTATCAAACGACTAGAGCCACAAGCAGATTTATGGTATCTAGCTCATATGGCAAGGGGGATGCATGGTTACATCCCTGGGAGATGCTATCGTACAAGTAGGTTTAAAAACATAAGAACATAAGAAATAGGAGCAGGAGTAGGCCATTTGGCTCTTCGAGCCTGCTCCGCCATTCAATAAGATCATGGCTGATCTTCTACCTCATCTCCACTTTCCTGCACTATCCCCATATCCCTTGATTCCCTTAATATTCAAAAATCTATTGATCTCTGTCTTGAATATACTCAATGACTGAGCCTCCACAGCCTTCGGGGGTAGAGAATTCCAAAGATTCACCACCCTCTGAGTGTAGCAATTTCTCCTCATCTCAGTCCTAAATGGCCGACCCCTTATTCTGAGACTGTGATCCTAGTTCTAGACTCCCCAGCCAGGGGAAACATCCTCCCTGCATCTACCCTGTCAAGCCCTGTAAGAATTTTGTATGTTTCAATGAGCTCACCTCTCATTCTTCTAAACTCTAGAGAATATAGGCCTAGTCTACTCAATCTGTCCTCATAGGACAATCCCCCCATCCCAGGAACCAGTCTGGTGAACCTTCGTTGCACTCCCCATAAGGCAAGTATATCCTTCCTTAGGTAAGGCGACCAAAACTGTACACAATACTCCAGGTGTGGTTTCACCAGGGCCCTATATAATTGCAGCAAGACGTCTTTACTCTTATACGCAAATCCTCTTGTAATAAAGGCCAACATACCATTTGCTTTCCTAATTGCTTGCTGTACCTGCATGTTAACTTTCAGTGATTCGTGTACAAGGACACCCAGTTCCTCTGAACATCAACATTTCCCAATCTCTCACCATTTAAAAAATACTCTTGCTTTTCTATTTTTCCTACCAAAGTAGATAACTTCACATTTGTCCACATTATATTCCATTTGCCATGTTCTTGCCCACTCACTTAGCCTGTCTATATCCCCTTGAAGCCTCCTTGCATCCTCCTCACAACTCAAATTCCCACCCAGCTTTGTATCATGGGGCAGTGTGGGTCAATGCCAGAACGTAAGGGACATAGGATCTGCTTACGACGTCACTGAATCCCAGAAGATAGCTATAACAGGCCCAAAATTTGTAACAGTTACTCTCTAAACCTCTCTGCCTCGCTACCTCTCTCTCCTTTAAGATGCTTCTTAAAACCTACCTCTTTGACCAAGCTTTTGGTCATCTGCCCCAATGCTGTTAGGGAGGGAGTTCCAGGAACTTCACCAAGCGACGATGAAGAAAAGAAAGACTTGCATTTACATAGCGCCTTTCACAACCACCAGATGTCCCAAAGCACTTTACAGCCAAAGTACTTTTTTGAAGTGTAGTCACTGTTGTAATGTAGGAAACACGGCAGCCAATTTACACACAGCAAGCTCCCACAAACAGCAATGTGGTAAATGACCAGATAATCTGTTTTTGTGATGTTGATTGAGGGATAAATATTGGCCAGGACACCGGGGCTAACTCCCCTGTTCTTCTTTGAAATAGTGCCATGGGATCTTTTACACCCACCTGAGAGCAGATGAGGCCACGGTTTAACATCTCATCCAAAAGACGGCACCTCCGACAGTGTAGAACTCCCTCAGTACTCGCACTGGAGCGTCAGCCTAGATTTTTGTGCTTAAGTCTCTGGAGTGGTACTTGAACCCACAAGCTTCTGACTCAGAGGCACAGGTGTTACCAACTGAGCCACAGCTGACACAGGAACAGCAATATATGTCCCAGTTGGGATGGTGTGTAATTTGGAGGGGAACTTGGCGGTGATGGTATTTCCATGCACCTGCTGAACCTTGTCCTTCTAGATGGTAGAGGTCGCGGGTTTGGAAGATGCTGTCAAAGAAGCCTTGGCGAGTTGCTGAGTGCATCTTGTAGATGCACTGCAGCCACGGTGATGATGCTTACATGCTTTTGTCCATTACTTGAGTGAGATGATCTGTTTCCACCATTCCACTCATGATTCCTTTCAGGGTTTGTCTGCTCTTTTATGTATTTAATCTTCCTCTCTCTTTTTTTGATTGTATTAATATGCTTGTCTGTTCTCTCCACAGATGTTGACTGCTTCCAGCTTTTTTTGTTTTTGTTTTAAATTTCCTGTATCTGCCATTTTTTGCACTTTACACAAAAATATAATAGGACAATTTTTCTTGTATGGTAAGCAGGATGCCTATATCTACACCCAGTGTACTTTCGAGCAATAAAAACTTTCCCCCTCATTTTAACTAATCATAAAAGCATCCTGGATACACTCTGAGCAGCTGTTACTGTGGGTTGGATTTCCAACCAACAGTCATTACTAACCAAATAATAAAAAAGCATAAGGCAGAGTCACCATCTAACCAGGCACCACCTAACTTAAAACCAGGTACTGTGGTTGTCACTACCACGCAAAGCTCGTGGCAGGAATCAAACAGAATAAATATTCCTTCTTAGCAACAGCTGTGTAGCAGCTGCAAGCACCACCTGACACTGTAGCTATGTAACTAAATCAGATCTTTTAGATGTTGAAAATTCCACTAAAGATGCTGAATGAAAGTTGTGGTTTGAAAGACTCCTGCTCCTCTTTTAATATAAATAGGAAATTGCTGGTAGGTTTGACTTAAAAGGGTCTGCTTATTTAAATTAGTAGCTCCATAAGCCACAGTTTATTTGAAGCTTCACATTCAACACATCAAGATCACAACTGCGTTATAATCAGGCTTTGGTTTTGGCATTCATGTATTACCACAAACATGGTCATTTACCCAAAGACTAGAAGAAAAACAGTTATTTCTGCAATAGCCTTACGTTAGTGTAACATGTTGGACATTTCATCCAAGGATTACTATTCTTTTGAGTGCTGTTTAAATGGTTAATCCTTGTTTTAAAGCAGTCATCTGGTAAAGCTGGAATATAAGACAGCTAGCTGACACCTGGAGTCTATTATTAACACAAGAACAGTTTGCTTCACTGGAGGGAAAAACCAACAGCTTGAAATTGTTTTATTGCCAAAACACTACACTGGAAATGAATAGTTACTTCTGTCTTACTTTGGGTTTTTTTAAAAATATGCATGGCTCTCTTTTGTACTTTGATACAGTACCTTCAAATAAATGTTATTGGGCAGTTTCTTGACAAGTGCTTGACATGCAACTAGAAGGTCATGAGTGTGACTTCCAGGCTGCCTGTCATCAAAGACATTTATCCTACTTGGGCAAGGTCTATAACTGCTTCTTGAGGCAGTAGGGACAGTACTATGAGGAAGCAGAGTGAGAGAAAGAGAATCCAGTGGGCAGTCAGAACTTTTCCATGGTTGCATGCATGCTCCAAGAACCCTGATTCATTAAGTGGTCATTAACTCTATATCTGAGAGCTGCCTTGATGGCTCAGTGAGTAAATGTACCCCATGGTGTGGTGCTCAGCTGTAACGACCAGAATTGTCCCCTTGTTTGGTTCCTAGTCTATGCAGATCTGATTAACCAATCTTAATCAGGGTAGAGTGGAGTATTACAATTGGTTTCAGTGTCCACATGCTAAACGGTGACAAAAATCAGTTTTTACACTCTTAATTGCTCTCCATTGAGCCCTGCTGAAAAGTGTGCATGTACAGACATTGGAAAGGGCAGAAAATAATATAGAAATTGGTAGAAAGCAGATCCACCAGGCCCAGTGTTGAGTGAGCTAAGATCACGTAAAAGCATAGGTACACAGCCGAGTCAGCAGCTAGTTCATTGTTACACACTGAGCTTTGTACAAGGACTCAGGGTGATGCAATGGGTTAATTGTCCTTTCAGTTTTCACTCTGGATTTAAATCCAGTTCATATCGGTGGGATAAAAGCTGCTTTTCTATCAATGAGCTGGTGGCTGGCATTAATGCTGCTAAATATACCTTACTTATCACAGGAGCAGACCCGTAGACCCATAAAAGGCTGGGTATGCAAGTCTATAACTGGGATAGCTGCAGATGGTTCACAGATCAGGTGTTCTGGAATCCAAATTAAAATTAGTTCAATATAAACTGAAGGGCAGGATTGTCTGCTCCCATCCTGTCCAATTTCTCACTGGCAGGACAGTGACCACGGAGTATGTCCACCCAAATTGCACGGAAATGGTGGAGTAATATTATACATCACATTTTCTGTCATTTGCCTACATTACAACAGTGACTACACTTCAAAAGTACTTCATTGGCTATAAAGCGCTTTGGGACGTCCTGAAGTTGTGAAAGGCGCTATATAAATACAAGTCTTTCTCTATTTCTTTGTTAGCACCAGCAGCACTAGATTCAAGGAATGCTGTCATGTAATTGGCATCTGTCTTGTTTTGCACACTTTGTACAAAAATAATAAATTGCAGAACAACAGAGTATTACAGTTTAACTCTTTTATTAAGCACTAGGTCTGTGATCTTATTCAGAACAGCATAGTGGGGAAAAAGCCTGGCATTAGGACCCCTAGCCTGGGTCTTCCAAACAATAGTAGTCCTTACAAATGCCTGCAAGCCAATGACAACTCAGCATGTGATCACATGTGAATATAATAGGTATTCCTTACAGATGCCTGCGGGCCAATGATAATTCAATATGCAAATGTTACATCCCCTTTCTTTTAAAAGAAAAATGTTATGCATTACTTTTAAACCTTTCTCCAACATAATGTTCTCGGTAGCATAAACATATAAGTAAACTCAGCATTTAACTAGCACTGAAAACATCTCAACATTTCAATAACGATGTACAGTTTTTTTTTAGGGCAGCGATCCGCCTATACCCTTTGACAGTTCACAACTCAAGGATAACTCTAGGCTTGACCTCTAGTCCCGACCTAGGTAAGTATGATGTGTTTTGTGTATTGCTCTGTTCATCACAATCTGTTGAACTGATCCTCTCGTCGGAATGATGATGTTGCTCCTTGGTGTTCAGGAGGTGCCTGCGATTGTGGCGGTACACCTGTCCTTCTGAGGTGCGGATGTGATACGATCGCTCAGTGTCAGCTGGCTGGATGATGACTGTTGGCTTCCAGTAGTCATGCTCCTGGATTCTGACGGATTCTCCATTGTGCAGAGGCGGCAGTAGTCTAGCTGACCTGTCATAGTATTTCTTTTGGTGTTGCTGTCTCTGTACACGTTTTGCATGCACTTGCTTGCAGCTGATGACCTCTGGCTGCAGCTGCTGGTTGGTCCTGGGAAGGATTGAGCGAAGTCTGCAGCTCATCAACAGCTGTGCTGGTGACTTGAAGTTGTCAACCAGAGTGTTGCGGTACTCAAGGAGACTGATGTAGGGGTCTCTTTTGTCCGCTTTGGCTTTGTCCATGAGTGTTTTTGCAATCTGGACAGTTTTTTCAGCAAGGGCATTACTTTGAGGGTAATGTGGGCTTAATGTGACATGTGTGAAATCCCATGCCTTGGCAAACGACTTGAACTCTTTTGATTTGTATTGGGGGCCATTGTCTGAGACTAAAGTCTCTACAATGCCATGCCTGGCAAAGGCTGCCCTTAGCTTGTGGATCACAGCTGCAGATGTGGTGCTGTGAAGCTTGTTCAGTTCAAAAAATCTGCTGTAGTAATCAACAGTCACTATGTAGTCCTCGTTGTTCCATGTGAACAGATCCGTTGCCGCGACCTGCCAGGGCCTGTCTGGGATACGGTGAGGTATCATGGGCTCTTTGACATTTGATGGGCAGCATTCTAGACAAATGGAACATTTTCCGACAATGTCCTCAATGTGTTTGCACATTCCGGGCCAAAACATAATGTCATGTGCTCTTTGTTTGCATTTTTCCATGCCCATATGTCCAGCATGAATTTTTATCAACATCTCTTCTCTGAGACTGGTAGGAATGATGATTTTCTCCCCTTTGAAGATGATTCCATTGATTTGTGACATTTCGTCTCTGTGGTTCCAGAATTCAAATATTCTCTGAGGGCATTTCCTCCTTTCCGCAGGCCATCCTTCATGTATGACTTTGCTCAGCAGTGTGAGTTGTGCATCTTTCTCTGTTCCTGCTCGGATCTCCTTCAGTTTTGAGTCACTCACAGGTAAGCTGTTGTACACCATGTGCACCTGCACATCCATGCCTTCACTGAGGCTGCTGTCCTGGTAGCTAAGAGACTTTCTGGAGAGCGTGTCTGCGACAGGAATGTCTTTGCCTGGACGGTGAATGATTGTGAAGTCATACTTCTGTAGCTGAAGGATGATTCTCTGTAGCCTTGGTGGGGCTGCGGCTAGTGGTTTCCTCATGATTGACTCGAGGGGCTTGTGGTTGGATTCCACAATGACTTGTCGGCCATAGACGTACTGGTGGAAACGCTTACATCCAAACAGAATTGCATACAGCTCTTTCTCGATTTGAGCATAGTTGATTTCACTGTCTGAGAGAGATCTGGAAGCGTAGCCGATGGGCTTTCCTTCTTGCAGTAATACTGCACCTAGTCCGTACTTTGATGCGTCCACTTGTAGTCTGAGCTCTTTGTTGGGGGTCGAAGTAGGCAAGAACTGGTCCTGGTTCTCTGGTGATTAGGTCTTTCATTTTCTGAAATGCTGTGTCATGTTGTTTGTCCCACAAGAACTCATTGGATTGTTTGAGCAACTGACGCATGGGTGCGTTGATTTCGGAGAGGCTCGGGTCAAACTTGGCTAAGTAGTTAACCATGCCTAGTACTGTCTCTAGCTCTGCGCAGTTCTTCGGCGGCTCCACCTTCTTGATGGCGGAGATTTTCTCTGGATCCAGCTTAATGCCATCAGTTGAGAGGCGATGCCCAAAATAACTGATCTCGGTGGATCCGATTATACTTTTCTCGGGGTTGAGCCGGATACCTTTCTCCCGTGATCTTTGTAGCATCGCACAGAGGTTCCTGTCATGTTCCTCTCTATTCCTGCCATAGATGAGGATGTCATCTACGATTGCAACTACTCCGTCGAGGCCTTCATAGGTTTCGTCGATCTTCCGCTGGAATTCATCCTGAGCTGAGATAAGACCAAATGGTAAACGCAGAAATCGGTAGCGTCCAAATGGTGTGTTGAACGTTGTTAGCTTAGATGACTCTTCCGTGAGCTTGATAGTCCAGTATCCTGATCGTGCGTCCATTACACTGAAGTAACGTGCTCCCACTAGCTTGGGTGTGATGTCATCTAGCATTGGTAGAGGGTAGTGAGGGCATTTGATAGCCTTGTTCAAATCTCTGGGGTCGAGACAGACTCTGAGCTTGCCTGTACGTGGTTTCTCAACCACTACTAACGCGTTGACCCACTCTGTCGGTTCTGTTTCCCAGACAATGATTTCTGTATTCTCCATGCTCTGCAGCTCCTCCTTCAGGTGACTATGTAGAGCAAGGGGTATCCTTCTCGGTGGGCAAACCACAGGGGTTGCTGCTGGGTCAAGGTGAATAGTGCATTCACCTGGGAATAGTCCGATTCCTTTGAAAACATCAGCAATCTCCTCCATGACTGTCTGCTTCTCAACTGGTGCTGTCAATGATAGCACTAGCTTGACGAGGTCCATGTCTAAACATGCCTTTAGACCTAGCACTGGAGGTGCTCGAGTGTCAACAATGTAAAAGTCCAACATCATGTCACTTTCTTTGTATTTGCATTTCATCACACATGAGCCTTTTACAATGAGCTGCTCACCCCCATAGCTGGTCAGTCTGCATGAGGTAGGCTGTAGCTCACACTCATCCTTCAAGCTGTGATACTCACTCAGAGGAATTATGTTAACCTGAGCTCCAGTGTCTAGTTTAAACTTAAGCTCTTTGCCTTGTTTTCCTATCTCAATATCTGCAAAGGCTTGCTCAGTATCTGAAATCTGTTTTTTCTGTGACACAGAATCAATAAACAGTTCCTCTGCATTTGGCTCTCTATCTGGCATTTGGCTGTCACTCACTGTGTGTACTGTTCTTCCAAAAACAGTCCTGCAAACTTTAGCAAAGCGGTTCCGTTTACCACATTTAGCACATTGCCTTCCTTTGGCAGGGCATTGCTCCTTTTCCCCATGCACCTTGTTTCCACAATATCCAGTTTTTAAAGCATTTTATGTCTGTCGCTCATTTTTAGAACTCTCTCTGTTCTTTCTATTCTGAAACACGCTCTCTGGGCGGTGTTCTTTGGTGTGTGTCTATTAACTGCGTGCACTGTCTGTTCACGCGAGCTGCTCGTGGCACCGGTTATGGTTTTCAACTGTGCTTGGGCTATCTCGTGCGATCTAGCTATGTCCATAGCTTTGTCCAGCGTTAGCCCGGACCCAACATTCAAAAGTTTCTCTCTCACTTTAGCTGAATGTATTCCAAACATGATGCGGTCTCTGACCATCTCATCTTTATCTTCTGCATATTCAGTCTTTCACCAATAGTTTTAACTCAGTCACGAACTGTTCAAACGACTCACTAGCTCCTTGTACTTTCTCCTGAAACTTGTACCTAGCGAATATCGTATTTGTCTTGGGCAGCACATATGATTCAAAACAGTCAAAATAACTTTTCAGTACCTTTGCTTCATCCACGGTGAGAGACCATGTGTTAAAAAATGTCTCTCCCTTTTTCTTCGATCCACAGGAGTAGGTAGCTGCATCTTTCTTCCTCCCCTTTGCTTTTCAGCGGACCCGAGAACATCAACTCCACGTGTTGCTTGAACTTGTGCCATTTTCTAGGTAAGTTCAAAGATTCCCAATTCATTCGAGGCGAGGGAGCTCCAACGATGTCCATTTTCAATCCCTGTTCTGACACCATGTCTTGTTTTGCACACTTTGTACAAAAATAATAAATTGCAGGACAATGGAGTATTACAGTTTAACTCTTTTATTAAGCATTAGGTCTGTGATCTTATTCAGAACAGCATAGTGGGGAAAAAGCCTGGCATTAGGACCCCTAGCCTGGGTCTTCCAAACAATAGTAGTCCTTACAAATGCCTGCAGGCCAATGACAACTCAGCATGTGATCACATGTGAATATAATAGGTATTCCTTACAGATGCCTGTGGGCCAATGATAATTCAATATGCAAATGTTACAGCATCAAACATTGCTTTAGCATATGGGAGGAGATATAAATTTTACAAAGCCTCTTCCAGGGGACTTCAATTGATCACAGGGTGACAGATTGCACTCCGCAGTCCTTCGATCTTTAAACTCTTTCAAAATTTAGCCCTGCTCTCCAGCTTCCCTGGTGGCAGCTGGTTCCATTCCACTGCTGCAGGTACACGACTCCTGCAGGAGCCATTGTCCTCTCTTTCCACCCCAACCCACTCCCCCCACGCCCTGCTTGATGTCGTCTGAAAGCCTGCCAAAATTATGTTAATTAGGCTGACCCCAGGGTCAGTGTTGAAGCAACTGGCTAGCCAAAAGTTTTGTTATGATCGCCCGGATTTTGTGGTGGTGATGACGGTGAACTGCCAACGTTTGCCATCATTACCCTTCTGAAAGTGACCGTAACTTCAGGACTTAGCGCATGCACAGTTAAATGCGGAAATCCTGAAGTTGTGGTCAGTCATTCCTGCTTCACCACAGGTTGTGCTGTGGAACTCCCCATAGCCAGCAATCAGTGAAATCAGTTGAACTGAGGAAAACTTAAGCTTTCTGCTTTTTTATCGCTGTTAAACACCCCATAAAAAGTTAAGCCTTGTTGGAATAGGTGTAACTGGGGTTTTAAAGGCGTATTGACTGCTGAACAACAAATTTTATATTTGTGGAATGTCAAATTTCTCCATTACGATAGAAAATTACTAGATTTTTAAAATAATTTTTAAGAATGTTTAAAAATTGTAAAAGTTTGTTTATATTTCAGCCTCTATCATAACCCCATGTGTATGTCCCAATGTTTATTTTGCTCTGTAAATTTTTAAAAAAAATGAATTTAATCAGTGCTTTTTATTCCATGGTTTGCTGGCTGTGAGAATTCTTCAATATGATTGGCTGCTTAGACAGCTTGATGATATCACTGCTGCTCTATGCTAGGGAACCCCTTTTGACAGTGCTACAATCAATTTAACGTTGAGAAAGCTCAAGTTTTCACCACAGAGATCACAAGATCTTTGTGGGTAGCTTTCTTTGAGGTCAAACCACAAATTGGTGGAGTTGTGGAGGGGAAACCCAGAGGTATGGGTTTCCCGGACATCCTGCAGATATTAACTACAGAATGTCTTTTTAATCGGGCCGTCAGACCGTGGAGCCGGCGACGGTGAGGTGGAGGCCACGGCGACCGGAGGATATGTTCGGCGAGTCGGGCAGAGGCAGCGCAGTGCATCGAGCAGCAGCAGCAGCCACAATGACTCGCAGTCCGACTGGGAGGAGGGGAGCTGGGAATGGTGGCCAGAGGGTGAGTGGGAGAAGCAGGCCACCACACGTGGAGCCGAGCCGGCAACAGTGAGGAGGAGGCCGCGGTGACGAGGAGGACGGAGCGGCTGAGGGACATCGTGCTCCCACTGCCACTGGATGCCAAAGAATTGACTTTCTGAACACGGCGCTGTAAGAATAGCTGACGTGTCCCTACATTCCATTGTACTAGTTACATATGGCAAATAAAATTGAATTGAATTGAATTAATTATTTCTGCAGGTTTCCCGCCTGACAGCCATCCTGATTTACAGGCCTGTCAGATGGAAAAGCCTGCACCACAAGGCTGCAGCCGAGGAGCAGACACCAGGTAGGGAGGCAGGGACAGAACGCAGCTCGGAGGGTGGGGCTGGGGGGTGGGGAAGTGATTGCGTGGGGTGTGTGGGAAAGTGTGGTCAGGGTGGCAGATGGTGGTCAGGGTTGAGAGATCATGGTGGGGGGTCGAGATCGTGGAGAGTTGGTAATCATGAAGCTGGAAGCAGGTAAACTTGATGGGTTGGAGGAGAAACACTCCTGCTCCTTCGGGTCCACAAGCAGTGTTGTAAAGGCACTTATCTAATAGATCAAGCCCTTCTTGCCTCCTTTTACCTGCCGGGTTTCCCAAGGCCCGGGAAACCTGGTCAAAATGGGTTGAAATAAAAAGCTTGTTAAAATGGAGGCCCGCAGCCATCTTAAAAGTTGTTGCCGACTGACCCATCTCCTGAAAGCGGATTGGTCGCCTGTCCCCCGACCCACCTCCGTTAAAACCGGAAGAGGATGGGCTTGAGACGTGTTGGGGTTGGGTTTTAAATGTTTTAAATTTTAACTTCTCACCCGACCCAAACCCACCCATTTAAAATGGCCACCTTTGATTCGGTAGTTAAAAATCTTTTCCCTTTGCAGCTGTATAGTTAAGAGGAAACTCTATAAACTGTTGCTTCTGCCCAATACTTATTTATTAGTAGAAAGAATTCGACTCCACTTGGAGGCATATCTTCGTTGATCACAGGATCATTTTAGCAAATGACTGCTACAAACACCAAGTGCAAGGACTCCTCAAAATCAAAAAAAAACAAGTACTTACTTCCTGTGCTTTCTTGGACTTAAATCAGATTGTTACTTGTCAATTTCACACATGTCATCTGCACACATTCAAAGCTGGTGGCCCGCATTTCCCCATCATTGTAATAGCTGTCCTTCTTTCCTTCTCCAACTGCTTCAAATACTGTGACCTTTGCTATCCTGTTTTGTCAAAGCCCAAATGCAGCCCATAGAAAACTAATGTAGCAGAGAAAATGGCTGTGTGTAGCTGTGTTACCCAATGGCCTATTATCTCACTCACTGTGTTTGTAACACATCGCATAGCACAGCACATCTAAATGCGCACCACAGCAACTACATCTCTGGGCAGGCTTCACTTTAATCCAATTTCTTACTGTAAAAAAATACATTCACTTGAAGACATATTACTCACCTTAGCATGGTTATCCTTTTATAGTATTTAAGGCTAGATTGTGTGAGACACTGGATGTATTTCCTGTTTTCTTTCTATTGTCTGTTTCTATTCAGGACCAATGAAGCTGCACAGAAGTTCCCTGAGGGTTTTCCACTCCAGCCACCCGAGAACTAGTCTCAGTTTAGCTCTTTCTAAATCTCTTCCTAGTAAAGGACAATGATTTTACCCAAGTCCAACCTTGAAACGAATTTGTTTCCAGTCTGTGGAAACATTTTATTTCTAGTCATTTCAAGGTCCATGTGTCCCCTGCTGCTTGTATTCTTTTCTACAAGAACATAAAGCCCCAAGGGGCAACCTATTTCAATAACTAAACCTTTATTTTTCCTTCTAGCTTCTCGAGGGACTCGCATGTTGATGTCTTTATGAACTCAAAGAAACTGTTTTGCATGTTTCAGAATACACTGACTCAGGGTCATGGAGTTAGCTCACACGGAGTGAAACAGCTGGCATTTTAACAGCCAAACCTTTCTCAACATATGGAGACAATACAAACAAATGACGTCCTGTTTCATCTGCACTCAAACATCCACAAACGCAAGAAAGAAAAACATAGCACAATACCAGGGTGCAAACTTTAAAATAAAAAAATCTAACAGCATCTATCGCAGAGAGAGTAGAGTGGTTTATGGTTTCTTATTGCCAGAAATACCATTTGTAAGAACTTTAAATACCTACTGTAAATCTACAAGATTTCTTATGGCATTACTCATGGGTAGTCTTGAGTCTGCATACTTAGCTTCTAATCTGGTCTGTGCCTTTAAGGCCATTTAATAGGCAACTCCAGGTCACTGGAGCTACTTATACATTGCTGAGGTGAATCAGAGGACATTTGTAATTGCTTGTAAGTTTCAGGATCCAGGTCAATGATTGACTTTCTGTCTCTTTTGTTGTAAGATTATTTATCTTCTGTAACAAAATGTTACATTTTGAAGAGTGGTGTCTACTATGTGACATCTCCCGTGGAATTGCTCCTGGTGAATCAGAAGTTTGCTATCTTACAAGGACAAGAGCATATTATTCCACTGCTCCGGCGGATCTGTGTCCCTTTAAGGGCATAAATAGGCTGATAGTGCAATGGAAAGCTCATTGAGCATAACAATGTGAGCTGGAAGTACTATGTCTTCTTAGAGCGAGTGCACAGATTATACATAAGGATCATAAAACCCTGGGGAAAAATTTGTGTGGTTAACGTCACAAGATGGCGCTAAAATGCCATTGACAGCTGTAATGACAGCTGATGCCAGTTCCAGCACTGCACGCCATGGTGTTGCCAGTAGTGCTGTTGGTAAACTCGATCACCAGGGACCTCACCATTATGGAGATCATGACGTTAGTGAGTGTCCAACGTTCATTGGACGTCTGACCTCCCAACTTTGTAATAGCCACTTACCTTAATGGCAGTGCAGAACAACGACAGGGAGAGCTGGCGGCCACCAGCAGGAAGCAGGCTGCAGCAGCGATATTTAAAGGTACCATCCCCAATCAGCTCATGATTCTGCAGTTTCAGTGCCTATTTGCTACTTCCTGCAAGTGAAACAGTTTTCTTTAGTTATTTCAAGTTTTTTTGGTGAAAGGGCGTGCTGATTCAAGTGCAGAAGTCACTCATTATTTGTTAAAGGCTTCTGCTCACAACACTTCTTCAGAGTCATGGGGGCTGCGGAATTACCTCAAGAGGACGGCAAGGCAGATGAGGATGAGAAGGAAGAGGATGAGGAGCAGGAGGACAAGGAGGAGGAGGAACAGGAGGGAGGGTGGAGGCAGCAAGACAATCGGTCTTCTGGACAGGCTGTCCGTGACCGGCTCATCAGACTCCGATTCGCATGAATGAAACCCCAGATCCCCATAGCTCACCACATCCCCATCATACAATCCCTGTCTCACGCCATATCACAGCGTCCTCCGGGGCACAAAGGTGAAATGAGAGAGACCACAAAATATTCAAAACACAATTAATAAATGTATCTATATCTAAGATGTAGGTGAGGTTTTAAATAAATATTTTGCATCTGTGTTCACTGTGGAGAAGGACAATGTAGGCATAGAAATCAGGCAGGGGGATTGTGATATACGTGAACAAATTAACATTGAGAGGGAGAAGGTACTAGCAGTTTTAGCGGGCTTAAAAGTGGATAAATCCCCAGGCCCAGACAAGATGTATCCCAGCCTGCTGAGTGAGGCAAGGGAGGAGATTGCAGGGGCTCTGACACAAATTTTCAGAACCTCTCTGGCCACAGGGGAGGTGCCAGAGGACTGGAGGACAGCTAACGTAGTACCATTATTCAAGAAGGGTAGTAGGGATAAACCAGGGAATTACAGGCCAGTGAGCCTAACATCAGTGGTAGGGAAATTATTGGAAAAAATTCTGAGGGCCAGAATTAGTCTCCACTTGGAGAGGCAAGGATTAATCAAGGATAGTCAGCATGGCTTTGTCAGGGGGAGATCATGTCTAACCAATTTGAGTGAATTTTTCGAGGGGGTGACTATGTGTGTGGCTGAGGGTAGTGCAGTTGATGTAGTCTACATGGACTTCAGTAAGGCTTTTGACAAAGTCCCGCATGGGAGACTGGTCAAGAAGAGCCCATGGGATCCAGGGCAATTTGGCACATTGGATCCAAAATTAGCTTAGTGGCAGGAGGCAGAGGGTGATGGTCGAAGTTTGTTTTTGTGACTGGAAGCCTGTGTCCAGTGGTGTACCACAAGGATCGGTGCTGGGTCCCTTGCTGTTTGTAGTGTACATTAATGATTTAGATATGAATGTAGGAGGTATGATCAGTAAGTTCGCAGATGACACGAAAATTGGTGGAGTGGTAAATAGTGAGGAGGGAAGCCTCAGGCTACAGGATGATATAAACGGGTTGGTCAGATGGGCCGAACAGTGGCAAATGGAATTTAACCCTGAAAAGTGTGAGGTGATGCATTTTGGGAGGACTAAATAGGCAAGGGAATACACAATGAAAGGTAGGACCCTAGGAAGGACAGAGGATCAGAGGGACCTTGGTGTGCATGTACATAGATCCCTGAAGGCAGCAGGATATGTAGATAAGGTGGTTGAAAAGGCATATGGGATACTTGCCTTCATTAGCTGAGGCATAGAATATAAGAGCAGGGAGGTTATGATGGAGCTGTACAAAACGCTAGTTAGGCCACAGCTGGAATACTGTGTGCAGTTCTGGTCGCCACACTATAGGAAGGATGTGATTGCATTGGAGAGGGTGCAGAGGATGTTACCTGGGCTGGAGCGCTTCAGCTAGGAAGAGAGACTGGACAGGCTGGGGTTGTTTTCCTTAGAGCAGAGAAGGCTGAGGGGGGACCTGACTGAGGTGTACAAAATTATGAGGGGCATAGATAGGGTAGATAGAAAGGAACTTTTCCCCTTAGTAGAGGGGTCAATAACCAGGGGGCATAGTTTCAAGGTAAGGGGCAGGAGGTTTAGAGGGGATTTGAGGAAAAACTTTTTCACCCAGAGGGTGGTTGAAATGTGGAACTCACTGCCTGAAAGGGTGGTAGAGGCAGGAACCCTCACAACAGTCACGAAGCATTTAGATGAGCACTTGAAACGCCATAGCATACAAGGCTATGGACCAAGTGCTGGAAAATGGGATCAGAATAGACAGGGCTTGATGGCTGGTGCGGACACGATGGGCCGAAAGGCCTCCTTCTGTGCTGTATAACTCTATGACTATGACTTTATAAACATATTACACATATCACATGAATTCTAATAACTAATGACCCTTGTGCCTGCCATAGTTGAATAGCTGTCATTGTGCGCAAGGCATGAGATGTGGGTGTAAGTGTTGATATGTAGAGATTGTTGGTGGGTGAGTGCTGGGGGTGTGGTGCATTGAGCAGTGTGTGAAGCTTGCGGTGCAGATGGTGGTATGTAGCATTTGTTGAAACCTTCACTCACCCTGACTACTCGTGTGAGCTCATTAAACTTCCTCTTGCACTGGGTGTGGGTCCTGGGGACCACAGTGCTGCCCGTGAAATGGTGTGCCACCTCCCTCTACATAGTCTGGCAGACTTGTGGCGAGGGCCTCCTGCCAGTTGGGGGGTACAGGACCGCCCGCCTTCTTTCCACCGCTAAAACCAATGCCTCCAGAGCTTCCTCGGAAAACCTCCAGGCTCTCTCCCTGGGGCAGAGATCTGCCATCAGGATTTGTAAATAAGTGCTCCTTCTCCTTGTCTTTCTTCTTATGGTTGTTGAGGCAGCTGCACACCAAATAATGCTGAGAATGAGGTGCTGCAGCATCAATGAACCTCCCCTTTAAGTAGTGAAAAAAGCCTGTGGCAATCATTACTTGCATTTAGACTGCCACTAATATTGGTCCTTCTTTTCAGTATAATATCAACAAGCTTGAGCTTTTAGAGTAGAATCATGACTGTAATCATTTTAATGAGGAGTGAGGACGAATTCTGTGTGCAGCCTAGACAATTTTCAACTGGCGCTACTTAACCATTTGTAGTCTAAACACTGCCCATTTCTTGGCTATAATGAATTTCTAGCCTGTTAACTGCCTTGCTAATCCTATTTTGATAGTGGTTTCCTTTTTGCGTGCTTCTGGCTCCTGTTTCTCATCTTGTCAGAAACACGCCAGCTGCAAGGAGATGAGTTTCTCGAGGACATGATTGGTTCAGCACTTTAAAAGCGCTCCTGTAATATGGCCGACACTCAAATGCAACAACTTTGTTGTTGGAGGTTTGGGAGAAGATTTTGCAAATTTACTGACCTTGTGACTGTTCAAGCTGACACCCATCTGCAGTGTTACTTGAATGGAATAATTTCAGGCCACTTTGAGTGTGCGCTTGCAAGCTTCTTGCCTCAAATGAAATCTAAAGCTGTGGGATGGGAACCATTTACATCCTCTCATCCTGGTCATCAGATTCGGAGGAAGAGCAGCCGTGGCAGCACCACAACCAACCACAACAGCAGCACCAGCACCAGGAGCGCCAACCTCCTCCTCACCCACCTGATGATGCATAGGGCGGAGGGACTCAGCGCAGGAGATACCCCCAACACAGGGTTAACAGGCAGAGGATTAGCATCCTCAGCATGACTGAGCAGCAATGCCAAAGAAGGCTGAGACTTTCGAGTGAGGTAGTCGCTGACATCTGCGCAATGCTGCACCAACACCTGGAGCCCCGAGGGGCGTGTGGACACTCCTTACCAGTGGCTGTCAAAGTCACCACCGCACTCAACGGGCAGGATTTTCATTGGGCCGTGGAGGTGGGATTGGAGCCATGTGGGGGGGTTTAAATTGCAAAAACTGGCGTGCGGGCCCAACTCCGCCTCCAAGCAAATGACAAGGGCTATCCCCTGAAAAAGTGGCTCATGGCACCGATGAGGAGGCCATCAAACGATGCTGAGGAGCGCTACAATGTGAGTCACATTTCCACTAGAAGCATCATAGAGCAAACCATCGGCCTAGACAGATCTGGTGGAGCCTTGCAGTATGCACCAGCCAGGGTATCCAGAATCCTCATGGTCTGCTGTGCCCTGCACAACATCGCACAGCAGTGCAGCTTAGTGCTGCTGGACGAACAGGTGGCTCAGCACACAGCCTCCTCGGATGAGGACAAGGAGGAGAACAAGGAGGAGGATGAGGAGGAGGACGGGGAGCGACACCTTGCGGGGCTGGATGTGGCCAATCCAGCAGCAGGCGACCACATTGCTGGCCGTCAGGCAAGGGAAGCACTCATCCACGCCAGATTCACGTAAGCTTACTCTTCAACCACAGGTGGCTGGCACATGGAGATGAATATAAGTCCGACATTCTCAAAACCCCAGGCATCATCTGCCCAATAAACGGTGGTTTGCACTCAGTGTCACCACCAACATTCTACATGGAATTCGCCCTGAGCCCTCACTCTTGAACTTCCATTTCCCAGAACACAGAGGCCACACTTCAGTTGACCTCAGCAGATCATTAACCCTTTTTTGACACTAAGCCCATGTGCGTCTGCACACAGACCTCGAACTCACCTCCTCAGCAACTTGCAGCCAAGCTGCCTTGGTTTGCTGAGGAGGCCTCCTCCTTCCGGTTACAGGGAAGAGGACCTCCTGACGTCCTCCAACTCCCTCCACAAGAACATGAAGGGAGCCCTCATTAAACCTGGGTGCAGCCTTAGTTTTTGAGGCTGCCATTCCTGCAGCAGCCAGCACCTTTAACAGAAAAAAGCTAATGCTTCTGCAAAGGGGACATGGCCCCTTTAAATCTTTCCTGAAACAACGTGTCATCAGAGGCGAGAACCTGACACTCTGCAAGTAATTGCCTGGAGCGACCCGCATATCGGCCGTAACGAAGCCAATCAACCTAAAATCTGATCTGTGGGGCGACGGCAACCGGGAGCAGGTCCGGAAGATGCCGAGCAGCGGGCCCGCCATCAACCCGCCTCCTTCACTGAATGTGTTCCAGTACAATGCAAATTACTGCCTTTATGCTTTTTCAAAGTGTTACAGAAATTTACATTAGACGCTATGTGACCTCTGAAATGTGAAGAGGAACTATGTGCATATGTACAGTTTTTATAGTGTTAAAGATAAATATATGGGGAATAACTTGAAAATTGGGTGGGCCAAAATTTACATGCAAGCAACTGTTTAACCAATCTCCCCTCCTACCAAGGAAGGCTCCGTGCTGGGAGTGTTAACTCATAAAATTTACCCCACAGATAAATACTCACAAAACTAAACAAGAGCTATTCTGTTATAAGGTGGAAAACTAATGTAGCATTTGTAATAAGGGAATTAAATTGCATTTTGCAAATACATGATAATGTCTGCAATGCTAATCAACATTAAAAAAAATAATGATTTTTCCTATTTTTTTCCTGCAATTTTCTTTTGCTTCTTTCCGGAAAGCAGTGACTCTTTCTGGCTGTCCTCCAGTACTGTGAGGGGGACATCGCAGTCAAGCTCAATCTGGACCTCACTCAAAATGCACACACACATACTTCCATCAGGCATCACTCAACAGCAATCAGGAGTCAAAACCCTGGGTGAATTTCTCCTCTCTGAGTCAGAGATATTGGGCCCGATTGTAACAGGAGAGCGGCAATGGTGCTGCGAGCCTTGAATTTCCATAAGATTGGCCGCCCATATGACGTAATTTCCTTTACTGCGGCCAATATTTAAAGCATGAATGCATCACGAAGTGAAGTTGCTATAGGGAAGATGTAAAAAATTCAGAGTGGCTGGCAAGCGAGGGAAGGTGGCCTCCAGGTTCTCTGGTGCCTCACTGGAGGTGATGCTGTCAGCCTCGAGGGCAGGTGGGATGTCCTATTCCCCAGAGTTGGGATGAAGAAGCTCAACACTCTCTCCAAGAAAGCATGGCTGGAGGTGGCACAAGAAATGAGCAGCAGGAGCAGCACCCAGAGGAACTGCATCTAGTGCTGGAAAAGAATCAATGACCTCACCAGGTCAGGAAAGGTGAGTATTGCTCCTCCTTTACCCATCTCTTGCAGTGCATCTGCTCACAGTCCCTCTTCTCCCTTACCACCAATCACAACGACACAGGCATGCTCTGCTACCTCTCATCCTCACTCCTAACACACACTCGTCTCCGGCATCCTCTCTTCACTGTTGGCACTCACACTTCCCATCTGCTTTCCATTGCTTAACCTGCAGCTCCTCTCATCACTCCCCAATTCATACTCAAACCACTCATGACGCCCCATTCTCATACCATCTTTCTTCTTTTCCTTCTCATTTTATGCACTACATTCAGAAGCACTACACATCTTCGACAGCCACTCATAACTCTCTCCTCTTTTTACAGGAGAACAAGGCGGGGGACAGGACCGGTGGAGGATCACGCCAGTTTGTGACCCTTACCCAGGCAGAGGAAGAAGCACTGGAAATTAGTGTGCCATACAACACTGTCAACATTGGAGATGGCGAGATTGGCAGCTCCACTGAGCAGGGTGATTTGTTCCTCACTTGTACCCCTTCATCTACCACAAGCAACTGCACCGTCAGCTAACTTCAAGACATCAACCAGTATGGTTAAATCTTTCATGAGCTGCTATCCAGCTTCTCATTGCCACCCCAACTCTTCTCCCTTTCTTCTTCCCACTATATCCTCCTCAGCAAGAACAACCTCTGCCTCTTTTGGCAAAAGGCACCTCAGAGGAAGACATCCCTCTTGAGGATCCATTGTCCTACGGTACATTCCTCCCAGACAGCAGAGCAGACATCGGCACTCCACGCGGGGTTGATAGCGAGGTAAGTCACTCAACACAAGTGAGCAAGAGCAGAGAGTGGTGACAGGGACAACCCAGGAGATGACCCGCCAGAGGGCGCAGTCCTTTCCTAGCTCTGCTCGGCAGGACAGTGATGTGGATCTCCAGGACCCAGCCATGTAAAAGAAAATGCCTGAGGCAAACCAGCAAATGTATGAGGTCTTGACAGGCCTGCAAAACACTTTGAGCACCCTGGCGGGAAGGATGGCGGAGCCCAACTCCAGCGTGTGTGGGGTGCTGTCGCAGAGCATTTGCAATCTGCAATTTACGCTGGACCATGTGGCCATCTCCAGGGACACTGCAGCCGCGCCATCTCAGCAGCCGTCTGTATCACTATCCTTTGCAGCTTCGATGTAAGCTCAGACAGCCGTCATACATGCAGCATGCCACAGTGCTTTGCGAGACTCTAGCTGGGGAATATTGCAGGGAGCCTCCGGACCTATCAAGGCACCTAACTCTCAGCTTGAGAGTCCCAGTGGTGTGCTCAATGATGCACCTTGAGCTGGATGGCTGTTATATCTGTTAAGCTCAGGAGTGGTGGGGTTTTGAAGGGGTGTCATCAGCCACAGGCTCCTGAAGAAACTCGCCACCATTTAAATGCCACTAGACAGGAACTTGGGGCAGGTAAGTACACTCGGTCCATTTTAAGCTTTGTTTGTCCCGATCCCGCCCGGCAGGAGGAGTTAAAATTGGGACTACTCTGTCGAATTGTAGCACCCCAATTGATGCCCTGACTAAAGTCAACCAATTCAGCAGAGACTGGGGATCGTACCTGGGACTTTCTAGATCTGCCCAGCTCAGTATCACACTGGACAATGCATTTACAACTATTTCTGTAGTCTCTGAGATTAGAGAGCTAATTGTATGAATGCAGGATAACCACAGACTCCTTGCCCATTGGCCGTGCATAGCGAGCAATCACAGGCATGCTCCAGGACTTGCAATCATTCGTTTAGCTAAGCACAACATTTCATCAGAAAATGAGACAAAGTTTTTTATTGCTTTTGTAGGTGACTGGAGTTATAGCAGAAAATTTCCTGAGACAGAAATTCTCTGTTTCCACTGCCAACCTGATGGATTTCATATTTAGCATAACTCAGGGCTACCAGGCCCAAATTTGAACTCCAAGCATGATACTGAGCACTATTCAGTCAGTGCACTGAGAGATATTGAGTTCCATTGTGGTATATGTGCCATGTTTTAGTTATTATACTTTCGAAAGGGAATTGAATATATACTTGAAATGGAAACATTTGCAGAGCTATGGGGAAAGAGCAGGGTAGTGGGGCTAATTGGATCGCTCTTTCAAAGAGCCGGCACAGGCACGACAGACTGAATAGCTTCCTTCTGTACTGTACGATTCTGTCAGTGCACAATTTGACTGAAATGGTGTGTATCTGAAAAATAAAGCGTCACCACAATTACTCAGGTCGCGATCCCGATGTTTACCCCAGGATCACGCCCCCCATTACCTCCCGGTGCTGACCCCGCCGGAGGTTGCGGGTTTAATGAGAAGGCACCTCATTAGCATGTGGCAGGTAGGCGCAATCCCCACGACGGGCACATACCTGGCACCTGCCTGCCCCACCCCTAGGGAAACTTGCCTGGTTACCCGCCCGTGGTGGGGTTGCCCAGCCCCTGCTTCATCCCCGGTCACATTCTCCTTGGCCTCTTGAGTGAGGGGGCCAAACTTGGTAATTCTATTTTTAAATAAAAAGTCCTCGGGGGGTCCAAGCCATTTGCATGGCCTGAGCCCCACTGACGAAGCCCACAAATACCTCCACTCAATCGGCATCCTGGCCGCCACCTACTGCACCAGCTCCCCTTCCAGGCTCACAAGTAGAAACTCCCAACTTAGGAAGTCTCTGGCCCCGCCCCTGGCCTACATTTGCCTTGTACAGGGTGGATGAAAGTTCTGCGCCTGACAAGACAGTCAGGAAACTACCGGAAATGGCAAAGATCTGGCACAACTGAGTCTCCATTGTTCTTCCGGAGGATTCGCCGGCTCCCCACCAGAGTTACAGTGGGAAAGTAACCGGGTTCCTGAGGAATTTTAACTCCACATTGTTTAGATCAATGGACTCAGGATTGCCAAATAATACATAATTTTAAATAAGAAAAACAATTATTTTAACAAATAATGCAATTATATTGCACACACACTTATGAAGAGGTTTCCATATTATAACTGCACCAATTTAGCATTTAACATTGGGTGTGAGATCACCTGCAGTGGTTTAATTACAGCCAGTGCAAAGCCAGCATGTTAAATGTCAAAATTGAAGGACTCAGGTGTCTGCTGGAAAATGTCCTGTCAAATCTTTTTTAAGCCTTTAAGTATATCTCTAGAAATCTTAGTTTGTCCGTGAGGAAAGTGACTTGAGCCAGGCAATATAGGTTTCTATTGCCTATTCATATCACTCTGTAATTACTACACAATATCAAACAGCCGATGCAGTATAAGTGCACTGTGAGCACTTCCCACAATACAGCTATAGGCCTCATGTTCCCAGAACTACTTCTTCCTTCTACTAAGCAGTCGTTCTAGGGTCAGGAGACTGGCATCAAAAGACAATAGCCTCGATTTTCAGTGTGCCGTGAGACGGGCTTTTAGGCATGCGGGGGGCTAAAATCCTGAATTCGGGGGTCCCGACACCATCCCGCCCAAAACCCGCCTCCACGTAAGTTTCAAAGGAGGCGGGTACCCGCCCCGCACTGGGACCAGCCGACCCGAGGCGGGAAGGGATTAGTGCCAATTAATTGCCTGTTAACAGGTAGTTAACAGGCAGTTTTTAGCCTAATCCCTATTTTGAGGGGTGTCGTGTGGGATTCCCGACGGCTCCAAACCACGCCAGGTTAGAGGAGTCGGGCCATCGGGTTGAAGGACTTGGAGGGGTCAAGATGTCGGTGTTCAGGTGAGTGATGGGTGCATGAGTGCAAAGGTAAGTGTGTTTGGTGTGTCTAAAGTGTGTAAAGAAGTTTAAATTACCTGTACTTACCTTAACAGCCTTTCTTCCTCTAGGTTTCGGGAGTCCATCACTCAGCCAGCACTGTAAGCAAAATGGCTGTGAGCTGTCAAAAGTGACAGCCTTCAGCTTTCATTGCCAGTGAGAGTTTTAACTGAGTCTGCGTAGAAGGACTCAGGTTAGAAGTAAGACTGTCAGTGTTTGACAGCTTCAAACAGCTGTGAAACACTGATATTTCATCTGTCAAGACGTCTTGACTGATGAAATTTCAGTCTGTGACGTCACCTGTTGCCGGGTGGCCCTTAATTGGCCTGCTGAGCCCGCTGGGTGGGCTCAACAAGGTCAATCAAGGGAAAATCGCGTGGATTGGCCGGACGTCGATGTAGGCGGGACTAAAACCCAAAAGTTGTAGTCCCGCCTCCTTCCCGACTGCTAAATGAAAATCCAGCCCAATCACTGTGATCAGCACACCCGGGCGTCATAGTCATAATGTCATCCTCCCCCTATTCTTGCATGATATTAATGTATTTAAATGATAGTGTAAATCCAGTTTTATTTTTCCTCTCAAGTTGATGCGACCATGTCCATCACTTTTTAAATGTTACAAACAAAACTGCACACTTAATGAACTTTTTAAAAAAGCAGCAAGTTTGCAAGATACTAATGTTTACTATTTTAACAGACATCACCTTGTTTATTTTAAATTGGTTGCACCTAGTGCAATAGAGTAGAGAGAAATTTCATCCAAGTCAGTTATGCATTTGTATTCTAATACTCAAAAAGCGTCATTTCAAGATACAAATTGATTAAGTTCTATTGGCTGTTCCCCCATATTGCTCTGCCACTTAAAGCAGAGAATTATTGAGCCATACAGGCCTGGATGGTCTCAGACTCAATCTCTTGTCTGCACTGAGTTAGTTGATTACAGCTGGCACAGCAGCAGAGGTGCTACAATTGGCCTCAGAACCCTGAGTAGAGGAATGCCAGCTTAAATTCCTGCTCCTGATCACTATCGTTCAACCTCTCCTGGACAGGACCAATCTCAACTGTGATGCCCCTCCAACCTACTGTTGAATAGCTTGATGACACTTAGGGGGAAAAATTTGGTTGCTTTGCGCCTCCTGTTAGTGCCCTGGGCGCGGCGCTGCTAATGCCTCCCGCGAAATTCAGTGGAAGGTTATCGGCAGTGGTAGCCGATAGCACCCTGCGGCGCTGCACCTCCGGCGATAATGTAATCGCCGTGCTCAGCGCCCCGGCCGCAAACTTGGCTCGTGCCCCCTGACCTATCGCCGGACGCTGTGTCTGACAGGATCAGGGTGGTGTTTTTGCAGCCGGGGCGGCGCAAATTAAAGGGCAGGTGCCGGGCAGCTATTTCTTTTGGGCTGCCTGCCAGCACCTGCCCCCTCTCACCTCCTCCTGCGGGGTGTCGGCTGCGATCGGTCTTTTGCCGGCACCCCGCTCCCCGATGGCACTGCACTAGGCCCCTCCCCTTTAATCAGGGGAGGGAGGCCTGTAGTACCGCAGCGCTACGTGCCAACGTGCGTGGCGCTGTGATATTCAATGGGAGCGCCCCAAGAGGGAGGGGGAGCGCTTCCAGTAATGCCCTGCCTTCTGCTTGGGGCACTACCATTCAATTTTGGGTGCGGGGGCGCTAACGTTTTTAGGTAGCACCCCAGCAAAGTTAGCGCCTCAAAGGGGGCATGAGCCAATTTTTCCGCCTTACTGTCAAAGCCCACAGATGAAGAATGACCACCTGGTCAAGTCACCAGAACACCAATGGAACCATAGCTAGCAATATTAAATCTCATTTGTATATGCCTGATTCAGATTCAAATCTGAAATGAAAGATGCAGTGTAAATCCCTCAATCTGGTGTGCACTGGTACAAAACCTATTCTTCCAACCAAGAAACAAAGACAGAAAATGCTGGAAACACACAGCAAGTCTGTCAATATATGTGGAGGGAACGGACATGTTAACATTTCAGGTGTGGTTTCTTCATCAGACCTAAAAAAAATGACAGATGAGCAGCATTTAAAAAGGGACAGAACACAAGCGGGAGGAAAGCACACACATAAACCAACACATACGCGCGTATAAGAGAGGAGGTAGATTGATCTGCAAAGTGGTTTCAGTGGAAAACAGGAGATGGTTGAATGGCTGAGACAATAGGAGGCATAACGAGAGAAATTAAAGACAATTAGGAGATATTGAAAATGTGTGAATCGCTTGAGGCAGTGGGGGTAAGTGAGATAGAAATAGAAGCAGGAAAAACTGGGAAAGCAGATCAGGCTCGAGTGGCCCAAGAGCCTGGGAGAAGAAAAAAGCAGATCAACCCCAAGGGTGCCCACACAGTGTTCCAACGGGCGGTTCACACCCAAGCACCAACCTATGCCTTCCCCCCACTCCCCCACCCCACACACACTGTGCCAACAAGGAGGTCTATACCCTTGGTGTTGACCTGTATTTTCTTCTGCAAGGCTCCTGGGCCATTGGAGCTTTGCCAGTTTTTCTAGTTTCCAATTTTACCCATCACCGCCTTCCCCCCCTCCACTTCAACTATTTCTTCTTCTAAGGCAGTCCCTCGGAGTCGAGGATGACTTGCTTCCACATTAAAAGTGAGTTCTCAGGTGGGGCAGATGGTGGTTGAAGGGGCGGGTGGGTGGGGTGCTTGGGTTGACGTGCGCTCCTTGTGCTGCCTGCGCTTGGCTTCCGCTTGCTCCCGGCAAAGAGACTCGAGGTGTTCGGCGCCTTCCCGGTTGCTTCTCCTCCACTTTGTGCGGTCTTGGGCCAGGGATTCCCAGGTGTCGGTGGGGATGTTACACTTTTTCAAGGAGGCTTTGAGGGTGTCCTTGAAGCATTTCCTCTGCCCACCTGGGGCTCTCTTGCCGTGTCGGAGTTCCAAGTAGAGCGCTTGTTTTGGGAGTCTCGTATCGGGCATGCGGACAATGTGACCTGTCCATCGGAGCTGATTGAGCGTGGTCAAAGCTTCGATGCTGGGGATGTTGGCCTCAGCAAGAACACTGATGTTGGTGCGCCTATCCTGCCAATGGATTTGCAGGATCTTGCGGAGGCAACGTTGGTGGTACCTCTCCAGTGCTTTGAGGTGCCTGCTGTACATGGTCCATGTCTCTGAGGCATACAGCAGGGCGGGTATCACTGCTGCTCTGTAGAGCATGAGCTTAGTGCTGGGTTTGAGGTCCTGGTCTTCAAACACTCTCTTCCTCAGGCGACCGAAGGCTGCACTGGCACACTGAAGGCGGTGTTGGACTTCGTCGTCGACGTCTGCCCTTGTTGACAGTAGGCTCCCGAGGTATGGAAAGTGGTCCACGTTGTCCAAGGCCTTGTCGTAGATTTTGATAATCGGGGGGGCAGTACTATCTGGCGGGGACAGGTTGGTGGAGGACCTTTGTCTTACGGATGTTTAGTGTAAGGCCTATGTATGCACTCATACGCTCCCATGCTCTCAACTATTTACATGTACTTTGTTTTTCCTAAATGTCTTTAATTTATCTCATTATGCCTCTTTCTCTTTTGTGTTAATATCATTTCATCTCCTATTATCCATTTATAAGCATTTAAGCATTTCACTGGTCTTTCTATTTCCTTGTGTGTGATTTCCCTCCCCCTTCCCTTTGTTTTGTTCCTTATAAAATGTTAATTCTTCTCGTTCTGCCAAAGGATCTATACTTGAAATGTTAACCTGTCTGGTCTCTGCACAAATGTTGAGTGTTTCCAGCATATTTTTGTTTCAGATTTCCAGCATCTGCAGTTTTTGCTTTTTCCTCTAACCGTAAGTTCGAGACCAGTGTGAGACCACTAGCACAATGTAAACAGACCCAGAGTTTAATCAACCTTTGATCTGAGCCACGTGTCTCTAGGCAACAGGGGCCAACAGCGAGGTGCCACAATATCACTGCAATGCCCTCCATCCTGTGTGCCTGTATAACTGCATTCTAAGGAGTGAGGCCTGCAGCAGTGTAAACACTGGAGAGACCCCAGGCTTTATCTGACCATTGGAGTTACCCTTTGTACAAACATGTGTAAATGCAGCTTAAATCTTTTCAGTAGTATTACAGTGCACTGGTTCTAAACCTCATTGTCTCTCTCTTTTCTCCAGCTAAGGGCAAGTACAAAACAAGGGTTAAACTGTGACCTTGAATTTTCTGAGCTCTGTGAATTTGTTTGATGTTAAGTTTTCTCCACAGTTCAACCTTGGGGGTCGGCTCTGCCATTCGGCACCTGCACCAGGATTGGTCCACTCTAGATGGGATTATCTGATTGTCACCTGGCTGATCACAGTTTCAGATACAGTCCTGATAACATGGGAGGAACAAGTTATGCAGGATGACTGGACCCAGATTTTCTTTTCAGGAGTGATTGCTCGAGATTAGAATTGTTGTTGCAACAAAACCTTTGTTCATTTTGACACTGCAAAAAAAAATTATCTTTCTAGATTCTGGAGGCTGATGTGCCCAGAGATTTTCTGCAAAAATATTGCTGTATGATAATCACAAGCAAAAACCTACTCAAAGCCTGAACTGTCCTTTTGAAATGGAAGCTTATAGCTGTTACACGGAATCCTCCTCCGACTCTGGTTCACAGCATCAATTTAATGTTTATTATCTCATCTGCGCAAAGAAAATAAGTTTCACAATGAATACTTTCTCCTTAAGAACACAAAATGGTACGGGTGAAGAAAGATACTGAGCCCACATAAAGGCCATGCAACTGATTCTGTTTAGATCCATGTTCAGGACTTGCAGTGATCATTTTGAAGGTTAAATATAAGAACATAAGAAATAGGCGCAGGAGTAGGCCATAAGGAACCTTGAGCCTGCTCCGCCATTCAATGGCTGATCTTCGACCTCAACTCCACTTTCCCGCCCGATCCCCATATCCCTTGATTCCCCCAGAGTCCAAAAATCTATCCAGTTCAGCCTTGAATATACTCAAGGACTCAGCATCTACGGCCCTTTGGAGTACAGAGTGAAGAAATTCCTCCTCATCTCAGTCTTAAATGGCCGACCCCTTATTCTGAGACTATGCCCCTTATTTCTAGACTATCCAGCCAGGGGAAACAACCTCTCAGCATTTACCCTGGATCCAGTTTTAGGTGAGCAGCCTCCGTGCGCCACTCTCTTGCATCTATGTACACTGCTGGGCCTGTTCTTTACAGCCCTGCTGGGCCCTGCTGTATACGTAGTATAGAGATGCGGAGAGAAATGTGCAGCACCAGCTCCCTGTGTTTAATTTGCTGAAACAGGTAAACTTAACCCGGCAGTGGATCATAGCCTGAAATTTGGTCTCTGATGAAGTTATGATGGTTCATTTTCCTTTTATTGCACTTGGGCAGAAAGGATCATTTTGGACCCATAAAGGAAAATAGGGCGGGGAGGATCGTACACTTATAATGGGGATTGCCCTAGTTTCCCCTGTTCACTGGACATTCCTTTATGCCCAAGTGTATTAAGAGGGAAAACTGACCGATGGCATGCAGCCTGCAGAGAGAGAACTGCACATCTGCTGTCAGTTGTACTCAAATGTAGAAGTATCTTTAAATTTAAATTTTCCAAATACCCACCAGCAGCATACTTTAACAATGAACTCCTTGATTTCCCTATTACTTTTGCTCCAGAGCTGTATTCCTTGCTGCCTATTTAGATCACAAATTTGTTGATTTCCTTTAGCAGTCCTGAGTGGTAGCCTGCTCCAGTGGCACTCTCAAAGACATATTTTTTTGTAAACATTAGGCCTGATTTTCCAGGACCAACACTAAAGCACAGGAGCACGAAGTGCAGAGAGCTTAACACTCGGCAACATTGCGCCAAATTTCCAGGTGGGATTTCTCGAGGTAATCAGCTTGGCACTATGAGTTTGCGAAAGGGGTTGGCTAGAAATTGTGTTGGTCATCAACACTTAAATGGTTGCAGGCAACATTTAAAGGGATGCATCCACTTATAATAATTGGCTGCATGGGGAACTTATTTCAGATTTTCATAGATGCATTTAAGGGGAAGCTAGAGAAACACATGAGGGAGAAAGGAATAGAAGGTTATGCTGATGGGGTTAGATGGGAAGAGGCTTGTGTGGAGCATAACTGTTAGATCCGTGATTCTGAGAGTATGCTGTTTTTCAATAACCACACGGATGCTGTAACTTAACGATAAACAGGTATTTACTGGAGGAGGGTAGTCTCAAGACTGGGGGTACAGAGGCATGCGCAAGGCTTATATACAGGTGTGGTCACTGCCGGTACTACAGTATACAGGAGCTGTAAAAGTAGTTCTGTCTTAAAGGCACATACACTACAATTCCTCCTCTTTTAGATTAGTAGTACCCCGAATATTCAAATAACAATTAACACTTTAACATGCACATTAAACAACAATAGTCCATTTATACATTCAGTCTTTGGGGCGGCTTCCTGACCCTTTCGGGATAGCGCCTTTCCTGAGGTTCTTGTTCTTGGTGCAGAGGCGATTCTGACCCCTTTTCATCGGGTAGTTCATCGGGTTCCACTGCTACTGGTTCTGAGGTAGATGCTACCGGTATGTCGGGTTCATCCCCAGGCACTCGAGACATGGGGTTGACGCGTTCCTGTGACGCTAAGATCTGATCGACGTGGCGTCTTACAATGTTCTCCCCGACATCCACTGTGTACATTAATGGCCCCTGCCTTGTGCATATCGTTCCGGGTTGCCGTTTCTCTGTTCGATAGTCACGGGCCAAGACTGGTTGTCCTACATTGAAGCTCCTTGTCGGCTTCTCATTGATGTGCTGGAATTGTTTGTCCTCAACATTTCTTCTCACATTTGGTCTGAGCAAGTCCAGACGAGATCTCAACCTTCGGTTAAAGAACATCATGGCCGGGGTCTGGTTGGTAACGGCATGTGTCGCGTTTCAGTAGGCTAATAAGAAATTGTCCATCTTATGCTGTAGTGGAATTTCATCGTCGCACATGGCCTTTATCGCCTTCTTAAAGGTTTGTACGAACCTCTCAGCCAATCCATTTGTGGCTGGATGATACGGGGCGGATGTGTAATGCCTTACCCCATTCCTTCTCATAAATTTTTGAAACTCTTCGGACACAAACTGTGGTCCATTATCAGAGCAAATCTGCTCTGGCAAACCGTTTCTGGCAAATATGGTCCGTAGGACTGCAATCGTTTTCTCTGTAGTGGTTGAGGACAATTTTATCACCTCAGGCCACTTCGAATGAGCATCCACTGCTATTAAGAACATTGAGTCCATGAATGGACCAGCGAAATCAATATGCACCCATTGCCATGGAGAGGAGGGCCACTCCCATGGGTGTAGAGGGGCATGTGG
The DNA here is from genome assembly GCF_052327205.1 of Somniosus microcephalus. Classification (NCBI taxonomy): domain Eukaryota; kingdom Metazoa; phylum Chordata; class Chondrichthyes; order Squaliformes; family Somniosidae; genus Somniosus; species Somniosus microcephalus. The sequence goes on along the minus strand of NC_140993.1, from coordinate 155,447,873 downwards.
TGGTGCATTTTGGACCTTCTGGCATCCTAAGCAGCTCTTAGTTAGGTCTTCCATTTGTTGATCGATTCCCGGCCACCACACATAAGCCCTAGCAAGGCTTTTCATTTTCACTCCTCCCAGATGACCTTCATGTAGCTCATTTAGCACTCTCTCCCTTAACTTGGGTGGAATCACCACTCTGGATCCACACATCACTATCCCCTGGCATACTGACAGCTGTTCTCTTCTGGATGAGAATGCTGGCAACAGTGAGTCGCCATGTGTTGGCCATCCCCTCACCGTCAAATCATATACCCGAGACAGCGTCGGATCATTGCGTGTCTCCTTCTCTATATCCGCGTTCGTTACTGGCAATTGTTCAATTATTGATGAATAAAATATCTCGATAGGGTCCACTGCTGGTGCTTCCTCCACAGTAGGCAGTGGCAGGCGTGATAGCCCATCAGCGTTCCCATGCTGTTTCGTGCCTTTATATTCTATTTCATATTGATTCACTCCTAGAAACAGGGACCATCTTTGTAACCGTTGTGCAGTCATCACTGGAACGCCCTTCTTAGGATTAAAGATGGAGACAAGTGGTTGGTGGTCAGTCAGCAAGGTGAACTCCTGCCCATGCAGATAGTGGTTGAATTTTTTTACTCCCCATACTAGGCTGAGGGCCTCCCTGTCAATCTGGGCGTAGTTGCGCTCAACTGAGGTTAGTGACCGAGACGCAAAGGCTACTGGCCTCTCCAACCCATCTGGGAATTTGTGCGACAGCACCGCTCCAATACCATAGGGTGATGCATCACATGCCAAACGAATTGGTAGCGCTGGGTTGAAATGGGCCAACACCTCTTTTGATGTGATCAATTCTTTACACTTCTGGAAAGCTCGTCTACGTTCGTCATCCCACTTCCATGGTACCCCTGTTTGCAGTAGGGTGTTCAGTGGGTGTAATACCGTGGACAAATTTGGTAAGAACTTGTGGTAGTAGTTTACCAGCCCGAGGAACGACCTCAGTTGTGACACATTTTCCGGTGCTGGAGCCTTGACTACTGCCTCAATCTTTTCAGGGGACTTATGTAACCCCTCTTCATCGATGACGTGGCCACAATACGAGATCTGTTTCTGGAAAAACTCGCACTTGTGGCGATTAGCTCGTAGCCCATACTCCTTTAATCTGGTGAGCACCTTCTCCAAGTTGGCGAGGTGATCACTGTCATTTTCGCCCGTGACCAAGATGTCGTCCAAATAACACTGGGTCCCTGGAATCCCTTGCAGGACTTGATCCATTGCCCTTTGCCAGATAGCCGGAGCCGAGGCTACCCCGAACACCAGCCGGTTGTATTGATAGAGACCTTTATGAGTGTTAATTGTAAGGTATTGTTTCGAAGCTTCTTCTACCTCCATTTGCAAGTACGCCTGGGCTAGATCAATTTTGGTGAAGCGTTTACCTCCAGATAGCGAGGCAAAAATATCCTCAATTCGTGGAAGCGGATATTGTACCGTGTGAAGGACTGGGTTCACTGTCACCTTAAAATCCCCACAGATGCGGACCTTCTTTGGTTCCCCAGGCGTATTACTCAACGACCTCTTCATTACAGGAACGATGGGTGTAGCCCACTCACTCCAGTCCACTTTGGACAGTACTCCTGAACGTTCCTACCCTTCCAGCTCTGCTTCGACAGCTGGTCTGATCGCATAAGGCACTGGTCTGGCCTTAAGAAACTTTGGGTTTGCATTTTCCTCTATTTTAATCGTTGCTGTTATGCCTTTTAGTGTTCCTCGTCCCTCCTGGAACACTTCTTTTGCGTCAGTTAGCATTTTTGACAGTCGTCCAGGTGTGACGTCATCATCCTTTTTGGCCTCAACCTTCAGTGCCTGTATGGAATGCCAATCTAATTGTATCTTCCGGATCCATTCACGTCCTAGCAGTGGTGGTCCTCCATCTGGCAATACATATATATCCATTTTAGGTATTTCCTGGCCTTTATATATCACTTTCACCCTTATTTTTCCTTTGGGGTAGACTTTTTGCCCCGTATACGTCTTCAAGACAATCTCTGTAGCTTTCAAGGGTATATGTGAAAATAGCCGCTTGTAGTCCCTTTGGTTTATGACTGTTAGGGCTGATCCTGTGTCCAATTCCATTTTCACTTGGACTCCGTCTATCTTGAGTGTAACCCAGATAGTCTGGTGATCCTCCATTTTGGTTACCTTATGTAGTTTCAGACAACCCAGCTCCTTGCTTCCGGAGTCTGTGTTGTGGCGGAGCCACCAAGAGACGCTGGGCAATCAGTAATCATTCCTTTAACTACCATGTAGTGCAGCTGTGGACTGCACCTTTAAACTGTATGTAGTTTCTTGTATTTTCGCGTCATGACGTCATGACGCCGATCACGTGACCCCCAGTTGGCGCGGAGAGCGTGATGACGTGATGACGTCAGCTTCCAGTATTTAGTGGCAGTCTTGGAGAGGCTGTGGAACTGGACAGACCTGCTTACAACTGCTCTTGTAGTTTTACCAGTTAAAGTTGTTTGTTTATTAAACTTGATTATTTTGTTTCACTGCGTCGAACTTCATTATTCGGATAGGAACTTCCGTTCCTACATTGGTGACCCCGATCTCGTTGGACAACTTTCGTCGAGATACTTATAATGAACACGAACGCCGTTGCCCTTAAATTGCCGCAGTTCTGGGAACAGCAACCAGCAGCATGGTTTTTCCAGGCAGAAGCCCAGTTTGCACTCCGGGACATTACAGCGGATTCAACCCGTTATTATTACGTGGTTTCCGCTCTCGACAGCGCCACGGCTTCACGGGTCGTCAGCCTCCTGGGGAATCCACCGGTAGAGGGCAAGTATGAAGCTCTAAAAAATCGTTTACTACAGGTGTTTGGTTTAAATAAGTCGGAGCGTGCACGCAGGCTTATTGCTATGCCCGGTCTTGTGGACTCAAAACCATTGGAATTGATGAGCCAAATGCTCACGCTTTTGGGTTTGGAGCCCCAATGTTTTTTGTTTCGAGAACTCTTCCTCTGCCAGCTACCTGAGCCAGTTCAGGCAGTCTTGGCCAGTTCTACGATTACGGACTGTGCCGAGCTGGCTGCAGAGGCAGACAAGACTTTTACGGTCACACAGCAGAGTTGTGCAGCCACGAGGCGTCTTTCCCCTACGTGAGCAAAGTCCAGCCCTCCTCCAGCAGGCTGGTGTGTGTACCACGCCCGTTTTGGCGCCAAGGCTCGACGCTGCCGTCCTCCCTGCAGTTTTGTTGAAAAAAAATCTCCAGCAGGCTCACAAACTTCAATGAGGATGACAGGGTCTGACAAACACACCCAGTTCACCATGGCAGTCGGTTCAGCAGGAAAACTCCTCTACATTACTGATTCCAGGACAGGGCGACGATTCTTGTGTGATACTGGTTCTCAGTGCAGTATTTTGCCAGTTTCAAAGCTAGATCTACAATCCGGCGGTCACGGCCCTTCCCTCGAGGCAGCCAATGGTGCGGCCATTCGCACGTTCGGTAAACGGACAGTTAATTTAACTCTTGGAGGTCAACGTTTTGTGTGGGAGTTTATAACGGCTAAAGTATCACAGGCCATCCTGGGGGCTGATTTTTTCTGTGCCTATGGTTTTCTGGTCGACGTCCAACATTGTCGACTCATTAATGCGTCTACTTTCCACGCGGTGCCTTGTCACCGCAGTACTGCTGTCTCCTGGTCGGTTGCCTGTGCGGTTCCATCGCAGGAAGGGTTTAGGCGCCTACTCGGCGAGTTCCTGGGGCTCACCAGGCCTACATTCTCGGCAGCAGTCGCGAGGCACGGTGTGGTGCATTACATCATCACAACGGGATCACCTGTTTACGCTCGGGCACGAAGATTGGAACCCGGAAAGCTTGTAGCCGCAAAGGCAGAGTTTCAGATCATGGAGCGCCTTGGGATTGTCCGACGCTCCGATAGTCCCTGGCCTTCCCCACTACACATTGTACCTAAACCAGGTGGTGGATGGAGGCCTTGCGGGGATTACAGACGCCTTACCGAAGCCACTATGCCGGATAGGTATCCAATACCGCATATACAAGATTTTTCGGCTCATTTGGCTGGCAACTCAATATTTTCCAAAGTAGATCTCGTCCGTGGATATCACCAAGTTCCTGTGCACCCTCAAGACGTCCCCAAAACGGCGGTCATCACACCGTTTGGCCTTTTTGAGTTCCTTCGCATGCCGTTTGGATTGAAAAATGCAGCTCAGGCCTTTCAGCGACTTATGGACTCTGTGTTACGGGACCTTCCCTTCATTTTCATTTACTTGGATGACATTCTCATTGCTAGTAAGGATTAGGAGGAGCACATGGCTCATTTACGTACACTCTTTGCCCGCCTCAGCCAACATGGCCTCATCATAAATCTAGCCAAATGCCAGTTTGGGTTAACCAGCATTGACTTTCTGGGGCATAGGATCACCTCAGAAGGCGCCGTCCCACTGGCCACTAAGGTAGAGGCAGTTACGGCATTCCCGCGGCCTCATATACTCAAATCTCTTCAGGAGTTCCTGGGGATGGCAAATTTTTATCATCGTTTTGTCCCCAAGGCAGCCCAATTGATGCAGCCGCTGTATGAAGCACTTAAAGGGAAGTCGGGTAAAGATGTTATTATTTGGACACCACAGATGGACCAGGCGTTCCTGGACACCAAGGCGGCATTGGCAGATGCAACTATGCTTGCACACCCACTCCCGGGCGCGACTATCGCCCTTACTACCGATGCCTCCGATTACGTCATCGGGGCGGTTCAGGAACAATGGGTTGACGGGATTTGGCAGCCATTGGCCTTTTTTAGTCACCAACTGCGTAAGAATGAGCGAAAATATAGCACTTTTGATAGGGAGTTGCTGGCCTTGTTTTTGGCCATCCGGCATTTTCGTTTTCTCCTAGAAGGGCGCCCGTTCACTGTATTTGTGGACCATAAACTGCTCACTTTTGCAATGGCCAAAACGGCGGAGCCGTGGTCAGCCCGGCAACAGCGCCATCTTACATTTATATCTGAATTTACGACGGATTTACGACATATGTCTGGCAAAGATAATCTTGTGGCCGATTGCCTTTCGCGTGCCCCAGTCCAGGCAATTCACCTGGGAATCGATTTCGTCGGGTTGGCGGAAGAACAGCTGGCAGATCCCGAAGTTCAGGCGTATCGGACCATGCCTTCTAGCTTGCAGGTAGCCGATGTTATGTTCCCATCAGCAGGAACCATGCTCTTGTGTGACACATCCATGGGAGTGCCCCGGCCCATTGTGCCAGTCGAATGGCGTAAGAAGATTTTTCAGGTTATACATGGCTTATCACACCCGGGGATGCGAGCTTCACAACGACTTATGTCCCGCAAATTTGTTTGGAAGGGAATGCATTTAGACGTTCGGGACTGGACAAACAATTGCGTGGACTGTCAAAAATCAAAGGTCCATCGTCACGTTAAGGCTCCAGTGGCCATCTTTCCGGTGCCTGAACGCTGGTTCGATCATGTACATGTGGACTTAGTGGGCCCCCTCCCCACTTCGCGGGGTTTTATGCATCTCCTGACAATAGTGGACTGTACTACCAGGTGGCCAGAGGCGATTCCCTTGGTTGCTACTACTACAGCGGACGTATCCAGGGCGTTTATTTCGTCGTGGGTGGCCCGGTTTGGGGTGCCATCTGATATCTCCTCTGACCGAGGTCCACAATTCACGTCAGAGTTGTGGAATGCAGTTGCACAGGGCTTGGGTACCAAGCTGCACCGTACCACCACTTACCATCCGCAAGCAAATGGTTTATGTGAGAGGTTTCATCGGTCTCTAAAGGCGTCCCTCCGTGCCAGCTTGCGTGGTTCCAACTGGGTGGATAGACTCCCTTGGGTGATGCTAGGCCTTCGTACAGCCCCCAAGGATGACCTCCAGGCTTCATCGGCTGAGTTAGTCTACGGTCAAGCACTTCGAGTACCAGGGGATTTCCTCCCTCCACATACAGAACCGTGGTCGCCTGCTCAGCAGCTCCTTCAGCATCACGAGGTGGCAAAGAATTTCCTGCCTATTCCAACCTCGCATCACAACCTACAGAGGCCTCATGTTCCGGCAGAACTTATGAGTTCCGATTATGTTTTTATTCGGCAGGATGCTCATAGAGATACACTCAGACCACCTTATGCTGGACAGTTTCGTGTCATCGCAGCGGGAGAGAAATATTTCACGGTCAAAGTGGAAGGTAAGTCCGATACCATCTCCATCGACCGACTTAAACCAGCCCATCTGGATCAGAGTGAACCAGTGGTTGCTGCTCAGCCACCTCGCTGTGGACGACCACCATTGGCTGCTAGACCAGTTATGCAACAGTCTACTATTAAATTGCCTGCTTCAGCCTCATCCTTGTCTACACCTTCTGCTACTGTTTCCTCCACCCCAGATGCACCGCTTCAGACACAGCCAAGCATTGGCTCATCTTCCAACGTTCCATCGTCTGAAGTTCGTAGTCGTTCGGGCAGAATTATTAAACCTCCTGTTCGTTTGATGCTGTCTGTTAAAGAGAATTCTGGGGGGGCGCCTGTGGCGGAGCCACCAAGAGACGCTGGGCAATCAGTAATCATTCCTTTAACTACCATGTAGTGCAGCTGTGGACTGCACCTTTAAACTGTATGCAGTTTCTTGTATTTTCGCGTCATGACGTCATGACGTCATGACGCCGATCACGTGACCCCCAGTTGGCGCGGAGAGCGTGATGACGTCATGACGTCAGCTTCCAGTATTTAGTGGCAGTCTTGGAGAGGCTGTGGAACTGGACAGACCTGCTTACAACTGCTCTTGTAGTTTTACCAGTTAAAGTTGTTTGTTTATTAAACTTGATTATTTTGTTTCACTGCGTCGAACTTCATTATTCGGATAGGAACTTCCGTTCCTACAGTGTCACTTTTCTGTTCGTCTGAACCACTGTCCATCACCTGGTGTACCTTTTTGTACTTCTCCTGTGGAGATTACTTACTGTTGGTTTTCTTCCCAGACCTGCAGACTCTTGCTATGTGTCCTGCTTTTCCACACTGTCTGCACACTTGGTCCTTGAACCAACAATCCTTCTGGTCATGTGTTGTTCTGCTGCAGCGATAGCACTTCCCTGTTCCATAGGACATTTCATTGGTGCCATATTCTTGCGATCTCCGTTGTATCTCTGCAGCTCCCCTTGCGGCTGCTTCGTGTGATACTGCCATACTGAAAGCCTTGTCCAGCGTAAGATCCTTTTCTGATAGAAGCCGTTTTTGGGTTCCTTCACTTTGTAGCCCACACACAAACCTATCCCTTAACGTATCTGCTAGTCCCGCTCCAAACTGGCAGTGTTTCGATAGCTTGCGTAGTTCCGTTAGGTACTCAGCATTGCTTTCGTCTTTGTGTTGGTTCCTTTTATGGAACTTAAATCGTTCTGCTATCAGCAGCGGTGTGGGGTTTAAGTGGTCCTGTAGGATTTCTACTATGCTTTCGAAATTCTTGTTCACCGGCTTCTCTGGGGTTATTAGATTTCGCAGTAACCCATAAGTTTTTGCACCCATGGAATTTAACAAAACCAGTGCTTTACTAGCATCTGGCACTTCATTCGCCCTGCAGTACACCTCAATACGTTCCACATATGTCGCCCAATCTTCGACTTCATTGTTGAACGTAGGGATACTGCGGCATCCCTGGGTGTGATTTGTCAAAAATGGCGTCTCCCGCGCTTCCCCTTCTTCTCCGCTGGCACAAAATGGCATCTCCCGCGCTTTCCTTCTGTTGTGTATGTACCTTTAAGAGAATAACTGGTCTCAGACTGCAATACCGGCAGTGACCACCCCTGCATAAAAGGCGCTAGAGAGCCTCTGTTGGTTAGTTTTGTTTATGCCTTTCACCAGTAAAGACTTGTTTGTTTCTCTCCTGCTAGTCCGTGTCTCAATCATTCACGGACTTAACTCCTTCCTTCCCACGCTAGCCCTTCTTCTCCGCTGCGGCTTCTAAAAATGGCGTCTCCCGCGCTCTTCCTTCTTCTCCGCGGCTCAATGGCGTCTCCCGCGCTCTCCCTTCTTCTCCCCGCGGACACTGTTCAGCCCTTGAGCCCTGGCTGTGCTCTGCGCGTTCTTTTTTTTTTTTCTCGATGCCGCTCGGTCCTGAACCCGGCTGTTGCTTTACCCTCTCTCTCTCCGGTTTGTTTTTCTTTCTCGACGCCGCTCAGTTTTCAACCCCCGGCTGCGCCCTGTGCGCTTCACCCTCTGTCTTACCCCGTCGACGCTGCTCGGTGTTCTCTCCGCTGTCGGTCGGCTCCAGCCGCCGCTGTCCGGGAAGGCTCTGCTCTGGACCTGTCGTCAGTCTCTTGCTGATCGTCGTGGCTGGGGAACCAAGCCCGGCTCTCCACAGCCTCCCCTGCGATGTTCACTCTCTGCCAGACGACTGGGCGGTTGCTCGTGGTCGACGCCCGTGTTCCTGGCCTCGACTTTTTTTGTTTTGTTACACCGCCCTCCCGGAGCGAATCCTCGAAGGGACATGCAGAGTTGCAGGTAGATTCGAATTGCCACTCGTCACCACTGTTAGATCCGTGATTCTGAGAGTATGCTCTTTTTCAATAACCACACGGATGCTGTAACTTAACGATAAACAGATATTTACTGGAGGAGGGTAGTCTCAAGACTGGGGGTACAGAGGCATGCACAAGGCTTACATACAGGTGTGGTCACTGCCGGTACTACAGTATACAGGAGCTGTAAAAGTAGTTCTGTCTTAAAGGCACATACACTACAATAACCATCGGCTTGGACCAGCTGGGCTGAATGGCCTGTTTGTGTGCTGTACTTTCTATGTAGTTCTATGCAATGTAATTTTTCAAAAGCTACAGATGTTTTAAATGTATGTTTCAGCCTTTCCAAAGGTTGTACGATGAAAAAGAAATATCTGGCAAAATCCAAGGGAAGGCATAACAAATGTAGAGTCGGGAAACAGAGTCTATGTGCAAGTGATGAAGTGTCACAACATCTGGACGCCTGGTGAAGTGGATGTGTTGCTGCATGAGGTGGGGCTGAAGAAGGTCGTCTCATTTTGTATTCCACGACACCTTCCTCAATTGGTAGTGTAGCATGCCTGGCAGTAGGTGGTCAGCAGGCTCAACACTAGCCTTATGACCTGGTGTCCTGGCCAATTTCTATCCCTCTAGCAGCATCACAAAAATCAGATTATCTGGTTATTCAGCTCATTGCTGTCGGTGGGAGCTTGCTGTGCACAAATTGACTGCTGCGTTTCCTACATTACAATAGTGATTATACTTCAAAAGTAGCTCACTGTATGTGAAGTGCTTTGGGACATCCCAGAGGTTGTGAAAGGCGCTATATAAATGCAATTACTTTCTTTCTGTAAGGAAGCTACCAAGGAAAGACTACCCAACAGTACAATTTAACAGGTAGATGGCCCAAGATTACCTGTCATAAAATGTTGGCTGTCCATCTGTTCCACATTTACAGTTGGCCGACAGCAAACTTGCACAAAACATTAGGGGCTGGATTTTGCCAGCCCTGGGGAGACAGGTTTGGAGGTGGGACTGCTGGGAGAATGGCGGAAACTGGGGGCGGGTGTCCATCCCGCCCCCAACACACCTCCGTGCCATCTTCCCAGGAGGCGGGAAGGGGATTACAGCCATTTAACTGCCTGTTAACAGGTAGTTGACAGGCAGTTAAGAGGATTATCCCCATTTTTCCACCAGAGGCGCGGGCTTCCCAACGTTGGGAAACCCTGCCAGGGTCACCGAGGCGAGCAGTGGGTCTGCGGGGGTCGGGGGTTGCAAAAGTGCGCTGTGGAGGTAAGCGATGGGTGCAAGTGTGGAGAGTTAAGTATGTGAGGTGAGTGGAAAGTGATAGAAAAAGTTCACTTACCTTTGTTTCTTCCTGCAGGCTTCAACAGTTGGGGAACCAGAGACTCTCGTATCACACCAGCAAAGATGACAGATGGCTGCTGCATTCTCCGTTGCAACAGCCAACTGATTTCTGCTCACAAAAGAGGTTTGATGAGCCTTGAATACAAGGACTCATCAAACAACAGAGAATGTCAGTGTTTGACAGCTTCATAGAGCTGTCAAACGATGACAATTCATCTGTCAAAAATTTTTGACAGATGGAACATCATATGCTGACGTTCTCTGTAACCGGCTTTCCGTTAATTGGCCTGCTAAGCAGGCTGGGTGGGCTTAACAAGGTCAATCAAGGGAAAATAGCGTGGGTTGGCCAGAAGTTGATGGAGGGGGGACTGAAACCCGACAAGTGGGAGTCCCGCCTCCAAAAGCTCCCCATTGGCAAAATCCAGCCCAAGATCTTTAATTGGTTCTCATTCATGCCAATACTCCAGCACGCCACATATTCAAGTGTCTGCTCACAAGTGAAAGCATTGGCATGCGCCACCTCTTCAAACATGTTCACACATAAAATCATTGTAACAGAATATAGTTATTGGCACCAAGATAGACAGCAATGTGGACACATAACTGTCACTGTATGGGGGCAATTTCCATCTGGGCATGGTAAACAGGTGGGTGAAACGCGTATGGCAGCTGCCCAGAGGAGTCAGCGTGGAACCGCTGTCATTTTTGTGGTTGGCAAGTTGCCAGAATGAAACATGCTCCCAATCAGTAGCTCGCCAATTTGAAGACAGGTAATTGGGTGGTACAGTAAACTGTCATGGGTCTGCAGCAGCAGAGTGAAGGAGGACTATTTTTTATTGGGAACAGAAAGGCAACCCAGTGGAGCATCAGGCAACATGTGTGCAGAACCTACAACAGCAACTATGTAACCTTTCAAATCTATTGGTGGGAAACCACAAGCTATAAAAAGGTCTCCAAAAGCTCCATTCAGCTTTACCTAACAGCCAGTGAGGGTCCTATTAAGTATCACTGGAAATGGTCGTTTCTCCATCTGTACCACCTGTGATTGGTGGGCAGGAGCAGGAAATCGAGGTAGTCAAGGCAGTGAGGGTGGAAATTGACATTGGAGTCTAAATGATGACACTCGAACACCATTTGCATGTATGCATGAGGCTCCCTCATTTCCGATGGTAGCTCACCCTGCCGGGATTCAAGTTTGCCCGAAAATCGGAACATCTCAAAGTAGCGGATGAGCAGGCATTCCATTTTTGTTCCACTACCACCCTGCTTTTGAGTGCAAACAGGGCGGTAGCAAGATAAAAATTGTCCCCTGCATGTGCTCCTTCAACTTATAATAGCTGAAGACTACTTCTCTGCAAGATGGTACATAATACAAGAGAACCAACCTGAACTAGAGGAGGGCTCAAAAATTACAAGCCTAGATTCTCTTTAAGAAATCCACCTTGGACATCCTTGTATATTAGAGCATGGAGGGAGTAGGGAAAGTGAAGGCACAGGCCTCCCCCAAGCTCAGGCCTAGAACCAATCACTTGGTCTAGTAATTGGAGTAGGCCGGAAACCTGCCGGTGACACCGTTGGCCGAAGTTAATGGTCGCCCGAAATAATAGCACAGGCGGTGCCGGTATTTTGGTGCTGCCTGCTAATTTAAATTAGCACAGTGCAAAACCTACAGTGCGGGACTGCTTTTCCAGCGGTAGTCTCAGCAGGTGATCAAATGTAGCATGGCTGTAGCCTCTCTGGAGCCAGGCAGTGTTGTCTTAAAGCAAGGCTGTCATTTTAGAAAGCAGTGTTGGTCCCTTAAAGGGAAACTGCTTTCTAAAATGAAAAAAATTGAAATCAGTTCAAAATAGGCAGTCTTTCACCCTTAGAGCTCAACTACCTTCTGAAAACAATAAACATTAAAAATAATTCCCAAATGGCAGTCTTTAGTTCTTAAAGCTGACCTGCCTTCCATACGTAAACAAATGGTAAAAGTGCTTCAGCACTAAGACAAATAGCTTAACAAGCCAAGGAAGGGGCACCCAGGGTCTCGCATGTAGCACTCCAGCTTTGAAACATAGAAACATAGAAGATAGGAGCAGGAGTAGGCCATTCGGCCCCTCGAGCCTTCTCCGCCATTCAATGCGATCATGGCTGATCATCCAAATTTAGTACCCAGTCCCTGCTTTCTCCCCATACCCCTTGATCTCTTTAGCCTTAAGAAATATATCCAACTCCTTCTTGAGTATATTTAATGAATTGGCCTCTACTGCCTTCTGTGGTAGAGAATTCCACAGGTTCACCACTCTCTGGGTGAAGAAATTCCTCCTCATTTCTGTCCTAAATGGCTTACCCCTTATCCTTAGACTGTGACCCCTGGTTCTGGACTCCCCGACCATCGGGAACATCCTTCCTGCATCTAGTCTGTCCAGTCCTGTCAGAATTTTATGTTTCAATGAGATCCCCTCTCATTCTTCTAAACTCCAGCGAGTATAAGCCCAATCGACTCAATCTCTCCTCATACGTCATTCCTGCCATCCCAGGTATCAGCCTGGTGAATCTTCGCTGAACTCCTTCCATGGCAAGAACATCCTTCCTCAGATAGGGCGACCAAAACTGCACACAATACTCAAGATGTGGTCTCACCAAGGCCCTGTACAACTGCAGCAAGACATCCTTGTTCCTGTACTCAAACCCTCTCGCTATGAAGGCCAACATACCATTTGCCTTCTTAACCGCCTGCTGCACCTGCATGCTTACCTTCAGCGACTGGTGCACAAGGACACCCAGGTCTCGTTGCACTTCCCCTTCTCCCAATCTATTGCCATTCAGATAATAATCTGCCTTCCTGTTTTTGCCACCGAAGTGGATAACCTCACATTTATCCATGTTATATTGCATCTGCCATGCTTTTGCCCAATCACCCAACCTGTCCAAATCATCCTGGAGTTTCTCGACATCCTCCTCACAGCACACACGCCCACCCAGTTTTGTGTCGTCTGCAAACTTGGAGATATTACATCTAGTTCCCTCGTCTAGATCATTAATATATATTGTGAATAGCTGGGGTCCTAGGACCGATCCCTGCAGTACCCCACTAGTCACTGCCTGCCACTCGGAAAAAGACCCATTTATTCCAACTCTTTGCTTTCTGTCTGCCAACCAGTTCTCTATCCAAGTCAATACCTTGCCCCCAATCCCATGTGCCTTAACTTTACACTCTAATCTCTTATGCGGGACCTTATCAAAAGCCTTCTGAAAGTCCAAATACACCACATCCACTGGTTCTCCCTTATCTATTTTACCAGTTACATCCTCAAAAAATTCCAGTAGATTAGTCAAGCATGATTTACCTTTGTCCGATCCTGTCACTGTTTTCCAAGTGCTCTGCTATTACATCTTTTATAATGGACTCTAGCATTTTCCCCACTACCGATGTCAGGCTTACAGTCTGCAATTCCCCGTTTTCTCTCTACCACCTTTTTTGAACAGTGGGGTAACATTAGCTACCCTCCAATCCATGGGTACTGTTCCAGATTCCATCGAATGTTGGAAGATGATCAGCAATGCATCTACTATTTCTAGGGCCACTTCCTTAAGTACCCTAGGATGTAGATTATCAGGCCCTGGGGATTTATCGGCCTTCAATCCCATCAATTTCCCAAACACCATTTCCCTACAAATACTGATTTATTTCAGTTCCTCCCTTTCATCAGAACCTATGTTCCCCGACATCTCTGGGAGGTTATTTGTGTCCTCCTTTGTGAAGACAGAACCAAAATATGTATTTAATTGGTCTGCCACTTCTTTGTTCCCCATTATAAATTCCCCTGATTCTGACTGCAAGGGACCTACGCTTGACTTCACCAAACTTTTTCTCTTCACATATCTATAAAAGCTTTTACAGTCAGTTTTTATGTTCCCTGCAAGCTTACTCTCATGCTCTATTTTTCCCTTCTTAATTAATCCCTTTGTCCTCCTTTGTTGAATCCTAAACTGCTCCCAATCCTCAGGTTTACTGCTTTTTCTGGCCAATTTATATGTGCTCTCCTTGGATCTTATGCTATCCCTAATTTCCCTTGTTAGCCACGGTTGAGTCACCTTTTTTGTTTTATTTTTATGCCAAACTGGGATGAACAAATTCTGTAGTTCATCCATGTGGTCTTTGAATGTTTGCCATTGCCTATCCACTGTCAACCCTTTGTGTGACATTCCCCAATCAATCCTACCCAACTCGCGCCTCAGACCATCATAGTTTCCTTTATTTAAATACAGGACCCTAGTCTCTGAGTCAACTACTTCATTCTCCATCTTAATGAAGAATTCGATCATATTATGATCGCTCCGACCCAAGGGGCCTCGTACAACAAGATTGCTAATTAATCCTTTCTTGTTACATAATACCCAGTCTAAGATGGCCTGATCTCTGGTTGGTTCCTCGACATATTGGTCCAGGAAACCATCCCGTAAACACTCCAGGAATTCCTCCTCCACAGTATTGTTACTAATTTGGTTAGCCCAATCTATATGTAGATTAAAGTCACCCATGATGACTGCTGTGCCCTTATTGCATGCTTCTCTAATTTCCTTTTTAATGCCATCCCCAACCTCCGCATTACTGTTTGGAGGTCTATATACCACTTCCACTAACGTTTTCTGCCCCATGGTATTTCTCAGTTCTACCCATACAGATTCCACATCATCAGAGCTAATATCCTTCCTTACAACTGTGTTAATCCCTTCTTTAACCAGCAATGCTACCCCACCTCCCTTTCCTTTTTGCCTATCTTTCCTGTATATTGAATACCCCTGGATGTTGAGTTCCCAGCCTTGGCCACCCTGGAGCCATGTTTCCGTAATCCCAATCAAATCATATTCGTTTACCTCTATTTGCGCAGCTAATTCATCCTCCTTATTACGAATGCTCCTCGCATTAAGACACAAAGCCTTCAGGCTTGTTTTTTTAACGCTCTTACACCTATTAGAATTATTATTTACTGTGGCCGTGTTTGATTTAAACCGTTGATTTCTCTGACAGCCACTTTTGTTTTTCTCCTTCCTATCTTTTGCTTTTATCCTTGTTTCCCTTTCCTCTGTCCCCTGCTCAGGTTCCCAACCCCCTGCAATTTTAGTTTAAACCCTCCCCCAGAGCACTAGCAAACACTCCCCCGAGGACATCGGTCCCGGCCCTGCTCAGGTGCAAACTGTCCGGTTTGAACTGGTCCCACCTCCCCCAGAACCGGTTCCAATGTCCCAGGAATTTGAATCCCTCCCCCTCGCACCATTCCTCTAGCCACGTATTCATCTGAAATATCCTTCTATTTCTACTCTGACCTTTGAGGTTCTATTTTTTAATTTACTTCCTAACTCCCTATATTCAGCTTATAGGACCTCATCCCGTTTTTTACCTATATCGTTGGTACTTATATGCACCACAACAACTGGCTGTTCACCCTCCCCTTCCAAAATGTTCTGCAGCCGCTCTGAGACATCCTTGACCCTTGCACCAGGGAGGCAACACATCATCCTGGAGTCTCGTTTGCGGCCGCAGAAACACCTATCTATTCCCCTTACAATAGAATCCCCTATTACTATAGCTCTACCCCTCTTTTTCCTCCCGTCCTGTGCAGCAGAGCCACCCCTGGTGCCAGGAAATTGGCTGCTGCTGCCTTCCTCTGATAAGCCATTCCCACCAACAGTATTCAAAGTGGTATATCTGTTTGAGAGGGGGATGTCCACAGGGGACCCCTGCACTACCTGCCTGCGCCTACTACTCTGTCTGTTGGTCACCCCTTCCCTTTCTGCCTGTGCAACCTTTGCCTGCGGTGTGACCGACTGCTTATACATAACACGGGGCTGGGCTCTCCTGCCATGACTTACCCTTTAATTAATTGAAATTAAATTAAATCAAATCAATCCCACCAATTACACTACAGTTAAATGATATATTTAAGGGCCCTGGTTTACCAACAGTCCCTGCTACACCACAGAGACCTTAAAAACTATAAACCACAGAGTTAAAGTTTAAAAAGAGAGAAATACTCACCTGCAGGGGTTCAACACTGCAAGAGAGGTCCTCTACCCACAGGGACCAGGAGGCCCTCCAGGAAGAAGGATGTGGGACCAGATCACCGAGGCCATCACTGCCAGCAGTGTCACACCCACAACCTGGCTCCAGCGCCCAAAGAAGCTTCATGACCTCAGACCACTGGTCAAGGTCAGTGAATGCATCTTCAAGAGCCATCTCCTATTAACTGCACCACTAGCCTCACACACTGCTCAATCCAAGAACCTCCACCCCCCACCCCCCACAATTACTCACCTACCAACAATCTGTACCAATCATGAGGCACATCTCCCATTCCTAGCTTCACCTCACCCCCTTGGAAGAGACGGTGCAGGCCATTCTTGGCAGGGGCATGGCTCTTCACTTGGCCAGTGGTGGGGCTGAAAGGATACAAGATGCTGGAATCCTCATACGTTATCCTCCTTCTCACATCCCACGTCCCAATCATCCCACAATATCTTCTGATTTACAAGGTGTGAATGGTGTAAGCATGCAGTTCTTGCTTTCCTGCCCTCCTCTCACCACAATTCTACCCTTGTGCCTTCCTCATTTCACATACGCAAGAAATCCAGCCTGCCCAGCCAATGGTTGAACAAGAAGAGGGAGAGGAGAGTGAAGAAGAAGAAATACCGTCACTCGATCTCACACTCCCAGCCACCAGCTCCTTGAGGTTGTTCTGCAAGGCCATTTGCAGTTTCCCCCCCACTGAAAGTCAGCAGCCTTCCACCAGTCATGCTGCAGTCACTGAGTTAGGACTGCATGACATCAGTAGGATAGGCAAAGGCACATGCAGACAGTCACTAAGGGAATGCACAAGGATGATTAGTTGATTTCTGGATGTCATAAAGTTGAATTGGAAAGTTTGCTTTGTGGTGGCTTTTATTTCAGCATTGTGGCCAAGAGGATGCTGTGATGGTCAATAATACAGGGAAGGTGAGGTGTGGGACAAATGTTGCAGGGTAATTGGGGGTTGTGGTCACTGGTACCGCAGGCCAATGATTCCATCCCGGATATCCCGGCCAGAAAGGGGCTGTCTTGGTTGCATCCTTCCTTCTGCTTCCTCCTCTTCTGCTTCTCCTCTTCTGCATCTTCCTCTTCCCTCAGCGAGCGGATGCTGGAAATCTGCAAAAGAAGCAGAAAATGCAGGAACTACTCAGCAGGTCATGCAGCATCTCGACCTGAGACATCGGGCTCGATTTTGCCAGTGTGGGCGGGCTGGGGCGTGTCAGGTGTTTTTAGAGTCCTGAACCCGACTCCAGTGTGATGTGGGAAAAAGAGCGATTGTCCCCTAATTTGGCAATTGATTTCCAGCATGTGGGAACCCCTGGCCCAATTAGTCTTTCCATCCTGAAAGTCGCCTCCGATTATGTCATCAGTGCTGCTGGATTTAAGGCCTGCAAGCAGCCTTGCTTCTTCTGGAGACTGGAAAAGCATTGGACATTGTATGAAAGACTTCATTTACCGACCATGTCCACCAGCAAGCAAAAGTGTGCACCTCGATTTACTGAGCCCTCCCTCCAAGCTCTGGTGGAGGGAGCAAGATTTAATAAGGAGGTGCTCTTTGTTAAATCTGTGAATCTTGATGTATGGTGTCCTTCAATAAATAGACAGAGACTGCAGAGGAACAATCAACAGGTGTTTACTGGATATGGGTTACTCTAAAACTAACAGTACAGATCCCTACTCAGGGTTTATATACAGGTGTGGTCACTGCCGGTACTACAGTATACAGGAGCTGTAAAAAGTAGTTCTCCCCTTAAAGGTACATACACTACAATTCCTCTCCTTTTAGATTAACAGTACCATAACATTCATTTAACAATTAACACTTTTAACATGCAACATTAACTGAAAATAGTCCATTTATAAATTCAGTCTTGGGGCGGCTTCCTGATCCTTTCTGGATAGCGCCTTTCCTGAGTGTCTTGAACTTGGTGCGGAGGCGATTCTGGCCCCCTGTCGTCGGTTGGTTCATCAGCTTCCGATGCTACTGTTTTTGGGGTAGATGCTACCTGTATGTCGGGTTCATCACCAGGTACGCGAGACATGGGGTTGACTCGTCCCTGTGACTCTAGGAACTGGTCGACATGGCGTCTCACAATGTTCTCCCCAACATCCACTGTGTACATTAGTGGCCCCTGCCGTGTGCATATCGTTCCTGGTTGCCATTTCTCTGTTCGGTAGTCGCGGGCCAAGACTGGTTGCCCTACATTGAAGCTCCTTGTCGGCTTCTCATTGATGTGCTGGAATTGCTTATTCTCAACATCTCTTCGTACATTTGGTCTGAGCAAATCCAGACGAGATCTCAACCTTCGGTTAAAGAACATCATGGCCGGGGTCTGGTTGGTGACTGCATGTGTCGCATTTCTGTAGGCTAACAGGAAATTGTCCACCTTATGCTGCAGTGGAATGACGTCATCGCACATGGCCCTTACTGCCTTTTTAAAGGTTTGTACGAACCTCTCAGCCAATCCATTTGTGGCTGGATAATACGGGGCGGATGTGTAATGACTTACCCTATTCCTTTTCATAAATTTCCGAAACTCTTCGGACACAAACTGTGGTCCGTTATCAGAGCAAATCTGCTCTCGCAAGCCGTTCCTGGCAAATATGGTCCGTAGGACTGCAATCGTTTTCTCCGTGGTGGTGGAGGACATTTTGATCACCTCAGGCCATTTCGAGTGCGCATCCACGGCTATTAAAAACATTGAGTCCATGAATGGACCAGCAAAATCAATATGCACCCGTTGCCATGGAGAGGAGGGCCACTCCCATGGGTGTAGAGGGGCATGTGGTGGTGCATTTTGGACCTTCTGGCATCCTGAGCAGCTCTTTGTCAGGTCCTTGATTTGCTGATCGATCCCCGTCCACCACACATAAGCCCTAGCAAGGCTTTTCATTTTCACCCCTCCCAGATGGCCTTCGTGAAGCTCATTGAGCACTCTCTCCCTTAACTTGGGTGGAATTACCACTCGGGATCCACACATCAAGGTCCCCTGGCATACTGACAGCTGTTCTCTTCTGGATGAGAATGCTGGCAACAGTGAGTCGCCATGTGTTGGCCATCCCTTCACCGTCAAGTCATATACCCGAGACAGTGTCGGGTCATTTCGGGTCTCCTTCTCTATATCTGCGTTAGTTACTGGCAAGCGTTCAATTATAGTCGAATAAAATATTTTGACAGGATCCACTGCTGGTGCTTCCTCCGCAGTAGGCAGTGGCAGGCGTGATAGCCCATCAGCGTTTCCATGCTGTTTCGTGCCCTTATACTCTATTTCATATTGGTTCGCCCCTAGAAAAAGGGACCATCTTTGCAACCGTTGCGCAGTCATCACCGGAATGCCCTTCTTTGGATTAAAGATGGAGACAAGTGGTTGGTGGTCAGTCAGCAAGGTGAACTTCTGCCCAGGCAGATAGTGGTTGAACTTTTTCACTCCCCACACTAGGCTGAGGGCCTCCCTGTCAATCTGGGCGTAGTTACGCTCGGCTGAGGTTAGTGACCGAGACGCAAAGGCTACTGGCCTCTCCGAGCCGTCCGGGAATTTGTGCGACAGCACCGCTCCAATACCATAGGGTGATGCATCACACGCCAACTGAATTGGTAGTGCTGGGTTGAAATGAGCCAACACCTCTTTTGATGTGATCAATTCTTTGCACTTCTGGAAAGCTCGTTTACATTCGTCATCCCACTTCCATGTTACCCCCGTTTGCAGTAGGGTGTTCAGTGGGTTTAGTACTGTAGACAAATTCGGCAAGAACTTATGGTAGTAGTTCACCAGCCCGAGTTGTGACAAATTTTCCGGTGCTGGAGCCTTGACTACTGCCTCAATCTTTTCAGGGGACTTATGTAACCCCTCTTTATCAATAACATGGCCACAATACGAGATCTGCTTCTGGAAAAACTCGCATTTGTGGCAATTAGCTCGGAGCCCATATTCCTTCAATCTAGTGAGCACCTGCTCCAGGTTGGCGAGGTGATCACTGTCATTTTCGCCCGTGACCAGGATGTCGTCCAAATAACACTGGGTCCCTGGAATCCCTTGCAGGACTTGATCCATTGCCCTTTGCCAAATAGCTGGAGCTGATGCTACCCCGAACACCAGCCGGTTGTATTGGTAGAGACCTTTCTGAGTGTTGATCGTGAGGTACTGTTTCGAGGCTTCTTCTACCTCCATTTGCAGGTACGCCTGGGCCAGATCAATCTTAGTGAAGCGTTTTCCTCCAGATAGCGAGGCGAAAATATCTTCAATCCGCGGAAGCGGATATTGTACCGTGTGAAGGACTGGGTTCACTGTCACCTTAAAGTCCCCACAGATGCGAACCTTCTTTGGTTCCCCAGGCGTATTACTCAACGACCTCTTCATTACAGGAATGATGGGTGTAGCCCACTCGCTCCAGTCTACTTTGGACAGTACTCCAGAACGTTCCAAACCTTCCAGCTCTGCTTCGACGGCTGGGCGGATCGCATAAGGCACCGGTCTGGCCTGAAAAAACTTTGGGCTTGCATTTTCCTCTATTTTGATCGTCGCTGTTATGCCTTTTAGTGTTCCGAGTCCCTCCTGGAACATTTCTTGTGCGTCAGTTAGCATTTTTGACAGTCGTCCAGGTGTGACGTCGTCATCCTTTTCGGCATCTACAGTCAGTGCTTGTATGGAATGCCAATCTAGCTGTATCTTCCGGATCCATTCACGTCCTAGTAATGGTGGTCCTCCATCTGGCAATACATAGAGGTCCATTTTTGGTGTTTCCTTGCCGTTATATATAACGTTCACCCTTATTTTTCCTTTGGGGTAGACTTTTTGCCCCGTGTACGTCTTCAAGGCACTCTCTGTAGCTTTCAAGGGTATATGTGAGAATAGCCGCTTGTAGTCCCTTCGGTTTATGACTGTTAGGGCTGATCCTGTGTCCAATTCCATTTTCACTTGGACGCTGTCTATCTTGAGCGTGACCCAGATAGTTTGGTGATCCTCCATTTTGATTACATTATGTAGTTTCAGACAACCCAGCTCCTTGCTTCCGGAGTCTGTATCACTTTTCTGTTCGTCTGAACTACTCTCCGTCACCTTATGTACCTTTTTGTACTTCTCCTGTGGAGATTTCTTGCTGCTGGTTTTCTTTCCCGACCTGCAGGCTCTTGCTATGTGTCCTACTTTTCCACACTCTCTGCACACTTGGTCCTTGAACCAACAATCCTTATGGTCATGTGTTGTTCTGCCGCAGCGATAACACTTCACTGCTCCATATGACATTTCATTTGTGCCATATTCTTGCGGTCTCCGTTGTATCTCTGCAGCGCCCCGTGCAGCTGCTTTGTGTGATACTGCAATGCTGAAAGCCTTGTCCAGCGTAAGATCCTTTTCTGATAGAAGCTGTTTCTGGGTTCCTTCACTTTGAAGCCCACCCACAAACTTGTCCCTTAAAGTATCTGCTAGTCCCGTTCCAAACTGGCAGTGTTTCGATAGCTTGTGCAGTTCCGTTAAATAGTCAGCATTACTTTCGTCTTTATGCTGGTTCCTTTTGTGAAACTTAAATCTTTCTGCTATCAGCAGCGGTGTGGGGTTTAAGTGGTCCTGTAGGATTGCCACTATGCTTTCAAAATCCTTTTCCACTGGCTTCTCTGGGGTTACTAGGTTTCGCACTAAGCCATACGTTTTTGCACCCATGGAATTCAACAATACCAGTGTTTTCCTGGCATCTGGCACTTCATTCGCCTTGCAGTACACTTCTATGCGTTCTACATATGTCGCCCAATCTTCGACTTCATTGTCGAATGCTGTGACACTGCCACTCTTCGGCATCCCTTGGTGTGGTTAGACTGGCTAAAAATGGCGTCTCCCACGCTCTCCCTTCTTCTCCGCTGTGGCTCAAAAATGGCGTCTCCCGCGCTCGCCCTTCTTCTCCGCTGCGGCTCAAATGGCGTCTCCCGCGCTTTCCTTTCTTCCCCCACGGATGCTGCTCAGCCCTTGAACACCGGCCGCGCTCTGCGCGTTTTCCTGCGTGCCTCTCTCGTTGACGCCGCTCAGTCTTCAACCCCGGTTGCGCCCTGTGCGCTTTACCCTCTCTCTTACCCCGTCGACGCTGCTCGGCCTTCCCCTGTGCCGTCGGTCGGCTCCAGCCGCCGCTGTCCGGGAAGGGTCTGCGCCGTACCTGCTGCCAGCCCGTCTCGCTGGAGTCTCCGTCGGATGGTCGACGCCCGTGCCCCTGGAATCGGCCTTCTTCTGCAGAGTTGCAGGTAGGTTCGAATCAACTCGTCGCCAATGTTAAATCCGTGAATCTTGATGTGTGGTTTCCTTCAATAAATAGACAGAGATTGCAGAGGAACAATCAACAGGTGTTTACTGGATGAGGGTTACTCTAAAACTAACAGTACAGATCCCTAGTCAGGGTTTATATACAGGTGTGGTCACTGCCGGTACTACAGTATACAGGAGCTGTAAAAAGTAGTTCTCCCCTTAAAGGTACATACACTACACTCTTCCCTTCCTCAGGGAGAAAAAAGCCACCACAACAAACTAAAGTTGTGTGGCTACAAGTGGCCAGGGAGGTCAATGCCATCTCTATGTTCCACAGAACCTGGCTGCAGTGCAGGAAGAGGTTTCATGACCTTCTGCGCACTGGAAAAGTGAGTATGACTTTCCCTTCACCCTCAATCTGATCCCCATCACCTCTCCTCACCAGCACTCTGCTTTGCCAACCTCTCCCTCCACATCCCACTTGACACTTACATCCCTGCACCCTTACCCATTGCAACTCTCTCTACGGTCACATTCACTTAACTATTTGACCATGCAGCCCTCACACTCTCTATCACTGTGATGCAATGACAATTTACAACACACAGGGAGGGCCCTTTGTCTCCTTCTAAGCATCTATGCTATGGATTCTCTACACTCACTCCTTCATTCTCACTCAAGCTGAACTTGTGTCCCTCATTGCAGGAAAAGAGAGCCCACAATAAGAGGGAAAGAGCAAGGACAGGAGGAGGCCACCCTCAGTAGCCCAGCTCACCACCTTGGAGGAGGCGGCCCTGGAAATTGCCGGGATCGAGGACAATTCCTAAGTGGGGGACGGACAGGCAGGCGCATCACAGCAAGCTGGTGACAGAATAGTTTGGCATCTCTCTCATTGACATTGTATGAGTCACTGATAATGAATCTGATACTCTAACAGGTTGACTTATGATCATCTGCACTATTCAATGTGCATGTAACCTTGACCTCACATCTCTAACTCTTTCCTTTACTCCCCCACAGGACCATAGACAGCCCCCGTCCCCACTGTCCAGGAGGAAGAGCCTGAGCTTCCAGACTCCTCAGAGGAAGCTGCAACCTCTGAGGGCGCTGCGTCAGCAGAATTAAGTGCACACATCACCAGCGCAGACACTCACACCTCAGTGGGACCTTCGGGACATAGAGTAGAGTTGTCACCTGGTGTATCACAGCTCTCAAGTGAGCATCAGCAGATGGTGGAAACAGGGACAGCAGTGGAGAGTCCTCGTCGGAGGGCGCAGGATGCTCCCAGCTCGGCTCCGCTGCATGTCGACCCTGTGCCTCCGGGTCCATCCAGAAGGACAGCGGTGCTGGAACTCCAGGAACAGGGGCAGGAGTCTCTGGCAGGTTTTTTCTCCAGGGTCACTGCGAGTGTGGAGCGTATGGAGGAGTCCATCGCTAACATGAGCAGAGCCTTTGTGGAGGCGTTGGCGCATGAACGCAATACCACGGAAAGGATGGCAACCTCCGTGGAAAGGATGGCTACCGTAGAGAAGAGGATGGCTACGGCCATGGAGGAGCTTAGTCGCCAGGGTCGTGAAAACATGGTCATTGTTCACAATAGACTGACATCTCTTGAGGAGCGATAGTCAGCTATTGAGCATACAAACCAGACATTCATGCAAGTCCTCGGGAGTAGGACTTCCAGCACAGAAACGGGTCCTCGTGGCCCCCCTGAAGTGCAGCAAGGTGCTGTCAAGCCACTTGCTAGCTCTGAAGTGGGGCTGACCAATGAGAGGGATGTTGGTGGCAGACAGCAAGGAAGTGGGGGCTCCTCTCCAAGCACTCACACGACCATGCCACTGCAAAGCCCTCGGTCAGAGCCCCACCAGAGTCCCCACTCAACTGAGATTGGCATTTCAACCCCTGCACAACCGCAGGAGCAGCAGACTGTTGCCGAGCCCTCACAGGTTCGCAACCCCAGAGGACGCCCGCCAAAGGTGTCGAGACAGGAGTAGCAGGAAAGTGAGCAAAGGGCCTCCACATCTGCTGAAGCCACAGGGGAAGCACCACGTAGGCACACACGTAAGAGGAAGATAATGCACAAGTAGTCACAAGGGTAGTCACTTGGGTGCAATGTTATGTTTAATGTTGAAAAGCCATCAGATGCTTATTGCCATTAAAAATTCTGAAGTCAATCTGTTGCAGTTGTGGCGTGTGTCATGTCGCTAATGAGACTTCCACATTGAGGGCTTAGGATTACTTGCAATTGTCAGTATGGTGGTCAGAGTGATAGGAATCCGCAGGTTCCTGGCCATTGTTGATGGTCTGATAAGAAGGTGTGAGGCAAAAGTGTTTGATTGCGCAGGCTAAGCAAATCTGGCTAAGATGAGTGTGTGCCTTGTATCCCAGACAGCAATGTGCTCGCATGCTGCTGCTGCTGGTTGATGCGCCTCTGCAAGCTGTTCATTGTTGCTCTCCTTCTCCTGCTCCTCCTCATCTGAGGAGGCTATGTGATGAGCCACTTGTTCCTCGGGCATCTGCAAGCCACGATGCTGTGCCATGTTGTGAAGTGCACAGCAAACCACGACCATTCTGGAGACCCTGGCTGCTGAGTATTGCAGGGCTCCACCTGATCTATCAAGGCATCTGAAGCGCATCTTCAGCAAGTCGATGGTTTGCTCAATTATGGATCTGGTGGACATGTGGCTGGAGTTGTAGTGCTCCTCTGCTTCGTTGGAAGGGCTCCTCAACTGCGTCATTAGCCACGTCTTCAGGGAATAGCCCTTGTCTCCAAGTAGCCATCCGCAAAGTTGGTTTGGCGGACTGAAGAGCGGAGGCACACTAGACTGGCGCAGGATGAAGGATTCATGGCAACTGCCAGGGTACTTGGCACAAACATGCAAAATTTCCTTCTTGTGGTCACACACCAGCTGCACGTTGAGGGAGTGGAATCCCTTGCGATTGACAAAAATACCTGGATTGTGATGGAGTGCCTTTAGGGCCACATGTGTGCAGTCAACGACGCCCTGCACCCTTGGAAAACCTGCCAGATTTTCAAACCCAACCGCACGCGCAGTTACACTGGCTTGACCCTTGGAGAAATTGATGTAGTTGTGCGCGATGGCAAAAAGGGCATCGGTTACCTGCGTGATGTAAGTGTGTGCGGCCGCCTGGGAGACGCCGCTGATGTCTACTGCTGATCCCTGGAATTAGCCTGAAGCTAAAAAGTTGAGTGTGGTGGTGACTTTGACGTCCACTGGTAAGGGGTGTCCACCTGCTCCTCTGGGCTCCAGGTCTTGCTGCAGCATTGCGCAGATGTCACCCACTACCTCTCGTGAAAGTTTGAGCCTCCTTTGGCACTGCTGCTCAGTCCTGTTGAGGTGGCTGATCCTCTGTCTGCAGACCCTGTTTTGGGGGTATCTCCTGCACCGACGTGCTTCCATGCGCTGGTGCCTTCTGGCCTGTGCAGCTTCAGGTGGGTGAGCAGCAGCTTGGAGCTCCTGCTGTTGCACCTGCAGTTGGTGCTGCTGTTGTTCAGGGTTCTGCTGCTGCCGCGGCTGGTCTTCATCCGAATCTGATGTCCAGGAGGAAAGGAAATAAATAGTTCCCATTCTTCTGGTATATACCTCAGTTGAGGAAGCGCTCAGTCAAGGTGGGGAGAGGGGTTTCCCAGGAGGTCACACTGGAGATGGGTGTCAGGCTCCAAACTTCCAGAACAATGAGTATGCCTGCTAAAAGTTCCCCCAGACATGAGACAACAAAGTTCTGCCACCTGCAAATGATGACTGGTGAAAACTCCTTTATAATGGTGGAGCTGCAGCTGTTAGTAAGCAGTCCACTTGTGAATCTGCCAGGATTCACTGGCGTGTTTCAGAGGAGGCGTGCAGAACGTGGGAAAAGGGTTAAAATCGGAAAGGCCTCTCAAAATGGGATTATAGAGGCAATTATGTGGTTGTTATGGGCCTTAATGGCCTATCCTACCCCTTGGAGGCGGGATGGAAATGGGGTCAGAAAACTCACATGTGGGAAAATTGCTCGGAGGCGGGATTGGGCCCGCCTGCCATTTTTTGCGGTTTTAACAACTCACACGCCTCCAATCTCGCCTCCTCGGGCCTGGCAAAATCGAGCCCATTAACTCTGTTTCTCTCTCCACAGATGTTGTCTGTCCTGCTGAGTATTTCCAGCATTTTCTGTCTTTTCAGAAGCCTTCCTTTACCATCCAAAGCCCTACAAGCATCCAGCAGCACTCCCTGCACACTTTAAAAACTTTTACCATCTATTGCTTCAAGCCACTACTTCAATAATATATTAAAACATTCAAAAAGCTTAAATGCAAACTGACCTGAAAGATGTGTGTGTCCCTTTAAGAAGCGCTGACAGCGTTTCTGCAGGGCTGCTTCACGCACACTTTTCTGAGCATGCTTAGGACCCGGCATTAAACAGAGTGAAAAGGTCGAAGTTTGCAGACGTGGCATCAAGTCGGCATCATTGTCTGCTCATTTGCATTTCAGGGGCCAGCGCTGGCAATGGCAGCACTGTGGCCTTTACCAAAATGGCAGCTGCTATGTCCCGCGCCAGAGGCGGACAGAAGTGAGGCAGCCACCATTTTTGTTGCCGAAATGGGCCTTTACGGCCACGCAAACACTACAAATTTCTAGGCCCTTCTGTCTGGTTTTCCTTCTCACTTACTCTCATGCAGACATACAAATAATCAGACAAATATGGCACACAGTATGTTGTAATGTGAGCTCTGTTTGAAGATTTGTCCTGGACCCAGCATTATAACAGTTATTCCTTTTCAGTCATTGTTAAGCATGGAAAAGCAGCCTGCCCGCACTGCCAATGGCCCAGAACAGAACAACGGCTTGCTTCCCTCTAACTAACATTTTAAGGCGAGCGCAGCTACTTATAACCCAGGGAATGCAGCAACAAACTGCATTTATGTAGCAACTTTAACATAATGAAACATCCAAAGTGCCAAAGTGGTGGAAGAAGAGTTATGGATGGTAGTTGAAGGTATGATTGAAGAGGTAAGTTTTGAGGAAGCTTTTGACAGAGGGAAACATGCTGGAAGGGTTGAGGGAGAGCACTAGAATTTGGGGCCAAGATGGCTGAGGGATCTGCTACCAAAGGCAGAGTAGTGGGGTAAGGGGGTGGTGGAGAGGGGAAAAAAGCTAGAGTTGGAAAGAATGGATGGTATGTGTTGGAAAATAGGGGCAAAGAAGGTCAAAGAGGTAGGGAGGGGCGAGGCCGGGGATGGGCTTGTCAATGGGGAAAAGGATTTTGAAATGAATACATTTTGGGATGCGGAACTGATAAAGTTTGACAAAAGACAGGGGTAAAAGTGAAGCAACGCTTACTGCAAGATAGGATGTATCTGGTGGAGTTTAGGATGAGTTGTAATTTTTGAAGAGGTGGAATTCAGGAGGTTGTAAAGGAGAGCTTGATGTAATTGTGTATACAGGTTTCAAAGGTATAGGTAAGGGTTTCAGCAGCAGTAGAGGTGAGATGGGGCAGAGGTGGTAATATTGAGGAGGTGGAGGCTAGGATGTAGGGTTTTAAACTCAACTCATGGTCAAGCAGCACACCAAGGTTTTGTACTGTTGAGCCTGACTTAAGTGAACAGCTTTGGAGATAGATGGAATAGGGGCTAAGGTACAGTGCTTTTGCTGGGAGCCCAACTGGATAACTTTGGTCTTGTCAATGTAGAGTTGAAGGAACTTCTTGCTTACCAAGACCTGAAGTTGGCTAGGTAGTTGGGTAGCCCAGTGATGATTGAGGAGTCAAGCATGGTGGCAGAGAGGGTGTCACCAGTGTACATGTGAAAGTGACTCCATACATACGAATGACATCACCAAGTGCAAGCATTTGGACAACAAAAAGAAAAAAGAACACTAGATGAGTCACCGTGTACAGGCGAGATGGAGAGAAGCAGGAACCTGCTTATCACATGGTTGCTACCAATGGCCCATCAATTTTGGGAAATGTAGCGGTGCAGTAATATTGGGCATCATTAATTTTAACTTGATTTGGCAACAGCCATAGGACTCTATAGCTAACATTTAGATGCCTTCTTGTTCCCTGAGCTCCAGTGAAAGTTTTATTGTAAGATCTCCTTTTTCATGCCCCCCCACTTTGAGGTTTTGTAAATGCTTCAATTACAGCCAGCTTGCCATTGAATTAGCAGACAATATTTGGATATTTGGCATTCCATATAAACATTAACTACTGTTACAACAAAAAACTTTAAAAATTAAAAAAAAATGTTTATAAAGTGCCCCAAAAATGTAATAGTCCAGTTGTAGGAATGGAGGTTCCTATCAAAAAACTGAGTTCGACTTAGATAATTAAATTAATGAACTTTAATGAAAACAAACAAGTTTAAACTGGAAACTGCTAGGACACATCAATAACAGGTCTATTCTCTCTGAGGACTCCACGAGGACTGGTCCCCTGATCAGGAGAGTGACATCATGACATCATCACGTTCTTCCCGCCGTTGGGGCATCACGTGACTAACGGCATGACGTCATCACGTGCTGTAAAGGTAACTGGCATTGTACAGTCAAACAGTGCAATTAAAGGTACAGGCACAGACAGTAACTACATTGCTGTTAAAGGAATTATGTACAACCGCTCTGAGTCCTTTGGTGGCTCTGCCACATGCGCCCCCCCAGAATTGTCTTTAACAGAAAAGGTGAGGCGAGGAGGAGGCCTGATGAGCCTGTCCGATCGACTTCGATACCCTGGTAGAGGAAGCTGATGACCGGTGGACGTGTTGGCAGACGGTGGCGGCTGAGCAGGCGCGGCGAGCACAGGCGGGTTGTCAGGCGGCTTTGGTTGATCAGGTGCAGCGGCCACGGGCGGTCGGCCACGTTTGGGTGGTTGAGCAACTACGACAGAGTGATCCAGGTCCAGGTGAGCCGGCTTCAAGCGGTCCACTGAGATGTGATCCGGTTTCCCTCCGACGTCGACCAAAAAGGATTTGTCACCCGGTTCGATGACGCGGAAAGGACCGGTATAAGGAGGATTGAGCGGATCCCGGTGAGCGTCATGTCGGATGAATACATACTCCGCGGTCTTCAGTCCCGGTGGCACGTAAGAGGTTTGCAAACCGTGATTGGACGTAGGGATCAGGGCAAAGCATCTGGCCGCTTCTTGGTGGCGAACGAGTTGCCGGGAGATGGACCATGGCTCTGTGGCCGAAGGGAGGAAATCTCCTGGCACCCAGAGTGGCTGGCCATAGATGAGTTCAGCTGAAGACGATTGTAGATCATCTTTGGGCGCTGTACGAAGACCCAACAGGACCCATGGGAGTCTGTCCACCCATCCTGTGCCTTGAAGACTGGCCCGCAGAGAGGCTTTAAGCGACCTGTGGAATCGCTCGCAAAGGCCGTTTGCCTGAGGATGATAGGCGGTGGTGCGATGAAGCTTGGTACCGAGCCCCTGAGCCACAGCATTCCAAAGATCCGAGGAAAACTGCGACCCGTGGTCAGAGGAAATGTCCGCCGGTACTCCGAAACGGGCGATCCAACAGGAGAGGAAAGCTCTAGTGACGTCTGCCGACATGGTGGAAACCAAAGGAATTGCCTCTGGCCACCTGGTGGTGCGGTCCACTATGGTAAGGAGATGAGTATAACCTTGAGAAGGCGGAAGCGGCCCCATGAGGTCCACATGCACGTGGTCGAAACGACGCTCCGGAACAGTGAACGCAGCTACTGGAGCCTTTACATGACGCTGGACTTTGGCCTTCTGGCATACGACGCAGGTATTAGCCCAGTCACGGACATCGATGTGCATCCCCTTCCAGACGAACTTGGCTGACAAAAGCCGTTGCGAAGCCTTCATCCCTGGGTGCGACAACCCGTGTGTGGCATCAAAAACCTTCCGGCGCCATTCGACTGGCACTATGGGACGAGGGACTCCCATGGAAACATCGCAAAGGGGCGTGGCACCTGCGTCCTGGAAGATGACGTCGGTCGCTTGGAAGCTGGAGGGAACGGTTCGATATGATTGGACCTCCGAATCCGAAACCTGATCTTTCGCCATGAGGGCGTAGTCGATCCCCAGGTGCACCGCGTGGACCGTCGCACGGGAGAGGCAATCTGCCACCAGGTTGTCCTTACCAGACACATGTTAAATGTCCGTAGAAAATTCGGAAATGAACGTCAAGTGACGTTGTTGACGAGCGGACCACGGTTCGGTGGTCTTGGCCATGGCGAACGTAAGGGGTTTGTGGTCGACAAAAGCCATGAAGGGGCGCCCCTCCAATAAAAACCGGAAATGGCGAATGGCGAGGAAAAGGGCCAGTAGTTCCCTATCAAAGGTGCTGTACTTTTTCTCATTTGTTCGCAATTGACGGCTGAAAAACGCCAGCGGTTGCCACGTGCCGTTGACCCATTGCTCTTGCACCGCACCGATGGCGTAGTCTGACGCGTCGGTGGTAAGGGCGATAGTAGCACCTGGAAGTGGGTGTGCCAGCATGGTTGCATTGGCCAAAGCATTTTTGGTGTCACCGAATGCCTGGATCATTTCAGCTGTCCAGCTGATTGGGTCTTAACCGGACTTGCCCTTGAGGGCCCCGAACAAGGGTTGCATGAGTTGAGCCGCCTTGGGGACGAAACGGTGGTAGAAATTAACCATCCCCAGGAACTCCTGCAAGGCCTTGACTGTCGACGGCTGCAGGAAAGAAGTAACTGCCCCAACCTTCATCGCCAAAGGGACGGCGCCGTCCGATGTTATGCGATGTCCCAGGAAGTCGATTTGTTGTAGGCCGAACTGGCACTTGGCCGGGTTGATGATTAATCCGTGCTGGCTGAGGCGCGTAAAGAGGGAACGCAAATGGGAGATGTGCTCCTCCTTGCTGGCACTGGCGATGAGTATGTCGTCCAGGTAGACGAAAAGGAAACACAGGTCCCGTAGAACGGAGTCCATTAAACGCTGGAACGCCTGTGCTGCGTTCTTTAAGCCAAACGGCATCTGCAGGAACTCAAAGAGGCCAAAAGGGGTGATGACCGCAGTTTTCGGAACGTCTTGTGGGTGCACTGGAACCTGGTGATATCCACGGACGAGGTCGACTTTAGAGAAGATAGTATTTCCCGCCAAGTGGCCCGAGAAGTCCTGGATATGCGGGATCGGGTACCGATCCGGAGTGGTGGCGTCGTTGAGGCGTCGGTAGTCACTGCATGGCCGCCAGCCGCCGCCTGGTTTCGGCACGATGTGGAGAGGCGAAGACCAGGGACTGTTCGATCGCCTAATGATGCCGAGCCGCTCCATTGTGGCGAACTCCTCCTTCGCAGCTGCAAGCTTGCCGGGTTCGAGCCTTCTAGCCCGTGCGTAAACCGGGGAGCCAGTAGTGGTGATGTGATGTTCAACACCATGTTTCGTCGCTGAAGAGGAGAAGGTGGGCCTTGTCAGCTCCGGAAACTCCCCGAGGAGCCGCGTGAAATCATCTGGTGGAGGAAAAGCACAGGCAATGGAACGGGCCACGGAGGTACCGTGGAAGCACGGGATTGAGTGGAAGGTGGCCGCGTTGATCAGCCGGCGGTGTCGGACATCGACTAGCAGGCTGTTGGCACACAGAATATCTGCCCCTAGGATAGGCTGTGAGACTGTAGCTGTGACGAAATCCCAAAAGAAGCGCTGACCGCCGAAACAGACTTCGACCTGCCACTTTCGGAACGTTCGAATAGCTGCGCCATTAGCTGCTACGAGGGAAAAACCGAGGTTCCCAGTCTGCGTGTCGAGCTTCAATGCAGGTAGAATGCTACACTGCGCCCCGGTGTCACAAAGGAAACGGCGGCCTGAGAGGGAATCGGTGATATAGAGGGGTTTCCCCATAGAACCGATGGCCATCGCCACTGCGGAACGCCCGTTAGATTTGGTCATCCGTCGCCAGGGACGCCGCCTGCGTCTTCTTGGTTTTTTTTTTGGCGAAAAACTGCAGGGGGAATGGCAGCATCGTGCTTTCGCGCCAAAACGGGTGTGGTAGGAGCACCAGCCCGCTGTAGGAGAAGCCGGGACCGTGTCTGTGGGGGGTGGGCGCCTCGTGGCCGCACAACACTGCTGGGTAACCGTGAAAATCTTATCGGCTTCGGCCGCAAGCTTGGCGCAGTCAGTAATGTCGGAGCTGGCCAGGGCAGCCTGAACCTGTCCAGGCAGTTGGTAGAGGAAAAGCTCCCGGAAGATGAAACATTCCGGTTCAGCACCCAAGAGCGTGAGCATTTGGCTCATGAGCTCGGACGGTTTGGAATCCCCGAGGCCGGGCAGCGTGATGAGCCGGCGAGCACGCTCCGACTTTGATAGCCCAAAAACCTGAAGCAACCGCGCCTTAATTGCATCATACTTGCTGTCAGTAGGAGGACTACCGATGAGGCTGATGATCCGAGATGCAGTTGCGCTGTCGAGGGCGGAGACCACGTAATAATAACGGGTCTGATCCGCGTTGATGTTCCGGATGGCGAACTGGGCTTCAGCCTGGATGAACCAGGCATCTGGTTGTTGCTCCCAGAACTGTGGCAGTTTCAGCGTGACGGCATTCGTGTCCATGTCGAATCTTCCACGAAAATCGTTCGTAGAAGTCGGGGTCACCAATGTAGGAATGGAGGTTCCTATCAAAAGACTGAGTTTGACTCAGATAATTAAATTAATGAACTTTAATGAAAACAAACGAGTTTAAACTGGAAACTGCTAGGACACGTCAATAACAGGTCTATTCTCTCTGAGGACTCCACGAGGACTGATCCCCTGATCAGGAGAGTGACGTCATGATGTCATCACGTTCTTCCCGCCGTTGGGGCATCACGTGACTAACGGCATGACATCATCACGTGCTGTAAAGGTAACTGGCATTGTACAGTCAAACAGTGCAATTAAAGGTACAGGCACAGACAGTAACTACATTGCTGTTAAAGGAATTATGTACAACCGCTCTGAGTCCTTTGGTGGCTCCGCCACACAGTACTAAAAATATACTGTAAAGATGGAAATGAGAAATTGCCTAAAAAGCCTTTGCCCATTGTATATATAACTTTTCTTATGGGCAAATGGAGTACACAGTGTGATCCCATCCTAAATGGACAGAAAATTGCTGAATTTAGATGTACTACAAAAATTTCAATGTTTTTCTAAGACATTTTCAATAAGAACACTTTAGGCTAGCCTGAAAAGCTGATACAAAATGAACATTCAGGAGGAACATTGCGACGTGCAAAAGTGGATCTCATCTGATTTTAGGCCCCGGTCGATTCTGGCGCCCCTGACCATGCAGATAAAAAGTCGGCATTTGTGTTTCTTGCTTTCACTCCCCTGAATCTCAACTCAAAGAACAACCCAGGGGCAGATCAAAAAGTAGGTCTGCTGAAGGCCATAGGTGAGGGAGCGGGAGATTATGAGAATCACTGTCTTATAAGAACAGATACTGCTTTTACAAAATTCTAAAGAGGTTTTTTGTCAATAGATGTTGTCACGGGACTTGGTGTTGACTAAGATTAAGTTCTGGAAGTTTGGTGTTTCAAGATGCAGTTTTTTCAGCACAATCCCCCTGTTTAATTACAATGAGATGAAAGAGCAGTTAATCTGGATTTGTTTGGTGGTGCTTGTTGAGGGAGCAATGTTATCCACAACTCCTTCTCGTCTTCATAATAATGTGATGTAATCCACCTGAAAAGACATATGTTGAAGGTCCCATGGCATTATTTTGGAGAAGAAAAAAACCCTCTATTGTTGGGATTTCTAGTTTCCCTGTGTAAGTGTAGTGTATGTGCTTTAAGTCAGAACTACTTTTTACAGCTCCTGTATACTGTAATACCGGCAGTAACCACATCGGTATATAAGCTGTGCGCATGCCTCTGTACCCCAGTCTAGAGATTACCCTCCTCCAGTAAAGACCTGTTATTTGTTTATGTACAGCATCCGTGTAATTATTTATCCACTGAACCACGGATCCAACAGTGGCGACGAGTGTCGATGCGAATCTACCTGCAACATAAAACCAAAAAAAACCAAAAAATAGTCGAGTCCAGGAACACAGGTGTCGACCGCGAGCAACCGCCCGGCAGTCAGGCAGAGATCCAACTTCGGTGGGGAGGCTGTGGAGAGCCGGGTTTGGTTCCCCAGCCACAACGAGCAGTAAGAGAGCGATGACAGGTCGAGAGCAGACCCTTCCCGAGCAGCGGCAGCTGGAGCCGACCGACGGCAGAGAGAGAGCCGAGCAGCGTCGACGGGGCAAGAAGAGGGTGAAGAGAGCAGGGCGCAGCCGGGGGTTGATCACCGAGCGGCGTCGAGGAAAAATACTGCAAACCGGAGAGAGAGAGGGTAAGAAACAGCCGGGTTCTAGACTGAGCGGCGTCGACAAATATCAAGGGAAGAACACGCAGAGCACAGCCACGGATCACGGGCTGATCAGGGTCCGCGGGGCGAAGCAAGGGGAGATGCCATTGAGCCGCGGAGAAGCAGGGAGAGCGCGGGAGACGCCATTGAGCCGCGGAGAAGCAGGGAGAGCGCGGGAGGTGCCATTGAGCCGCGGAGAAGAAGGAAGAGCGCGGGAGACGCTATTTTGCGAAGCCGCAGCGGAGAAGACGGGCGAGCGTGGGAAGGAAGGAAAGCGCGGGAGATGCCATTTTGTGCCAGTGGAGAAGAAGGGGAAGCACGGGAGGCGCCATTGGTGATAGTTAACGCACAACCAAGGATGCCGAAGAGTGGCAGTATCTCTACGTTCGACAATGAAGTCGAAGATTGGGCGACATATGTGGAACGTATTGAGGTGTACTGCAGGGCGAATGAAGTGCCAGATGCTAATAAAGCACTGGTTCTGTTAAATTCCATGGGTGCAAAAACTTATGGGTTACTGCGAAATCTAATAACCCCAGAGAAGCCGGTAAACAAGAATTTTGAAAGCATAGTAGAAATCCTACAGGACCACTTAAACACCACACCGCTGCTGATAGCAGAACGATTTAAGTTCCATAAAAGGAACCAACACAAAGACAAAAGCAATGCTGAGTACCTATCGGAACTGCGCAAGCTATCGAAATACTGCCAGTTTGGAGCGGGACTAGCCGACACGTTAAGGGACAAGTTTGTGTGTGAGCTACAAAGTGAAGGAACCCAGAAACGGCTTCTATCAGAAAAGGACCTTACGCTGGACAAAGCTTTCAGTATGGCAGTATCACACGAAGCAGCCGCAAGGGGCGCTGCAGAGATACAACGGAGACCGCAAGAATATGGCACCAACGGAAAGACCTATGGAACAGGGAAGTGCTATTGCTGCGGCAGAACAACACATGACCAGAAGGATTGTTGGTTCAAGGACCAAGTGTGCAGACAGTGTGGAAAAGCAGGATACATAGCAAGAGTCTGCAGGTCTGGGAAGAAAACCAGCAGTAAGAAATCTCCACAGGAGAAGTACAAAAAGGTACACCAGGTGATGGACAGTGGTTCAGACGAACAGAAAAGTGACACAGACTCCGGAAGCAAGGAGCTGGGTTGTCTGAAACTACATAATGTAACCGAAATGGAGGATCACCAGACTATCTGGGTTACACTCAAGATAGACGGAGTCCAAGTGGAAATGGAGTTGGACACAGGGTCAGCTCTAACAGTCATAAATCAAAGAGACTACAAGCGGCTATTTTCACACATACCCTTGAAAGCTACAGAGATTGTCTTGAAGATGTATACGGGGCTTAAAGTCTACCCCAAAGGAAAAATAAGGGTGAAAGTGACATATAAAGGTCAGGAAATACCTAAAATGGATATATATGTATTGCCAAATGGAGGACCACCACTGCTAGGACGTGAATGGATCCGGAAGATACATTTAGATTGGCATTCCATAGAGGCACTGAAGGTGGAGGCCAAAAAGGATGACGACGTCACACCTGGACGACTGTCAAAAATGCTAACTGATGCAAAAGAAGTGTTCCAGGAGGGACTAGGAACACTAAAAGGAATAACAGCAACAATTAAAATAGAGGATAATGCAAGCCCAAAGTTTCTGAAGGCCAGACCAGTGCCTTATGCGATCAGACCAGCGGTTGAAGCAGAGCTGGAAGGGTTGGAACGTTCAGGAGTACTGTCCAAAGTGGACTGGAGTGAGTGGGCTACACCCATCGTTCCTGTAATGAAGAGGTCATTGAGTAATACGCCTGGGGAACCAAAGAAGGTCCGCATCTGTGGGGATTTTAAGGTGACAGTGAACCCAGTCCTTCACACGGTGCAATATCCGCTTCCACGAATTGAGGATATTTTCGCCTCGCTATCTGGTGGTAAACGCTTCACCAAAATTGATCTAGCCCAGGCATACTTGCAAATGGAGGTAGAGGAAGCGTCGAAACATTACCTTACGATCAACACCCATAAAGGTCTCTATCAATACAACCGGCTGGTGTTTGGAGTAGCCTTGGCTCCGGCTATCTGGCAAAGGGCGATGGATCAGGCCCTGCAAGGGATTCCAGGGACCCAGTGTTATTTGGACGACATCTTGTTCACGGGCGAAAATGACAGTGATCACCTCGCTAACTTGGAGAAGGTGCTCACCAGATTAAAGGAATATGGGCTACGAGCTAATCGCCACAAGTGCGAGTTTTTCCAGAAACAGATCTCGTATTGCGGCCACGTCATCGATGAAGAGGGGTTACATAAGTCCCCTGAAAATATTGAGGCAGTAGTCAAGGCTCCAGCACCGGAAAATGTGTCACAACTGAGGTCGTTCCTCGGGCTGGTAAACTACTACCACAAGTTCTTACCAAAATTGTCTACGGTATTACACCCACTGAACACCCTACTGCAAACAGGGGTACCATGGAAGTGGGATGACGAACGGAGATGAGCTTTCCAGAAGTGTAAAGAATTGATCACATCAAAAGAGGTGTTGGCCCATTTCAACCCAGCACTACCAATTCGTTTGGCATGTGATGCATCACCCTATGGGATTGGAGCGGTGCTGTCGCACAAATTCCCAGACGGGTTGGAGAGGCCAGTAGCCTTTGCGTCTCGGTCACTAACCTCAGCCGAGCGCA
Organism: Somniosus microcephalus; assembly: GCF_052327205.1. NCBI lineage: Eukaryota > Metazoa > Chordata > Chondrichthyes > Squaliformes > Somniosidae > Somniosus > Somniosus microcephalus. Next base: position 155,410,707 of record NC_140993.1, on the reverse strand, counting down.
ACTACGCCCAGATTGACAGGGAGGCCCTCAGCCTAGTATGGGGAGTAAAAAAATTCAACCACTAATAGTGGTCCACTATCTGCATGGACAGAAGTTCACCTTGCTGACTGACCACCAACCACTTGTCTCCATCTTTAATCCTAAGAAGGGCATGCCAGTAATGACTGCACAGCGGTTACAAAGATGGTCCCTGTTTCTAGGGGCGAATCAATATGAAATAGAATATAAAGGCACGAGACAGCATGGAAACGCTGATGGGCTATCGCGCCTGCCACTGCCTACTGTGGAGGAAGCACCAGCAGTGGACCCTATCGAGATATTTTTTTCGTCGATAATTGAACGATTGCCAGTAACAAACGCGGATATAGAGGAGACCCGCAATGATCCGACGCTGTCACGGGTATATGAATTGACGGTGAGGGGATGGCCAACACATGGCGACTCACTGTTGCCAGCATCCTCATCCAGAAGAGAACAGCTGTCAGTATGCCAGGGAACGGTGATGTATGGATCCAGAGTGGTGATTCCACCCAAGTTAAGGGAGAGAGTGCTAAATGAGCTACATGAAGGTTATCTGGGGGGAGTGAAAATGAAAAGCCTAGCTAGGGCTTATGTGTGGTGGCCGGGAATCGATCAACAAATCGAAGACCTAACTAAGAGCTGCTTAGGATGCCAGAAGGTCCAAAATGCACCACCACATGCCCCTCTACACCCATGGGAGTGGCCCTCCTCTCCATGGCAACGGGTGCACATTGATTTCGCTGGTCCATTCATGGACTCAATGTTCTTAATAGCAGTGGATGCTCATTCAAAGTGGCCTGAGGTGATAAAGATGTCTTCAACCACTACAGAGAAAATGATTGCAGTCCTACGGACCATATTTGCCAGAAACGGTTTGCCAGAGCAGATCTGCTCTGATAATGGACCACAGTTTGTGTCCGACGAGTTCCAAAAATTCATGAAAAGAAATGGGGTAAGGCATTACACATCCGCCCCGTATCATCCAGCCACCAATGGATTGGCTGAGAGGTTCGTACAAACCTTTAAGAAGGCGATAAAGGCCATGTGCGATGAGGAAATTCCACTACAGCATAAGATGGACAATTTCTTATTAGCCTACCGAAACGCGACACATGCAGTTACCAACTAGACACCGGCCATGATGTTCTTTAACCGAAGGTTGAGATCTCGTCTGGACTTGCTCAGACCAAATGTGCAAAGAAATGTTGAGGACAAACAATTCCAGCACATCAACGAGAAGCCGACAAGGAGCTTCAATGTAGGGCAACCGGTCTTGGCCCGGGACTATCGAACAGAGAAGTGGCAACCCAGAATGATATGTACAAGGCAGGGGCCATTAATGTACACAGTAGATGTCGGGGAGAACATTGTGAGACGCCACGTCGATCAGATCTTAGCATCACAGGAATGCATCAACCCCATGTCTCGAGTACCTGGGGATGAACCCGACATACCGATAGCATCTACTTCAGACCCAGTAGCAGTGGAACCCGATGAACTACCCGATGAAAGGGGGTCAGAATCGCCTCTGCACCAAGAACAAGAACCTCCGGAAAGGCGCTATCCCGAAAGGGTCAGGAAGCCGCCCGAAAGACTGAATCTATAAATGGACTTTTGTTGTTGAATGTACATGTAAAAATGTAATTGTTATTTGAATATTAAGGGGGTATTATTAATCTAAAAAGGGAGGAATTGTAGTGTATGTGCTTTAAGTCAGAACTACTTTTTACAGCTCCTGTATACTGTAGTACCGACAGTAACCACACCGGTATATAAGCTGTGCGCATGCCTCTGTACCCCAGTCTAGAGATTACCCTCCTCCAGTAAAGACCTGTTATTTGTTTATGTACAGCATCCGTGTAATTTTTTATCCACTGAACCACGGATCCAACAGTAAGCAGCAAGCGATGGGCAGAATGGAAGAGTTGGAGGTGTTACTCTTCCGTGGGAGTGAGTAGAAGCCACCAACTAGAAATAACATTACAATGTTGGGGAAGAATATGGGGGAATTTTAACCTGCTCTGCAGGCAGACTTCAATGGAAAGTAAAATTGGGCGGGGTGTAAAATGGGTGGATGATCCAATCCTGTCAGATTCCAGTTGGGTGGGATATGTTAAAATGTTAAAATGACCACATATGTCTCTGTCTCTTTTGAACTTCCAAATTTCATGCTGCCGTATTCCTGAACCAAAGCTGTGGAATGGGATCATTTATATAATAGGATCGGGCACCCATGCCTGTAATGGTGCAACAGGCACCCATCCCCTTGAGGAAGTGTAAGCATAGCACTGCTCCAAAAGGGTCAGTCAGAGGTCGGTTGACCCAAAGAAAATAAGCCTCCAAAATGTTTAATAATTGCTGTTCTGGGGTGTAAAGCCCTGTATCCAATGGCAATCACACCCTTTAGGATCAATTGCTGTTTGCGTTGGTTACTGTGGGGCTCATGTTCAGCTCAGAATGGAACCTATGGGCCTAAGGCTGACATGTCTGGTGGGATTCCCGGATAACATGGCAATGTCCCATATGTGCCCTATAACTGTTGCTGGGATGTAAGGGATGAGGCAGAAGAAGCTTCAACCTCCTGGATTAAGAATTTCTTGTCCCACACAAAAGGGGCGGAAACCAAGCATAGCTTTGATCTCCCCCATTTCCCCCCCGCCACCAAAATTCAACTGGTTTCCCGTGAAATACATTGTGTAATTTCTAAGTGATGAGACAGAGAAACCGCCCAATGTATAATTTAAAAAAAAATCTTTATGTGGAAAAATAAACTTACAAAAAATGTCCCTCCTTTAGCTTGTCCAAAGGAAAAATAAATTCTGTATAACATATCATAATAGTACTTCTGTTCTACGTTCTTTTTTTATTAGAATATCACAGATTCCAGAGCAAAATGACAGAAGTTTTTAAAATGAAAGGATGGGACTGGGTAGATAGAAGCAGAGGGCTGGATTTTGTAGGGTGTCAGCGGTCAGCGGACTCCTCAATCATCACTGGGCTACCCAACTACCTATCCAACTTCAGGTCCTGGATAAGCAAGAAGTTCCTTCAACTCTACATTGACAAGACCAGGTCATCCAGTTGGGCTCCCACCAAAAGCTCTGTACCTTAGCCCCTATTCCATCTATCTCCTGAGCTGTTCACTTAAGCCAGGCTCAACAGTACAAAACTTTGGGGCTGAATTTTGCGGGGGATCAGCAGGCGCATTCAGTGGCGAGTCGGGTGGGAAGTGTTTTTTTCCCCCAGCGGATCAGGACCCCGCTGTGAACCTGCCGCCATGTGCCTTTATCAAATGTCAGGTCTGTCAGCGCTGAACAGACCCGACATGCAGCGGCGGGGGAGGCAATTAAAATCATTAGTGGCTTGTTTACAGCCACTTATCAATGGTTTTTCCCTACATTTTGGATTTGGCAGGTCACCCACCAGTTTCTCGTTGTGCCTAGACCACGTCAGGGAAGCTGAGGCGGGAGGTCAGTGGCCATTGAATCAGCTGCTGAGTTGTCAACTTCAAATGTCAAGTCAAAGCTCCCAGCTAATTGAGAAATGTTCCCTTAACCCACGAGCTTCTCTAAACTGCATTTCCACTACAGATTCAGGATGCTGCAAGTCTTTACACAAGACTCCATCCAGTCTGACCTCATTACCTCTCCCACCATTGACAGATCGCTTGTCATCTCTACGTCACCTGCCATCTATTCCAACAGCATGGGTGCCCTTGAAACTCTCTCACCTTGGTCCTCAGAATCCCACCATGATCAGCCCCAACACCAGCATCACCAGGAACACCAGCATCACTAGGAATGCCAGGATCACCAGGCACGTCAGCAGCACCAGGCACACCAGCAGCACCAACAACACCAACCTTCTCCGCAATCAACTGATGCTGCACAGGACACAGGGCATCAACATCCAACCACATTGCTGCCCGGGAGGCCAAGGATGGCCTCAACATGGCCAGATTTACTTCACTTGATGCTGTACACCCTGGCTGCCACATGATGTGCCAGGTTGGCACCACCCCTCCAACACTATAAAGCAACCCTACAATGCCCAAGCTATTCCTTTCACACTCATCACCATTGCGGGGGGTACCGTTATGTCTCATCATTCACTGCAACTCACTAAGCCACTTCCAAAAGTGCACACAAATCTGTCCAAGAAAGCAAAGTGTTGAAAATAAAGGTTTCAATGTTTGACAGCACATTAACAGAAACTTCACATGAACATTGGCTAAAACACCCAAGTGCCTACCCTTGTGTGTTGTTAGTTGGTATGATTGGACTAGGATGAGGGTGAGTGTGAGAGGTGGCTAGTGAGATGGAGATGTGATAATGTAGATATAGAGGGATGGGTGGAGGTGCAAGGTAAGTTGGTGTGAGTAAGGATGTGCAGGAGTAGGATAGGGAAGGCAGAATGATGGGAATGTGATGAGTGGCACAGCAGGATGAGGTTGCGTGTGGCTTTGTACTCATTTTTCATGATCTACTGAGATAATTAAAACATTTGTGGCACTGCACCCAGGTTCTCCTGACCACATCCCTGCTTGTGCCCTCCTCTGCAATGTGCAACCAGACTGTGTTGATCTCTTAGGGAGGCCTCTTCTGCCCATGGGAAGAGAAGAGGACCTCCCTGTGTAATGTGACTCCCTCCATAAGCATCTAAGTATATGGAGGGAGTCATGGGAGAGCCTGGGTGCAGCCCTGCACCTCTGTGCAGTGCTTGTCAGTGTTTGCAGCACCTCAATGCTGTAGAACGCTGACAGCACAAATGTCAAATTAAAGTTGGCCATGGTCCTTTTAAGGAAATCAGCTGATGACGCATCATCAAATGAAGTCACCAGACACACTTCCTCTAATTGGCTGGCAAACGTGTTGGGCGGGCTTAACAAGCCCAATCACGGTAAATTCATTTCAGAGGCTGGGATGGAGGCAGCTGCGGGATCGGGACCCGCCACCGACATCGCCCACTATGGACCTGCCGAGGTTTGTAAAATCTAGCCCAGACTGTTTCCAGTAGTTGAGAGGGGCCATAGATACAAGATTAATTGCAAAAGGTTTAGAACAGAGAGCAAGAGAAACTTCTAAGAGCAAGAGAAACTGCTAAACGCAGAGGAGTTGTGAGGCTGTGGAATTCACTCCATGGCTAGTGGTTGACGGAGAAACAATATCAATAATATTAGATTGGATAGGCAGATGAAGGGATATGGGAGCAGGGTGGGTAAATATGATTATGACTATTTGCTCACATGGAGGGTACATGCTCTGGTTGGGTTGAATTGTCTGTTTCCATGTTGTAACTTCTATATAGCTCTGCACTGGCTGCTGCCTGACTGTGCACTCAAGTTTGCTCATTGCTGACCTAATTGAATTCCACAGATTATTCATGATTTTCATTTCTGGTTGGTATTAATATTTTTGTTTAAAAACAAATGGATGATGAGCTGAGTAATGAGATAAGTGCATTTAAAATTTTTAAAAGGGATATATTAAATAAACTAATCAAACTCAAAGAGGATAAAACCCCTGGTCCAGATGGAATGCATCCACGCATTTTAAAAGAATCTAGGGAAGAGATAGCAGAGGCATAACTACACATATTTAATAATTTGTTAGAAAAAGATGTAGTGCCAGAGGACTGGTGGATAGCTAACATAATACCTATATTTAAGAAGGGGGATAGAACATGTCCAGGGAATTATAGCCCAGTCAGCTTAACATTGGTGGTAGGAAAAATAATGGAATCCCTACTAAAAGAGAGAATAGAAGAACATCTAGTAAGAAAAAGTATAATAATGAATAGTCAGCATGGATTTCAAAAGGGAAAATCTTGCTTAACCAAACTCATTGAATTTTTTGAAGAGGTAACAGAGAAGGTAGACAAGGGTAATGCAGTAGATGTAATTTATCTAGATTTTCAAAAGGCCTTTGATAAGATACTCCATAATAGACTAATGAATAAGAATGCGGAGTCAGGGGACAAGTAGCAGAATGGATTGCTAGCTGGCTTCAAGACAGAAAGCAGAGAGTGGGTACTGGTGTTCCATAAGAATCAGTGTGGCAGAAAGTGGGTACTGGTGTTCCACAAGAATCAGTGCTGGGACCACTGTTGTTCACAATTTGTATTAACGATTTAGACTTTGGAATCAAAAACACAATTTCTAAATTTGCGGATGATACCAAATTGGGGGGGATGGTCAATACCCTGACTTCGGTAGTGGGGAAAATGCTAGAGTCCATTTTAAAAGATGTAATAGCAGAACACTTGGAAAACAGTGACAAGATCGGACAAAGTCAGCATGGATTTACAAAAGGTAAATCGTGCTTGACTAATCTACTGGAATTTTTTGAGGATGTAACTGGTAGAATAGATAAGGGAGAACCAGTGGATGTGGTGGATGTGGTAGACTTTCAAAAGGCTTTCGATAAGGTCCTGCATAAGAGATTAGCGTGTAAAGTTAAGGCACATGGGATTGGGGGCAAGGTACTGACTTGGATAAAGAGCTGGTTGGCAGACAGGAAGCAAAGAGTTGGAATAAACGGCTTTTTTTCCGAGTGGCAGGCAGTGACTAGTGGAGTACCACAGGGATCGGTCCTAGGACCCCAACTATTCACAATATATATAAATGATCTAGACGAGGGAACTAGATGTAATATCTCCAAGTTTGCAGACGACACAAAGCTGGGTGGGCGTGTGTGCTGTGAGGAGGATGCCGAGAAACTCCAGGATGATTTGGACAGGTTGGGTGATTGGGCAGAAGCATGGCAGATGCAGTATAATATGGATAAATGTGAGGTTATCCACTTTGGTGGCAAAAAAGGAAGGCAGATTATTATCTGAATGGCAATAGATTGGGAGAAGGGGAAGTGCAACGAGACCTGGGTGTCCTTGTGCACCAGTTGCTGAAGGTAAGCATGCAGGTGCAGCAGGCGGTTAAGAAGGCAAATGATATGTTGGCCTTCGTAGTGAGAGGTTTCGAGTACAAGAACAAGGATGTCTTGCTGCAGTTGTACAGGGCCTTGGTGAGACCACATCTTGAGTATTGTGTGCAGTTTTGGTCGCCTTATCTGAGGAAGGATGTTCTTGCCATGGAGGGAGTGCAGCGAAGATTCACCAGACTGTTACCTGGGATGGCAGGAATGACATATGAGGAGAGGTTGGATCGATTGGGCTTATACTCGCTGGAGTTTAGAAGAATGAGAGGCGATCTCATTGAAACTTATAAAATTCTAACAGGACTAGACAGACTGGATGCAGGAAGGATGTTCCCGATGGCCGGGGAGTCCAGAACCAGGGGTCACAGTCTAAGGATAAGGGGCAAGCCATTTAGGACAGAGATGAGGAGGAATTTCTTCAACCAGAGAGTGGTGAACCTGTGGAATTCTCTACCACAGAAGACAGTGGAGGCCAATTCATTAAATATATTCAAGAAGGAGTTGGATATATTTCTTAAGGCTAAAGGGATCAAGGGATATGGGGAGAAGGCAGGGACAAGGTACTGAATTTGGATGATCAGCCATGATCTCGTTGAATGGCGGCACAGACTCGAGGGGCCGAATGGCCTACTCCTGCTCCTATCTTCTATGTATCTATGTATCTATACTGAGGAGGACGGCAACAAATGACAGGAGGACATTAAAAAACTTGCAGAATGGGCAAATAATTGGCAAATGAAGTTCAACTCAGATAAATGTGAGGTATTACATTTTGGTAGGAAGAATAGGGAGGTCACTTATTACTTGGAGGGTGAGAGTCTGGGTGGGGTAGAGGAACAAAGGGATCTCGGAGTACAAATACACAAATCACTAAAAGTTGCGCCACAGGTTAGCAAGGCCATAAAAAAAGCAAACCAAGCACTAGGGCTTATTTCTAGAGGGACAGAATTGAAAAGTAGTGAAGTTATGCTAAACTTGTTTCGAACCTTGGTTAGACCACACTTGGAGTACTGCGTGCAGTTCTGGTCGCCATATTATAAAAAGGATATAGAGGCACTGGAGAGGGTGCAGGGAAGATTTAGAAGGATGATACCAGAAATGTGAGGGTATACATATCAGGAAAGGATGAACAGGCTGGGTCTCTCTTCCCTTGAAAAAAGAAGGCTGAGGGGTGAACTAATAGAGGTCTTTAAAATTATGAAAGGTTTTGATAGAGTGGATACAGAGAGAATGGGCAGGATTTTCAATGGGCCGTGGAGGCGGGATTGGAGGCGTGTGGGGGGTTAAAATCCCAAAATCGGGGGTCTCGACACCATCCCGCCCCCATGCCAGTTTCAAAGGATGTGGGTACCCGCCCCGCACTGGGACCCGCTTCCCAGAGGCGGGAAGGGGATTAATGCCAATTAACTGCCTGTTGACAGGTAGTTAACAGGCAGTTTTTAGCCTAATCCCTATTTTTAATGTTGAAGTGTGGGATTCCCGACGGCTCCAAACCACGCCAAGTTAGAGGAAGCAGACTGTCGGGATGAAGGGCTTGGAGGGGTTGAGATGTCCGGTGTTCAGGTGAGTGATGGGTGCATGAGTGCAAAGTGTTAGATCCGTGATTCTGAGCGCATGATGTTTTTCAATAACCACACGGATGCTGTAACTTAACAATCAACAGGTATTTACTGGAGTAGGGTAGTCTCAAGACTGGGGTACAGAGGCATGCTCAAGGCTTATATACAGGTGTGGTCACTGCTGGTACTACAGTATACAGGAGCTGTAAAAGTAGTTCTCTCTTAAAGGTACATACACTACAATTCCTCCCCTTTTAGGTTAGTAGTACCCATAATATTCAAATAACAATAGTCCATTTATAGATTCAGTCTTTGGGGCGGCATCCTGATCCTTTCAGGATAGCGCCTTTCCTGAGGTTCTTGTTCTTGGCGCGAAGGTGATTCTGGCCCCTTTTCATCAGTTTTTTTCACCCGTTTCCACTGCTACTGTTTCTGAGGTAGATGCTACCGGTATGTCGGGTTCATCCCCAGGGACGCGAGACATGGGGTTGACTCGTTCCTGTGACGCTAAGATCTGATCGACGTGGCATCTCACAATGTTCTCCCCGACATCCACTGTGTACATTAATGGCCCCTGCCTTGTGCATATCGTTCCGGGTTGCCATTTCTCTGTTCGGTAGTCACGGGCCAAGACTGGTTGTCCTACGTTGAAGCTCCTTGTCGGCTTCTCATTGATGTGCTGGAATTGTTTATCTTCAACATTTCTTCGCACATTTGGTCTGAGCAAGTCCAGACGAGATCTCAACCTTCGGTTAAAGAACATCATGGCCGGGGTCTGGTTGGTAACTGCATGTGTCGCGTTTCGGTAGGCTAATAAGAAATTGTCCACCTTATGCTGTCGTGGAATTTCATCGTCGCACATGGCCTTTATTGCCTTCTTAAAGGTTTGTACGAACCTCTCAGCCAATCCATTGGTGGCTGGATGATACAGGGCGGATGTGTAATGCCTTACCCCATTCCTTCTCATAAATTTTTGAAACTCTTCGGACACAAACTGTGGTCCATTATCAGAGCAAATCTGCTCTGGCAAGCCGTTCCTGGCAAATATAGTCCATAGGACTGCAATCGTCTTCTCTGTAGTGGTTGAGGACATTTTTATCACCTCAGGCCATTTCGAATGAGCATCCACTGCTATTAAGAACATTGAGTCCATGAATGGACCAGCGAAATCAATATGCACCTGTTGCCATGGAGAGGAGGGCCACTCCCATGGGTGTAGAGGGGCATGTGGTGGTGCATTTTGGACCTTCTGGCATCCTGAGCAGCTCTTGGTTAGGTCTTCGATTTGTTGATCGATTCCCGGCCACCACACATAAGCCCTAGCAAGGCTTTTCATTTTCACTCCCCCCAGATGACCTTCATGAAGCTCATTTAGCACTCTCTCCCTTAACTTAGGTGGAATCACCACTCTGGATCCACACATCACTGTCCCCTGGCATACTGACAGCTGTTCTCTTCTGGATGAGAATGCTGGCAACAGTGAGTCGCCATGTGTTGGCCATCCCCTCACCGTCAAATCATATACCCGAGACAGCATCGGATCATTGCGGGTCTCCTTCTCTATATTCGCGTTCGTTACTGGCAATCGTTCAATTATTGACGAATAAAATATCTCGATAGGGTCCACTGCTGGTGCTTCCTCCACAGTAGGCAGTGGCAGGCGCGATAGCCCGTCAGCGTTTCCATGCTGTTTCGTGCCTTTATATTCTATTTCATATTGATTCGCCCCTAGAAACAGGGACCATCTTTGTAACCGTTGTGCAGTCATCACTGGAATGCCCTTCTTAGGATTAAAGATGGAGACAAGTGGTTGGTGGTCAGTCAGCAAGGTAAACTTCTGTCCATGCAGATAGTGGTTGAATTTTTTTACTCCCCATACTAGGCTGAGGGCCTCCCTGTCAATCTGGGTGTAGTTGCGCTCGGCTGAGGTTAGTGACCGAGAGGCAAAGGCTACTGGCCTCTCCAACCCGTCTGGGAATTTGTGCGACAGCACCGCTCCAATACCGTAGGGTGATGCATCACATGCCAAACGAATTGGTAGTGCTGGGTTGAAATGGGCCAACACCGCTTTTGATGTGATCTATTCTTTACACTTCTGGAAAGCTCGTCTACGTTCGTCATTCCACTTCCATGGTACCCCTGTTTGCAGTAGGGTGTTCAGTGGGTGTAGTACCGTGGACAAATTTGGTAAGAACTTATGGTAGTAGTTTACCAACCCGAGGAACGACCTCAGTTGTGACACATTTTCCAGTGCTGGAGCCTTGACTACTGCCTCAATCTTTTCAGGGGACTTATGTAACCCCTCTTCATCGATGACGTGGCCACAATACGAGATCTGCTTCTGGAAAAACTCGCACTTGTTGCGATTAGCTCGTAGCCCATATTCCTTTAATCTGGTGAAGACCTTCTCCAAGTTGGCGAGGTGATCACTGTCATTTTCGCCCGTGACCAGGATGTCGTCCAAATAACACTGGGTCCCTGGAATCCCTTGAAGGACTTTATCCATTGCCCTTTGCCAAATAGCCGGAGCCGATGCTACCCCGAACACCAGCTGGTTGTTTTGATAGAGACCTTTATGAGTGTTAATCGTAAGGTATTGTTTCGAGGCTTCTTCTACCTCCATTTGCAAGTACGCCTGGGCTAGATCAATTTTGGTGAAGCGTTTACCTCCAGATAGCGAGGCAAAAATATCCTCAATTCGTGGAAGCAGATACTGTACCGTGTGAAGGACTGGGTTCACTGTCACCTTAAAATCCCCACAGATGCGGACCTTCTTTGGTTCCCCAGGCGTATTACTCAATGACCTCTTCATTACAGGAACGATGGGTGTAGCCCTCTCGCTCCAGTCTACTTTGGACAGTACTCCTGAACGTTCCAACCCTTCCAGCTCTGCTTCGACAGCTGGTCTGATCGCATAAGGCACTGGTCTGGCCTTAAGAAACTTTGGGCTTGCATTTTCCTCTATTTTAATTATTGCTGTTATGCCTTTTAGTGTTCTGAGTCCCTCCTGGAACACTTCTTTTGCGTCAGTTAGCATTTTTGACAGTCATCCAGGTGTGACGTCGTCATCCTTTTTGGCCTCAACCTTCAGTGCCTGTATGGAATGCCAATCTAATTGTATCTTCCGGATCCATTCACGTCCTAGTAGTGGTGGTCCTCCATCTGGCAATACATATATGTCCATTTTAGGTATTTCCTGGCCTTTATATATCACTTTCACCCTTATTTTTCCTTTGGGGTAGACTTTTTGCCCCGTGTACGTCTTCAAGACAATCTCTGTAGCTTTCAAGGGTATATGTGAAAATAGCCGCTTGTAGTCCCTTTGGTTTATGACTGTTAGGGCTGATCCTGTGTCCAATTCCATTTTCACTTGGACTCCGTCTATCTTGAGTGTAACCCAGATAGTCTGGTGATCCTCCATTTTGGTTACCTTATGTAGTTTCAGACAACCCAGCTCCTTGCTTCCGGAGTCTGTGTCACTTTCCTGTTCGTCTGAACTACTGTCCATCACCTTGTGTACCTTTTTGTACTTCTCCTGTGGAGATTTCTTACTGTTGGTTTTCTTCCCAGACCTGCAGACTCTTGCTATGTGTCCTGCTTTTCCACACTGTCTGCACACTTGGTCCTTGAACCAACAATCCTTCTGGTCATGTGTTGTTGTGCCGCAGCGATAGCACTTCCCTGTCCCATAGGACATTTCATTGGTGCCATATTCTTGCGGTCTCCGTTGTATCTCTGCAGCGCCCCTTGCGGCTGCTTCGTGTGATACTGCCATACTGAAAGCCTTGTCCAGCGTAAGATCCTTTTCTGATAGAAGCCGTTTCTGGGTTCCTTCACTTTGCAGCCCACACACAAACTTGTCCCTTAACGTATCTGCTAGTCCCGCTCCAAACTGGCAGTGTTTCGATAGCTTGCGCAGTTCCGTTAGGTACTCAGCATTGCTTTCGTCTTTGTGTTGGTTCCTTTTATGGAACTTAAATCTTTCTGCTATCAGCAGCGGTGTGGGGTTTAAGTGGTCCTGTAGGATTTCTACTATGCTTTCGAAATTCTTGTTCACAGGCTTCTCTGGGGTTATTAGGTTTCGCAGTAACCCATAAGTTTTTGCACCCATGGAATTTAACAAAACCAGTGCTTTCCTAGCATCTGGCACTTCATTCGCCCTGCAGTACACCTCAATACGTTCCACATATGTAGCCCAATCTTCGACTTCATTGTCGAACGTAGAGATACTGCCACTCTTCGGCATCCCTGGGTGTGATTTAACTGTCAAAAATGGTGTCTCCCGCGCTTCCCCTTCTTCTCCGCTGGCACAAAATGGCGTCTCCTGCGCTTTCCTTCCTTCCCGCGCTCGCCCTTCTTCTCCGCTGCGGCTTCTAAAAATGGCGTCTCCCACACTCTTCCTTCTTCTCCGTGGCTGAATGGCATCTCCCGCGCTCTCCCTTCTTCTCCCCGCGGACACTGTTCAGCCCTTTAGCCCTGGCTGTGCTCTGCACGTTCTTTTTTTTTGTGCGCCTTTCCCGTTTCCGCCGCTCGGTCCTGAACCCGGCTGCTGCTTTACCCTCTCTCTCTCCATTTTGTTTTTCCTCGACGCCGCTCGGTTTTCAACCCCCGGCTGCGCCCTGTGTGCTTCAGCCTCTGTCTTACCCCATCGACGCTGCTCGGCTTTCTCTCCGCCGTCGGTCGGCTCCAGCCGCCGCTGTCCGGGAAGGGTCTGCGCTGTACCTGTCGTTAGTCTATTGCTGATCGTCGTGGCTGGGGAACCAAGCCCGGCTCTCCACCGCCTCCCCTGCGATGTTCACTCTCTGCCGGACGACTGGGCGGTTGCTCGTGGTCGACGCCCGTGCTTCTGGCCTCGACTTTCTTCCACCGCCCTCCCGGAGCGAATCTTCGAAGGGAAATGCAGAGTTGCAGGTAGTTTCGAATCGACACTCGTCGCCACTGTTAGATCCGTGATTCTGAGAGTATGATGTTTTTCAATAACCACACAGATGCTGTAACTTAACAATCAACAGGTATTTACTGGAGTAGGGTAGTCTCAAGACTGGGGTACAGAGGCATGCTCAAGGCTTATATACAGGTGTGGTCACTGCCGGTACTACAGTATACAGGAGCTGTAAAAGTAGTTCTCTCTTAAAGGTACATACACTACACAAAGGTAAGTGTGTTTGGTGTGTGTAAAGTGTTTAAAGCAGTTTTACATACCTTTACATACCTTTACAGCCTTTCTCACCGGCACAGAAAGCAGAATGGCTGCGAGCTGTCAAAAATTGCAGCATTCAGCTTTCTGTTCTGGGGAGATCTCTAAATCATCCTGAGGGGGAGGAATTAACTTGGAGTACAGATTGTCAGTGTTTGACAGCTTCAAACAGCTGTGAAACACTGATATTCCATCTGTCAGCACGTCTTGACAGATGAAATTTCACTCTGTGACGTCACCTGTTGCCGTGTATCCTATGTAATCCTATATAAATAGAGAGTATTGATGAAAGTCTATTAAGGTGAGTTTTACTTATCGCAATAGCTAAATTTGCAATATTAATTGTGGCAGATGGAAGCTGAATAATCCAATTTTTTTCAGTTATTTGGCATCAGAAGAGACATTCAAGTGGAAAGATTTCACTTTGAAACTTGTGCAAGTGCAATGAGAAATAAATTGAAGAATTACAGATCACAGGATGTTCCAATGTATATGCACCAATAGAAATGGTTTGGAGTTCTGAATTGTCTTTTGGCGTTCTGGTTATACTAAATATTACTGACTCTAACCGGATCTTTAATCTGGGCAGCAGAGTCCCTCCTCCATCTACTGCTACTACATCGTACCTCACAATAATACAGCTGGTTATTATGCCAGAAGGATGCTATGGAAACAGTTCCGTACTATGCCAGAAGGAAGCCATGGTAACAACCCCATAATAAACTGTTGGTCTACCTACCTGCCTGCAGCAAGCAGCTCATTCAATAACTGCAGCAATTAATGTGAGAGTTTAGGGTCTTTTTATAGAAAGCACCTTTCACTTTCTGTAATTCATGACACACTCCCAGTGTTAGAAGAACTGAACTGGTTCTGTCCCTGCCATCACAAGAACCCCAGGAGCAGGATTATATCAGCATGCGAATCATTTCAGAAAACATTTGCAGTGCCTTTCAGGATTTCCGCTGAGGTCCTAACACTTTATTTCCCTATTGTTTAACATTTCCTCCTCTCTTATCCCCTCCTCTCCTGAAGGCAATGACTTAAGTAGCATACAGTTCATGAAAACTGGCAGCTCATTGGTACCTCACCTTTCCTGACATCCATACATAAACCCACTCCTGCAGGGGTCACTGCATAGTGTCCAGAAACTGATCATCGTGATAACCTTCTATCACTGACCAGGCTGAGATCAGCAAACTCAGCACATACCAGGGATCCAACATGGGACCTTCCCATTAACGAATTGAGCCACGGAGAGAACCTGGAAAAGCGCAAGTGATGACCATTCCCATTTTAAACATAACCCATAATTCAAATCGGTGACAATGTAAAGCAGATTTACCTCAGGTCACATGCATGATGCAAGTCAGCCTGATCTGCTGGTGTACTCAACAGTGGACCACTCCATCCTTTTACTTATTTTTTTTTTTTAATTGCTTTCAACTTTGCTCATGCTGCATGAAATAAATATAATTTGGTGATGCATACATATGTAAGAAATCTGCACACAGACAACTCCTCTTTCCCAATAGAGCATTCATATAACTGAGGCAGCTCTATTAATCCACCTGCAGTTGTTTTATAAAACCTGTATTACAACACAACCTCTCAGCATAATATAAGTCTCTTTAGTTGAAAGCACAACCTTTTTATTTTTTATTTGTAAATTTCACTCTTAAAAGGTCTTGGAAGTATAACAAATTGAAACATTAATGCATAACCATCGGTAGTAAAATTCCGCTTGTAGCGATTTCAAAGGTGTTCCCATGGTGCCGGAAATTGTCAACAGTTTGTCTGATGGGTGTCCAGCCAAAAGTTTCCCATCCATCAGGCCCACTGATTGGAATTTGAGGCTGTAACAATAGCAACAAAGGTAGATGTTTTCCTTTTTATTAATCTCTTTAAATTTGTGGTTTTAAACTTGTGGTTTCACTACTTGTTGCCTAGTGTATTGGTGAACTCCTCCAGGCCCCACAAAAATGTTTTAAAAAACACATAAACTTACCCGGTTTTGGAGCGGCCTGCAGCAGCCCCTTTAAGGAACGCTGGTTAGGCTGCTCAACGTCTGGTGCCAATGGGTAAGTACAGCACCGTGATTTTTGGGCTACTACTGCCCCATTCTTGCCTGGTGGACTAACTTAAATTCAGCCCCAAGAAATCCTAATTTTGAACTCTCCAAAATGGAAGTCTGGACCTGAAAAGTTGTCCCTACAACATTGAAATAGTCAAGAAAAAAGATCAGATTTTGTTTCAAATTACGTTTTGTTAAACATTACAGTATTAAGTCAATTACCTTCTTCACAGTGGATTTAGAATCAAAAGATTGCATACCAACACTCAGTATAACCAAGGCGCACACATGCCAACCTAGAAATACCCATCCTCCATATAAACTCTCTTACAACAGAAACAACAACAACAACTTGTATTTATATAGCACCTTTAACATAGTAAAACACCCCAAGGCTCTTCACAGGAACTTTATCACACAAAATTTGACACCGAGGCACATAAGGAGATAATAGGACAGGTAACAAAAAGCATGGTCAAAGAGGTAGGTTTTAAGGAGTGTCTTCAAGGAGGAGAGAGAGGTGGAGAGGTTTAGGGAGGAATTCCAGAGCTTGGGGCCTAGGCAGCTGAAGGCACGGCTGCCAATGGTGGAACAAAGAAAATTGGGAATGCGCAAGATGTCCGAATTAGAGGAGTGCAGCTTTCTCGGGGAGTTGTAGGGCTGGATGAGGATACAGAGATGGGGAGGGGGCGAGTCTATGGAGGAATTTGAAAACAAGGATGGGAATTTTAAAATCAAGTCTTTGCCAGACCAGGAGCCTAAGTAGGTCAACGAACACAGGGCTGATGGGTGAACAGGACTTGGTTCCAGTTACAATACGGGCAGCAGAGTTTTGAATGAGTTCAAGTTTACAGAGAGTGCAAGGTGGGAGGCTGGCCAGGAGAACATTGAAATCGCTGAGTCTAGAGGTAACAAAGGCATGGTGGAGGGTTTTAGCAACAGATGAGCTGTGGCAGGGGCGGAAGCAGACAATATTATGGAGACGGAATTAGGCAGTCTTAGTGATGGAGAGAATTTGTGGTCGGAAGCTTAGCTCGGGGTCAAATAGGACACTAAAGTTGTGAACACTCTGGTTCAGCCTCAGACAGTGGCCAGGGAGAGGAGTGGAGTCGGTGGCCTGGGAGAGGAGTGGAGTCGATGGCCTGGGAGAGGGATGGAGTCGGTGGCCTGGGAGAGGGATGGAGTCGGTGGCCTGGGAGAGGAGTGGAGTCGATGGCCAGGGAGAGGGATGGAGTCGATGGCCAGGGAGAGGAGTGGAGTCCATGGCCAGGGAGAGGAGTGGAGTCGATGGCCAGGGAGAGGAGTGGAGTCGGTGGCCTGGGAGAGGAGTGGAGTCGATGGCCAGGGAGAGGGGTGGAGTCGGTGGACAGGGAGAGGGATGGAGTCGGTGGACAGGGAGAGGAGTGGAGTCGGTGGACAGGGAGAGGAGTGGAGTCGATGGCCAGGGAGAGGAGTGGAGTCGGTGGACAGGGAGAGGGATGGAGTCGGTGGACAGGGAGAGGGATGGAGTCGATGGCCAGGGAGAGGGGTGGAGTCGGTGGACAGGGAGAGGGATGGAGTCGATGGCCTGGGAGAGGGATGGAGTCGGTGGCCAGGGAGAGGGATGGAGTCAGTGGACAGGGAGAGGAGTGGAGTCGATGGCCAGGGAGAGGGATGGAGTCGGTGGCCTGGGAGAGGGATGGAGTCGGTGGCCAGGGAGAGGAGTGGAGTCGGTGGACAGGGAGAGGGATGGAGTCGGTGGCCTGGGAGAGGGATGGAGTCGGTGGCCTGGGAGAGGGATGGAGTCGGTGGCCAGGGAGAGGGATGGAGTCAGTGGCCTGGGAGAGGAGTGGAGTCGGTGGAGAGGGAGAGGGGTGGAGTCAGTGGCCTGGGAGAGGAGTGGAGTCGGTGGACAGGGAGAGGGATGGAGTCGGTGGCCAGGGAGAGGGATGGAGTCGGTGGCCAGGGAGAGGGATGGAGTCAGTGGCCAGGGAGAGGGATGGAGTCGGTGGCCAGGGAGAGGAGTGGAGTCGGTGGAGAGGGAGAGGGGTGGAGTCAGTGGCCTGGGAGAGAGATGGAGTCGATGGCCAGGGAGAGGGATGGAGTTGGTGCCCTGGGAGAGGGATGGAGTCGATGGCCTGGGAGAGGGATGGAGTCGGTGGCCAGGGAGAGAGATGGAGTCAGTGGCCTGGGAGAGGAGTGGAGTCGATGGCCAGGGAGAGGGATGGAGTCGGTGGCCTGGGAGAGGGATGGAGTCGGTGGCCTGGGAGAGGGATGGAGTCGGTGGCCAGGGAGAGAGATGGAGTCGGTGGCCTGGGAGAGGAGTGGAGTCGATGGCCAGGGAGAGGGATGGAGTCGGTGGCCTGGGAGAGGAGTGGAGTCGGTGGCCAGGGAGAGGAGTGGAGTCGGTGGCCTGGGAGAGGAGTGGAGTCGATGGCCAGGGAGAGGGATGGAAGCGATGGCCTGGGAGAGGGATGGAGTCGGTGGCCTGGGAGAGGAGTGGAGTCGATGGCCAGGGAGAGGGATGGAGTCGGTGGCCTGGGAGAGGGATGGAGTCGATGGCCAGGGAGAGGAGTGGAGTCGGTGGCCAGGGAGAGGGATGGAGTCGGTGGCCAGGGAGAGGGGTGGAGTCGATGGCCTGGGAGAGGGATGGAGTCGATGGCCAGGGAGAGGAGTGGAGTCGGTGGCCTGGGAGAGGGATGGAGTCGATGGCCTGGGAGAGGGATGGAGTCAGTGGCCAGGGAACGGCTTTTGTGGCGGGGACTGAAGACAATGGCTTCAGTTTTCCCAATATTTAATTGGAGGAAATATTTCTACTCATCCAATACTGGATGTCGGACAAGAAGCAACAACAACATCTTGCATGTACGCTGACGACACCCAGCTCTACCTCACCACCACTTCTCTCGACCCCTCCACTGTCTAAATTGTCAGACTGCTTGTCCGACTTCGAGTTCTGGATGAGCAAAAACTTTCTCCAATTAAATATTGGGAAGACTGAAGCCATTGTTTTCGGTCCCCGCCACAAACTCCGTTTCCCAGCCACTGACTCCATCCCTCTCCCGAACATCTGTCTGAGGCTGAACCACACTGTTTGCAACCTTGGTGTCATATTTGACCCTGAAATGAGCTTCCGACCACATATCCGCAGCATATCTAAGACCGCCCTTTTCCACCTCTGTAACATCGCTCGTCTCCGCCCTTGCCTCAGCTCATCCGCTGCTGAAACTCTCATCCATGCCTTTGTTACCTCGAGACTTGACTATTCCAACACGCTCCTGACTGGCCTCCCACATTCCACCCTACGTAAACTTGAGGTGATCCAAAACTCGGCTGCCCGTGCCCTAACTCACACCAAGTCCCATTCGCCCAGCACCCCTGTGCTCGTTGACTTGCATTGGCTCCTGGTTAAGCAATGTCTCGATTTCAAAATTCTCATCCTTGTTTTCAAATCCCTCCATGGCCTCGCCCCTCCCTATCTCTGTAATCTCCTTCAGCCCCACAACCCCCCGAGATATCTGTGCTCCTCTAATTCTGCCCTCTTGAGCATCCCTGATTCTAATCGCTCAACCATTGGTGGCCGTGCCTTCAGCTGCCTAGGCCCCAAGCTTTAGAATTCCCTGCCTAAACCTCTCCGCCTCGCTACCTCTCTTTCTTCCTTTAAGACGCTCCTTAAAACCTACCTCTTTGACCAAACTTTTGGTGACTTGCCCTAATTTCTCCTTATGTGGCTCGGTGTCAAAATATTTGTCTTATAATACTCCTGTGAAGTGTCTTGGGACGTTTTACTACATTAAAGGTGCTATATAAATACACGTTGTTGTTGTTATATAGCACCTTTAACATAGTAAAAAGTCCCAAGGCGCTTCACAGGAGTGTTATAAAACAAAATTGGACACCAAGCCACATAAGGAGAAATTAGGACAGATGACCAAAAACTTGGTCAAAGAGGTATAACAACAACTTGCATTTACATAGCACCTTTAACGTAGTAAAACATCTGCTCTCAATAACTACTGTGCCATGTTTAAGCTCCCTTTCCTGTCCAAGGCCCTTGAATGTATTGCTGCCTCCCCGATCCCTGCTCACCTCCTCCACAACTGGATCCCTGCTCTCCAGCTTTCACCCCTCCCACAGCACCAAAGTCACAAACAACATTCTCTATGACTGTAACCATAGTGCATTATCCCTCCTTGCCCTCCTCAACCTCGTCACAGCCTTGAACAAAGTTGCTGATATTGGATGCGATTAGGATCACACTCGATAGTGACGTCCCATATGGTTAAATAGGTGCTGAAACCCCTTGTCAAGCTTGATACATAAATAATGGCCACTTGGGTAAGGTACCGGAGGCGGTCCAACACCAGTGAAACCTTGTCAGCTGTTGCTCAGTTGGTAGCACACTCACCTCTGAGTCAGAAGGTTGTGGGGTCAAGTCCCATTCCAGGGAATTGAGCACATAAAGCTAGTCTGACACTCCAGTGCAGTGCTGAGGGAGTCCAGTGATCGTGAAAGGCGCTATATAAATGCAACTCTTTCTTTCTTTTCCCTAACAATAGCCAGCTCTGTCGGAGGTGCCGTCTTTCAGATGAGTCGTTAAACCGAGGCCCCATCTGCTCTCTCAGGTGGACATAATAGATCCCATGGCACTATTTCAAAGAAGAGCAGGGGAGTTATCCCCGGTGTCCTGGCCAATATTTATCCTTCAACCAACATAACAAAAACAGATTATCTGGTCATTGTCACATTGCTGTTTGTGGGACCTTGCTGTGCCCAAATTGGCTGCCGCGTTTCCCACATTACAACAGTGACTACACTTCAAAAAAGTATTTAATTGGCTGTAAAGCGCTTTAAGACGTCTGGTGGTCGTGAAAGGCACTATATAAATGCAAGTCTTTCTTTCCCCTAACAATAGTCAGCACAGGAAGGGGGTGGGGGAGAAAGAGGATAAACTTAGAAAAGAAACTTTGAAAACATATTCAGAAATTGACAGCTAACTAGTTCTCAGCTGGCAGTGTTCAGTCAGGTGCATCACTAATAGTTGTTTCGTTTGACACAAAATAAATAGGAGTCACACGTGTTTACTCAAGACAGGAAAGAAAGAGCTGGTGTTGCAGGTTTTGCAACCAAATTACCTCTGGGTGAGTGTAAGTGTATTATTTCTATAAATCTATCAGTAGTCATCATTAGATGAACAGCCTGAAGCCAAACCTCTTTCCGCTCTGACTTCACAAGGCACTCACTTTCAAGTTCATTTTAACGTAGGCTCTTCAAAATTAAAATGTGGATCTCAGTCTGTACAAAAATCAACTTTTTCTTGCTTATATTAAACTGCACACAACTTTCGCTTTTCTAATTGCTACCAGGAGTTGCTGACTTTCAGTCCTTTCACCATTTGGAATATAATGGGCTGAAAATTCAGTAGGCTTAGCGCCCCATTTGGGGCGCTGGAGGGCCTAGCGCCGCAGTTATGGCCAGTTTGAAAATTCAGTGGGGGCCCTTCCGTCGGCGTTACACCGGTTGCGCTGTGCCGGCACCGATGACGTCATCGGTGTGCGCAGCGTCCCGGTTGCCGTGGTGACGGGCCCCAGCGCCGAAATTGAGTTGCGGCCGCCTCGCCCGTGGCAGCCGCAACTAAGATTTTTTCAACCGAGTCTTCCCCGAGTTAGCGCCGGCGCATTAAGGTCGCGCGGCGGCCGGCCGCTTTCCCGCCGGCCGCCTGCCCGCACCTCCCTCCCCGGACTCCTCCACCCCCCCCCCCCGCGGAACAGATGCGTCTGGCCTGCAAGCCCGGCACTTGTCCGAGGTGCCGGGCTCATTTTTTTCAATATTTGAACGGACAGCGGGCGGGTGCAGGCAGCTCCTCCTTAACTGAAGGAGGAGGCCTGCACTTCCCCAGCCTGCCGCACCGCATCGGGTCCCGCAGCGCCGGATTAGCGCCGCAATGCGGCAGTCAGCGCCCATTGGGAGGCGCGCACGCCCGCCAGTAGCGCCGGCAGCCGTCTGGGCGCGGCGCTACTGAATTTTTGGCGCGTGCAGGGGGACTTAGCGCCGGCGCTAAATTTCCGGCGCTAAAGCCCTGGCGCGGCGCCAACTCAATTTCTAGGCCAATGGATCAGTAAAATTGTTACAATGGAGAATGAAACATTTTCTGTTTTGTCGACTCAGAGTCAATTCAAGAATTCTCAGGTCAGGTGCAGCGCAGTTCGAGGTGCAGTAAAACTCCCGTTTCTCGGCCTCAACAATGTGCGCTGGCCCAACCTCGGAAGAGCATCAGTATGAAACTGTTCCATTCCCACACCAGCCATCCAGTGGCCTTTTGCCTGAGATTGCCAATTAGTGGCATGTATTGCGAATCCTATGCCCATTTGGAACTGGATTGAGGATGCCTGAACTCATGAGGACTTTTAAGGGCTTATTTTCCTGGCCCTTGCAGCCAGGGAATGCTCAGTTCCCCAGTTCAAGGAAAAAGTGGCTGGAGACTTTATTCCTTCAACACTGCTCTGGGATTTTTGGAGTTTTCATGGCGTTGGGGTGGTCAGAAGGGAGGCACAACTTGGCTTGAGGCTGCAGTAGGTGCAAGCCTGACCATACTATATAACTAAGGTAGGGGAAGCATTGCTGATCCCCTGCCTCATTCTTCACTTGGAACGGGTGCTATGCAGAGAAAAAATGGGCATTAATGTTTTTGCCTTGTTGTGCATCCAAATGTCCTCTGCAGCTTTTTAGGCGGTTGCATCTGACAGCGCCTGAAGAGGATGCAGAAATGGAATTAACATATAAATGGCTTTGCACATGCCTGGGGTGGATCAGGGCACACTGCTCTCATAAAAACCTGCCACTATTGCTTCCAAAGCTGCCATTTAGGTGCTATTTTCCTCAAAGGGTATTATATTTGCATTTTGCCATTTACAATGTTGCTGCACCTTGAGAACGAGTTGCTGAAGGTTGTTAGTCTTTAACAGTTGGTGATGCAGGCATCTTCAGTACTGTGCAGATCTTCTTTTTGTGATATGGCTTATCTGGAGTTCCACAAGCCCCCTTGACAGCTGTTGGAAGAAATTCAACTAGCCCTCTCCAGAACCATTATTATGTGTTGCCTCACCATCAGAAAGAATCCTCCCTTTCTCTGACCATACAACTACTCCATCTCACCTTGAATAACAAGAGAAACCTCACCGTCAAACCAACACCCTGCTCCTATTCCTGCATCATCACTCTTCATATCCACTCTTGTTTTCCCAGATCCACCACCTACTGCTTGGCACCACGGTGCTGCGTTCTTACCAGTTCCCTCTAACCAGACAGCAGGAACACTCAGATTTCTGCTTGGGTACTCTTGCCACCTCAGCCTGATACAGCAGTGTGAGCAAGTTGACAGGGGAAACACATTGGAATAAATGAGAGGAGCAGAGTCATGCAATTTTTTTCTTCTGGCTGGCAAAATGGATTTGAAAACTTTTAAATCTAAAGCTGTGACTGCTCAATGAATCCATTGTTGAATTACTTCACTTGCATAATTTTGAAAGACGACACGATTAGTGCAACCTTGTTCCCATGCAAGAGGGGAATAAAAATGCTGGAGCAAAGACAACTCAACATACAGAATGTAGCTGTAGATTTTTAATCACCTCGCAAAATAATATATTGTTTCTTTCCCCACAGAACCGCCAAAATTATATTCTTATTAGAAGTTTTAAAGTTAAATTGAGAAGTTGAGAAACACACAACACACAATCATGCTGCCTTTAAGATCCCAGGAACACCTGGACTTCCTCTTCCGTTTGGCCTATGCCCACAAGTGTGCCCCCATGTGTGCCCATTGCGTGGCAATAGTATTGAAATTAGACTTGAAAGGAAGTTTGGATGCTGAGGTCATGCTCCTGGCCTGACACACTTCTGGTGTGCTGTGCCCAAATTGCTCTCGATTGTGCCGGAGAGGAAGATTGATCCTTATAAGTTCTAATTTTTACAAGGTTTTAAGGTTATTAATAACTATGAGCTAACTACAGCTTACATTTGGAGGTCACAAAATAAATGAGCATAAAAAACTACAAAATAAAATATAATAACTTACTTAAGAAGTTTCAGTAGTCACTTTATGTATTCCCACAATCAACTTATAATAATGGGTTTGAATTTCCTCAGACTTTCTGCTGCTGTCCTACCGTAACTTCATAAACAGGGTTTCTGACGCACTTCTGACAAAGTTACAATGGCACAGCGGCAGAAAGTCTGAGAAAATTCCGTCTAGTTCAGCCTTGGCTAAGTTGGTCGTACTTTCGCCTCTGCATATGAAGGTTGTGGATTCAAACCCCGCGCCACAGACTTAAGGGGCGATCTTAATTCTCTTACCACCGCGCTCTCGTCCGCTGCCATATTGCCTCCAGTATTTTCATGGGTGGCTAAGGCGCCCACCTAAATCAGGCAGGAGCCTTATGCATTCATGCAAATTGGGATCTTATGATGTGTATGGGACTCCAATGTCATTTCAGTGGCCTACTAGACAGAGAGTCCGCTCAGTGAAGCCTAGTGGGCAAAAAGAAAAGGTCCAAAGAGGTAAGTGTTAAAATAATTTTTGTGTGGCCAGGAGAAGAGCACTTCACCCCTTCCTATCTCTATAACTATCTCCAGTCCTAGAACCCACTGAGACGTCTGCATCCCTCCAACTCTGGCCTTTTGTGCATCCCACAATCCCTTCGCCCCACCACTGGTGGCCATCTCTTCAGCCGTCTAGGCCCTAAACTCTGGAATTCTCATCCTAAACCCCTTCGCCTCCCACCTCCCTCATCTCCTTTAAGACCTTCTTTAAAGCTCACCTCTTTGACCAAGTTTATAGTCACTGCTCCTAACATCTCGTTCCTTGGCTTGGTGTCAATTTTGATCTGATTGCACTTCTGCGAAGCGCCTTGGGACGTTTACAGGTGCTATCTAAATGCATGTTGTTGTTGTTGATGTTGCTGTGTGTTTGAGGCATTTTTAATTTTTATTCCAGATTTCTAGCATATATAATTTTTTCTTTCCTCTCTGTAGGTAGGCACCAGATTGACAAAACACCTGAAAATAATGACAAAGTGTACTAATTGTTCAAAAGGTTATATTTAAGAAAACTAGTGAGCAATCTGGGGGCCTGGAGTAAATTTTCATTCAATCCCAGCAAATGAGCAAACAAGAACTGTTTCAGGCAGTTTAAGTCTCAGTCTGGTCCTCAGCTGTGTTACTCTATCAGACATGTTACTCTATCCAGAGCTCAATAATTCAGCTTCAAGCTGACACAAGGAAATACTCATCATCTCAATAAAATATAACTTTAATACAGATACTGCCTGATTAATGGTTCCACTTTTACTAGATCCCTATTTAAATGTAAAAGAAATCTGTTTGTCTCATTACTGATTTGAGAATTTTTTATTCATGTTAAATAAATTCAATTAAAAAAAACAAATCTTACTGTTAATTCATTTTAATGTATATCCAGAAGAAATGTATCCCGAAAAGCAAGTATCAAAGAAGGATTATATAGTCAGAAAATCAGTGAGGTGTTCAAATTACAGAAAAAATATTGAATTAGAAAGTCACTAATTCTAACTTATCTCCACAAAGTAAGAGCTACCAGTATTCACAGAGCCAGACAAAGAACAAACTGCTGCTAACAGCTTCTGAAAATAAATGAATCTTTTCATGACATTTGCTAACAGTCCCAACATGATTCCACAGCACAGAGGTTAGCTGACAGGATCCTCTCTCTTGCTGCACTGGGGGCAAACAGCTAACTAGCTGAATCCTTCACTTATATATTCATTCATGTTACAGTTACAGTCCCAGAATGACAGAAACAACCCACAGAATACAGTAACTCTCATACCTTTCAGCTGCTGTAGACTATATCAAACACAACTTTGTTATTGAAAAGAATACTTCAGATCCTGCCAAACACGGCTGTGCTGCTGCTCCTATGACTATTCGACTTGCCTTGAAAATACAGCTGTTTCTATAAGCCTCGATCTTTTGTACTGCTCAGCTGACGCACAGCCAGCCCTCCTTACTCAGGATATGCTTGCATATGCATGAACACAGAGTACAAGCAAACCATCCTTTCCTTATCCTTTATCCCACTATTATGCGATGGGTCCCTGGATTCAGATGTATTTTTTCTGAAACCTTTAATTAGCACCCATTGTTCTCTGTCTACCCGGCTGTCCTCTGTCCTCACTTCAGGAATCTAAACTTTGTAACTGAATCAATCAACAAACTCTGCATGCCTTGTATATTCAGTAATGAGGAGGGGACAGGAAGAGAGGCTAATATGCTGTTTGCTTACCTCCTAGTTAAGAGGACCTTTTCTCAATTACAAAATGTCAGGCTTAGTCTCATTTTTCTTACATGATCTATTAGACTATTTCTCCCCTCCCCCATCTTTTAAGGTGCAGCCCAATCCACGCTGAGGGTTGAGGCTGGTGCATTAGTCTCTGGGCACACTTCATGAAGTTGTCACAATGTTATCAGAAAACTGTTCCCTATCATACTATGAGAAGATTGACACTTTTTATTTATAATAAGTACTAATAAAGGAGCCTGTAGGCCGGTGCCCTGCAGAAGCATTGCTGAGAAAAAAAAGCAGAGTAGATAGAATTCAAAAAATGTGTTACATATTATTTTATCACACTATGCTAACATACCATGACATTACAATTTTTAAAGCATCGTAAAATCCTTCAAAATGTCTGAATAAACACAGACGGCAATTAAATAATTTCTAGGATTTACATCCTTTAGCTTGTGCCTTGTTTTCTAATAGTACAATAAAAGGCTTTTCTTATCAGCTCAGCATCTCTCAGCACCTGGTAATGAGAACGTTCTTTGTTCACTCTAATTCACTGAATTACACAGAGGCAGGGAGAGAGCGAGAGACAGTGAAAAGGTTTACTGTTTGCTGTGTAGACTTGCCTATTGACTGCCCTCAATTGACTGAAACTCCATCAGATAACAGGCTAACCTTGCCTCTTGTATCACTGAAAACCAAGCATAAGCACACACTGGAACAGTTCTAAGCAGCCTTTGGGCATGAATACACATGGGACAGACTTTAGAGTGACTCTGCACTGTATTAAATTTTCATATCTGTTGATGACCTTCAGTAAGCTATAACAGATCAATACAGGTCAAAGAAATCAGTTAAAAATGTAAGGAACTCTTAAACAAATCAGTCTCAATATTAATAGTAAATAAAGGCAGAAATTAGAGTTATGCAATGCAAGAGACTAAACATTTTTAAGAGGACTTATTGGTTTGTATTTTATTTTACTTTATTAAAACAATGTTTAGTGTAAAATGTTTTCGATTATTACATTTTAGGTATTTCACAGAATAATTAAAGAGATTAATTATATTTTATTTTCCTTTCTTGACGGTGCTGACTAATGCTGGGATACATTTCTACAAGTATTGACTGCCCTGCAGTACATGACCCAGGTAGACATCCTTCATTCTTGAGCCCAGTTGGTATGTGTTGGACTATGCTACTACAGGGTGCATCACAGCCGAGTCTATTGTTGTCCTTACCCATTATCTATGCATGTACACTTTTCAACATGGGTCCAATGATAGATATCAATGCTGAAACTTCACTCTTGTGGTCTGTAACATCATTTGAACCTCTAGATCAGATTACTGCCTTGTAATTGTTACCAGGTATCTATTATTCTCCATTTAGTTTAATGAGTAATAACTAAGTTCTACTCCATTATTTTACTTAAATAAACTTTTAGGATAAGATGTCTCCCTGATAGGTTGGTGAAAGCACTTAACTTTTCCCACTGAGAGAGAAATAATGGAATATTACGGAAGCTGTCTTGCCGTTCTGCAGGATTCACATACTTTGGCAGTTATCCTTCAGCAAATTGTTTCGTATTTGGAAGATTAGCAGGGAAGCACCCGAGGCAGTGCACTTTCCTGAAAAACACAATTTGTATTTTCCCACAGTCTTAACTGTGGGTTCACAATCAGATGGCCAGTAATGACTGAATCTGATATTGTCATGTGTCCAAAATGCCATTGGCTGTTACAATTTCAATACTTAGGAAATCTGGCCAGATGTCTTAATCTGACTGGCTGACTGTGATTCTGTTAGATTTGTTGACAATATAGCTTTTAAGTATATAAAACTGTTTAGTGGCTAAGTACGTCCATCTGTTTCCAAAGCTGTTTTTTCTATAAGGAAAAAAACTACATTTGAAATTCCCTGCTGGAACCAAAGCAGAAGCAATGAAGTCAACAGCATGGTGGTGTGTTGCACTGATGCTCCAAACCATTGAGTCAGGTAATGATAGATTTTGGGTTCTTGTCCTCACTGGTGCCCAAGGCCCGCCTGATACAATTTTCAGGGAGGCAAGCAGCATGGCCACCTGTGTCCAGTGGGAGGCTGCTTAAATATGAAAATTGGGGTCCTACACTATTTGTAGGACCATGATTGCAACTGTCAGGTACAATTCGGCAGAGCAGCCCTGTGCATGCTCACCCAGTTATACCAGGCATTGACCGGCCTAACCAACAGTCCTTAAAGGGACCATGGTGGTCAAGAGAAGGCCCAAGAGTTGTTTTGGAAGAATTTTTGTGGGGCCAAGAGAAGCAGGAATGCTCCTCCTGACTCCAGAAAAATACTGCAGCCTACTGCCAGTCCCTGCTCAACCATTCCTGGGATAGGATCCCACAACTCCTTCCCCAACCCGACCTGCTGTCCAGCTCACTGTGCGATTTCCCGCCCTCCCACAACTGAGGAGCTGCTTCAGGGCACTGGTTACCTCTGGTTTCCCCCAAGGATCTATCCTTGTGCCCTCCTATTTCTCATCTATCATGCCGGCCTTGGCGACATTATTTGAAAACACAATGTCAGGTCCCACATGTACGCTGATGACACCCAACTCTACCACACCACCACTGGGATGTTTTACTACGTTAAAGGTGCTATATAAAATCAAGTTGTTGTTGTTGTTTAGCACCTGCAGCTCACTGGTGACATTCAAATGAGGTTTGGCTTCTCTGCCGACTTTGCACCTATTATGGGCAGAAGTTGAAAATTGCTCCTCAGGAGCCAGCAAATGTCTTTAAAAGGGCTAATCTCAAAGAATCTGTGTGTGGAGCCGGAAGATGTAGGAGGGGTTCTAAATGAATTTTTTGCATCTGTTTTCACTATGGAGGAGGACGATGTAGACATAGAAATAGGGCGGGGGGACTGTGATATGCTCGAACATATTAACATCGAGAGGGAGGAGGTATTGGCGGTTTTAGCAGGCCTAAAAATGGATAAATCCCCAGGCCCGGATGAAATGTATCCCAGGCTGCTGTGTGAGGCAAAGGAAGAGATTGCGGGGGCTCTAACACATATATTCAGGACCTCTCTGGCCACAGGGGATGTGCCAGAGGACTGGAGAACCGCTAATGTAGTACCATTATTCAAGAAGGGAAGTAGGGAAAAACCGGGGAACTACAGGCCAGTGAGCCTAACATCAGTGGTAGGAAAACTTTTGGAAAAAATTCTGAGGGACAAAATTAGTCTCCACTTGGAGAGACAAGGATTAATCAGGGATAGTCAACATGGCTTTGTCAAGGGAAGATCATGTCTGACTAATTTGATTGACTTTTTTGAGGGGGTGACTAGGTGTGTGGATGAGGGTAATGCAGTGGATGTGGTATACATGGATTTCAGTAAGGCCTTCGATAAAGTCCCGCACAGGAGACTGGACAAGAAGGTAAGAGCCCATGGAATCCAGGGTGCCTTGGCACATTGGATACAAAACTGGCTTAGTGGCAGAAGGCAGAGGGTGATGGTCGAAGGTTGTTTTTGTGACTGGAAGCCTGTGGCCAGTGCAGTGCCACAGGGATCGGTGCTGGGTCCCTTGCTGTTTGTGGTCTACATTAATGACTTGGATATGAATGTAAAAGGTATGATCAGTAAGTTCGCGGATGATACAAAAATTGGTAGGGTGGTAAATAGCGAGGAGGGTAGCCTCAGTCTGCAGGACGATATAGATGGGTTGGTCAGATGGGCGGAACAGTGGCAAATGGAATTTAACCCGGAAAAGTGCGAGGTGATGCACTTTGGGGGGACTAACAAGGCAAGGGAATACACAATGAATGGTAAGACCCTAGGCAAGATGGAGGGGCAGAGGGATCTGGGTGTGCAAGTACACAGATCCCTGAAGGCGGCGGAACAGGTGGATAAGGTGGTAAAAAAGGCATATGGGATACTTGCCTTCATTAGCCAAGGCGTAGAATATAAGAGCAAGGAGGTTATGATGGAGCTGTATAAAACACTGGTTAGGCCACAGCTGGAATACTGTGTGCAGTTCTGGTCGCCACACTACAGGAAGGATGTGATCGCTTTGGAGAGGGTGCAGAGGAGATTCACCAGGATGTTACCAGGGCTGGAGCGCTTCAGCTATGAAGAAAGACTGGGCAGATTGGGTTTGTTTTCCTTGGAGCAGAGGAGGCTGAGGGGGGACATGATTGAGGTGTACAAAATTATGAGGGGCATAGATAGGATGGATACTGAGGAGCTTTTTCCCTTAGTAGAAGGGTCAATAACTAGGGGGCATAGATTCAAGGTAAAGGGCGGGAGGTTTAGAGGGGATTTGAGAAAGAACTTTTTCACCCAGAGGGTGGTTGGAGTCTAGAACTCACTGCCTGAAAGGGTTGTGGAGGCAGGAACCCTCACAACATTTAAGAAGCATTTGGATGAGCACTTAAAATGCCATAACATACAAGGCTACGGACCAAATGCTGGAATATGGGATTAGATTAGACAGGGCTTGATGGCTGGCACGGACATGATGGGCCGAAGGGCCTCTATCCGTGCTGTATAACTCTATGACTCTGGGGGCTAGATTTTCAGTATAGACAGTTTTCGGGCGCTAACCTTAGCGCCCGCCCCAAAGTAGCGCCCCGTTGCCGGAAATTCAGTGGCTTCGCCCTCAGAGGTTGGTGGAGCGCTAAAAGAGGCGTTCCACTACTATCTTTAGGCGCGAAGCCGGCGGTGCAGAGCGCAGCGCACGGCGGACACTCTGGTGCCAGTGAGCTCATAAAGGGGAAAAGGTGCATGTGTGTGAGGTGGTGGTGGTGGTGGTGGTCGGACACAGAAATACACTGTTCACAACAACACACTGGAGCCTTCCACACAACACATGCAGAGCACCTTTTATAGTGCAGGAGGAGTGCCCTTTAATTTGCGCTCCCCAGGGTGTGTTGCGTTCCATTTTACAAACGCTCTGGACGCCAGCCGCACAATGGGGCGGTCCGACTGAAGTTTCGATTCGGGGCGGCCAAACGGCGTTGCACGAGGATGTGACGTCATTTTCTGCGCGCGCATCCGGGCGGGCGCTAAACTTTGCGCCGGCGCTAACGGGCAACTTAATTTGGGGCGGGGCGCAAACTGCGCTGCGCACGGGCGCTACACGCATAGCGCCCGAAAATCACTTCTCTTAAGGCGCTAACTGCTGGCGCTATCAACTGAAAATCTAGCCCTAAGTTTATTCAACAACACTTCAGCTGAGAAAGAAGAAAGAAAGAAAGACTTGCATTTATATAGTGCCTTTCACGACCACCGGACATCCCAAAGCACTTTACAGCCAATTAAACACTTTTGAAGTGTAGTCACTGTTGTAATGTAGGAAACACAACAGCCAATTTATGCACAGCAAGCTCCCACAAACAGCAATGTGATAATGGCCAGATAATCTCTTTTTGTTATGTTGATTGAGGGGTAAATATTGGCCAGGACACCTCTGCTCTTCTTTGAAATAGTGCCATGGGATTTTTTATGTCCACCTGAGAGAGCAGACAAGTGGAACAACTTTAAAGGCATAGGGCATGAAATTCTGGGGTTCGTGCTTTGCTAGCAGGAGTGTGGGGGAACTGTGCTTCTGGCTGCCTGTTCAAGAGGATTTTGGGCCCCTGTCAAATCACCAGGCTAGGATCTGTTTCATAGTTCTATAGTCAGGGTGGGTGAGTGACCTGTGCCTACCGAGGTGCCAGGAGTAGTTGGAGTGGCATGCTACTTCTCTGACATCAGGACATGAGGTACGGGAAGGGTTGTAGAAAAAAGACAAGCTCTATTCTTCAATGATTACTTTTGTATTTGGGCAGTCTTGGGGCCTTCCAAAGGCCCAGCCTAAATCAGGAGGTAGGTTCTGCTTGGTCTATAGGCGGGTGCACTGGGTGGAATTCGCCAAGTAGCACAGGAACATACCCCCAAAGCTGCTGCAGATGTTTGCTGGGGGGGTAGAAGACTTTTCAGCCCTCTACTCAACTGGAACCTACAAGCGGCAGATACTGAACAGACCTTTCCCCCCAGTGCACGATCTGTCTGGGACACACCTTTTCTCACCACAGGAATTTGTGGCCCATAATGTTGAGCTTCCAGAATTGTGCGTACCTAGAAGCAGCAAGCTCAGGCTAATTAAGGGTGACCCCCAAATGGATTAATAAACAAAATAAAAGTAAAATAAAGAAGAAAATGTACAAATCTTACAGGGAGAAAGGGCAGAAGTTCACTCGGATGAATATGTTAAAATAGTGACCAGAGGGATGAGGAGAAACCTAGAAAGAAGCATAGCTGCAAATACAAACCTAACAATCAATAGTTCTTTGAGTGCTACAACAGTAAGAGGACAGTCATAGAGATGAGAATCATAAAAGATGCAAATGGGCATGAAACTGAGGATGGGCACAAGATAGTAAACATTCTGAATGATTACTTGGTCCAAATATTCACAAAGGAAGCCATCAGTATTATGGCATCCCAGAGGTAACCCAGGCAAAATTAATGACTTTGATATGAATAAGATAGAAATCCTAGTTAGGCTAAAAGGACTAAAGCAAATACCTCACTAGAGACAGGTGGTATTTATCCCAGAGTGCTCAAGGAGGCCAGGGAGGAGATTTGCGAAGCATTGGCAATCATTATGAGGGTGTCACTGGGCACTGGGAAGATACCAGTAGATTATAAACATACTATCCTGGTGCCCATATTCATAAAAGGGGATAAAATAGATACAGGCATCTACGGGTCCATTAGTCTCATTTCAGTCCTATGTAAAATAATGGAATCAATTATCAGGTGCACATTTGATTATCTACAATTATAACTTAGTAAACAGCAGTCAACGTGGATTCAGAAAGGGAAGATCCTCCTTGACCAACCTTCTTATGGGCCCATATTTTCCCATCGGAGGCTTCCTGCATGAGAAGGCCTCCAATCTAGAAAAAATGTACACCCTTACCTGAGGGCTCCGGAGGTCCAGACATTTCCGATCCTGAGCCTCTCCACTACGAAATGCACAGGGCCCAGGTATCCCAGGGATGCATGTGGTTCGCAAGCATCCCTGGGATCACATGGGCCATGGGAAACCAATGAAAGAAGGGAAACCCCCTTCATACTTTTGACAGGTCTCTCAGCTTAGACCCGTCAAAAGTATGAATGGAGATCACCCCAAAAACACATTAAAACATTAAATTATTATTTTTTTAAATCACGTTTTTAAAATTAGTTAAAATTACATTAAATTAAATATTGTAAACAAAAATAAAAAATTTTGGAAAAAAAAATTAAAGTTTTTTACGGGGCTAAAAATAAACTTACAGTACCTTTTTAAAAGTATTTTAAAATTATAAATGAGCGGAAATTTTAAAAAAACTTTTAAAAACTCTTATGCTGGTAAAAGCAGGCCTCTTGACTACTGGCCCAGTGACATTACCACTACACTATCGTTCCCCAAAGAGGATTCTTGACAGATCGAAAGTGTCGGTTTTCAGTGCATTCGTTTCACATGCCTGAAACTGGCACTTGCGAGGTCCCTACAGGTGTGCTCGTACACTGCTCGTACACACCCATAGGGATCGGAAAATACGGGCCATGAAGTAGGATAGGAAAAGACCAGCTGGTTCATCAAGCCTGTCCCATCCTAATAGCATAACCTATATGCAGCATCAACCTACCCACTGCAATCATACAATCTCAAAAGCAGAAAAAATCTTTAGGGAAAAAACTCTGGAAATTCCTCTCCATTCCCCAAAGGCAAACAAACAAGCTCCAGGAGACTGCAGTAACTGAAATCATTAATACCATTTACCCCACCAACTTCTATAACTTGAGAAGTCTTCCACTCACAGGGACTCATCCAGCTCTCTTCTGAAGGCATGCATCAAATCCCACGAACCACATATAAAGGCAACCTAATCCAGAGGTCGATGACTCTCTGCGAAAAGAAGTACTTACTGGCACCTAGCCTAACTGTGCTTTTGTAACTAGTACCAATGACCCCTAGACATCCCCTGCCTATCTAGCTCAAATAATCCATCCACTTGGACAGAACTAATCCCTTCAATATTTTAAATACCTCAATCATATCACTTAAGTCTACACTTTTCCAGGAGTAAAAAGGCCCTATTCCCTAATAACTATACTGATAACTAAGGACCCTTAAAAAAGAAATACTTGCATTTATGTAGTGCCTTTCACAACCTTTACAGCTAATGAAGTACTTTGGAAGTGTAGCCACTGTTGTAATGTAGGAAACGTGGCAGCTAGTTTACACACAGCAAGGTCTCAGAAACAGAAATGAGATAATGACCAGATAATTTGTTTTAGTGATGTTGGTTGAGGGATAATTATTGGCCAGGACACTGGGGAGAACCCCACTGATCTTCTTCGAAATAGTGCCATGAGATCTTTTATGTCCACCTGAGAGGGCATTGGTTTAATATCTCAGTCAAAAAATGGCACTTCCAACAGTGCAGCACACCGTCAGCACTGCACTGGAGTGTCAACCTAGATTTTGTGTTCGAGTCTCTGAAGTGGGACTTGAAACAACAACCTTCTGACTCAGAGGTGAGAGTGTTACCAACTGAGCCACAGCTGACAAAACTAGGTTTCAATCAAGTGACCTTCATCTGGGCCTTTTCCAGGGCCGTAATATTCACCTCCATGTGAGGGAACCAAAACCAGGTGCAGTATTCTTAATGCTGCTAAATCAAGGCCTTGTACAAGGTAAGAATTGTACTTCTAGTTTTATATTTCATTGTTCCAGCTATACATCCTAATATTCTATTTGTTTTTGTAACAGTTGATCATGGGTCTTCAGTGTTTCATCAACTACAGCCCCCAGGTCCTTCTCTCACTCAGCAGCTTGGAATGGGCAGTCCAGCATGGCGTATACATGCCTGGAATTACCCCAGCCCAAATGCATCAGACAGCACTTGTCTACAGAGGAAGACATTTACCACACATGGGCCAATTACCCCAATGTGTGTAGAGCCATCTGAAAACTATTTATTTTGTCTAACTTGTGTCATCAGCAAACTTGTGTACTGTTCCCCCCCCCCGATGTCTTCATCCAGGTTATTAATAAAGATGGTGTAGAGCAACAAACATAACACAGAACTCTACAGACTCCACGAGTGACCACCTCCCACACAGAGCTGATGCCATTAATAATTACCCTCCATCTACACAAAAGCAACCAATTCCCTATACAACCTAATATCTGCCCATCAATTGCACAAGATGCAACTTTACTTAACAGTCTTCTGTGCAGCACTTTATTAAAGGCTCTTTGATAATCAAGGTTCATAATATCTACCAGTCTTCCATTATCTATCAGCTTTGTAACCTACGCATAAAATTCAGTCAAGTTGATGAGACAGGACCTCCTTTTCCAGAAGCCATGCTGTGATTCCCTAATAGCCTCTGCTTTTCCTAGATGACTGTACAACACATCTGTAATAACAGCTTCTAGTGATTTGCCTATAATTGAAATTAAGCTAATGGTGTGGTGGTCCTACGGGTTGTCCTTTACATTGAGTTACATAATTCCCTTTAACTTACTTATGTATGTATAACTTACCTAACTGTATGTACTTAACTAACTTATTTGTGTAACTTACCAGTTGGGGCTGTTGCCCCTTTAACTTACCTGTTGGGCCGTTGCCCTTTAAGAGGCGACCTAACGCGCTGACGTCACACATCACGTGACGCATGCGCGCCGGCCGCCGGCCCGATTCGGGTTTCTAAGATGGCCGCCGGCATAGTCCGGTCTACCGCGACTTCGGCCGCATCGGCCAGCAGGCGGGAGTGAAGCGATCCTCCACTCCCGCGGCAAGTACCAGCATAGTTCAGCCTTACAACCCTGGCCTCAAAGCCAGCCTTCATACCGGGGAGATGTACGATGCAACGGCGCAGGTCACGTGACCGCCTAAGCGCACGTGAACGTGCTGACGTTATGACGCGATCACGTGACGCCCAAAGCGGGAATAAAGAGCCGAGTGTGAGGAGGTCATGAGGCTCCCCACACGCTCCCCACGGGACTGGGAATTCAGTCCTTGTGGAGTCCCCACTGGGACAAGACCTACAACATGGTGCTCCTGCAGTCAGCCATCTTACCTGCTACCTTACCTGCTGTAATTATCCTGTGACCTACAATATGGTGCTTCTGCAGTCAGCCATCTTACCTGCTACCTTACCTGCTGTAATTACCCTGTTCTGGTAAATAAACAACTTATTTATAGTTCGTCGAAGTTAAACTCTTTCATTTAGTGGCGATTTACTCAAACCGCTACAATGGCCTATTTTTCCCTGGTTCTGACTTACTGCACTTTTTGAAATAGTGGCATCACATGAGCCATTTTCCGGTCGATGGGAACAATCCCAGACCTCCAAGAGCTGTTAAGTACATGAGCCAGTGGTTCATATAATACAGCCCCCATTTCTTTTCATCCAAGGGTGAACACGATCAGAACTAGCAGCCCAACCTGCTTCAACATCTCTAATTCTAATGAGGACTATTTTCCACTTCTACATGTTCAATTTTAGCATCACCTCCATGTAACAGCATTGGTAACAACATCATCTTCAATGGTGAAGGCTGATACCAAATAAAAATTTAAAATCTTAGCCATATCATTGGAATCCATCCAAATCTGCCCTGTACAGTCCTCAATGGCTCTTTGACTCCTAAAAAGATATTAAGGCCTTGCTATCATTGCCAAACCAATCCACTATCCACTTTTCTTTGCTCTTCTGTCCAATCTGATAGCAGATTTTGTTGCCTTCAATGGAATATGATCCCTAGCCCTATTCTCTTGAGATGTGATTATTTTGTACCTGGTCAAATATTTTCTTTTTAGTTGAACATTCCCAGTTAGTCAATTTGGTTTTGTTTTACCATGTGCCCTTCTTTTGACCCTGGGATCATATATGGCTTCTTCATAGCACGATAAAATCATAGAAAGAGGCCATTCGGCCCATCATGCCTGTGCCGGCTCTTTGGTAGAGCTATCCAATTAATCCCACTCCTTTGCTCTTTCCCTATAGCCCTGTCATTTTTTCCCCTTCAAGTATTTATCCAATTCCCTTTTAAATGTTACTATTGAATCTGCTTCCACCACCCTTTCAGGCAGTGCATCGAGATCACAACAACTTGCTGTGTAAAAAAATGTTTCTCATGTCACCTCTGGATCCTTTGCCAGTCACCTTAAATCTGTGTCCTCTGGTTCTCGACCTATCACTGGAAACAGTTTCCCTTGATTTACTCTATCAAAACCATTCACAACTTTGATCACCTCTATCAAATCTCTTCTTATCCTTCTCTGCTCTAAGGAAAACAACCCCAGCTTCTTCAGTCTCTCCACATAACTGAAGTCCCTCATCCCTGGTACCATTCTAGTCAATCTCTTCTGCACCCTCTCCTACGCCTTGACACCCTTCCTAAAATGTGATCCCCAGAATTAAACACAATTCTCCAGCTGAGGTCTAACCAGTGTCTTATAAACGTTTAGCATAACTTCTTTCCTTTTGTATAATCGGATTCCACCCAAATTTGCCCTGTACAGTCCTCAATGGCTCTGTGATTAATATTCCTCTATTAATAAAGCCAAGGACCCTATATGCTTTTTAACAGCCTTCCCAACTTGTCCTGCCACCTTCAAAGATTTGTGTATGTACACCCCCCAGGTCTCTCTGTTCCTGCACCCCCTTTAAAACTGTACCATTTAATTCATATTGCCTCTCCCCATTCTTTCTACCAAAATATATTACTTCACACTTCTCTGCATTAAATTTTATCTGCCATCTGTTTTCCCATTTCACCAGTCTGTCTATGTCATCCTGAAGTCTGTTACTATCTACCACATTGTTTACTACATTTCCAAGTTCGTATTGTTAGAATAAAATTTTGCTGGAAAAGACACAAACAACAAATTCGCTGACTGGGACTAATTGAATCACTGCACAATGAGACATGCCACGCCAACGCATGGCTGGAACAAAGTTCATCTCGTGTCCTGTTATCACAGTCCCAAGAACTAACAAGGTTCACTGGTATCCTATTATCGAACTAATCACATTCCGCCGGTGACAAGGGACGAAACAAGACGAAACGAAGACCTTTCACAATCACTGAGAACTAACAAGGTTCACTGGTATCCCATTATCGAATTAATCACATTCCACCGGTGACGCGGATGAAACAAGACGAAACGAAGACCTTTCGCAATCACTGAAGAGGCAGAATTGGCAACATGAGTGTGTAAACTCCTGACTGGAGGAAAATAACGATATGCGCTAATAAACGAATTGATTGGATGAATGTAAATGATCTAAAACCAACTTCTTGGAATTGTATATAAGCTCGGCACGTACTACAATCGGGGAGAAGGTGCTCTCGCAGACCGCGTGGTTGCAGACGCTTCTCCCAGAGCTCTGTCATTTAATAAAGTTGTCTCTCTTACTCAAAGTCTAGTTTCCGAGGAATCATTTTTCCTACAACAAATTGGCGCTGCGAGCAGGGTGCCACGGAGCTGAACAGTTGTTCGAATCAGTGACCAGGGTGAGTAGTCAGATTTTTGACCGCCCATAAATCAGAGACACTCGACAAGGCGACTGAACGGCGAAGCAGCACCAAAACGAATCTGGGACACAGACTGAGTGGGTAAGAGACACTACTTGATTTGTATTTGTGTATTTGTATTTGTGTATTTGTATTTGTGTAATAGTAACTAAGAAAAACCTCAGACCAGGAGGACACTTGTCTCAGACACCTAGCCTCAGGCTGGTTGTTAAGAGGGCAAATGCCCCACGCGAAGGCCAGGACCATGAAGTAGGTGTCGAGACTCCAAGGTGTTCTAAAGTCGTGATACTAGTCGAGTACGGTTAACATTTTTCTGCATTATATCATGTTGCTAAGTGAACTAGGAGATTATTAGTGTCGGTGTTGTAGGGCCCTGATCAGGTAAACAGACACCGGGGAGGGGTAGAAACTCCATCCAACAAGCAAGCGTTACACATCCGGGCAGTTTTGAGAGAAAGACAAACCCGGACCTCTGAGAACGCTGGCATAGAGTGCGACAAGAAGCTCGGGTATTCTCGGAAGGAAAGAATAGGGGGGCTCTCTAAGGAACAGATCTCCAGACACAAAGGAACAATCGGTGAAGCAGCGGCGATGTCAGGTGAGGAAGTTAAGAGGGGACCTTCGGGCTCCCTCACATATTCTTATATGACAAACCGACAGTCATTAATTAAGAAGATGCAGAAAGACGGTTGGGATGTGCCACAGACTTTAGTACTCCAGAGAAGCTGGTTGACTAAACAGACAAAGGATAAAACCAAGAAGGCAGGAGTGTTATTAGTACACCAACTAGCAGGACTCATTGAACAAGTAAACGTAATAAAGAAAGTTGCACAAGACAAAGTACAGATGGTTACAGAACTAGAGACAAAGGCGAAATGTCAAGCAAAGATTATAAAGGAATTAGAGTGTAAGGTATACGAGGGGGGCAAATGGGGACTTGTCCAGACACCACCTCCCTTCCCCCATATTACAGTGCAGAACCAACAGCCCCTGCAGGCGAGGGGGACGTTGAAATAGTCGAGATGGCTCCTGTGAGTCGGGGCGGGACATTGGC
This sequence comes from Somniosus microcephalus, assembly GCF_052327205.1. Taxonomy (NCBI): domain Eukaryota; kingdom Metazoa; phylum Chordata; class Chondrichthyes; order Squaliformes; family Somniosidae; genus Somniosus; species Somniosus microcephalus. The sequence goes on along the minus strand of NC_140993.1, from coordinate 155,370,996 downwards.
TAATCCCACCGCCAGTTACAAACCATTCACTCCCGGGGAAAGACAACAGATCATCACCGTCTTAGGAAAACTCCAGCCCCGGAGCCAGAATGTTAAATTCTGGGCGGAACTTAACGCCGTCTGGGTAGGGCACCAGTTGCACCTAAGGGATATACACCAATTGGTCCGAGCAGCCTGCCCTGCGGACAAGTGGCGACTTGTGGCAGGCGGGCATGCAGTTCAACCCGCTCAAGACTACGGAGGGCGTTGGACACACGCGGTAGCCCTCACTGACGAAATGGACGCCCAACAGCCGGCATTTGCCCTTTTTAAGACAGAAGTCCAGAGGGTCCTAGGTGATTCCCCCATGAATTGGAATAGAATCACAACAACCAAACAACAAAAGGGTGAGGGAGCGTCAGAATATGGAGAACAATTATTCAATATCTACCAAGAGAGCTCGGGCCAACAAAATGCCATTAGGACGGACCCAGCCTTTATACAGGCATTTAAAGATGGCTTGTCACCCAGACACCAAGGCATCATTAAGATGGGGGTAGTAACCGCCAGAAACTATGATGACCTGGTAGAATGGGCTAGTGGGGTAGATAGAAGTGGGATGGAGGAAGATAGGATAAAAGACACCCCTTTAGCGACAGCGGAAGAGACGTTGTACGTAGATGGTTCATGCAAGTATATAGATGGGCTGCCCCGAACGGGGTGGGCGGTGGTTAATGGCGAATTAAAAACCGTAGAGTCAGGACGGATTGATGGAGGCCTATCGGCCCAAGTGGCAGAGCTAGTGGCTCTCACCAGGGCACTAGAGTTGTCAGAGAATAAAATCATGAACATTTACACAGATAGTAGGTATGCCTTTGGGGTGGTCCACGATTATATGACTGCATGGGGTAGGAGGGGATTCATTACTACGGGAGGCAATCCCATAAAACACCAGCTGAGGATAGAAGCCCTCCTAGAAGCTAGCGACAAACCCCAACAGGTAGCAGTAATTAAGATTAAGGCACATCAGAGGGAACCGGACCGGACTAGCCCGGACTGGTTAAATCACCAGGGGAACCAGGCTGCGGACCAAGCAGCACAAAGGGCGCTAGAGCAAGAAAGGATCAAAGAAGTACCAATAGCCGCTGTGAGCAGCTCCGAGGACGAGATAAGTATTGACGAACTCCATGAGGACACCCCCGACGTCGAAAAATGTACGTGGGAAGAACAAGGCGCAAAGCGGGGAAGCGATAATGTCTGGCGAAAGGATAACAGGGTAATGGCCCCCAAGTGCATTCAAAATACGCTATTAGAACTCCACCATGGGCTTGTACACTCAGGGAGAGAAGCGATGATGGGAAGCCTCAGCAAAGAATGGTGGTGGAAGGGGATGGGAAGAGATATCACGAGATACTGCCATCGATGTATCACCTGTGCGCAGTATAACCCCGGGCGACCCATAAAGGTCAAAATGGGACATCAACCAAGGCCACGAGGGCCCTGGGACAGACTGCTGTACATATGTCCCAGATAGCTCCGAGAATATCACGAGCCTAGCAAATCATATCCAAGAAGAAATAAAGAAGCTCCATCAACCCACAAGCACAGGGTGGCTTGATTGGTTGTTGGGGAGCGTGGATGATGCAAGGGATAATAATAATAGTTGTAATTTGTATGTTGATGTGTTGTGCGCTGAGCCTTATAAAGTTGTGTTGCCAAACTGCTATGAAAACCGTGATGCCGATTGCCTCTATCGAGGAGGAACACACCAACCTGCTACCAAGGGACGAAGAATACCAATACGACACTGTCGAAGGAGCAACCAAACCCCCGGACATAAGCCAGTGGCTGTAAGCACCGACGAGAGGGGGACCGAGGATGGTCATCCGGGAGCAAATGAATCGTGCTCCAGGACCAAGAGGAGGGACTATTAGAATAAAATTTTGCTGGAAAAGACACAAACAACAAATTCGCTGACTGGGACTAATTGAATCACTGCACAATGAGACATGCCACGTCAACGCATGGCTGGAACAAAGTTCATCTCGTGTCCTGTTATCACAGTCCCAAGAACTAACAAGGTTCACTGGTATCCTATTATCGAACTAATCACATTCCGCCGGTGACAAGGGACGAAACAAGACGAAACGAAGACCTTTCACAATCACTGAGAACTAACAAGGTTCACTGGTATCCCATTATCGAACTAATCACATTCTGCCAGTGACGCGGACGAAACAAGATGAAACGAAGACCTTTCGCAATCACTGAAGAGGCAGAATTGGCAACACGAGTGTGTAAACTCCTGACTGGAGGAAAATAACGATATGCGCTAATAAACGAATTGATTGGATGAATGTAAATGATCTAAAACCAACTTCTTGGAATTGTATATAAGCTCGGCACGTACTACAATCGGGGAGAAGGTGCTCTCGCAGACCGTGTGGTTGCAGACGCTTCTCCCAGAGCTCTGTCATTTAATAAAGTTGTCTCTCTTACTCAAAGTCTAGTTTCCGAGGAATCATTTTTCCTACAACAGTATCATCTGCAAACTTTGAAATTGTGCCCTGTATACTCAAGACCTCCTTCTCTTCTCCCTTCTTAGGCAGTCCCTCGGAACCGAAGATGACATGCTTCCACATTAAAAATGAGTTTGCAGGTGACTGATGAGTCCAATGCGGGACCTACAGTCTCTGTCCCAGGTGGGACAGACGGTGGTTGAAGGGGCGGGTAGGTGGGGTGCTTGGGTTGACGTGCGCTCCTTGCGCTGCCTGCGCTTGGCTTCCGCTTGCTCCCGGCGAAGAGACGCGAGGTGTTCGGCGCCTTCCCGGATGCTTCTCCTCCACTTTGTGCGGTCTTGGGCCAGGGATTCCTAGGTGTCGGTGGGGATGTTACACATTTTCAAGGAGGCTTTGAGGGTGTCCTGGAAGCGTTTCCTCTGCCCACCTGGGTTTCTCTTGCCGTGCCGGAGCTCTGAGTAGAGCGCTTGTTTTGGGAGTCTCGAATCGGGCATGTGGACAATGTGACCCATCCATCGGAGCTGATCGAGCGTGGTCAAAGCTTCGATGCTGGGGATGTTGGCCTGAGCGAGAACACTGATGTTGGTGTGCCTATCCTGCCAATGGATTTGCAGGATCTTGCGGAGGCAACGTTAGTGGTACCTCTCCAGTGCTTTGAGGTGCCTGCTGTACATGGTCCATGTCTCTGAGGCATACAGCAGGGCGGGTATCACTGCTACTCTGTAGACCATGAGCTTAGTGCTGGGTTTGAGGACCTAGTCTTCAAACACTCTCTTCCTCAGGCGACTGAAGGCTGCACTGGCACACTGAAGGTGGTGTTGGACTTCATCATCGACGTCTGCCCTTGTTGACAGTAGGCTCCCGAGGAATGGAAAGTGGTCCACGTTGTCCAAGGCCTTGTCATGGACAGCCCTTTGGGGAGGTGTGATCGGCAGAGAGGGGGTAGGGAAAGCCAACTCCAATGGTACCCTCCTCCTGTCGAAATGCTTAGAACATGGCCTTGTCATAACCAACACCTTGTTCCGTCAGAGAGACAAGTACAAGGCTTCATGGCAGCACCCTCGCTCCAAGCACTGGCATCTGCTGGACTACGTCATCGTCCGAGTGAGGGACCGCAAGGATGTCCGCATCACCCACGCCATGACAGGAGCTGACGACTGCTGGACAGACCACTGCCTAATCTGCCCTGTCATCTCCATCAATGTAGCCCCAAAACAGCGGTGGCAACAGAAACAATGCCGCAGGAAAATCAACGCTGAAGCACTCAAAGACCCCACAGCGCCTGGTCTGCACTCAAGGCCTCCATAATCAGCACCTGTGAAGAGACGCTCGGTCACTCGACCAGGAAACACGAAGACTGGTTCAACAAGAATGACCAGGAGATCCAGGAGCTAATAAGCCAGAAGCGCAAGGCATTCCTGATCTGGAAACAGCAACAAAACTCGAGAGCAAGAAAGCAGCTCTACAGACGCCTGAAGGCCGAGGTCCAACAAAAAACTCGCAACCTGAAGAACAGATGGTGGGTGGAGAAAGCGCAGGAGATCCAGCAGCTAGCCGACAACCACGACGTGCATGGATTCTTTAGCGCAGTCAAGACCATCTACGGCCCAAGCACCCAAGGCCCTACCCCACTGCGGGCCAAGAACGGAGAGGTACTCATCAAGGACAGGGAGGCAGTCAGTGCCCGCTGGAAGGAGCACTTCAAAGATCTTCTTAACCGAGGCTCTGTCTTTGCGAGTGTCCTCAACTCTGTCCCGCAGCATGTTACCCGCCACCATCTCTGCACAATCCCAGCCCAGCATGAGGTTGAAAAGGCCATCCGACAACTGAAGAACAACAAGGCCTCAGGAGCAGATGGAATCTCCGCCGAGGCACTAAAGCATGGTGGAGAAGCACTACTGGCGCAAATTCATGAACTAATTTATCTGGAAGGAGGAGAGCATGCCAGGGCATCTCAGAGACGCTGTAATTGTGACCATCTTCAAGAAAGGTGACAAGTCCGATTGCAGTAATTACAGAGGAGTTTCCCTGCTGTCTGCCGCAGGGAAAGTCATCACAAGAATCCTCCTCAATCGCCTTCTCCCAGTGGCCGAAGAGCTCCTCCCAGAGACGCAATGCGGATTCCGCCCACTAAGGGGCACAATGGACATGAGCGTCACCGCACGTCAATTACAAGAGAAATGCAGGGAACAGCACCAACCACTGTACATGGCCTTCTTTGATCTCACAAAGGCCTTCGACACTGTCAACCATGAGGGATTTTGCAGTGTCCTCCTCAAATTCGGCTGCCCTCAAAAGTTTGTCACCATCCTCTGCCTGCTTCACGACGACATGCAAGCCGTGATCCTGACCAATGGTTCCACAACAGACCTAATTCACATACGAACCAGGGTCAAGCAAGGCTGTGTCATCGCACCACCGCTCTTCTTGATCTTCCTTGCTGCAATGCTCCATCTCACCCTCAGTAAGCTCCCCGCTGGAGTGGAGATAATTTACAGAACAAACGGGAAATTGTTCAACCTCCGTCGCCTCGAGTCCAGATCCAAGGTCATCCCATCCTCTGTCATCGAATTACAGTATGCAGATGACGCTTGCGTCTGCGCTCACTCGGAGGTCGAATTCCAAACCATTGTCAACACCCTCACCAAAGCGTACGAGAGCATGGGCCTTACACTAAACATCCGTCAGACAAAGGTCTTCTATCAACCTGCTCCCGCCACACAGTACTCAAGTCCAGGTCATTAATATATAGCAGAAAGAGCAGTGGTCCTAATACCGAACCTTGGGGAACACCACTGTATACTTCCCTCCAGTCTAAAAAACAACCCTTCACCACTACTCCCTGCTTTCTGTCCCTTAGCCAATTTTGCATCCATGCTGCCACTGTCCATTTAATCACATGGGCTTTAATTTTGTTAATAAGTCTATTATGTGTTACTTTGTCAAACGCCATTGAAAGTCCATATAAACAACATTAACCGCACTACCCTCATCAACCCTCTCTGTTACTTCATCTTAGGAACATAGGAACAGGAGTAGGCCATTTAGGCCCTCGAGTCTGTTCCACCATTCAATGAGATCATGGCTGATCTGGGATCTAACTCTATATACCCGCCTTTTCCCCGTATCCCTCAAGACCTTTGGTTAACAAAAATCTATCAATCTCAGATTTAAAATTAACAATTGATCTAGCATCAATTGCCGTTTGCGTACAGTGTTTCCTAATTTCACTCCTGAAGGATCTGGCTCTAAATTTTTTGACTATGCCCCCTAGTCCTAGAATCCCCAACCAGCGGAAATAGATTCTCCCTATCTACCCTATCTGTTCTCATTAATATATTGAGAACTTCGATCACATCATCCTTTAACCTTCTAAATTCCAGGGAATACAACCCTAGTTTGTGCAATGTCTCCTCGTAACTTAACCCCTGGAATCCATCAAAGATGAAAGGCAGAAAACTAGTAAGCGAGTTTGGAAGGCAAAGGAAACAAAGGCTAGAAAATAGACAACAAAAGAGTTTGGGAGTGCTTTTTTTTATTTGTTCATGAGATCTGGGCATCGCTGGCAAGGACAGCATTTATTGCCCATCCCTAGTTGCTCGAGAAGGTGGTGGTGAGCCGCCTTCTTGAACCGCTGCAGTCTGTGTGGTGAAGGTACTCCCACAGTGCTGTTAGGGAGGGAGTTCCAGGATTTTGACCCAACGATGATGAAGGGAAGGCGATATACTTCCAAGTCAGGATGGTGTGTGACTTGGAGGGGAACTTGGAGGTAGTGGTGTTCCCATGCGTCTGCTGCCCTTGTCCTTCTAGGTGGTAGTGATCATGGGTTTGAGAGGTGCTGCCAAAGAAGCCTTGGTGAGTTGCTGCAATGCATCTTGCAGATGGGACACACTGCAGCCACGGTACGCCGCTGGTGGAGGGAGTGAATGTTTAAGGTGGTGGATGGGGTGCCAATCAAGCAGGCTGCTTTGTCTTGGATGGTGTCGAGCTTCTTGAATGTTGTTGGAGCTGCACTCATCCAGTCAAGTGGAGAGTATTCCTTCACTCTCCTAACTTGTACCTTGTAGATGGTGGAAAGTCTTTGGGGAATCAGGAGGTGAGACACTCACCACAGAATACCCAGCCACTGACCTGCTCTTGTAGCCACAGTATTTCTGTGGATGGTCCAGTTAAGTTTCTGGTGAATGGTGACCCCCCAGGATATTGATGGTGGGGGATTTGCCGATGGTAATGCCGTTGAATGTCAAGGCGGCAGTGGTTAGATGCTCTCTTGTTGAAGATAGTCATTGCCTGACATTTGTGTGGCGTGAATCTTACTTGCCACTTATCAGCCCAAGCCTGAATGTCATCCAGGTTTTGTTGCATGCGGACTGCTTCATTATCTGAGGAGTTGCGAATGGAACTGAACACTGCGCAATCATCAGCGAACATCCCCATTTCTGACCTTATGATGGAGGGAAGGTCAGTGATGAAACAGCTGAAGATGATTGGGCCTAGGACACTGCCCTGAGGAACTCCTGCAGCAATGTCCTGGGGCTGAGATGTTGACCTCCAACAATCACAACCATCTTCTTTTGTGCTAGATATGACTTCAGCCAGTGGAGAGCTTTTCCCCTGATTCCCATTTACTTCAGTTTTACTAGTGCTCCTTGATGCCACACTTGGTCAAATGCTGCCTTGATGTCAAGGGCAGTCACTCTCACCTCACCTCTGGAATTCAGCTCTTTTGTCCATGTTTGGACCAAGGCTTTAATGAGGTCTGGAGCCAAGTGGTCCTGGCGGAACCCAAACTGAGCATCGGTGAGTAGGTTATTGGTGAGTAAGTGCCGCTTGATAGCACTGTCGACGACACCTTCCACTATTATGCTGATGATTGAGAGTAGACTGATGGAGTGGTAATTGGCCGGATTGGATTTGTCCTGCTTTTTGTGTATTGCATATTCCTGGGCAGTTTTCCACATTGTTGGGTAAATGCCAGTGTTGTAGCTGTACTGGAACAGTTTGGCTGGAGGCGTGGCTAGTTCTGGAGCACAAGTCTTCAGCACGACAGCCGGGATATTGTCGGGGTCCAAAGCCTTAGCTATATCCAGTGTGCTCAACCGTTTCTTGAATGTGGTGTGAATCAAATTGGCTAACGACTGGTTTCTGTGATGGTGGGGACCTCAAGAGGAGGCCGATATGAATCATCCACTCGGCACTTCTGGCTGAAGATGGTTACAAACCCTTCAGCCTTGTTTTTTTCATTCAAATACTGGGCTCCACCATCATTGAAGATGGGGATGTTCATGGACCCTCCTCCTCCAGTTAATTGTTTAATGGTCCACCGCCATTCATGACTAGATGTAGCAGGACTGCAGAGCTTTTATCTGATGGTTTTGGGATCGCTTAGCTCTGTCAGAAGCATGCTGCTTCTGTTGTTTCTTCTTATCTTCTTAGGCAGTCCCTCGGAACCGAGGATGATTTGCTTTCACATTAAAAATGAGTTCTCAGGTGAATGATAATCCAATGCAGGACCTACAGTCTCTGTCATAGGTGAGGCAGACGGTGGTTGGAGGGGCGGTTGGGTGGGGTGCTTGGGTTGACGTGCGCTCCTTGCACTGCTTGCGCTTGGCTTCCGCTTGCTCCCGGCAAAGAGATTCAAGGTGTTCGGCGCCTTCTCAGATGCTTCTCCTCCACTTTGTGCGGTCTTGGGCCAGGGATTCCTAGGTGTCGGTGGGGATGTTGCACTTTTTCAAGGAGGCTTTGAGGGTGTCCTTGAAGCATTTCCTCTGCTCACCTGGGGCTCTTTTGCCGTGCCGGAGCTCCGAGTAGAGCACTTGTTTTGGAAGTCTCATATCGGGCATGCAGACGATGTGACCCGTCCATCGGAGCTGATCGGGCGTGGTCAAAGCTTCGATGCTGGGGATGTTGGCCTGAGCAAGAACACTGACGTTGGTGCGCCTATCCTGCCAATGAATTTGCAGGATCTTGTGGAGGTTTAGCATGCATGTCGTCCTGTGTTGCAGCTTCCCCAGGTTGACACCTCGTTTTTAGGTACGCCTGGTGCTGCTCCTGGCATGCCAGTTGGCAGCATCCTCTTCTATAGTGAAGGCAGCTGCAAAGTGTTCATTTAGTACCTCAGCCATGCCCTTTGCCTCCACAAGAAGATCTCCTTTTTGGTCCCTTATCAGCCCCATTCTCCCTTTGACTATTTGGGTTCCCTGTTATGTTACCTGCTAATCATGGAAACTTACAGCACAGAAGGAGGCCATTTGGCCCGTCATGCCTATGCTGGCTCTTAGAAAGCGCCATCATACTTAGTCCCACACCCCTACCTTTTGTCCGTTACCCTGTGAGTTCCACATTCCCAAGTACCTGTCTAACTTCCTTTTAAAATTATTTATGGAATCAGCTTCCTTCACCTTGTCAGTTAGAGCGTTCCAGATCACAACAGCTATCTGAGTGAAAAAAATTCTCCTCATCTGCCCTCCAGATCTTTTGCCAATGATTTTCTATTCTAATATATTTTCATATTCTTTCTTTGCCCCTCTTGTTCCCTTTTATGGATCTCCTCTGCACTTTCTGTATTCAGCCTGGTTCTCTACTGTATTATGAGCCTTACATTTACCATAAGCCTCCTTTTCCTGTCTCATTTTAACCTCAGGGCTGAGAAATTTGCAATGTTTGCCCTGGCCGTTAAGGCCCGATTCAGGAAAAAAAATGGCGGCTACTGCACTTCCGCCTGTTACCGGCGGATCCCGTAGCGGCTGCTATTTCCGGCTGGGCGGCAGCACTGCCGATGTCCGTGCTCGCTAGCAATATGGAGATTATGCAGATCGTGACATCAGAGAGTGTGCAACACTCACCTGACGCCCGATCTGCCATTTTGAAGTGCGCCACTCAACTTACCGGCCTGTGTTAATTACGACCAGCTGAGCAAGCGTTGACCAGCAGGAAGGAGGCTTCATCAGCGATAGTTAAAGGGATCATCAGCAACAACTTGCACCTGACATGTTTGTTCAGTTTGACTGGCTCTGTGGAACTTTCTGCAATTCTAGCAGCTTTATAAACTACTTTCAAGGTCCTAAGGTGACAGGGTGTGTTGCTGCAAGTGGAGAACACCTTCATTCTTATTTAAAGGCTTCTGCTCACAACACTTGCTTACAGTCATGGGGGCTGTACTGGCAGTCCCCCTTGCGCTCGAGTATCTTCGGGAGAGGGAGCGGAGGCAGCGAAGAAGAGAAGATGCGCACAGAGGGAGGAGGAGGAGGGACAGGAGGGTTCTCAACAGGAAGCCTTACCCACCTATGGTCGTCAGAGAACACTTCTCTTATCCCCACTTAAGCCAGGAGCAATGTATTAGGAGGCTCCGCGACACCAAGGAGGTGGTCACAGAACTCTGCCACCTCCTGCAACCAGACCTGCTGCCTCAGAGCAGGGCGACCTCGGCTCTCCCAGTGGCCCTCAAGGTCACCGTGGCCCTCAATTTCATCACCAGTGGATCCTTCCAGTCTGTAGCAGGAGCCATAGCTAACATTTCTCAGTTCGCCGTCCATCGCTTCATCCAGAAGGTCACAGAGGCTCTGTGCTCCAGGAGAAGGGACTACGTTGTCCTCTCTCTGAACAGAGAGAAGCAGGAGGAGCGCACATGTGGCTTTGGTAGGATAGTGGGCTTCCCCATGATGCAGGGAGCCATCGACTGCACCCACATGGCTTTGCGGGCACTGCATAACAATCCTGAGGTCTTCCGTAACCGCAAAGGCTATCACTCACTTAATATGCAGTTGTTGTGTGACCACGCCCAGCGCAGCCTGTTGGTCAATGCCTGCTATCCAGGCAGCAGTCATGATGCCTTCATTCTGCGCCAGTGCTAGCAAACTTCCAGCCACCGCACCAAACCCGAGGGTGGCTGCTCAGAGACAAGGTCAATCCGCTCTACACCTGGCTGATGATTCCCCTCCGCAACCCCACCACTCGTGCCCAGCAGTTGTATAATGAGAGCTATGCTGCCACCAGGAACATCATCGAGCAGACCATCGGGCTACTGAAGCAATGGTTCCACTGCCTTGATCGCTCGGGAGGAGCCCTCCAGTACTTGGTGGATTACTGTCCCATTTCGTGGTGGTCTGCTTAATGCTTCACAACTTGGCCATCATGAGGGCGCAGCCCTCCCACCAGGGATTGCGGGACCACCTCAGAGGAGGAGGACAAGGGAGAGGAGGAGGAGGAGGAGGAAGAAGAGGAAGAGGAGGAGAATGAGGAGGAAGGACAGAGGCAGTCAGCAGACCCCTGTTCCTGACAGCCTGTCCGTGAACGCCTCATCAGACTCCAATTCGAGTGAATGAAACCTCAGATCCCCATTGCTCACCATATCCCCATTATACTATCCATCTGTCACGGAATATCACAGTGTCCTCCTGGGCACAAAGCTGAAATGAGAGCCACCACAAAACAAAGATTCCAAACAAAATTAATACATTTATCACTATTCAATTCACATTACAATATCAACTAATCACCCTTGTGCAATCCCTTAGTGCCTGTCAGTCATGTGCCTTTAACAACTCTGGTGCTCCTATGCAGTGCTCCCCCAGTGGCTGCAGCATGGCTGGTGGAAGGCTGCTGAGTTTCCATGCGGAAGATTTCAGATGGCCTTACAGGATGACCTCGACCAGCTGTGGACCTAGAAGGCCCAACTGTAGACTGCACCACCTCGGCCTGGGCGGCAGCAGTCTGGGCTGGCTGGCTGACAGGCAGCGGCAAGGATAATGGTGGAATGGCAGTGGTGGGAACAGGAATGTTGTCATCCTGAGAGAGGACAACAGGTTCCTGATCCACAGACCCACTGCAACTCTTCCGGGGCGGCACCTCAGCATTCCTAGCTGTTGGAGGACAGATTGCTGGACTGCTGCAACACCCTGCATCCCCTTTTGACACTGGTAAACCCAGCCATGATGGCAGCAGTCTGAGCTTGTGTGGCCGCAAGCTGAAACTGCAGGAGAGCATTCTGCGCTTCCACTACAGCACTGAGACATTGGGTCACTTGGTCCTGTGCTGCAATGGAAGCCGCAACATCACCCATCACACCCAGCATCATGTCTGGGTTGCCACGGTCTCTCCTGGAATTGTCCATCATTTCCAGCCTGGAAATCCTGGGCTCCAAGCTCTGCGAAGCCCAGTGCAATGTTGGAGCCAGACTCCTCCATGCTCCTTGACATTGATAAGAGGCTCTCTGGCAGGCTTGCCATTGCACCTAGCAATTCGGTATGCCTGCCCATCACCCTCCTTCTAAATACCGCCCCATTGAGGTCCTCATCTAAGTCGTGTGCAGCAGAACAGACGCCCAAAATCGGCCTCCGGGGAGCTAGCCTCTCAGCTGTCCTTTACCCCTGGCCTTTCTGCAGCCCACTCATGCCCAGTGCCACACCCTGAGCAGATCCTGCATCTGCACTACCCTCTAAACTCCGCGCAGTGCCAGTTTCTGAGCTGGTGTCTGCGAATGTCAGATGCAATGAGGGTGTGACTTCTTCTCCTTCACTCTCCTTCATTGCATCGGGGACAAGCTCTGTGGCTGGCAGTTCCTGGTAATCTGAAAGCAGAAAGGCACAAGAGTTGGGTTATGGTGAGGAGAGCGGGGGAAGTAAGATATCCATGCATACAGTATCAGCAACTTGTAAGTCATAGAGTCATAGAGATATACAGCACAGAAAGAGGCCCTTCGGCCCATCGCGTCCACGCCGGCCATCAAGCCCTATCTAATCTATTCCCATTTTCCAGCATTTGGTCCGTAGCCTTGTATGCTATGGCATTTTAAGTGCTCATCCAAATGCTTCTTGAATGTTGTGAGGGTTCCTGCCTCTACCACCCTTTCAGGCAGTGAGTTCCAGATTGCAACCACCCTCTGGGTGAAAAAGTTTTTCCTCAAATCCCCTCTAAACCTCCTGCCCCTTACCTTGAATCTATGCCCCCTTGTTATTGACCCCTCTACTAAGGGGAAAAGTTCCTTTCTATCCACCCTATCTATGCCCCTCATAATTTTGTATACCTCAATCAGGTCCCCCCTCAGCCTTCTCTGCTCCAAGGAAAACAACCCCAGCCTGTCCAGTCTTTCTTCATAGCTGAAGCGCTCCAGCCCAGGTAAATCCTGGTAAATCTCCTCTGCACCCTCTCCAAAGCAATCACATCCTTCCTATAGTGTGGTGACCAGAACTGCACACAGTACTCCAGCTGTGGCCTTACCAGCGTTTTGTACAGCTCCATCATAACCTCCCTGCTCTTATATTCTATGCCTCGGCTAATGAAGGCAAGTATCCCATATGCCTTTTTAACCACCTTATCCACCTGTTGTGCTGCCTTCAGGGATCTATGTACATGCACACCAAGGTCCCTCTGATCCTCTGTCTTTCCTAGGGTCTTACCATTCATTGTGTATTCCCTTGCCTTGTTAGTCCGTCCAAAATGCATCACCTCACACTTTTCAGGGTTAAATTCCATTTGCCACTGTTCCGCCCATCTGACCAACCCATCTATATCGTCCTGTAGCCTGAGGCTTCCCGCCTCGCTATTTACCACGCCACCAATTTTCGTGTCATCTGCGAACTTACTGATCATACCTTTTACATTCGCATCCAAATCATTAATGTAGACCACAAACAGCAAGAGACCTGTAATGTATATACCTTTAAGGGGGGAACTACCTTTTACAGCTCATGCATACTGCAGTACCGGCAGTGACCACACCTGTATATAGTACTGAGTAGTAACCTGTACAGATCAGTTCCAGTGTGAGCCACGTTGAGGAAACACCTGTTGTACCGTTCTCCTGCAGTCTGTGTCTTATTATACACAGACACAACATTGGCGACAAGGCAAGTTCAAACCTACCTGCAACTCTGCATCACCTCCCGGGGATTCGTTCCTGGAGATCAGTGGATTGGAGGTCAAGGCCAGAGACTCGGGCGTCGACCACGGGCAACCGCCCAGTCATCCAGCAGAGGCTCGAGAATTGCGGGGGAGGCTGGCGAGAGCCAGGCTTGGCTTTCCAGTCGAGGTGGTCCAGCGAAACGGGCTGGCAACAGGTAGTGCGCAGACCCTTCCTGGACAGCGGCGGGCTAGAGCCCGACCGAGCGGCACAGCAAAGGGCCGAGCAGCGTCGACGGGGGAGAGAGAGAGGGCAGAGCGCACAGGGCGCAGCTGGTGTTCAGGGGCCGAGCAGCGTCGAAGAGAGGGAGAGAGAGATGTGCAGAAACCCGCGAGGTGCCGCCATTGCCACGAGGACCGCCGAGAGCGGCGTTGGCAGCAGCGCAGGAGTAGCGCGCGAAACCTACAGGGTGCCGCCGTTGCCACGAGAACCACCGGGAGCGGCGTTGGCAGCAGTGGGGGAGGAAGGAAAGCGCGGGAGACGCCATTTTAAGCCATTGGGAGACGCCATTTTAAACCACACCCAAAATGCCGAAGAGTGGCAGTATCACCGCATTTGACAATGAAGTCGAAGATTGGACTACATATGTCGAACGAATAGAGGTATACTGCAAGGCAAATGAGGTGTCAGATGACAAGAAAGTGTCGGTATTGTTAAATTTAACGGGTGCAAAGACGTATGGTTCATTACGAAATCTAGTAACCCCAACAAAGCCAATGGAAAAGAGTTTTGAAGACATAGTAACGATACTACAGGAACATTTAAACCCCACACCGCTGCTGATAGCAGAAAGATTCAAGTTTCACAAATGGAACCAGCATAAGGGTGAAAGCAATGCTGATTATTTAACAGAACTGCGCAAACTATCGAAACACTGCCAGTTTGGAGCGGGACTGGCAGATACCTTAAGGGACAAGTTTGTGTGTGGGCTTCAAAGTGAAGGAACCCAGAAACGGCTTTTATCTGAAAAGGACCTTACGCTGGAAAAGGCTTTCAGCATTGCGGTATCATATGAAGCAGCAGCACGGGGCGCTGCAGAGATACAACAGAGACCGCAAGAATATGGCACAAACGAAATGTCATATAGAACAGAGAAGTGCTATCGCTGCGGCAGAACAACACACGACCAGAATGATTGCTGGTTCAAAGACAAAGTGTGCAGACAGTGTGGAAAAGTAGGACACATAGCACGAGTCTGCAGGTCGGGAAAGAAAACCAGCAATAAGAAACCTACCAAAGAAAAGTACAAGAAGGTACATAAGATGACGGAGAATAGTTCAGAAGAACAAAAGAGTGATAACGACTCCGAAAGCAGGGAACTGAGTTGTCTGAAACTACATAATGTGATCACAACGGAGGATCACCAAACCATTTGGGTCACTCTCAAGATAGCAGGAGTCCAGGTAAAGATGGAATTGGACACAGGATCAGCCCTCACAGTCATAAACCGATGGGACTACGAGCGGCTATTCTCACACATACCCTTGAGAGACACAAAAATTATTTTGAAGACGTACACGGGGCAAAAAGTCTACCCCAAAGGAAAAATAAGGGTGACTGTTATATATAACGGTAAGGAAACACCAAAACTAGACCTGTATGTATTGCAAGATGGAGGACCACCATTACTGGGACGTGAATGGATCCGGAAAATACAACTGGATTGGCATTCCATACAGGCACTGACTGTGGCTGACAAAAAGGATGACGACGTCACACCTGGGCGACTGTCAAAGATCCTAACTGATGCGAAAGAAGTGTTCCAGCAAGGACTCGGAACACTAAAAGGCATGACAGCGACGATTAAAATTGAAGAAAACGCAAGCCCAAAATTTTTTAAGACCTTATGCGATCCGCCCAGCCATCGAAGCAGAGCTGGAGAGTCTGGAACGTTCAGGTGTACTGTCCAAGGTAGACTGGAGCGAGTGGGCTACACCCATCATCCCTGTGATGAAAAAGTCGTTGAGCAGCACGCCTGGGGAACCAAGGAAGGTTCGCATCTGTGGGGACTTTAAGGTAACAGTGAACCCGGTCCTTCACACCGTACAATAACCACTTCCGTGGATTGAAGATATTTTCGCCTCGCTATCTGGAGGGAAATGCTTCACTAAGATTGATCTGGCCCAGGCATATCTGCAAATGGAGGTAGAAGAAGCATCAAAAAAATACCTCACAATCAACACCCATAAAGGTCTCTACCAATACAACCGGCTGGTATTCGGGGTAGCATCAGCTCCGGCTATTTGGCAGAGGGCAATGGAACAAGTCCTGCAAGGGATCCCAGGGACCCAGTGTTATTTGGACGACATCCTGGTCACGGGCGAAAATGACAGTGATCACCTTGCCAACCTGGAGCAGGTGCTCACTAGATTGCAGGAATATGGGCTCCGAGCTAACCGCCCCAAATGCGAGTTTTTTAGAAAACAGATCTCGTATTGTGGCCACGTTATCGATAAAGAGGGGTTACATAAGTCCCCAGAGAAGATTGAGGCAGCAGTCAAGGCTCCAGCACCGGAAAATGTGTCACAACTGAGGTCGTTCGTCGGGCTGGTAAACTACTACCATAAGTTCTTGCCAAATTTGTCTACAATACTACACCCACTGAACACCCTACTGCAAACTGGGGTGCCATGGAAGTGGAGTGACGAATGTAGACGAGCTTTCCAGAAGGGCAAAACACTAATCACATCGAAAGAGGTTTTGTGCCCATTACAACCAGGCATTACCAATTCAGTTGGCATGTGATGCGTCACCCTACGGCATTGGAGCGGTGCTGTCGCACAAATTCTCGGACGGCTCAGAGAGGCCAATAGCCTTTGCGTCACGATCACTAACCTCAGCCGAGTGTAACTGCACCCAGATTGACAGGGAGGCCCTCAGCCTAGTGTGGGGAGTGAAAAAGTTCAATCACTATCTGCACGGGCAGAAATTCACCTTGCTGACTGATCACCAGCCTCTTGTCTCCATTTTTAATCCGAAGAAGGGCGTTCCAGTGATGACTGCGCAACGACTACAAAGATGGTCACTTTTTCGAGGGGCGTACCACTATGAGATTGAATATAAGGGCACGAAACAGCATGGAAATGCTGATGGGCTATCACGCCTGCCACCGCCTACTGCGGAGGAAGCACCAGCAGTGGATCCTGTCGAAATATTCCATTCGACTATAGTTGAATACCTACCGGTAACTAACGCTTGTATCGAAAAGAAAACCCGAAATGACCTGACACTGTCTCGGGTATATGATTTGACGGTGAAGGGATGGCCAGCACATGGCGACTCACTGTTGCCAGCATTCTCGACAAGGAGAGAACAGCTGTCAGTGTGCCGGGGGACCTTGATGTGTGGATCCCGAGTGGTAATTCCACCCAAGTTAAGGGATAGAGTGCTCAATGAGCTTCATGAGGGTCATCTGGGAGGGGTAAAAATGAAAAGCCTAGCCAGGGCTTATGTGTGGTGGCCGGGAATCGATAAACAAATCGAGGACCTGACCAAGAGCTGCTCAGGATGCCAGAAAGTCCAAAATGCACCACCACAGGCCCCTCTACACCCAGGGGAGTGGCCCTCATCTCCATGGCAACGGGTGCATATTGATTTTGCTGGTCCATTCATGGACTCAATGTTTTTAATAGCCGTGGATGCGCACTCGAAATGGCCTGAGGTCATCAAAATGTCCTCCACCACCACGGAGAAAACTATTGCAGTCCTACGGACCATTTTTGCCAGGAATGGCTTCCCAGAACAGATTTGCTCCGACAACAGACCACAGTTTGTGTCCGAAGAGTTCCGGAGGTTCTTGAAAAAGAATGGGGTAAGGCATTACACATCCGCTCCGTATCATCCAGCCACAAATGGATTGGCTGAGAGGTACGTACAAACCTTTAAGAAGGCAATAAAGGCTATGTACAATGACAACATTCCGCTGCAGCACAAGGTGGACAATTTCCTGTTCGCCTACCGGAATGCGACACATGCAGTCACCAACCAGGCCCCAGCCATGATGTTCTTTAATCGAAGGTTAAGATCTCACCTGGATTTGCTCAGACCAAACGTACGAAGAGATGTTGAGAGTAAGCAATTCCAGCACATCCATGAGAAGCCAACAAGGAGCTTGAATGTAGGGCAACCAGTCTTGGCCCGCGACTACCGAACAGAGAAATGGCAGCCAGGAACGATATGCACACGGCAGGGCCCACTAATGTACACAGTGGATGTTGGGGAGAGCATCGTGAGACGCCATGCTGACCAGATCCTAGAGTCACAGGAACAAGTCAACCCCATGCCTCGCCCATACGTACCTGGTGAGGAACCCGACGTACAGGTCGCATCTACCCCAGAAACAGTAGCATCGGAAGCTGATGAACCAACCGACGACAAGGGGCCAGAATCGCCTCCGCACCAGGAGCAAGACACTCGGGAAAGGCGCTATCCAGAAAGGATCAGGAAGCCTCCCCAAAGACTGAATATATAAATAGACTATTTGCAGCTAATGTTGCATGTTAAAAGTGTTAATTGTAGTTAGTTTGATATTTAATTGTTAAATGAGTGTTATTGTACTGTTAATCTAAAAGGGGAGGAATTGTAATGTATATACCTTTAAAGGGGGAACTATCTTTTACTGCTCATGTATACTGCAGTACCGGCAGTGACCACACCTGTATATAGTACTGAGTAGTAATCTGTACAGATCAGTTCCAGTGTGAACCATGTTGAGTAAACACCTGTTGTACCGTTCTCCTGCAGTCTGTGTCTTATTATACACAGACACAACAGGACCCAACACCGATCCCTGCGGTACCCCACTGGACACAGGCTTCCAGTCACAAAAACAACCTTCCACCATCACCCTCTGCCTTCTGCCACTAAGCCAGTTTTGGATCCAATGTGCCAAAGCACCCTGGATCCCATGGGTTCTTACCTTCCTGACCAGTCTCCTATGCGGGACTTTATTAAAAGCCTTACTGAAATCCATGTACACCACATCCACTGCACTACCCTCATCCACACACCTAGTCACCCGCTCGAAAAATTCAATCAAATTGGTCAGACATGATCTTCCCTTGACAAAGCCATGCTGGCTATCACTAATTAATCCCTGCCTCTCCAAGTGGAGACCAATTCTGTCCCTCAGAATTTTTTCCAATAATTTCCCTACCACTGATGTTAGGTTCACTGGCCTGTAATTCCCTGTTTTATCCCTACTACCCTTCTTGAGTAATGGTACTACGTTAGCTGTTCTCCAGTCGTCTGGTACATCCCCTGTGGCCAGAGAGGTTCTGAAAATTTGTGTCAGAGCCCCTGCAATCTCCTCCTTTGCCTCACATAGTAGCCTGGGATACATCTCGTCCGGGCCTGGGGATTTATCCACTTTTAAGCCTGCTAAAACCGCTAGTACCTCCTCCCTCTCGATGCTAATATGTTCAAGTATATCACAGTCCCCCTGCCCGATTTCTATGTCCACATTGTCCTTCTCCATAGTGAACACAGATGCAAAAAATTCATTTAAAACCCCACCTACATCCTCTGGCTCTACACAGAGTTTGCCACTTTGGTCCCTAATGGGCCCTACTCTTTCCCTAGTTATCCTCTTGCCCTTAATATACTTATAAAACGCCTTAGGATTTTCCTTTATTTTGCTCGCCAGTGTTATTTCATGGCCCCCTCCTCGCTCTCCTAATTTCTTTTTTAAGTATCCCCCTGCATTTTTTATACTCCTCTAGGGCTTCCTCTGTCTTTAGTCCTTTGTATCTGCCAAAAGCCCCCCTTTTTTTCCTAATCCATTCTCGTATATCCCTTGACATCCAAGGTTCCCTGGGCTTGTTGGTCCCACCCTTGACCTTTACGGGAACATGTTGCCATTGTACTCTCTCAATTTCCTTTCTGAAAGACTCCCATTGCTCCGATGTGGATTTTCCTTCAAGTAGCTGATCCCAGTCCACATTGGCCAGATCCTGCCTTATCATATTAAAATCGGCCTTCCCCCAATTTAGAACCTTTATTTCCGGTCCATTCTTGTCCTTTTCCATGACTACCTTAAATCTCACCGAATTATGGTCACTGTCACCAAAGTGCTCACCTACTAACACTTCTACCACTTGCCCGGCCACATTCCCTAGAATTAGGTCCAGTACCGCCCCATCTCTTGTAGGACTTTCTACATGCTGGCTCAAAAAGCTCTCCTGGATGCACTTTAAGAATTCTGCACCCTCTGAGCCTTTCACACTCTGTCTATACCAGTTAATATTGGGGAAGTTGAAATCCCCCACTATAATTACCCTATTATTTGCACACTTCTCTGAGATTTGCCTATATATCTGTTCCTCTATCTCCCCTGGCTGTTTGGGGGCCTATAGTACACTCCCAGCAAAGTGCTAGCCCCCTTTTTGTTTTTAAGTTCAACCCATATGGCCTCATTAGAGGAACCTGTTAATATATCATCCCTCCTTACAGCAGTAATTTTCTCCTTAATTAATATTGCGACACCCCCTCCTCTTTTACCCCCCCCTCTGTCTCACCTGAAGATTCTATATCCCGGAATATTGAGCTGCCAGTCTTGCCCCTCCCTCAGCCATGTCTCCGTGATAGCACAATATCATACTCCCATGTGTTCATCAACAACTTCAGTTCATCCACCTTATTCGTAAGACTCCTTGCGTTAAAATAAATGCCATTTAGCCTTGCCCTACTCCCTTATGCCGTTACATATTTGCTCTGCCTTCCAGTCTGACTTATTTTTTCCTCTATATTTGGCTGTACATCACCCCCTATTATAGCTCCACTCTGTATCCCATCCCCCTGCCAAGTTAGTTTAAACCCCCCCGAACAGTGCTAGCAAACCTCACCGCAAGTGGGAAGAGATTGTGGGATGAGGGGGAAGTGGGATGTGAGAAGAAGGATTAGGAAAGACCATACCATTATTGTCCCCAAGGGATTCAACTTCGTCTGTTGACACAGCCTCAGTGAGTTCCCCTCCAGGGATGTTCGGCACGCTCTCCTCCAGTTGGCTCAAGGCCTGTATTGTGGTTTGGCCGTCTCCTGTCAGCCGCTACTCCTGGTGATTGTGAGCAATCTTAGCCTGCAAGAGAAAGGGAAATGTGTCAGTGAGTGTGGTGCAATGTGTTTGGGTGATGTGCCTGCCATAGTTGAATAGCTGTCAGTGTGTGCAAGGTGTGAGATGTGGGTGTGAGTGTTGCAGCTGTGGTAAGGTTGTGAGGGTGAAGTTATAATTGTGAGGTATGAGTGGCAATAGCTAGAGATTGTTAGTGGTGAGTGATGGGACTGTGGTGCATTAAGCAGTGTGTGAGACTTGTGGTGCAGATGGTGGGAAATGGCATTTGCTGAAGCCTTCACTCACCTTGGCCTGGCGTGTGAGGTCATTAAACTTCTTTCGGCACTGTATCCATTTTCTGGGAACCACACTGTTGGCCGTCATGTACCCAGCTATCTCTTGTCAGAGCCTTCTAGATGTATGGGCAGATGGTTTCCTGCCAGGTTCCGGGAAGAGGACAGCCTGTCTTCTTTCCATGGCCACCACCAGTGCCTCCAGAGCCGCATCTGAGGTCGCCTTCCTTTCCCCCTCATAGGAACGTGTCTGCTCTATATCGAAACTATCTCCTCTTTGAAGGCTTCCCATTGCTCATTTACTATTTTACCTGCGAACTTTTGATTCCAATCCACCTGGGCCAGATTCCTTTTCAACTTACTGAAGTTAGCCCTCCTCCAGTCAAGTACTGTTACACTTGATTTTACCTTGTCCTTTTCCATAACTATTCTAAACCTGATGATATTATGATCACTGTTCCCCAAATGTTCTCCCACTGAAATATACTCCACTTGCCCCACTTAATTCCCCAGAACTAGATCCAGCACTACTTCCTTCCTTCTTGACTTGCATTCTAGCACACCACTGTGAGGCACAGTCTAACTATTTAAATGCGGTTTGAAGGTGTATCTTGCAGCTAGCATTCTAATATATGTCTCCCTTCTGTTTCTGTAAATGACCCCCCCCCCCCCAGAAGAAAGACTAAACCTCACCTATTCCAAATGGCCAGCTACCCAGCACCTCACAGAACCCTACGCCAAACACTCCAATCATAGCAAATTCCAACACAGGTACATCCACCCTTGGGATTTAGGTACTTTGAGGAAGGAGCTCTATGTGAATTACAGAGCATGGGTAAGCAAAAGCAAGTGATGGTGACAGTGAGGGAGCAAGAACCTGTTGTCCTTCCTCAGCTGTGAAGAAGTTCACTATCCGGATTTGTGCAATTATACATGACTGTTTATCTGAAGTGTAGACTATTATGGA
Organism: Somniosus microcephalus; assembly: GCF_052327205.1. Lineage (NCBI taxonomy): Eukaryota > Metazoa > Chordata > Chondrichthyes > Squaliformes > Somniosidae > Somniosus > Somniosus microcephalus. The sequence continues at coordinate 155,349,290 of NC_140993.1, read as the reverse complement.
GCATGTAGCAATTCCACTGAGACCTGCAGTGGAACCCCCAGAGATGGAGATCATTTTCATTTTTAGAATGAGACAATCATTTGTGAATGTTCACACAGTTGTTATGGAGCCCCAATCAATAAGCGGCTGTCTCACTTGGCTTCAACATGCTGGGCATTGGATGGAAAGAGCCATCTTGCAGAGCTTCCCTGTCCTTGTTGCTGGCTGGTGATCTGCTCTCACAGTGATGACTGGACTTGTTTAGGTAGGGTTCCGGGCAGGGCCAAAGCTAGGAGCCTAAAGCTAGGGTCATCTCATGACCCAGCACAAGGAGGCAGAGGCCCACCTGTATCCCAAGAGGGTCCTTGTGACATTCAGTAGCAAGCCACCTCACTAACTCTAGACCGAGTAATAGGTTGGTACACAAAATATACAGTAGTTATTGGGAAACACTAGGGCAATAAAAACAGCATTAATCACATAAATTAACCACATAGAGAACTAAATTAGGCTGACTGGAAAATGGACATGTTAGAAAGAAGAACTTGCATTTCTACAGCGCCTTTCACAACCACCGGACGTCTCAAAGCGCTTTATAGCCAATGAAGTACTTTTTGAAGTGGAGTCACTGTTGTAATGTGGGAAATGTGGCAGCCAAATTTGCGTACAGCAAGCTCCCATAAACAGCAATGTAATAAGAACCAAATAATCTGTTTTAGCGATGTTGATTGAGGGATAAATATTGGCGGAGGACACCATGGATAACTCCCCTGCGCTTCTTCAAAATAGTGCCATGGGATCTTTTACATCCACCTGAGAGAGCAGACACAGTTTAACGTCCCATCTGAAAGATAGCACCTCCAACAGTGCTGCACTCCCTCAGAGTGTCAGCCTAGCTTTATGTGCTCAAGTCCCTGGAGTGAGACTTGAACCCACAACCTTCTGATCCAGAGGTGAGGGTACTACCCACTGAGCCACAGCTGAGCACAATTTGTTGTACAATATGGGCAGAGATCCTGTAAGATGGATATCCGCCTGATTATCCAGCCCCACTCACCCACTCCACATCAGCCCTACTGATCTGTGAAACTAAAATTTTGCTCTACCAAGCTGGCTGATGTGAGAAATAGAAAGAAATCACTGCTGTAGTAGAGGTAGAGTACAGTGCTGCAGAGTAAAGGGAGCTTTGTTCTGTTGTGGGTGTGTTTATGTCTGACCCGCAGGTGCTTGATGCTAACACTGCGTTCCTGAAATGGAGAAGCCCTCCATTCCCCAGCACTGACATCCTTTACCACGATATGCACAACAATTCATCAAAAATTAAAAAAAATAAAGGCCTAGAAATTCATTATAGCCACTTTTGGGGCGGTAAAGTCGGGCGGCCGCTAAAGTTTGCGCCTGGCGCAAATTCGAGGCCACTTCGCCGATATTCATTAGCTTCGCCCTAAGAGTTTGCTCGAGCGCTAAAACTGGCAATGCACGGCTCTCTTTAGGCGCTAAGCCGGCGGCCCGGGCGCTAACACCGGAAGGTGGGCGCAGGGCAGGTGCGGTGAGCTGCTGATTGACGGCAGACACTCTGGCTCCGGTGAGCTCTTAAAGGGGGAGGGTGGGTTTGTTTTTTTGAAAGGCCGAGACTGCTGTATTTGTGTTGTTGGGGAGGGCTTCTCTCCATCAGTTTGTTATGTGGTACCGGCACACCACTCCTCCTCCTCCTCCTCCACCATCATCACCATCTTTGTCTCTCACAAAGTGTTGCAAAACGGCTGCCTTTTCTACTGCAGGAGTGCCCTTTAATTTGCGCTCCCCGCGGCCCGCCTCTGCTGTGTACCGTTCCACTTCACAGTCGTTCGGGCCGCCAGGCGCACAATGGGGCGGCGCGAGTGAAGTTCCGGTTCCAGGCGCACAAAGGGCGTTGCACGACGAAATGACGTCATGATCTGCGCGCGCAGCTGAGCGCGCGCAAAGACTTTGCGCCGGCGCTAAATGTCTACTGAAGTTGGGGCGAGGCGCAGATCGCGCTGCGCCCGGGCGCTAAGCGCCTAGCGCTCGAGATCTGCTCCTCCTAAGGCGTTAACGGCTGGCGCAGCCAACTGAATTTCTAGGCCAAAGAATCCTGATGTGGAGCCCTGAAACAAGAGGGTAATGTGCTGAGGACATATTCACAACAAGTCCCAGTGCTTACTTTGAAAATGAACTACTTCCTCAGGGCACTGGGGTGGAGAGCAATCATCAGGAGGTTCTTTCAGAAGACAGGGTCTCAGAGTCTTTGTTGCCCTGTGTGTATATATAGCAGTATATATTTGGCAGAATACAACATAATCTTCCAGTAATCCTCCAATGTATCAGTTAGGTATATAATTTGGGTACAATATAGCTTGTCTTCTAGAATTTCATCAGGCAACAGCTGAGACCTCAGTGCAACAGAACCTTCTATTTTCCCATCACCACCACCATTACATGGACATGGCTTTGCACAATGGAACATGCAGCATTCACAACTAATTTCACAATGAAAACAGTGAATGAATGTTTGGACCCCAAGCCTCAGGCTGCCCACCACTCAGACTTGTTCACCTTGTTGTAGCTGCTGTTGTAGCTGCACATAAGGCAGTGGTTCTTTAGACAGGAACAGACAACCTCTTTTATTATAATTTTAAAACAAAACAAAGATAATTTTAAAAAGTATAACACAATGCCACCATGATAAATATGAAACATCTGATACGTCCTATGGGTCAAATATAGGCTTTAATATTATTGTAAATGTGACAAAGGCTTTGGAAAAAATCCGTCATTTTTGACTGAACCAAACAGCCAGACGAAACAGCGTTTCAGAGAAAATGCAAGTTATGAACAGTACTGAGGCTGATTTTCACTGCCTTTGCCTGGCAGCCTTACCGCCCCATTACACCGGCGATGCAGCCGGGCCCATTTTTAAAGGGGTCTACCGCCAGGTTTTCAAAATGTCCGCCTGTTTCAGGCAGTAGGCCCCTTTTAATATGAAAATTGTGGTCCTATGATGTAAATGGGACCCTAATTCCCTAATTGCCATTTTAGGTCGGAACTGGTTGGAGACTGCGTTAGGCACATCAATTCCACGGCGATGGTCCCGAAGAGGCCGACCAAAGTATGGGTCAAATTATTTTGGCGGGACTTGGAGGAGCAGTAATCTGGGTTGCTGTCGCCCCGGGACCTCCACCCTCTGTGATTCTGACTCCGCTCGCCCTCCCCCCCATAACTTACCTTGTCGATGACCATCCCAAACAGATACTCCCCAAACTAGATACTCAAGTCTGAAGGGTGCCTGTCATTTAAACTTGCTTACCTCAGTAGAATGACTTGCTGTAGTTTTAAGCTGGCAGCTCGATGGAGTGCTATGTGTACCATCTCTGGGGAGGCAAAACCTGGTAGATGCCATTTCATTTAATTGTGCTTCTGTCAGCCAATTACAGAAGACCACTAACAAAGCACCATGAGCACACCAAAGGCTCCTGTCATTATCATGACTAAAGTGAAGAAAGTGAAGATAATTATTAACCATGGAATGGTGAGAAAGGGAGAAAAATATAAACAGCCTGATTTAAAATGTAATGCTAGACTTTGATGGTTTTCGCAGAAGCTGTTCAGTTTTCTTTCCAGATGCTTGTGTTTGATTTTAAATATACAGACTCTGTTGTCTCTCCTTTGAGCCATCGCTAGTGATTATAACAGACATCTGAGTAGTTCATGTTCTTTCTTGCAGTAATAAGACAACATTAACGTTTTGTCTGCTTGTAGAAATGCAGACTACATATCAAGGCTCTAGAGTGTTTCATTTTATGCTTTTAGACAATACTCATTTTGTTACATTGACATCTGTCTTGTTTAAGAGCTCATTACATACAGTACACTCAATTAGTTTTGAAAGGAACTGTAAGGATTTAAAAAATAAATTACGTATGCTTTGAAAACAAAAGCATGACATTGTATTTCCCCAAATAAGTATCTTTAATTTTAGACATGTGTGTCAGCCAGTGGCTCAGTGGCTAGTCAGAAGGTCATGGGTTCAAGTCCCACTCCAGAGAGTTGAACACAAAAATCTAGGCTGACACTCTAGTGCAGTACTGAGGGAGTGCTGCACTGTCGGAGGTGCCATCTTTCGGATGAGACGTTAAACCGAGGCCCCGTCTACTCTCTCAGGTGGACATAAAAGATCCCATGGCACTTTTTCGAAGAAGAGCAGGGGAGTTATCCCGGTGTCCTGGTCAATATTTATCCCTCAATCCAACATCACTAAAACAGATTATCTGGTCATTATTACATTGTGGAAGCATACTGTACACAAATTGGCTGCCACGTTTCATACATTACAATAGTGATTACACTTCAAAAAGTACTTCATTGGCTGTAAAACGCTTTGGGATGTCCGGTGGTCATGAAAGGCGTTGTATAAATGCAAGTCTTTCTTTCTTACTTAATTGAAATCTAAGGGCTAAAAATTTGATTGCGTAGCATCCATTGTTTGGGCACTATGGGTGCTGACTTAGGGCAGAAATGACATCCGAGCTGCGTGCGCATTTCTGGAGCGGGCCGTGCTGGATGCCATCTTGATGGTGATAGAGTCGGCACTGCGAGTGTGCGCCAGAAGTATGTAGAGTAGGCAGATTGTGATGTCAATCAGCATACACCGCTGATTTGACGCCAGCGCTGCCATTTTCGTCCTCAGTGCTGTAAGTTAACCTTGCACAGCTGAACATGTGTTCAGCAGCTGCAAGGACCCATTACCAGTGGTATTTAAAGGGATCACTAACCACTCTCGGGTCAGTTGCTGATTAATTTCTACTGGCTCTGCGTAAGTTTGTGGAAGTGTTTGGAGCATTCTAGAGTTGTTTAAAGTTGGTGAGGTGACAGGGAGTGGTGCTGCAAGTGGAGAAGGCCTTGCTTTTGACTTCAAGGGTTCTGGTCAGACCACTTGTTCCCAGTCATGGGGGCTCTAGATGTCATCCCCCTTTGCCTGCAGCATGACAGGGAGATGGAGGAGGAGGAGGGGGGAGAAGGATTATCAGCCTTACCCACCTAGGGTCTGCCAAGAGCAATTCTCTTACCTCAACCTGAGCCAGGAGCAGTGTGTGAGGCATCTGTGCTTTACGAAGGAGGTGCGACAGAACTCTGCCACCTCTTGTAACCAGACCTGCAGCCTCACACCACGATAAGGACAGTGCTGCCAGTGGACCGTGGCCTTGAATTTCTTCATGTTGAGATCCTTCCAGGCTGGAGCAGACGACATCTGTAACATCTCCCAATTTGCCGACCACTGCTGCATAATAGAGGCGACAGATGCTCTTTATGCCAGGCAAGGATACTTCATTGTCTTCTCTCTGACCAGAGAAAAGCAGGCGTAGCATGCACGTGGATTTGCCAGGATAGTGGGCTTCCCCATGGTGCAGGGCACTATCGACTACATGCACGAGGATTTGTGGGCGCCGCATCTAAATGCTGAGATGTACCACAAATGCAAAGGTTACCAGTCACTGAATGTGCAGTTTGTATGCAACAATGCTCAGCACATCATGAAGGTGAATGCCCAGTATCCTGGCAGTAGTCATGATTCTTTCATTTTGCACCAGTCCACTGTTCCCTCAGTCTTTGAGCCATGAAGACAAACAGAGGGTGGCTACTGGGCGATGAGGGCTATCCGCTGATCACCTGGCTTCTGGCTCTGCTCTGCAACCCAACTACACATGGGCAGCATGCAGACAATGAGAGCCACGCTGCCACACACAATCTGATAGAACAGACAATTGGCATCCATAAACAATGCTTCTGCTGCCTGGACCGCTCTGGTGGAGCCCTGCAGGATTCACCAGAGCGCGTCTCAAGATTTGTCATGGTCTACTGTATTCTCCTCAAACTCGCCATCATGAGGGTACAGCCCTTGCTGCCAGGCATATGGCGAGCAGCTGAAGGGGAGGAGGAGGAGGAGTAAGAGGAGCAGGAGGAGGAGAAAGCAGAAGAAGAGGAGGAGGAATTGGAAGAGGAGGAAGCAGAAGGGAGGAGGCAGCCAGAAAGCCGCTTTCTGCCCGGGCTGTCCATGATCGACTCATCTAACTGCGGTACAAGTGAATGCAACCCAAATTCCCCATTCAACAATAATCCCACATCTTACATTCCATCTGTTACTGACCATCACAGCGTCCTCTTGGCCACAATGCTGAAATCAAACCACCACAAAAGAAACATTCCAACCCAACTTTATCCATCAATCCATCCAATATAACCTAACAAAGTCAACTAATCATCCTTGTGCATTCCCTTAGTGCCTGTCTTTAGTGTGGCTTTGCCTGTCCTAGTAAGCTTAAGAAGTGCTACCCCAGTGGCTGCAGCATGGCTGGTGGAAGGCTGCTGACTTTCAGTGGGGGAGACTGCAGATGGCCTTGCAGGACGACCTTGAGCACCTCTAGGCCTAGAAGGTCTGACTGCAGATTGCACCACCTCAGCACGGGCAGCAGCAGTCTGGGCTGGCTGATAGGAAACAGCAAGGGCACTGGTGGAGTATCAGAGGTGGGAGGACGAATGTTGTCATCCTGAGAGAGGACAGCAGATTCATCCTTCACGGAGCCACTGCTACTCCCCCGGGGCAGTGCCTCAGCATTCCTAGCCATCTGTTGGAGGAAAGATTGCTAGAATGATGTGATATCCTGCAAGCCCCTTTCCACACTAGTAAACACAGCCACGATGGCATCAGTCTGAGCTTGCGTGGCAGCAAGCTGAGATTGCATGAGAGCAGTCTGACCTTGCATGACTTTAGTCTGAGCTTCCAGTACAGCACTCAGATATAGGGTGGCTTGTCCTTGTGCTGCAATGGAAGCTGAGACATCAGCCATCAGACACTGTATGACGGTTGGGTCCACAAGTGCGCTGATGGTTCTGCCCATCCCTTCCATGTTGAAGGAGCTGCTGCAGGCAGAATGCACCTCCCCTTTAAGAGGTGCAGACTGCCTTTAAGAAGTGCAGGCTAGCTTTAATTGGTGCTAGACTCGCATGAACTGGGGCCCCTGCTGAGTGTTCAGCCACTCAGCAGCGTGTTCAGCACTGGGCTGAATGCCACAGCCATGGAAATGTTCACGTGCTGCCTGCAGTCCTCCGAACGGGCACGGGTTGCTAGTGCATCGCGATTCCCGCATCCATTTTAGGGGGAAAACGAATTTCTAGGCCTAAATCTTTACTGACCACTTTATTAACTGACCACTTTAATGATCACTGCATCAAATCCAGGCTAATATTTCTCAGCTATTACTAAGGAGTCTGGAATGTTTTGTTTTACTGGTTGATAGATTACTAATCCTCTCCTCACTATTAACCTGGAATATGCAAATACATCGTACCTATTTCAGCTGGTAAAATGGACTCCTTGGGCTAGAAATTCGATTCTGCTGCACCTAATTTTCAAGCATAAAATGGGTGTCTAAGGGTTCAATATGGCAGATGGCAGGCGCACACCCGTCCCACACCAGAAGTGCGCCACCAGCGGTTGGATTGGGCTGCTCTAGGTGTTCAGCACGCATGTTGTAATGATTCAAGAGGCTCCTTTTATATCTAAATAAGGGTCCTATGCTACATGTGGGACCTTGTTTGTAATTGGTCTGCCTGACTCACCACGTGATAATCTCACCGAGCAACTCATAGCGCTAACAGTCAGCAAAGACCTTGCAGGAGCGTTATTTAAAAGGCTCATCCCCTCCATACAGGTTAGTTGCTGGTTTGTTCTCTTAGACTGCTAGTTAACTTCTGTGCTGTTCATGGCTATTTTCTGTGTTTCACAAGTGAATTCTGACCATTGCTGTGCTCAAGCAATAATTCCGCTGCATGGACCATTCAGGAGGAACTCAGCAGATTTCTGGTCATGTGCTGCATTCGGCATAGCTTTCTATACTGAGGGGAGCAAAGAACAAAAGGGAAGCTCTGTGATAGGATGGAGATTAAAAGACAAAGGGGATGATGGTGCAAAGCAAAAGTAGATTGGTAATGGGACAAGTTAAGAAAGATGAGTCTAGAAGAGGTGTAAATGGGAATGGCAGAATCATCAACAGCTGCCATGTGAAAAAATGGGGGCCGAGGTTATGGTCTGAAATTGTTGAACTCGATGTTGAGTCCAAAAGGCTGTAAAGTGCCTAATTGAAAGATGAGGTGCTGTTCCTCGAGCTTACGTTGAGCTTTGTTGGAACAGTGTAAGAGGCCGAAGACAGAGGTCAGGGTGGGAGTGGTGCGGAGAATTAAAGTGACAGGTGACCGGAAGCTCGGGGTCACCCTTACGGACTGAACGGAGGTGTTCTGCAAAGCGGTCACCCAATCTGCGTTTGGTCTCCCCAATGTAGAGGAGACCACATCGTAAACAGCGAACACAGTATACTAACTTACAAGAAGTACAAGTAAATCGTTGTTTCACCTGGAAGGAATGTTTGGGGCCCTGGACAGTGGGAAGGGAGGAGGTAAAAGGGCAGGTGTTGCATCTCCTGTGCTTGCACGGGAAGGTGCAGTGGGAAGGGGAGGGGGTGTTGGGGGTGATAGAGGAGTAGACCAGGGTGTCGCGGAGGGAGTGGTCCCTTTGGAATGTTGAAAGCGGAGGGGTGGGGTAGATGTGTTTGGTGGTGGGATCAGGCTGGAGGTGGCAAAATGGCGGAACATGATCCATTGAATGTGGAGGCTGGTATGATGAAAGCTAAGGACAAGGGGAACCCTATTGTTGTTCTGGGAGGGGGGATGGGGTGAGAGCAGAAGTGCGGGAAATGGATGGACACGATCGTGGGCCGTGTCAACCACGGTAGAGGGGAATCCTCAGTTGAGGAAAAAGGAAGACATATTGGAAGTGCTAGTGTGGAAGGTGACATCGTCAAAGCAGATGCGGCGGAGATGGAGAAACCGAGAGAATGGAATAGAGTCCTACAGGAAGCGGGGTGGGAGGAAGTGTAGTCCAGGTAGCTGTGGGAGTCAGTGGGCTTATAGTGGATGTTTGTCGATAGCCTATCTCCAGAAATGGAGACAGAGAAGTCGAGGAAGGGAAGGGAAGAGTCAGAGATGGACCATGTGAAAGTGAGGGAAAGGTGGAAATTGGAAGCAAAGTCAATGAAATTTTCTAGTTCAGGGCGAGAGCAGGAAACGGCACCAATACAGTCAGCAATGTACCAGAAAAAGAGGTGAGGGACGAGACCTGATTAGGACTGGAATAAAGAATGTTCCACACATCCCATGAAAAGGCAGGCATAGATAGGACCCATGCAGGTTCCCATAGCAACACCTTTAATTTGGAGGAAGTGAGTGCAGTCAAAGAAGAAGTTGTTCAATGTGAGAACAAGTTCAGCCAGGCGGAGAAGGGTGGTGGTGGATGGGGACTGGTTGGGCCTCTGTACAAGGATATTGTTGGGGATTAGCTTTTCTCTGAAGAATGAAACAATTTCTTTAAACAATGTCAAAAATGTCCAATTTACAAACTCATTGAAAAGGGAGACAAATTTTGAATAAGAAGTGAGGCTTTTATGGTGGGTTGGGGTTATCATTCACTGACTATGGTACACTTTCATTGTCTAATATGAATAGAACTGATCTTAAATGGCTGTCTTACTGTAGCAATGAATAGGGCTGATCTTATATGAAAACTCTTGGTTCAGCATAATATCTGAGATGGTACATAATGTAGCTCAGCTGTGAGCTTTGTGCTAATACCATTTTGTCATTGGGTTCAAAGTGCAGTCTCCACACAAAAGCTTCTTAATAAAGAATGTACATTTGAAAATCTGATTATGTAATGCCAGCACATATTTAATTGGAATACAATGATTCAAACGAGTTACAATGATCTGCACACAGATGATATCAGTATCACTTTCTTACTGGTCTTATCTCTACCATGATTAGCAGCAAGATGTAAGAAGTAATGTGCCCCCCCCTTGTTACCTGGTAAACTCCTCTTACATTGCTGCATTGCTCTGCTATTATTGGCAGTGAAGTGGGACTGATTCCTTGGACACTATTGTCATATTGCCAATGTAAATAGGTGAAGGAAGTAAGCCCTTAATGCCAAGAGGACAAAAATCAATCCACCTTTATGAATTTATTTGTGAATTCAAACAGTTTATATAATAAAGAGTCTGAATATTATGCTCTGAAGAGCTCAGTGCTACATTTAAGTTTCTTGATGTTCTATTCATTCAACAGACAGGTCTTCAAATATAATGATGATTGCGATCTTGACATTATCTGATTGTTACATGAACATGAATCCTAATAATATCCTATGTTCCATTCTAACTGTTCTCATGCGTTTTGATAGGTAATTTTCTAGTCACCTTCTTCCACACTGATCCTAATGCTTATTTTTGACCACAGACAGTTTGATAGACAGCAATAAATCAAAATCAGATTCCTATTGATTTCTTGACGGACTGTAAATAATAGCAGTAAATATATTTTTCAGTTGATTGCCTCAGATTATATTATTGAATCCTAACTGCTTATTGGGTTATGACATGTTTTCAGATGCACACGAGAAAAAGGAAAGGTTAGAAGTATTTTTAATATAAAGTATTTCCCACTGCCTTCAAAATAACTTATCTTCTACCTGCAGATAGAGATCTTTTATTTGGTGAGTCATCTTCCCTCCTGTGAGCATCATCAATTTCAGGTTTCCACTTGCACCTGGAACAGCTTTGCCAATATATATCATGGGAACAGTCTTTACTTATCCCAGAGCAGCTCTTCAGTGCCCACACCATCACATAGGTGAATCCAGAAGTGGACAACTCAGGAAAGTTAGTACAGGTTGAGAACCCAAGCTTTCTGAGATGATAAATTACCTACTAAGTAAGAATTATCTCCTACAAAGGAAAAAGTGCTGGGGGAGAAATTGGGTTGAGCCGCAAATGGGGCGCCAAGCTCGCCTGGGCGCCAGATTTTGCGCTGCGATCGGAGCAGCAGCGAGCGCTGGAAATTCAGCTTGAGTGACCCAAGAGGGACATGGGGCGAGGCTCGAGGCGCTCCGCGTCCCTCTTAGGGCGCTGAAACTGAATATCGCAGCGCAACGTGCCGCAGCGCCACACGCTGCGGCATGGCGCGCTGCGGTACTGCAGGCCTTCCTCCCATTCTTAAGGGGGAGGGGCCTGCACCAGCGCGATGAGCAATCGTGAGTGCCGGCAAAAGAGCCCGGCACCGAGGAGAAGTGCCGGGCTCTCGGAAAACAGCCGGCAATGCCGTGGGGGGAGAACAGGAGGCCGGGGACGGAGGTGCTGGCAGGCGGCCGCCGAAAAAAAATGGCCGCCCCGCACCTCCACCTTAATTTGCGCCACTGCTGCCACAGGTAGGCCCCGTGAACCGGGCGCGATTAGCAAGCGGCGCTACAGAGGCGGTCGCTGCCAAATATCGCGATTGGGGCGGTAGCGGGGCGCTGTGCACACCGATGACGTCATCGGTGGCGACGCAGCGCAACAGGCTAACGCTGCCATTAGCGCCCCAGCTAAATATCGCGGGAAGCGTGGCCAGTGGTGCTAAAGCCAGAGTGCCCTCTTTAGGCGCTAACTGGTGGCGCAGCCCACCGAATTTCTAGGCCGCTATGTTTTGAAGTAATGAATATTAACATTATATAGCACCTTTCACAACCACCGGACATCCCAAAGTGCTTTACAGCCAATGAAGTACAGTCACTGTTGTAATGTAGGAAACACAGCAGCCAATTTGCACACAGCAAGCTCCCACAAACAGCAACGTAATAATGACCAGATAATCTGTTTTTTAGTGATGTTGCTTGAGGGATAAATATTGACCAGGGCACCGGGGATAGCTTCACTCTCTTCTTAGAAATAGTGCCATAGGATCTTTTTACATCCACCTGAGAGGGCAGATAGGGCCTCAGTTTAATGTTGCATCTAAAATACAGCACCTCCGACAGTGCAGCACTCCCTCAGCACTGCACTGGAGTGTCAGCCTAGATTTTTGTGCTCAAGTCTCTGGAGTGGGACGTGAACCCACAACCTTTTGACTCAGAAGTGATGGTGCTATCCACTGAGCCACAGCTGACACCTGTGGGGCAATCCTTTGAAGGGTGCATTGTTAACTCACAGTGAACATTTTACCATATGAAAAAGGGATGGGAAAAGATCATCTGTTATATAGTCATTGAAGGACTTTGTCCTTGACCCTCACTGACCTCAGTTTTGCTAGAGCTCCTTGGTGTTATACTTTGAAAGCAGCTCTCATCTCTTCCCTGGAATTGAGCTCTTGCATCCATGTCTGGATCAAGGCTGTGATGAGCAATTCTGATGTAACCCAAACTGAACGGCAGCGAGAAGGTTATTCATGAGTAGTTGTCGCTCTCTGGTACTGTTAATGATTTCTATTGGGAAAACCCGATAGGCCAGTAATTGGCTGGGTTAGATTTGTCCTGCTTTTTGTAGATAGGACATACTTGGGCAATTTTTCACACTGTCAAGTTGATGCCAGTATAATGGCTGACTGCAATAGCTTGACTGGGGATGCAGTTAGTTCTGGTGCACAGACCTTCAGCACGACAGCTGGAATGTTGTCAGTGTCTGTAGCCAACATTGTGTTCAGGGACTGCTGCTGGATGTTTTCAAAGCTTTGGTTCTTAAAGGAAGGCCTCTGAGAGCACCACTTGCTCTCAGTAATGGGGGATCAAGTTAGGCTGCAACATGACATGGAGACGGAGCAGAGGCAGCAAAGGGGACAAGCTGCTCGCAGAGGGAGGAGGACGAGGAGGAGGAAGAGGAGGAGTAGGAAGAGGAAGAAGTAGAAGAGGAGGAAACAGAAGGAAGGAGGCAATCCAAACAACCCCTTTCTGGCCAGGATATCTGGGATTGATTCATCCGCCTGCAGTACCAGTGAACACAACCCCAATTCCCCTTTCAACATTAGTCCCACACCTTACCTTCCCTCTGTTACTGACCATCACCACGTCCTCTTGGCCACAATGCTGAAGTAAAAGCCACCACAAAGCAAACTTTCCAATCCAACTTTATCCATATATGCATCCAATATTACATCAAAAAAATCAACTAATCACTCTTGTGCATTCCCTTAGTGAATGTCTTGCGTGTGCCTTTGCCTATCCTAGTGATTTTACGCAGTGCTACCTCAGTGGCTGCAGCATGGCTGGTGGAAGGCTGCTGACTTTCAGTGGGGGAGACCTCAGATGGCCTTGCAGGCCGACCTTGAGGAGCTGGTGGCTGGGAGTGTGAAATCAAGTGACGGTGTTTCTTTTTCTTGTTCTTCATTCTCCTCTTCCTCTTCTTGGTCAACCATTGGCTGGGCAGGCTGGATTTCTTGTGTGTCTGAAATGAGGAAGGCACAAGGGTAGGGTTGTGGCGAGGGGAGGGGATTAAAGCAAGAGGTGCATGCTTACACCATGTGCAGCTTGTAAATCAGAAGATATTGTGGGACGAGGGGGAAGTGGAATGTGAGAAGGAGGATAACGTATGAGGATATCAGCATCTTGTATTCTTTCAGCCCCGCTGCTGGCCAAGGGCTCAGCCATGCACCTGCCAAGAATGGCCAGCACCGTCTTCTCTAAGGGGATGAGGTGAGGTGTGTCTCGTGTTTGTTAGAGATTGTTGGTAGGTGAGTAACTGGGGGGGGCAGGGGTTGGGGTGGGGTCGTGCATTGAGCAGTGTGTGAGACTAGTGGTGCAGTTGGTAGGAGAGGCTTTTGAAGATGCATTCACAGACCTTGACCACTGGTCAGAAGTCATGAAACTTCTTTGGGCACCGGAGCCAGGTTCTGGGAGCGACACTGCTGGCAATGACCGCCTCAACGATCTGGTCCCATATGCTTCTTTCTGGAAGGCCTCCTGGCCCCCGGTGGTTAGAGGACCTCTCTTGCAGCGTTGACCCCTTGCACAAAGCTCGAGTGCTGCGTCCAAGACCCTGGGTGCCCTTTCCCTGGCCTGTTGAGCCATTTGTGTTGGTGCTGAAGCACTTTTACCATTTTTCATCAGCAGAAGGCAGCTCACCTTTAAGAGTAAAGCTAGCCTCACTCGAACATCGCCAACTTTGACTCCCTGCTGAGCACACAGCCTGTCAGCAGTGTGTTCAATCATTATAATTAGCAGGCAGCACAAAGTTGATGTGCTGCCTGCGCTCCGGGAACAGGCGTGGGCATATCGCGCATTGCAGTGCCCACGTCAGTTTGTCCAGCGGTATCGAATTTCATCCCCTGAGTCTTCAGCCTGGCTGTGCTAGCAAGCAAGAGGTTTTCCTGATTGTTGGTCTGTACAGGCCATGCCCGGCCATCAGGCAGATCCAGAGCAAAAGTTACAGCTTGTGACTTTCTAACAATCATGAACACATGGGCTTGCTGGTGCGTGGGCCTTGGGTTTTACAGAAACTTCTTCGTAAAATGATTCTGTACTATTGGTGGGGTATTAGATAGATGGGTAGATTGATAATTACCTTTCTTCCAATGGTCACAGCCTTGCTTGATTTCAGAGAAACTAAAGTTGCACAGTGCTACTTGCACTGTGGCTGCAGTATGTACATTCTACACGATACATTGTAGCAACTCACTAAGATTATTTCAACAGCACCTCCCTCACCTGTGACCTCAACCATCAAGAAGGACAAGAACAACAATGTCATGGAAACACCAATACCTCCAAGTTCCCTTCCAAGTCACATGCCACCCCGACTTGGACATATATCACTGTTCCTTCATCGTTGCTGGGTCAGAGTCCTGGAATTCCTTACCTAACACTATTTTGGGAGCACCATCACCATAAAGACTGCATTGGTTCAAGTAGAAGATCCACTACCACCTCGCAGGGCAACTAAAACTGGGCAATAACTGCTGCCTTGCTAGTGTTTCCCACATCCCGAGAACAAATTTTAAAAGAAGAATGAACAGGTTTAGACTCCAGCTCCTGTACTGAACTAGACTGACAGCACAGGATGGAAAGTAAACCTCCCAGAAGGCATATATTACGTTACCAGCTCTGTTCTCATACTGAAAATGTTATGGAATGGGATCACATTGCTGGGCCACAGGGTCCCACAGCAGCTTTGTTTCTGTGTTTTAATTAATGACTGAAGTCCTGAAGTGATTCATTAATTTTACAAATGGACATGAAGTTAAATAATGTAACAGTGTTATACATAGAGATAGGCAGACAATAAGATAAATGACCCCTTTGCTGCTATTTTCGTTACTTTTTATTAATTATTTCTGCCCCATATCACATAAAATTTTATAAGATACTACATAAAAGACTTATAGCAAAGATAATGGCACTTGGAATTAAAGGGAATGTGGTGACATGGATCGAGAGATGGTTGGAGGCTAGAAAGCAAAGGATAGGGGTAACAGGCAGTTTCTTAGACTGGAAAGATGTGATGAGTGGTGTGTTTCACATGTTTTGGCTGCTTTTATTTACTAGATACATAAAATATCTGAACTTAGACATTGAAAAAACAATATCAAAATTTGCTGATAATCCAAATTGGTGGTATGGCAAATTGTGACGAGGATTGTAAAAGACTACAGAAGGACACAGATAGGCTACCTGGAAGGGCAGATTGGTGGCAGATACAGTTAAATGTAGATAAATGTGAAGTAATACATTTTGGAAGCAATAAGAATAATTAAAATACACTTGTAAGATTTTGAACAAAATAAAGAAGTAAAGGGACCTTGATATGTCATTAAAAGTGATAGCACAAGTCGATAGGCCATAAAAAAGCCATAAATGAATATTTGGTTTTGTACCTAGGAGCTTAGAATACAAAAGATAGGAGGTTGAACTTGTACAAGACCTTAGTTTGAATGCAACTGGAATATTGTGTGCAGTTCTGGGAGTTCCATTATAGGAAGGATATAAAAGTAATGAGAAAGGTATAGTGTAGATTCATTATGATACTACCAGGGATGAGAGGCTACAGTGATGAAGAGAGACTTGAGAAGTTAGAGACTTGAGACTTGCACATATCCTTCCTATACTGGGATGTCTGTGGCCTAACTAAAGTCTTGTACAAGATCAACATTCTTAAATTTACTTTTACATTGTGTAGAATTGATAAACTAAAGCTGGAATGGCACAGTGTTGTATGATAGGACTGTGCTTTCCCTCGTCTGTGAAATAACAACATAATGTCACCTATCATTTTTGGCTTATAATTTTGTGCTATGTTCAGGCTTTCCTTTATACCTGCTTACTGAAATGCAAAATGATGATCTTGTCTATGAATTGCAATTGTACTTGGCCTAGTGTACATTGCTTCAAGGCAAACACACTGGGGTAGATTTTGACTTTATGCGATAGCGTAAAACAGGTGATAACGAATTGGCAGCCCGTTTTACATATCTCCCAATTTTTAATTCCGTTAACTTCAATGGAAATAAAAATCAGGAGAGATGTAAGTGGGCTGCCGATTTATTAACTGAATTTTCACAAACAGAGCAAGTGCACTCAATTTTGTGGGTCTATGATTCTGTCATCAGGATATGGGAGCTGCTAAAAGGTTTTTTTTGGCAATGGGAGCCTTTATTTTAATTTCTGAAATCATAATTTTAATAGCATTTAGATTTAAATTTTCTTGTACTGGTCTCAGTATTGCCTCATTTCACAGAAACTAAAATTTCACATTCTAAAACCTGCTGAATAAGATTAGACTCCAGCTCCTGTACTTAACTAGACTGACAGCAGTGGATGGAATGCAAACCTCCCACAAGATGTGGATTATGTTATCAGCCCTGTCCTCATACTGAGTGCTGGAATGGAATGGATCACATTGCAGCACTGCAGGGTTTCACAAAGGCTTTATTTCTATGTTTGAACTAATGACTGAAGTCCTGTAGAGATTCATTAATATTACCCATGGACATTAAACAAAGTAATTTAACAGTCTGAATGCAAAAGTTAATGACTTGTAACATTCCTTTACGTGATTGAAAGAACTTCGATAATGTTGTGGTAATGGGGCGATATTGCTCTTATTAGATCGGAACACTTTGAATGCACCATCTGTTGCAGGCAATTTAAGTGCCATATGTCCGAATTCTATGACCTGCTCTCTCACTGAATTGACAGTAAGGTTACAGGATGAGTTATTTGTATGCAGATGTGTTTACATTTATTGGACTTCACATTGTAAATATATATTGCTCTAATGCTTGGATTTAATTTGAGGTTTCGCCCTTCTTTTATTCTTTTAGCCCTTAGACGTAGAGTACATTTAAGGAATTTCTGTCTCCCCACTAGATTTTTTTCACCTCAATCAAAGAAAACCAATATTACATTATTAAAGCTGCTCAAATACAAGGAATAGCTTTATTACTGTAATCGTAAAACTAAATTGCATAATTAACTTACAAAATTAAATACCCAAAACACAATTCCATATAAAAAACTGAAGATGTTGCCTGTGCTCATCCTCTGCTCCTTTTCCTTATTTTACTTTCTCCGTTCTTTTCATTTACAATTTTCTAACTAATGTTTTTTTATTCTAAATTCTAAATTTCTCCCTATTTTTCCTAAATTTAAAACCTAGTACTTCATAAATTCATGGCTGTTCTGGTATAGTCCTGCTGTAACTTGGGCAGGATTCTGCTGGAAATGCAGAAATGTAGGATGGGACCCTGGATACAGTAAGTCCCGGCCTTGAGGTATCTTGATGGCCATGTGAGTGTGGAACCTCTGCCCGCTACTAACAAGGGGGGGAGAGGACGGCAGGGACTCCCTACATTGGTAGTTCTCATACACAGGGCCTTAAAGAGGCATATGGTCAAGGAGGAATGGCTGGTCAGAGCAGGCTTACCTGCTCCACAATCAGTAGTTATGTGGCTCCCCTGGGAGTCCAGACTACTATCATAAGAACATAAGAATTAGGAGCAGGAATAGGCCATATGGCCCCTCTTTGACCTCAACTCCACGTTCCCGCCTGATCTCCATATCCCTTGATTCTCCTAGAGTCAAAAATCTATCTCTGCCTTGAATATACTCAAAGACTCAACGTCCACAGCCCTTTACATGAGGAGCACTATATAGTTTACAATGGTGTTAACATAATTGTCATCATCATCTTCCAGTCCACGCAGGAAGAATGGCCACTTGGGCAACATACTCGAGGCCTGCAGTGCCCATGGAACCCTAATCCAGCATGAGGCAGTGTCCAGGACACCAGGACACCGGGGCTAACTCCCCTGCTCTTCTTAGAAATAGTGCCATGGGATCTTTTACATCCACCTGAGAGGGCAGGCGGGACCTCGGTTTAACGTCTCATCCGAAAGATGGATGAGAGGACAGAGCGAGGGCACTGAGCAGGAAGTGAAGGAGCTTACATCGATAACTTTCCTCAGCTGGATGTTAAACGCCCCAGGCACAATGACTGAGTTTAATTGGAATAATCACCAAATCAAAAATTAGACAAAAATACATCATTTAAAAAAATACACCTTTCTTGTCTCAGTTTTGGTTTTACTGGCTGCCCCTTTAAACATCAATCATTGTGCATAGGGAATTTAACAGCCAGCTGAGGTCCAAGTCTTGTATCAAGCCTATCCTGATGCATGTTGTTATAGTCTCCCTAGTAAAAGGCTCGAGAGAAAGTCTAACACACAATTTTCATATATACGGACTTCAGTTTCTATTTGATGGATACTTCCTTTGGAATTGAGTGGCTAGCCTTTAAAAACCAGATAACTCTCTTCTGGGCGATTATGGTTAATAGTGTGGCTGCTGTAAAATCCCATGAAACAGACAGTTTTGAAAAATCTCAGGGAAGCAAAGAGAGCTCTTGAAAATCTCAGAAGAGACATGTTGATATTCCTAAAAGACAGAAGAAACAGAGGCCCCTAAATCCACAGTCAGCTGAGGTCTGATTGGGAAAAAAAGCAGCATGACTGGGGCACAGAGGAAAGCAGCACACCAAGGGTATTAGGAAAAAATACAACAGGGTTACTAAATAAAGTTCAACTTTTAAAATAAGGAGCAACAACTGGGCAGTTTTTAAAATAAGGAGCACAATGCAGCAATTTTTATAATAAGCAGCTCCATTGGTGGAAAAAATTGTAATTACAGCTTACATAGACAGTTTCCATTATAAACGTGAACATAGAATTTGACAGGAAATGCGCTCAGATGTGAGATTTATAATACATTATGGCTATAGATATAGGTATAGATTTTCTAGTCAGAAGTGGAATCCTGGATCTGGGGGTTTTCATCTGTCCATCATACATCCCATACAATCAGCCAATCAACATAGCAATGATGTGAGCCCTGAATAAACAATGACAATCCTACCTTTTGACTCTAGCTTTGTTTGGAAGAATTATCCTTTCATATAAGTTAATAATACAGTGTAATGGACACAATTACTAATGAACCAGAACGTTTATTTGGTCGCTGAAGCAATTATCAATATTAATTTGTAAGGATTTTTGATATCAGGAATTTTGATTTAACGGTAGAAATAAGAACCTGAATAAGAAATAAATGGATTCAGTTTAGCAACATTTCTGTGGTGGCTTTTTATTTCTCCACAATGAATAGCTGTTTCCAGCCAGCGACAGGCTAGTTATTTGAAACCACCTTTCACTTGTACAAACAGATGAAGGCCTAGTTTCCACTTGTAAAAACAGATGACGACCCATGTGCTTCCCCTATTTAATATCAACAGAAAGCTTCCACCAAATGGCCGGACCTCTGGGATTCCTTCTCTCATTTCACAGTTTGTTTTTAAAGCATCTGAAACTCAGTGGACCTGGAATCAGTTCTGTCAGGTACAATGGTGGGTCCCAGGTTACTCTGATCTCTGATGCTGTAAACTGCTGCGAATCAATTATGCTTAGAGGTACTGTGATAAAATAAAAACTGACCCACTACAGGCAGAGATTAAAATCATACTGGAATTTAGATTCACCTAGTGTATGTCATCAAGAATTTGTCAGTTTCAACTCCTTTTTGGTACAATAATGAAGATTTGCAAAAAATTGGTAAAACTAAAACATGGTTGCAGGCAATGTTCCCTCTAATTTATTTTTTTGTGCGCTGTCCCTTTAACTGGCTGCGCAGCCCTTTCAAATTTTCGCACATGCGCGGTTTCTTCCAAGTAAAATCCGGTGAGCGGCCTGCGCGGGACGTCGGGAACGTTGGTTCTAGTCAACAATTTATTAAGCGCCTGATTTTTTTTTGGTCTCATACTATGACCTGTGAACCACAATAATAACCACAGATTTCAAAGTGCTGAAACCCTTTGCGTCCCCGGCTCATAGGTACTTTCAGTCTCATTAACTAAACTGTGACTGCCATTACTACAGGCTACTGAAATCCCCATGGATGACATTCTCATAAAAGGTTTGTAATCTGACTGGAGTAAGATCCTGCAACAAATTTTTTAGTGCTTCACTGTCATTGATACCACATTCAGGGGGCAGCTGAATGGTCATACTTGTTGTGGGTTTGCATTAATATTAAATCATGTCAACTACAGAAAAGAATAGCAGGAGGATGTTCTCATGGCTCAGTGGGTAAATACGCAGGTGTAGTTTACTGAGCTGTAAAGACCAGGCTAGATCCCTGTGCAGAGTTACCTGATCTCAGCCAATGGGAGGATGGCCTCAATGCCTCAAAGCTAATACAGGGAAAAATCAGCCAAGGTCCCTGCTGTTGACTGTCATCCACCAATCCACTGACCTCACCGGAAAGGCCATTAGACAAGGACAGGATGAGGTTCAGCTGAGATGACTCTTGGTTAGTTAGCTCCCCAGTGCTCACAGGTGAAGAATGGCCTTTTCGACGAGGTAGCAGAGCACTGCTGGTGCAGTACCCAATATGAGCTATCTTCAGGAGAAGGGAGATATTTAAAAAAAAAACAGGTTGATCTGGGACCCAACTGGAAGTGATCCAGATTGCCAAATTCCATTCCCAGTATAAATGTGGTACTAAGGAATCTGAGACCTATATCCCTGTTATACATAGCTCAATGGTTTGTGTCATGGGTTGTTTTAATTGAATTCAAAGAAACTAGATTTAATAACACAATGCCTAGAACACTCCCCATGCAGCACCATGTCTGTCAACTCCGCACTCCCTTCTGTTTGAAGTGTAAATCTCCCTCAACCTCAGTGTCCCTTGTTATAGCATAATTACAATATGAATCCTGGATAACCCTATATTTCACTTTATCTGAAAGAATTTAAAAATCTATTCACTTATACAGAACCATGGTTAGACCACACTTAGAATACTGGGTACAGTTCTGCTTTCCATGTTACAAAAAGGATATAGAAACACTGGATATAGTGCAAAAAATATTTACAAGGATGAGACCAGAACCGAGAGAGTACGACTATCAAGAAAGACTGAACAGCCTGGGGCTCTTTTCTCTAGAAAGAAGACTGAGAGGTGACCTGATAGAGGTCTTCATGACCACCGGATATTCCAATGTGCTTTACAGCCAATGAAGTCCTTTGTGAAGTGTAGTCAATGCTGTAATGTAGGAAACGTGGCAGCCAATTTGCACACAGCAAGCTCCCACAAACGCAATTTGATAGTTACCAGATAATCTGTTTTAGTATTGTTGATTGAGGGATAAATATTGGCCAGGACACCGGGGATAACTCCCCTGCACTTTATTTCTAACAAAATAAGATGAAAAGTCATCGATCTGAAACAATTTCTCTCTCCACAGATGCTGCCTGACCTGCTGAGTATTTGCAGCATTTTGTTTTTATTTCAGATTTCCAGCATCCACAGTATTTTGCTTTTTTATTTCAAAGGTAGCTTAAAATGGATAATTGTGCTCCCAGAGTGGAACCTCACCCACTGAGACCATGGGGGCAATTTTGCCAGCCCTGGGGAGGTGGGTATGGAGGCGGGATTGCCAGGAAAATGACAGAATTTGGGGGCGGGTGCCAAACCCGCCCCAACCCGCCTCCGTGTCATCTTCCCAGGAGGCAGATAGCTGTCCCGTGTCGGGTCCCGTCTCCTTGGAGGTCTTCCCGAAGGCTCCTAAACCTGCCAGCTCAGCGAGGCAAATACTGGGTCTGCGGGGGTCGGGGTGCAAAAGTGTGGTGTGAAGGTAAGCGATGGGTGCAAGAGTGTACAGGTGAGTATCTGAGGTAAGTGCAAAGTGTTTTTAAAAGTGTACTTAGCTTTGTTTCTTCCTGCAGGCTTTAGTCGGTTTGTATGCGGAGAGTCTCGGACCTCCGCGTTGCAGATGAGAGATGGCCGTTGCATTCTCAGGTGCAACAAACATCTCATTTATGTAAAAGAAAGAAGGTTGATGAGGTCTTGTATGCAAGACCTCATCAAACTGCAGAGATTGTCACTGTTTGACAGCTTCACAGAGCTGTCAAATGATGACATTTCATCTGTCAAAAATTTTTGACAGATGAAACGTCATACATTGATGAGCTCTGCAACCGGCTTTCCCTTGATTGGCCTGCTAAGCCCGCTGGGCAGTCTTAACAAGGTCAATCAAGGGAAAATAGCGTGGGTTGGCCACAAATCAATGGAGGCGGGACATTAACCCGACAAGCAGCAGTCCCGCCTCCAACGCGCCCCCATTCACAAAATCGCACCCCATATATCAGACTTCATGTGCACTTTATCTATGATTTTCCGCTGCTTAAATTTAATTGCTGGAATATCATGAGAAGGCACAACAAATTACTGATATATAACTCTGGTGGGCGAGGGTCCGTGCCAGAAGCACCAATTCATAAAATTATCTCTATACTTCATATATATCCTTACATTTTGTGATCATACATTCTAAACCCACATTGGAAATGACTATTATTAAAGGTCTGGTCTATTTGGTGGTACAGGCTTACAGAAGGAGTGTGGATACTTCATTCTCTTTGGGTGGCAATACGCTGCTGGACTCAGTAGAGTTCTGTGCCTCTTTACATTGTGTTTTGGTACCAAATCAGATGTGTAAGAGCTTCCTGTCACATCAGTCTTTAGTGGTTTTGCCATAGGCACAAGATGACTGTCTGAACCATTGAGTGTCTGAGTAATGCATGATCAAGGTGTGAATGCCACATTTTTCCAGCTGCTTTATTCCTTGTGGCTGCTATCCAGACTTGATGCACAGTGTTCATTCTTGCAGTTCCCTCCCTCTATGTCATGAATTGTTGTGTCTTACATGCTTCCTCCCTTTCTCTGAATCTGGGTACGCTGACTATTTTGGGCTGAAGTTTCCTGCAAGCACTGGTAGAGTGGTTCTTAATTGCAATATCAAAATGTTATTTGGCATAAGAAAAATCTCTAATTGCAATGGCAATTCATTCATGTTTTTAGATCCTAGTAATGATATGTATGGCTTGTGATCAGTCTCAATGTGGAAATTTTCTCAATAGCATAGTTGCTGAATCTTTCACATGTCCACACTATTCAAAAAAGGTGGTAGAGAGAAAACGGGGAATTACAGACCGGTAAGCCTGACATTGGTAGTGGGGAAAATGCTAGAGTCCATTGTAAAAGATGTAATAGCAGAGCACTTGGAAAACAGTGACAGGATCGGACAAAGTCAACATGGATTTACAAAAGGTAAATCGTGCTTGACTAATCTACTGGAATTTTTTGAGGATGTAACTGGTAAAATAGATAAGGGAGAACCAGTGGATGTGATGTATTTGGACTTTCAGAAGGCTTTTGATAAGGTCCCACATAAGAGATTAGCATGTAAAGTTAAGGCACATGGGATTGGGGGCAAGGTATTGACTTGGATAGAGAACTGGTTGGCAGACAGAAAGCAAAGAGTTGAAATAAATGGGTCTTTTTCCGAGTGGCAAGCAGTGACTTGGGGTACCGCAGGGATCGGTCCTTGGGCCCCAGCTATTCACAATATACAGTATATTAATGATCTAGACAAGGGAACTAGATGTAATATCTCCAAATTTGCAGACAACACAAAGCTGGGCGGGCGTGTGTGCTGTGAGGAGGATGCCGAGAAACTCCAGGATGATTTGGACAGGTTGGGTGATTGGGCAAAAGCATGGCAGATGCAATATAATGTGGATAAATGCGAGGTTATCCACTTTGGTGGCAAAAACAGGAAGGCAGATTATTATCTGAATGGCAATAGATTGGGAGAAGGGGAAGTGCAACGAGACCTGGGTGTCCTTGTGCACCAGTCGCTGAAGGTAAGCATGCAGGTGCAGCAGGTGGTTAAGAAGGCAAATGACATGTTGGCCTTCGTAGCGAGAGGGTTTGAGTACAGGAACAAGGATGTCTTGCTGCAGTTGTACAGGGCCTTGGTGAGACCACATCTTGAGTATTGTGTGCAGTTCTGGTCGCCTTATCTGAGGAAGGATGTTCTTGCCATGGAAGGAGTTCAGCGAAGATTCAACAGGCTGATACCTGGGATGGCAGGAATGACATATGAGGAGAGATTGGGTCAATTGGGCTTGTACTCACTGGAGTTTAGAAGAATGAGAGGAGATCTCATTGAAACTTATAAAATTCTGACAGGACTGGACAGACTGGATACAGGAAGGATGTTCCCGATGGTCGGGGAGTCCAGAACCAGGGGTCACAGTCTAAGGATAAGGGGTAGGCCATTTAGGACAGAAATGAGGAGTAATTTCTTCACCCAGAGAGTGGTGAACCTGTGGAATTCTCTACCACAGAAGGCAGTAGAGGCCAATACATTAAATATATTCAAGAAGGAGTTGGATATATTTCTTAAGGCTAAAAGGATCAAGGGGTATGGGGAGAAAGCAGGGACCGGGTACTGAATTTGGATGATCAGCCATGATCGTATTGAATGGCGGAGCAGGCTCAAGGGGCCGAATGGCCTACTCCTGCTCCTATCTTCTATGTTTCTATGTTTCTATGTTTCCAGGGGGCTATGCATTTGCTAGTGGGGAGTTACAACACATAAGGATACCTAACTGTGGACCTTTGATGCCCTGGGCAGCCTCTTTCTAGTTTGTACTGTTCTCTCCACCTCACTATTACTTTGGGGATGCTTGTGGCAGTTCAGAACGTGAATAAATCAATATGGCTTTCCAGATACATTAATTCAGAATGAAAAATTGTCATCCATTATCTGAAATTATCTGTTCTCGTATTCTATGATGTGGAAATATTGATTTCAGATGTTCCACAATCTCTTGTATGTCACTCGGTGCAAGTCAGCTAAATTATTCCTATGAAATGCAAGAAATACGCTACAACCAAGCAGTAATTGTTACCTGTCCAGTTGAGTAGAGCTGTCCTGACTTTCTGCCAGTGTCACTCAGGCAGTGAAGATTGTCTCATGGGTCTGACTAGATTTGTAGTTTTCTTAGAACACTGCAGATAATTCTGAACAATTTCTTTTAGTTATTTACTTAATCAAGGCTACTTATTGCCCCCTGAGCATGCTTTTTACATAACCTGATGCATTGATATCCAGTGTGTATGTCAGGTTTGGGTTCCCGGTCATATCAATGTAGGAATCACTCAATGAATGTCTCTTGAGAGCAATCATTCTTGCAGCAATATTCATTTTTTACAGGCCAGTATTGCCCTCTACTCTCTTTTTTAACATGTCATACTGTATTCCATCATCAGACTATGTATTTAATTATACTATAGCTGAGTCATTATTCCACACAGGCAGTTTTCACTCATTGGTAGATCTGGATAATAAAGTTTACTTAAGCATCCATATCTTCTGGGAAACTCTGAACGGTTTCTGTTGTGCCCAATACTGTAGCTCATGATGGAGTATAACTGCTGTCAGATACTTTCCTGGCACATGAGAAATTGTATAGCAAAATGTTATATATGGCATAAGTAAAATCTCTGATTGCAATGGCAATTCATCCATGTTTTTACTGATATGTATGGCTTGTGATCAGTCTCAATGTGGAAATCTTCTCAATAGCATAGTTGCTGAATCTTTCATATGTTGTGCCCTCCTCCAATTATGGCCTCTTGCGCATCCCCGATTTTCATCTCTCCACCATTGGCAGCTATGCTTTCAGCTGCCTAGGCCCTAAGCTCTGGAATTCCCTCCCTAAAATGTCTCCACCTCGCTCTCCTCCTTTAAGATGTTCCTTAAAGTCTACCTCTTTGACCAAGCTTTTGGTCAGCTGTCCTAATACCTTATGTGGTGACAAATTTTGTTTGATAATGCTCCTGTGAAGCATCTTGGGACATTTTACTATGTTAAAGGTGCTATATAAATGCAAGTTGTTGTTGTAATTGCAAGTTGTTGTTGTTATGGCAAAAGATTCTATTCAGTTCAGTTTAGTTCAATTCTCTTATGTTCTATGTTGCCCATTGCTCTTGAATCATAACCTACCAGTGTATTTTCTGTGATTTCCATAACAATACAATACAATACCAAAGCCATAAGTGTGAAGCACCGACTGACAGGGTAAGTGAATTGCTCAGTCAATTTTTTTTATTTTCCCCATACTTGCTGTTAAGCACCACTCCAATCCCAGGGCATTGTTTTTATGCAGCAGATCACTCAGTAATACTGTTTTCCCTGTTAGGTATAGTGTGAACTTTTATAGGCAGCTTCACCATACCTAGGAATTGTCAAACTTCACTGCAGGAAGCATGTCAGTGATTACCTGGACCTTGGCAGGGTTGGCCTTAGCTCCGGATGAGTCTGTCATGTGTCCTAAGAACTTCACAAAAGGCTTTAAGAATTTACACTTTTCATTCATTATAATTCCTTTGTCTTGTAACTTTGAGTCAGCGACTGTATTCTGCTTCGGCCTACCATATACCAGGATATACAATGCCTTCCTATCCTTCTAATCAACTTTTGAAAATATCCCCATGCTTGGGAGATCTGAAATGGTAATCTCTTGAAGTAGTATTGCCCGAACTGTGTACTAAATATTGTTCGTTGACCTTTCAAACAGATTTACATGGTACATTAGATTTTTCTTTCAGATAAATCTGCTTTCTGAGCAAAAATATCAAGTCTGCAGCCAAATCCAAAAAATTACTAATGCAACTTTTCATTAACTGCACAGTGCAAGATTCACATATGCTCAGTTCATGTTATCAAATCACATCAATGGGGCAGATTCTGCACAATAGAAATAGGCACATATCACTGAACTGTTCAACTAATCTAAAGAGATATCATATAAGCAAATACTCACTCATGCCTTTAGTGGGTCAATGCACCATCTGGTGTGGTATTAGAAACTCCCAAGTTCAATTCCTGGTTGGGGTGCTTCTCCACCAGTACAAAACCTGAATGTAAAATTATTGGAGTTCTACATGTGTAGGAATGTGGTGTAACAGAATTCTGCCCATTTTTTTAAAAACAGCTACGTTCACTTTCCGCCTGTGAATCTAACATAATGGCCCAGAAATTCGGGTCTCCACGGGTGAGTACGCATGGAGTACTCACCCGTAGGCCCAATGGAAGTGCCGGTTTCCTGCATGCACTGCGCATGCGCGGGAAGCCGGCACTTCCGTTCCCCTGAAAGTAGGGGTTCAGAGGTCGAACGCGTGCACGGGGGAGGCTGCGCGTGCGCATCAAACTTCGTTTTTTTTTTTAACAGGTTTTCCTGGGAGGGTAAGCCTGCAGAAGTTAGAAATGTAAAAAGCAGGCGTAAGGCCTGCTTTTTACAAGGTAAGTGGTGAATTAATTAAAATTAAAACATTTTTTCCACAGGTTTATTATTTTTAAATACTTTAAAGCAAGGTAAGTTTATTTTTAGCCCCGTTAGAAAATAAAATTATTCTTTTCAAAAATTTAAATTATTGTTTAAAATAGTTATTTCATTGAATTTATAGTTTATTTTAAAAATGTGATGTTTTTTTGAAATTTATTTGAAGATTTAGTGATGTTTTGTAAGAAGAAGGGGCCCGTAGTATTTCTAAGTTTGACAGCACTTCCTATCAGACTTATGAATGGAGCATTCCCTGCTCCGATTGGCTGCCCATGGCCCACGTGATCCCAGGGGACGCATCGAACTAACTGCGCCCCTGGGATACGCAAGCACTGCGCGCCGGCAGCTGGAGCAGGCCCCGGATCGCAATTCCACGGAGGCCCACAGCTCAACGGCCGGCGCACTAGGTAAATGCAGGTTGGGGGCTTGCACCCGCGGGAAGCCCCCGACCCGAATTTCTGGGCCAATAGATTGTAACATTTACCTCACTTTTGGGGGAGATGGCTGGGAGCCTGATCCTTCTATTGTAATTGATTTTTAGTGGACACATTCATTACTCTCTAATTGCAAAGGCCTTAGATAAGGTACCACACGGTAGGCTCATGATAAAGGTTAGCACATGTGGAGCTAGGGGACAAATAGCTGAATGGATACAAATTGGCCAAAAATTGGAAAACAGAGATTAGGGATAAAATGTAGTCATTCAGATTGGAGGAAGGTAGAAAGCTGTGTTCCACAAGGATCAGTGCTGGGAGCACTGTTAATCCTAAATTACATTAAACATTTGGGCCTAGAAATTAGAGATCGCTAAAAACCTGCTGATGCCACCACGGGCCGGAGTTAACAGCCACCAAAATTGATGGCGCTGGTAGGACCAGGGTATTTGTGCTGGTTGCTAATTAACATTAGCCCAGCGCTAACCTCACAGTGCAAAGCCGTTTTGGTGGCAGTAGTCCTGGCAGGAGGCCTAATGTAGTGTGGCCGTAGCGTTATTGCAGCAAGAACAGCCAGCTCTGAAAGCGAGGCTGTCATTTCAGAAAGCAATCCTTAAAGGAGAACTACCTTCTAAAATGAAAAACGTTTTTAGCCCTTACAGCTCAACTGCCTTCTGAAAAAAAATTAACATTCCCAAGACTTCCCAAATGAGAATCTTCAGCTCTTAAAACTGAATTGCCTCCTGCACCTAAAAAATTGGGAAAAGTGCTTCAGCACTAACACAAATGGCTCAGCAAGCCAGGGAAGGGGCACCCAGGGTCTCTCACACAGCAGTCCAGCTTTGTGCAAAGGGTCAACACTGCAAGAGCAGTCCTCTACCCACAGGGGCCAGGAGGCCTTCCAGAAAAAATGATGTGGGACCAGATCATCAAGGCCGTCACTGCCAGCAGTGTCACCCCCAAGACCTGGCTCCAGTGCCCAAAGAAGCTTCATGACCTCAGACCAGTGGCCAAGGTCAGTGAATGCATCTTCAAAAGCCGTCTCCTACCAACTAGCCTCACACACTTCTCAATGCACGATACCCAGCCCCTCCCCACAATCATTCACCTACCAACAATCTGTACCAAACACAAGGCACACCTCACATTCCTAGCTTCACCTCACCCTCTTGGAGGAGACGGTGCTGGCCATTCTTGGCAGGAGCATGGCTGAGCCCTTGGCCAGTGGTGGGGCTGAAAGGATACAGGAGGCTGGTATTTTCATATGTTATCCTCCTTTTCGCAGGCACCTCTTGCTTTCCCACCCTCCCCTCACCACAACTCCACCCTTGTGTCTTCCTCATTTTACACACCCAAGAAATCCAGTCTGCCCAGCCAGTGGTGGAAGAAGGAGAAGGAGACGGAGGAGAAGAAGGACCGCCACTCGATTTCACACTCCCAGCCACCAGCTTCTCAAGGTCGACCAGCAAGGCCATCTGCAGTGTCCCCCCCTGAAAGTCAGCAGCCTTCCACCAGCCATGCTCCAGCCACTGGGGTAGCACTGCATGACATCAGTAGGATAGGCAAAGGCACAAACAAGACAGTCACTAAGGGAATGTATAAGGGAGATGAGTTGATTTCTGGATGTCTTATTGGATTGGAAAGCATGCTTTGTGGTGGCTTTTATTTCAATATTGTGGCCAAGAGGACACTGTGCTGGTCAGTAACAGAGGGAAGGTAAGGTGTGGGACTAATGTTGAAAGGGGAATTGGGGTTGTGGTCACTGGTACTGCAGGTGGATGATTCCATCCTGGATATCCCAGAAAGGGGCTGTCTGGGTTGCATCTTTCCTTCTGCTTCCTCCTCTTCGGCTTCTTCCTCTGCGAGCAGCTGCTGTAAATCTGAAATAAAAGCAGAAAATGCTGGAAATACTCAGCAGGTCAGGCAGCATCTCCACCTGAGATGTGAGCTCTATTTCTCTCTCCACAGATACTGCTTGATCTGCTGAGTATGTTCAGCATTTTCTGTCTTCTCAGAGGCCTTCCTTTACCAGCCAAGGCCTGACAAGCATCCAGCAGCAATTCCTGCAC
Organism: Somniosus microcephalus; assembly: GCF_052327205.1. Classification (NCBI taxonomy): domain Eukaryota; kingdom Metazoa; phylum Chordata; class Chondrichthyes; order Squaliformes; family Somniosidae; genus Somniosus; species Somniosus microcephalus. The sequence goes on along the minus strand of NC_140993.1, from coordinate 155,319,193 downwards.
ACTTTAAAAACTTTTAACATCTATTGCACCAATCACTACTTCAACAAAATATAAAAATCCCAGTCCAAAAGCTTAAATGCAAACTTACCTGAAAGATGTGTGTGTCCCTTCAAGAAGTGCTGACAGTGTCCATGTCAGTCTGTTGCACACTCGCTTTTCAGGGCGAGCTTAGGACCCAGCGTTAAACTCATTGCTAAGGTTCAAGTTCACATAGCATATAATTAAGTCGGCGTGACATCATGCTCTCCCGATTTACATGTCCAGGGCCAGCACTGCTATGAGCACACTAAGGCCCTCACCAAAATGGCAGCTGCCGAGTCCCACGCCAGAGAAGGGTATTAGAGCGGCAGCCACCATTTTTTTCCAGGATTGCGGCGATAACTTGTGACGGTAAGTTAGGGAGTTTCTAGGCCTTGGACTTAGAAACAGGTAACTCAATATCAAAATTTGCAGATTTACCCAATTGGTGGGTATGGCTAACACGGAGGAAGAATGCAACATAATACAAGAAGACATTAGAAAACTTGCAGACTGGGCAGTTAAGTGGCAAATGAACTTTAACATAGATAAATGTGAGCTAATGCACTTTAGTAGGCAAAGTACAAGCATCACCTACACCTTAGAAAATAAGAAACTGAATGTGGTAGAAGGGCAAAGGGATCTAGGGAAACAGGTGAACAAATCATTAAAAGCTGCATCGCAAGTCAGCAAAGCAATTCAAAATGCTAACAAAGCACTGGGATTTATTTCTAGGGGATTAGAATTCAAAAGTAGTGAAGTTATGTTAAACTTGTATAGGACACTGGTCAGGCCACACTTAGAGTACTGTGCACAGTCTGCACTCCATACTATAAAAATGACATAGAAGCACTGGAGAAAGTGCAAAATCGATTTATAAGGATGGTGTCAGAACTGAGAGATTACAGCTATCGAATAAGATTGAACAGGATGGGCTTAAAAGAAAGACTTAGAGGTGACCTGATAGAGCTCTTTAAAATTATGAATGGGTTGGACAAGGTAGATGTGGAGAGAATGTTTCCACTTGTGGGAGAATCCAAAACTAGGGGTCATAAATACAAGATAGTTGCTAAAAAATCCAATAACGAAATAAGGAGCAATTACTTTACTCAGAGTAAACCATCTTCAGCCAGAAGTGCCAAGTGGATGATTCATATCAGCCTCCTCCTAAGGTCCCCACCATCACAGAAGCCAGTCTTCAGCCAATTCGGTTCACTCCATGTGATATCAAGAAACGGCTGAGTGCACTGGATACAGCAGGGACTGTGGGCCCCGACAACATCCCGGCTGTCGTGCTGAAGACTTGTGCTCCAGAACTAGCCGTGCCTCTAGCCAAGCTGTTCTGGTACAGCTATAACAATGGTATCTATCTGATATTGTGGAAAACTGCCCAGGTATGTCCTGTCCACAAAAAGCAGGACAAATCCATTCCGGCCAATTACCGCCTCATCGGTCTACTCTCAATCATCAGCAAAGTGATGGAAGGTGTCGTTGACAGTGCTTTCAAGCAGCACTTACTCACCAGTAACCTGCTCACCTATGCTCAGTTTGGGTTCCGCCAGGACCACTCGGCTCCAGACCTCATTATAGCCTTGGTCCAAACATGGACAAAAGAGCTGAATTCCAGAGGTGAGGAGAGAGTGACTGCCCTTGACATCAAGGCAGCATTTGACCAAGTGTGGCATCAAGGAGCCCTAGTAAAACTGAAGTCAATGGGAATTGGGGGGGGAAACTCTCCACTGGCTAGAGTCATACCTAATACAAAGGAAGATGGTTGTGGTGGTTGGAGGTCAATCATCACATCCACAAGGCATTTCTGCAGGAGTTCCTCAGGCCTAACCGTCTTCAGCTGCTTCATCAATGACCTTCCCTCCAACATAAGGACAGAAGTGGGGATGTTCGCTGATAACTGCACAGTGTTCAGTTCCATTCACAACTCCTCAGATAATGAAGCAGTCCATACCCACATGCAGCAAGACCTGGACGACATTTAGGCTTGGGCTGATAAGTGGCAGGTAACATTCACGCCACACAAGTGCCAGGCAATGACTATCTCCAACAAGCGAGTATCTAATCACCGCCCCTTGACATTCAATGGCATTACTGCCGCTGAATCCGCCACCATCAACATCCTGGGGGTCACCATTGACCAGAAACTTAACTGGACCATCCACATAAATACTGTGGCAACAAGAGCAGGTCAGAGGCTGGATATTCTGCGGCGAGTGTCTCACCTCCTGACTCCTCAAAGCCTTTCTACTATCTACAAGGCACAAGTCTGGAGTGTGATGGAATACTCTCCACTTGCCTGGATGAGTGCAGCTCCAACAACACTCAAGAAGCTCGACACCATCCAAGACAAAGCAGCCCGCTTGATTGGCACCTCATCCACCACCTTAAACATTCACTACCTCCACCACCGGCGTACCGTGGCTGCAGTGTGTACCATCTACAAGATGCACTGCAGCAACTCGCCAAGGCTTCGTCGGCAGAACCTCCCAAACCCGCAACCTCTTCCACCTAGAAGGACAAGGGCAGCAGACGCATGGGAACACCACCACCTCCAAGTTCCCCTCCAAGTCACACACCATCCTGACTTAGAAGTATATCACCGATCCTTCATCGTCATTGGGTCAAAATCCTGGAACTCCCTCCCTAACAGCACTGTGGGAGTACCTTCACCACACGGACTGCAGTGGCTCAAGAAGGCAGCTCACCACCAGCTTCTCAAGGGCAACTAGGGATGGGCAATAAATGCTGGTCTTGCCAGTGACACCCACATCCCATAAACGAATATAAAAAAAAGAGTGGTTAGAATGTGGAACTCGCTACCACAGGAACTGGTGAATGTAAATTGCTTAAATGCTTCCAAAAGGAAATTAGATGAGTACATGAGAGAAAAGGGAATAGAAAGATAGGCGGAAAGGCTGAGATGAGGTAGATAAAATGGGAGGAAACTCGTGTGGAGTATAAACACCAGCACAGACTAATTGGGCCGAAAGGCCTGTTTCTGTGCTGTATATTCTATGTAATTATATGCAAATACAAATGCAAAAACCAAGCATAAACCTGGCAGCACAGATCCACTTTGAACTGTGCCAGCAGAAATGAGAGCCATTGCAGCCAATGCACTGCACTGGCTCTGGTACAACACCAGACTTTATGCCCAGGATTTAATCCATGTCTCGACTTCACTGTTTACACTTATCTATCAGCGTGAGCCCAATTTCATAGGGGGTACTTTAACCCAAAAAAACGGGCGTGTTTGGGTCGGGTGGGATGTTAAAGTGTTAAAAATCTGAATCCCGACCCCATCCCGCCCACTTCCAGTTTTAATGGAGTTGCGACAGGGAGGTGGGTTGGCACTTTAAATATGATACTGAGGTGGGAAGCCTGGGATGTGGCCGGCTGGGGTTCCTGGGCCTTGGGAATCCTGGCAGCTGCAGCGAGGTGAGGACAGCCTCGGAGAGCTTTCCTCGCGGGCTGAGAGGAGCAGAAATGCTTCCGCCCGACCCCTCAAGCTCCCCCACCATCAGCCCTCCCCCATACAAACCACCCCAGCCCGCCAAGATTGGAACCCCACCCCTCCACCCGGGAGAGGGGCTTGGACCCCCTCCCCAATGTTCCCTGTAATTTTTTTTGTTCCGCGCAGCCCCTTTAATGGGCTGTGGGTCCGCAAATGCGCATTTTTTTCAATTTAAAAGCCAGCTCACCGGCTGCGCATGACACACAGCTTAAAGAGAACAGTGCCCACCCCGGGATCGGACCCCCTCATTGGGGTTGGGGATTGGATCCCCCGCACCAGGGATCAGACCTGCCTGGGGCTGTGGTCTCTTCTCCAGTATTCCCTGCTCAACTAGAAGCCAAGCCTGTCAATAAGGCCGACTTCCGTGTGGAGAACCTGTCAGTGATGTCACACGCATGCTGTGGAGTTAAATCTCCATAGCATGTGGGGAAACCCAGACGTCCGTGTTTCCCGCTCGCTACCAGGCCTCCCCGCTCCCAGTGCGTCAAAACATTAAAATTTCCTTCCCATGAGTTAACATGATAACGATCATTTTATGAATTTGCGCTCCCAGCACAGAGCTTTGCCCACTGAACAATTGTGCAGCACAGCTTGTCTAGTCTGCTGGTTCATGCAATCACCCCTTTTGAGGCTTTGGGCATGTGCTCCCCATCAATTTTTGTCCATTACTGTAATATTTGCATATTGAATTATCATTGGCCCGCAGGCATCTGTAGGGAATACCTATTATATTCACATGTGATCACATGCTGAGTTGTCATTGGCCTGCAGGCATCTGTAAGGACTACTATTGTTTTGAAGACCCAGGCTAGGTGTCCTAATGCCAGGCTTTCCCCACTGGTGTAAGCCTCACAGACCTAATGTTTAATAAAAGAGTTAAACTGTAATACTCCGTTGTCCTGCAATTTATTATTTTTATACAAAGTGTGTAAAACAAGACAATTACCTTTGAAGGGTCAATTGGATTTTTGCATTTGCCATACATTCACCATCCACATTTAGCATGCACACAGTACATGGGATCATAACCTAACTGGCAGCATTGAAGTGTGCTGGTAATGTTGCCCACAGAAGCCAGCATTTCGGTCCCAAAGGTAAGGTATAACTAACCCATGCTTTAGCTCACTTAGAGTTGATGCTGGATGCAGAAAATAGCAAATGTTCCAGTTCCCAGCAATGCCATCCTTCAATTTGATGAGCAGATAAACTGAAACCTCTCCATTTTTTTTTGAAGAACAACTGTGCTTTAGCAGATTTATTATAACTAATGAAGATTTATTCTAGCTGAGGCTGCAATCTATTTTCTCAGCACTGCAGATTGTTAGCTGAGTTGAAGTTTTTCTGAACATTTAATGTCAGGCATGGGTTAGTCATACCTTACCTTTGGGACAGAAATTCTGGCTTCTGTGGGCAACATTACCAGCGTACTTCAATTGTGCCAGTTAGGATATGATCCCATGTGAGCACAGAGCTGGGTCAAGACAGAGTTGGGTGAATCTGCTAAACGGAATGGCTTTCTAAACAGAGTGGCGATGGGAATTTGGAGAGAGTGGGAATTCACTGGTAAATAATGTGTTGTTATCAAAGTGAAATTCAACCTAGTTTGAAACTGCAAGTCAGTTACAGTTAACAGTCTATATGTGAGTCCCTGACTAGGTGTTAATTATTGTAGCTGGCAGTTGACTGACCAGTTGTAACTAGTGTGTTTCTAAAAGGTATATATTAGAGGACATCTGCTGAAGCACAGAGCTGTGAGCAGGGTTGGACGAATAAAAATCTGGTAAACATAAATAATTAAATAATAAGTAGGAGTACAGGATACTAAATTAAAAACATCTTTGTGGGTGTACCTACACCATATGGACTGCAGCGGTTCAAGAAGGCGGCTCACCACCATCTTCTCAAGGGCAATTAGGGATGGGCACTAAATGCAGGCCTAGCCAGCGACGCCCACATCCCATCAATGAATTTTTAAAAAATAAGTAGATAGGCTTTTAAGCAAAATGATGGGACAGCTGAGACCCGTTGCCTGCGATTCCTGCATCAGGGGGGTGATGGCACCTTGGCAGAGTGCAGTCTAGAGCACATCTACGGCACTGTACAGCAAATGACTGCACAGGGGGGCACAACAAATGTAGAGGTCATAGGGGATTCACTAGTCAGGGAAATAGACAGGCATTTTTGCAACCACCGACATGAGTCTTGTATAGTGTGTTGCCTCTCTGGTGCCAGGGTAAAGGACATCACTGAACGGGTGCAGAACATTTTTCAGGGGGACACGGAACAGCCAGAAGTCATGGTCCATGTGGGATCCAATGACGTAGGTAGGTAAAGGGTTGAGGTTCTACAGATAGAATTTCAGGAGCTAGGGAGGAGGTTAAAGAGCAGGACCTTAAAGGTAGTAATCTTTGGATTACTCCCAGTGCCACGTGATAGAATCATAGAATCATAGAATGGTTACAGCACGGAAGAAGGTCATTCGGCCTGTCGAGCCCATGCCGACTTTCAGCTAGTCCCACTCCCCCGCCCTTTTCCCGTAGCCCTGCAAATTCTTTTCCTTCAGATACTTATCCAACTCCCTTATGAAAGATAGGATTGAGTTAGCTCCACCACCCTTTCAGGCAGTGCATTCCAGATCTTAACCACTCGCTGCGTAAAAAAGTTTTTTATTATGTCGCCTTTGGTTCTTTTGCCAATCACCTTAAATCTGTGTCCTCTGGTTCTCGACCCTTTTGCCAATGGGAACAGTTTCTCTCTATCTACTCTGTCCAGATCCCTCATGATTTTGAACACCTCTATCAAATCTCCTCTCACTTAGCTTATATGTCCTCTCCTCATTCTTTCTACCAAAATTTATTACTTCACACTTTTCTGCATTAAATTTCATCCGCCAAGTATCTGCCCATTTCACCAGCCTTTTTATGTTTTCCTGAAGTCTATCAATCTCCTCCTATAATTCCAAGTTTTGTGCCATCTGCAAATTTTGAAATTGTGCCCTGTACACTCACGTCCAAGTCATTAATATATATCAAGAAAAGCAGTGGTCCTGGAACCGACCCCTGGGGAACACCACTGTATACCTTCCTCCAGTCCGAAAAACAATCGTTCACCACTACTCTGTTTCCTTTCACTTAGCCAATTCCGTATCCATGCCCTTTTATTCCATGGGCTTCAAATTTGCTGGTGACCCTATTATGTGGCACTTTGTCAAATGCCTTTTGGAATTCCATGTACACTGCATCAACCGCATTACCCTCATCAACCCTCTCTGTCACCTCACCAAAAAATTCAACCAAGTTGGTTAAACACGATTTGCCTTTAACAAATTTGTGCTGGCTTTCCTTAATTAATCCACACCTTTTTGTCCCTGATTACTGTTTCTAAAAACTTCCTCACTACCGAGGTTAAACTGACTGGCCTGTAGTTGCTGAGTTTATCTTTACACCCATTTTTGAACAATGGTGTAACATTTGCAATTCTCCAGTCCTCTGGCACCACACCCGTATCTATGGAGGATTGGAATATTCTGGCCAGTACTTCCGTGATTTCTGCCCTCAATTCCCTCAGCATCCTAGGATGCATCCCATCAGCTCCTGGTGATTTATCTATTTTAAGTACAGCCAGCCTTTCTAATACCTCTTTATCAATTTTTATACTATCAAGTGTCTCCACTACCTCCTCCTTCACTATGTCTATAGCATCCTCTTCCTTGGTGAAGACAGATGCAAAGTACAGGAAAAGTTCTGATGTCCGGCACCGACGGGACTGGCGTGTTGCCGATATATCAAAACTGCCGGACATGCAAAGTTAACGTTGAAGCATACGGAGGTGAAAGTCTCCATATTTGACAACAAACACTGTTGCTCAGCAACAGCTTGTAAACACTCGGCCCGTACCTTGGAAGCGTCTCTGAAGCTGTTGCTAAGCTACAAAGACGCTTTCCAGAGCCTGCCTGTTAAAAGAATGCTAAGAGAAGAAAAAAAAAATAACCAAAACGGCTGCTGATTTCTGCCGTTAGAGCGAGGTTTCCGGCCATACAACCTCCGGATAAACCAAAGTTTCCTGTACTCATTTAGTACCTTAGCCATGCCCTCTGCCTCCATGTATAGGTTTCCTTTTTGGTCCCTAATTGGCTCCACCCCTCCTCTTACTATTTACATGCCTAGTGCTAGTGAGAATAGGAGTAATAAGATAAAACAGGTTAACGCATGGCTGGAGAAATGGTGCAGGAGGGAGGGCTTCAGATTCCTGGGGCATTGGGACCCAGGTCTGGGGCAGTAGAGACCTGTATAAGATGAATGGATTGCACCTCAACAGGGCTGGGACCAATGTCCTTGCAGGGAGGTTAACTAGTGCTGTGGGGGGCAGGGTTTAAATAATTTGGCAGGGGTAGGAGCACCAGGATGAAGCATTATAGAGGAGATACAAGATGCACAGAGGACTGGGAGAGACAAACAGCATTAGAATAAAGAGTAGTTCAGAAATAGGAGGGATAAAGCAGACTAAGATGGGTTTAGTGTGCATTGCGTAAATGCCCAGAGCATGGTAAATAAGGTTGGTGAGCTGCAGTCACAAGTAGACGCATGGGATTTTATATAGTGGTAATAACAGATTTCTAGCTCAAACAAAGGGAGGAATGGGCAATTAATATTCCTGGCTACTGTGTATTCAGGAATGATAGGGAAGGGAAAAAAGGAGGGGGTGCCAGTATTGATCAAAGATACTATTGCAGCACAACAAAGGGATGATGTACTTGTGCGTTCAAAGACAGAATAGAATTACATAAAATTTTACAGCACAGAACAATAAAAGAGTTGTTACGCTGTTAGGTGTATACTATAGGCCAAATAGTGGGAAGGAGATAGAGGAGCAAATTTGTAGGCAAATTGAAGATGCAAGAACTTTAGAGTAGTGATAATGGGGTCTTCAATTATCCTAACATGGACTGTGGAAATAACAGCGTAAAGGGCAAAGAGAGGGAGGAATTTCTGAAATGCGTACAAGAGAACTTTCTTGATCAGTATGTTTCCAGACCAATGAGGAAGGAAGTAGTGTTGGATCTAGTTCTGGGAAGTGAAGTGGGGTAACTGGAGCATGTTTCAGTGGGAGAGCATTTGGGAAACAGGGATCACAATATCATTAGGTTTAAGAGTACTTATGGAAAAGGTTAAGGAAAAATCAAATGTGAAAGTACTGAACTGGAGGACGGCTAATTTCAGTGAGTTGAAAGGGAATCTGGCCCAGGTGGATTGGAATCAAAGATTGCCAGGTAAAACAGTAAATGAGCAATGGGAGGGCTTCAGAGAGGAGATAGTTTGGGTACAGACTAGACACATTCCCACGAGGGGGAAAGGAAGGGCATCCAAAGCTAGATCTCCCTGGAAGACTAAAGACTAAAGAATAAAATGAAACAGAAAAAGGAAGTTTATGATAAATAGACAATAGAGTAGACAAGGGTAATGTAGTAGATGTAATATATCTAGATTTCCAAAAGTCAGAGCATGCAGAGTCAGGGACAAGTAGCAGAATTGATAGCTGGCTGGCTGGCTGGCAGACACAAAGCAGAGAATAGGGATAAAGGGTGTGGTAAACCACTGTTACCGTTCACAACCGTTCACTATTGTTACACTGTTGTTATCACTGTTTACACTGTTGTTATCACTACACAAGGTTACCTCTTGCCACGCACGCTGTTATACCTAGGCATACCTCAGCTGACTCCGCCCATGGCTCCGCCTGCTTGCCCAGGTATAAAGGTGACCGCTTGGCTAGTATTCTTCCTTGTTGGAACCGATCACCCACGAGGGTGGGCTCTGTTATTTAGCCAATAAAAACCTATAGTTACTATCTTAACTCGTCGCTTTTCATGGAATGAATTGATAGGTATATCAATTTTATTGGCTAAATTTTGAAATGAGCGGATCGGAGCAGCCAAATGACCAGCCAAACGGCCAGCTACAACAGCCCCAGCAGCCGACCTGGCTGTGAGCCCTCCGACCGCCGTACCTGGATCTAAACCCACAGGCAGCGAATTCAGCCCTCGACTTCGAACACTGGCTGAGCTGTTTCGAATCCTACCTGGGAGCCTCCGGCGTGCCTCCGGAATCTAAACTAAGAGTCCTGACTGCCCAGGTGAGCCCTAAAGTATTTGCACTCATCCGGGACCTTGCTACATACGAGGACGCCCTCAACCTGCTAAAAGAGCAGTACCGGAGCCCAGTAAATTCAATGTATGCCAGACATCTCCTAAGATCCCGCCCGCAACAGCCAGGAGAGTCTGTAGATGAATTTTTACGGGCGCTACAAACACTTGGCAGGGACTGTGACTTTAAAGCTGTAACGGCTGCAGAAAATACTGAAGGAAATATCCGCGATGCCTTCGTGAAAGGCCTTCGGTCCGACTACTCACGGCAAAGACTGCTCGAATCAAAGGACCTCGAATTGAAAACAGCTGCAGCCCTCGCTCGCTCCCTGGAAGTGGCCCATCGGGACCTCGAGGCGTACTCCAGGTACAGTGCTGCGCGACCCTGGGACTCGGGCCCGACTCCGGCCGCAATACCCCTCGCACCGCTGCCCCGGGACCTACTACAGCGTCGGTGTCCCGGAATCGATCGGGACCGCCACCCCCGGGAACTGTTGCGGCAGCGGACCTCCGCGATCGGGCCGCCAGCTGCTTCTTCTGTGGCCAGGCGAGACATCAAAGGGCACGCTGCCCTGCAAGGAACGCGACCTGCTCCGGCTGCAAAAAGAAAGGCCACATCGTAAACGCCTGCAGGGGGAAAGCCACAGACGCCAGCAGTGCCTCATGTGAGTTGTGGGGGCGGCCATCTTTGATCAAGGCCACAGATGCCAGCATTGCATCATGTGAGTCGTGGGGGTGGCCATCTTTGATCAAGGTCACAGACGCCAGCAGTGCCTCATGTGAGTTGTGGGGGCGGCCATCTTCTCCGCCATTTTGTCCAACTTCGTGGGGATCCGCGTCATGGGCGCCGCCATTTTGTTCGCCGCACTCGGCCGCCGTTTTGTCTCCAGACCCGACCACCGCCTCACCTGCAGACTACAGCAACTCACTCAGCCATACACTGGCCTCCGTCACGCTTGACCAAGCTCTCCCGCATCATCTGTCCAAGTCCATGATGGACATCGAAGTAAACGGCCACGCCACGACCTGCCTGTTCGACAGCGGAAGCACGGAGAGTTTTATTCACCCAGACACGGTGAGCTGCTACTCCCTCACTGTCCGGCCAACGCGCCATCGGATCTCGATGGCGGCGAAGTCCCATTCAACAGACATCAGCGGCTACTGTGTGGTGACCCTGTCGGTTAGGGGCACGGAATATAAAAACTTTAAACTTCTCGTCCTGCCCCAGCTCTGCGCTGCCGTCCTACTAGGGCTGGATTTCCAAAGCCACCTTCAAAGTGTCACTTTGGCTTACAGTGGATCCCTCCCCCCACTCACAGTCTGCAACCAGCAAAATTTAAACCGCCCGCCGCGTACCACCTGCGGCCTCTCCACCCTCAAAGTCCCGCCCCCCTCCTTGTTCGCTAACCTCACCCGTGACTGTAAACCCGTCGCTACCAAGAGCAGGCGGTACAATGCCGGGGTCAGAGCTTTTATTAGCTCTGAGGTGCAGCGACTCCTGAAGGAGGGCATCATCGAGGAGAGCACCAGCCCCTGGCATGCCCAGGTCATAGTCGTTAAGACCGGCGATAAACACCGCCTGGTCATCGACTACAGCCAAACCATAAACCGGTACGCCCAGCTGGACGCATACCCCCTTCCCCGCATATCTGATATGGTCAACCAGATTGCACAGTACCGGGTATTCTCCACCATCGACCTCAAGTCGGCCTATCACCAACTCCCTATCCGCCCTGAGGACCGCCAGTATACCGCCTTCGAGGCGAATGGCCGCCTCTACCACTTCCTTAGGGTTCCCTTCGGCGTCACCAACGGGGTTTCGGTCTTCCAAAGGGAGATGGACCGGATGGCTGACCAGAACGTGCTGCAGGCCACGTTCCCTTATCTAGATAACGTCACCATCTGTGGCCGCGACCAGCAGGACCACGATGTTAATCTGGAGAAATTCCTCCGTACGGCCCAACGGCTGAACCTCACTTACAATAAGGAGAAATGTGTGTTTAACACCTCGCGCCTTGCCATCCTCGGTTGCGTAGTAGAGAACGGAGTCATCGGCCCCGACCCCGAAAGAATGCGCCCCCTCATGGAGCTTCCCCTCCCCCACTGTCCAAAGGCGCTGAAGAGAACCCTGGGGCTCTTCGCTTACTATGCCCAATGGGTGCCCAATTATGTGGACAAAGCCAGACCCCTCATGAAGTCCACCTCCTTACCCCTGACAGCAGAAGCAGGCGCAGCCTTCTCCCTCATAAAAGGAGACATTGCAAAGGCCACAATGCACGCAGTGGATGAGTCCATCCCTTTCCAAGTGGAAAGCGATGCATCCGACTTCGCCCTAGCTGCAACCCTTAACCAGGCGGGGAGACCTGTGGCCTTCTTCTCAAGGACCCTCCAGGGTCCTGAGATCCGACACTCTTCTGTCGAGAAGGAGGCCCAGGCGATTGTGGAGGCGGTACGAAGCTGGAGGCATTACCTGGCAGGCAAACGATTTACCCTCCTCACCGACCAGCGTTCGGTTGCTTTTATGTTTAATAACAAGCTGAAGGGCAAAATCAAGAACGACAAGATCTTGAGGTGGAGAATTGAGCTCTCCACCTATGATTACGATATCTTGTACCGGCCTGGTAAACTCAACGACCCCCCAGATGCTCTATCATGAAGTACATGTGCCAACGCGCAAGTTGATAGACTGCGGACCCTCCACAACGACCTCTGCCACCCCGGGGTCACCAGACTGTACCACTTCATTAAGGCCCGCAACCTGCCCTACTCCATCGAGGAGGTCAGGACCATGACCAGGAACTGCCAAACCTGTGCCGAATGCAAACCGCATTTCTATAGGCCAGACAGAGCAAGCCTGATCAAGGCCACCCGCCCCTTCGAGCGCTTGAGCATCGATTTTAAGGGGCCCCTCCCGTCCTCTGACCGTAACGTGTACTTCCTCAACATTATTGACGAGTACTCCCGTTTCCCCTTTGCCATCCCCTGCCCAGACATGACCAGTACCACGGTCATCAAATGCCTGAACGACCTCTTCGCCTTGTTCGGGTTCCCGAACTATATACATAGCGACCGGGGCGCATCCTTCATGAGCGAGGAACTTCGCCAGTTCCTGCTCATGAGAGGTATTGCTGCGAGCAGGGCCACCGGCTACAACCCCCAGGGGAACGGCCAGGTGGAAAGAGAAAACGCGACAGTTTGAAAGGCCGTCCTCTTAGCCCTAAAGTCTAAGGGCCTCCCAACCTCTCGCTGGCAGGAAGTCCTCCCGGCAGCGCTCCACTCCATCCGGTCACTGCTTTGCACTGCCATTAACGCCACCCCCCATGAACGAATGTTTGTTTTCCCCAGGAAGTCGACTACGGGAACCTCACTACCAACATGGCTGACTTCTCCGGGGCCCGTCCTGCTGCGGAAGCACATGAGGACCCATAAAACAGACCCCCTGGTCGAGAGGGTGGACCTCCTGCACACCAACCCCCAGTACGCCTATGTGGCATACCCAGACGGGCGGGAGGACACTGTCTCCTTGCGAGACCTCGCACCCTCGGGCACCCCTGAGTTACCACCGTTACCCCCCACCACTCCCCCAAATCCAGCTCCTGTAGACGGCATGCCAGAACCCCAGGAGCCTTCGTCGACCACGCAGACACCAGCATTAACATCGGATACTGCACCACCGCCGCCGCTGCTGCGCCGATCAGAAAGGCTTACGAGGCCTCCTGAGAGACTGACATACACGAACTGGTAGTACACTTCACCCCGCCGGACTCAATTTTAAACAAGGGGTGAATATGGTAAACCACTGTTACCGTTCACAACCATTCACTATTGTTACACTGTTGTTATCATTGTTTACACTGTTGTTATCACTACACAAGGTTACCTCTTGCCACGCACGCTGTTATACCTAGGCATACCTCAGCTGACTCCGCCCATGGCTCCGCCTGCTTGCCCAGGTATAAAGGTGACCGCTTGGCTAGTATTCTTCCTTGTTGGAACCGATCACCCACGAGGGTGGGCTCTGTTATTTAGCCAATAAAAACCTATAGTTACTATCTTAACTCGTCGCTTTTCATGGAATGAATTGATAGGTATATCAAAGGGTAGCTATTCAGAGTGGCAGAAGGTGGGAAATGGGGACCCACAAGAATCAGTGCTGGGACCACTGTTGTTCACAATTTATATTAATGTTTTAGACTTTGAAATCAAAAACAATTTCTAAATTTGCGGACGACACTAAATTGGTAGGGAAAGTCAGCACTGAGGAGAACTGCAACAAATTACAAGAAGACATTAATAAACTTGCATAATAGGCATATAATTGGCAAATTAATTTCAACATAGATAAGTATGAGGTATTACATTTTGGTAAGAAAAGGAGGTCACATATTATTTAGAAAATAAGAATCTAAATGGGGTAGAGAAGCAAAGGAATCTCGGAGTACAAATCCACAAATCACTAAAAGTTGTGATGCAGGTCAATAAGTCCATAACAAACGCAAAAACCAAGCACTAGGGTTTATTTCTAGTGGTACAGAATTGAAAAGTAGAGAAGTTATGCTAAACTTGTATTAAATGTTGGTTAGACCACACTTGGGGGGTGAAATTGGGTATTGTCCTGTTTGGGGCACCAACTTGTGAAAATTTGAAAATGTGAAAATTTAGCACCAGGCGCTAAGGATTCTGAACCTCTAGTAAATTGTGTGTTAGCGCCCCAGAAAGGAAGTGGGGCGCTAAATCAAGTGCTAATGACCTCGGTGGGGCGCTAGAGGGGCGCTACCAGCAGAACGTTAATGAATTTCAGGTGCAATGCATTCAGCAATGATCCTTCACATTGGTTCCTTCCAGCACTTAAAGGGGAGGTTGCATCATTGTGCAGATGCTCATTTTCAGCATTGCTGGCTTTGAGGCGACCTGCAAGCAAGTGAATCCTCTGATGGCTGTGGCTGTTCCCACTCCCAGGGAGAGAGCTCGTCGGTTCACAGACGTGGCATTGGTGGCTGGAGTGGAGCGAAGGAGGGCAATGCTGTTCCCGGCCACTGGAAGGAGGCCATCGCCTCAGGTGTTCAAGGCAATGTGGAGGGAAGTGTCCCAGGAGGTCTTGGCCAGTAGTGTGGTGGAATGCAGCCTGACACAATGCCACAAGAAATTCAACGACCTCAGTCGGGTGGTCAAGGTGAGTACATGCTTCAACATACCAACTCCTACATACCAGCATCTGAACCTCAGTCTGTGCACACTGCGCAAAGAACCACCCCTCACCCACCAAACATCTTCACCTACTCAAACTCACATCCACATCTCGTGCCTTGCCTCCAATCACAGCTATTCAACGACAGCAGGCATATCTCCCAAACACATAGCTGGACTCTGACTCACTCACATTCGTTTCTCTTGCAGGCCAAGATGACCCACAATAGGAGGGAGCAGCAGAGAACAGGTGGGGGTGATGCGCAGCTCCAACAGCTCTCAGACCTTGAGGAGCACGTGCTGCAATTCATTGGGCAGCAGGTGGTGGGCACTGTGGCCGTCGGCAACATCGACCCGGGTTGGGGGCAAAAATGGTATCTTCAGCCCCTCTCCTTCTCTCATCCCACTTCCCCCTCACACCACAAACCTTTCTCACTTGCCACCTCCTGAGGATGTCTGCATTCCTTGCTCCATTCCTGCCCCCCTGCCCTCATCTTAATGCAGTCTTGTGCCTTTATGCTTTCAGATAATCAGCAACCAGATGACCAGCCTGTTCCTGAGCCTCCCACAGAGAGTGAGGAAGGAGAAGAGGAGGAGGAGCAAAGCACCGCATCACTGCATCTCTCACCCGCAGGTACCACCTCAGGTACTGGCACTACCCGATCCTTAGAGGCAACTTTAGTAGAGGGATCCGCACTGGGTGATGCACTGGGGATGAGCGTGCTGCAGCAAGGCCAGGGGGAAAGGGTAGCTTGGGAGCCAGCTCCCCAGAAGGTGAGTTCGCTCGCGACTTCTGCTGCACAGGACTCAGATGAGGACCTCAATGGGGAGGCATTCACAAGAAGCTCATGGTCTACAGAGCAGCAGTGATAATCGCCCTGCTGTATGCCTCAGAGACATGGACCATGTACAGCAGGCACCTCAAAGCACTGGAGAGGTACCACCAATGCTGCCTCCGCAAGATCCTGCAAATCCATTGATAGGATAGGCGCACCAACGTCAGTGTTCTTGCTCACGCCAACATCCCCAGCATCGAAGCTTTGACCACTCGATCAGCTCCGATGGACGGGTCACATTGCCCGATACAAGACTCCCAAAACAAGCGCTCTACTCGGAGCTCCGGCACGGCAAGAGAGCCCCAGGTGGGCAGAGGAAACGCTTCAAGGACACCCTCAAAGCCTCCTTGAAAAAGTGTAACATCCCCACCGACACCTGGGAATCCCTGGCCCAAGACCGCACAAAGTGTAGAAGCATCTGGGAAGGCGCCAAACACCTCAAGCCTCTTTGCCGGGAGCAAGCGGAAGCCAAGCGCAGGCAGCGCAAGGAGCGCACGTCAACCTAAGCACCCCACCCACCCGCCCCTTCAACCACCGTCTGCCCCACCTGTGACAGAGACTAGTGACAGAGTCCCGCATTGGACTAATCAGTTACCTGCGAACTCATTTTTAATGTGGAAGCAAGTCATCCTCGGTTCCGAGGGACTGCCTAAGAAGAAGAAGAGAAGATGGCCATGCACACCAAGATGATAGGTGCAATGGCAAGGGTGCCCGAGAGCCTCTTGACAATGGTAAGGAATGTGGAGGAGCCCGCCTCCAACATTGCACTGAGCTCTGTGCACACCATGAAGCCCAGCATTTCCACTGTGCAGAGGATAGTGGACTTCCGGAGAGACCGTGGCGACCCAAACCTCATGACGCGTGTCATGGACGATGCGGCAGCTTTCATTGCAGCACAGGCATAAGCGACGCAATACCTTAGTGCTGTAATGCAGTCAATGGTTGGTGGCATCGAGCCTCAGACTGCTCTCAAGCAGCCTTAGCCTGATGCCACGAAGGCTCTGACTGCTGCCATCATCGCTGGGTCCACCACAGTCCACCGGGGATCTCACGGTGTCGCAGCAGGTCACCAATCTGTGCTCCAACAGACTGCTAGGGATGCTCAGGTACTGCCCCGGGTGAGTGGGAGTGGGTCAGTGGAGCAGGAACCTGCTGTCCTCTCTAAGTTTGACAGCATTCCTGATCCCACCACTGCCATTCCGCCATTGCACTTGTCGTTGCCTGTCATCCAGCCAACCCAGACTGCCGCCGCCCAGCCTGAGGTGGTGCAGTGTACAGCCGGGCCTTCCAGGCCCAGAGCTGGTCAAGGGCATCCTGCAAAGCCATCTGTAGTCTCTGGGTCCGACACTCAGCAGCCTTCCATCAGCCCCGCTGCAGCCACTGAGGAGACACTACGTAGGGGCACTAGATTAGGAAAGGGAACTGTAAAGAGGGGAGGCAAGGGTTTGCATAAGGATGATTCGTCAATATTGTTGTTGTATATATGTGGTTAATGGTTTTTGATAAATTTATTACTGGAATGTTGCAGATATGGTGCTGAGTCTCATTTCAGTTTAGGGGTGTGGTATAGAATCACAACGTGATGGAATGATGGTGACGTGCTCAGCAACCGGAATGAGGTCTCGAAGTTACTGGAAACAAAGTCTGATGAGGCGGTCACGGACCGACCTTGCAGAATGCCGATTGAGTGGCTGTCTCCTCCATCGCTGCTTTTCATCCTCCTGGTCCTCTTCTTCCTCCTCCTCTTCCTGAGATGGCAGAGTTATGCCTGGTGGCAATGGCTGGGCCCTCATGATGGCCAAGTTGTGCAGCATGTAGCAGACCACGACGAAAAGTGACACCTGCTCAGCCGAGTACCGGAGGGCTCCTCCCGAGCGGTCAAGGCAGCGGAACCGTTGCTTGATGGTCTGCTCGATGATGTTCCTGGTGGCAGCATAGCTCTCATTGTATGAGTGCTGGGCACGAGTGTTAGGGTTGCGGAGGGGAGTCATGAGCCAGGTGGGGAGTGGATAGCCCTTGTCTTTGACCAGCCAGCTGCAAGCTAGATGTGGTGGCTGGAATAGATCTAGCACACTGGTCTGGCGCAGGATGAAGGCATTGTGGCGGCTGCCAGGATAGCAGACACTGACGGTCAGGATTCGCCGTGTGTGGTCGCACACCAACTGCACATTCAGTGAGTCGTAGCCTTTGTGGTTACTGGAATGCCTCAGGATTGTTATGTGGTGCCCGCAAAGCAACATGGGTGCAGTCAATGGTGCCCTGCACCATGGGGAAGCCCGCTATCCTGGCAAAGCCACATGCACGCTTGCACTGCTTCTCTCTGGTTATGGGGTAGGAAATGTCCCTTCTCCTTCTGTATAGAGCATCCGTGACCTGGCGGGTGGAGAAATGGACGGCAAACTGGGAGATGTTGGATATGTTGCCTGTCGCACACTGGAATGATCCGCTGGCATAGAAATTGAGGACAATGGTGACCTTGACTGCCACTGAGAGCCGTGGTGGTCCTGATCTCAGGCTCGAGGTCTGGCTGCAGGAGGTGGCAGAGCTCTGTGACCACGTCCTTGCTGAAATGGAACCTTTTAACACACTGGTCCTCAGTGAAATTCATGCAGGAGAACTGCTGCCGGAATAGCCTGGGTGGGTTCAGCCTCCTGTTGAGAGCCCTGTTGGCCCCCCACCTCTGGCCACATTTTGCACTCTTTCTCTGTGCCTCCGATGTTGACGTTGCAGGGCGAGGTCCAGTGCCAGTACAGCCCCCATGAAAGGATACAAATATTGCACTTTCAAATCACCCCTCAGTGAAACTGAAGAATCTTTATGTGCCAGAACATTAGTTGAAATGCAAAACGCTGACATCTTTGCCTATGTGAAACTAACAACGCAGCATTGTTGGCCGACGAAAACTAAACCGGATGTGGCTGCCTTTAAATAGCGCCCCTCCAGGGGACAGCTGACTGAAAGCCACCTCCTCTACCTGTCGTTGTTAACAGCAGCACAAGCAGGGGGCGAGAGGGAATTTTTCATTGGGGGCGTTACTGGGGCGCTGCACACAGCAAAGATGTCATGATCTGCGGGCGCAGGAGATCGGGGCGCAATGTCTTACAGCTGCCACAAAACCCCCGCCGAATTTAGCGGGAGGTGTTGATATCGCCACGCCCGGTTGCAAACCCATTTGTGCCCCATTAGCGCCCCCAGAGACGTTAACGAGAGGCGCAAAGGAGCCCACGGGAGGCGCAAAGGAGCCCAATTTCTAGCTCTTGGAGTAATATGTGCAGTCTGGTCGCCATATTATAAAAAGGATATAGAGGCACTGGAGAGGGTGCAAAAAAGACTTACAAGGATGATACCAGAACTGCGAGCTTATACCTATCAGGAAAGGATGGATAGGCTGGCTATCTTTTCTCTTGAAAAGAGAAGGCTGAGGGGTGATCTAATAAACGTCTTTAAAATTATGAAATGTTTTCATAGAGTAGACACAGAGGGGGAAAAATTCAGTTGGTTTGCGCCTCCCATTAGCGCCTTAAGAGGGCGCTAATGGGGCGCAAAGCAACTAGCGCCCGTGCGCGGTGATGTTTGCGCCGCGCACGAAATTAACTAGACATTTTGCGGTGGCGCTAAACACAACCGCCACGCTCTCCTGCGCCGGCAGATCGTGACGTCAGTCGAGTATGCAACGCCCCGGTAGCGCCCCGGACCGGATATTGAGTGGTGCCCCCTGCCTTACCACCTGCCGCGAGCAATGACAGGTTGAGGGGAGCGTTTTGCAGTCAGGAAGGGAGTGGGGGATGTTGTGTATGTACCTTTAAGGGAATAACTGGTCTCAGACTGCAGTACCGGCAGTGACCACCCCTGTATAAAAGGCCCTAGCAGGCTTCTGTAGTTTCAGTTTTCCAGGTTGTCTCCATTCAGTAAAAACTTGTTATAATCAACTCCTGCAGTCCGTGTCTCAATTATACACGGACATAATACTGGCGACGAGTAAGAAACGAACTTACCTGCAACTCGGCAGCACCTCAGACGACGTTATGGAAGGTCGAAGCCAGAAGAAAGAGAAAAAAAAATAATCCAAAGAAACTCGAGAAACGGGCGTCGACCGTGGGCAACCGCCCTCCAAATCATCGAATTGAAAAGTGCAGGAGAGACTGTCGAGAGCCAGGCTTGGTCTCCAGTCTGTGGTTTCCCAGCTAATCGGGCTGGTGGCAGGTAGTGCACTGATCCTTCCTGGGCTGCGGCGGGCTAGAGCTCGATCGGGTGGCTCTGCAACGGGGCTGGGCAGCGAGCCGGGAAGCAAAGAGAGAGAGAGAGGGTGGAGCACACAGGGCGCGGCCGGTGCTACGCAGCCGGGCAGCGTTCGGACCTAAGAAGAGGGAGGGAAGTGTCCCAGAGGGTCCGCTCCATGACGGGAACGGTTCTTCAATTAACGGAGCAAATATTGAAGTGCGATAGAAAAATAAAAATACCGCGGAGAGCGGCGTTGGCAGCAGCAATCGGGGAGGCGCGAAGACCATAGGGCGTCACCATTACAGGATAGTAAAATAAATATAATCGCCAGCAACAGCGTTGGCAGCAGCGGCAGCGGTGGGAAAGCATGGGAGGCGCCATTTTGATCCATCGGGGACGAAGGCAAAGCGCGGGAGGCACCATCTTAGATTTTCAAGATGCCAAAGACTGGTGATATCACTGCCTTCGATAATGCAATAGAAGACTGGACCACGTATGTGGAAAGAGTCGAGGTATATTGCGAGGCAAACAAAATAGCGGATGAGAAAAAGGCATCGGTATTGCTAAATTTAATGGGCGCAAGAACGTATGGCCTATTGCGGGACCTGATTACTCCAGCCAAACCGAAGGCGAAGAGTTTTAACGAAATTGTTGCTATCCTACAGGAACACCTAAATCCTACACCGCTGCTGATAGCAGAAAGATTTAAATTCCACAGGGGAAATCAGCATAAAAATGAGAGCAATGCTGATTACCTTACGGAACTATGCAAGCTATCAAAGCACTGCCAGTTCGGAGCAGGACTGGCAGATACCTTACGGGACAAATTTGTCTGTGGACTCCTGAGTGAAGGAACCCAGAAGAGGTTACTCTCAGAGAAAGAGCTGACGCTAGATAAGGCTTTCAGCGTGGCAGTATCGTATGAAGCAGCAGCAAGGGGAGCTGCGGAAATACAACAAAAGCCACAGGAATACGGCACCCACGAAATGACACGGGGATTTGCAAAATGTTATCGCTGCGGCAGAACAAACCATGACCAGAAGGACTGCTGGTCCAAGGACAAAATATGCAGGCAATGCGGAAAGATGGGACACATTGCACGAGTTTGCAGGTCCGGGAAGAAGACGAATGAGAACAAAAAGGCTACAAAGGAACCGTACAGGAAAGTACAAAAGATGACGGACAGTAGTTCCGAAGACCAGATGAGCGATAGTGAATCCGGGAACAAGAGACTAAGCTGTCTCAAACTTCACAACGTAATCGCAAAAGAGGATCACCGAACCATTTGGGTCACCCTCACGATAGCAGGGTCCCAAGTCAAAATGGAATTGGATACAGGATCAGCTCTAACCGTCATGAATCGACGAGACTACGAGCGGCTATTCTCACACATACCCTTGAGAGAGACATCCATTGTCTTGAGGACGTATACGGGGCAAAAAGTATACCCCAGAGGAAAAATAAGGGTGCCTGTCGAATACAACGGCAAGAAAATACGGAAATTGTATCTTTACTTTCTGCAAGATGGTGGACCACCGTTATTGGGACGGGAATGGATCAGAAAGATAAGTTTAGGCTGTCACTCCATTCAGGCACTGACGGTGGCTGGTAAAAAGGATGACGATGTCACTCCTGGACGATTGTCAACAATCTTAGCTGATGCCAAAGAGGTATTTCAACAAGAACTGGGCACTCTTAAAGGCGTAACCGCCTCGATAAAAATAGAGGAGAATGCAATTCCCAAGTTTTTCAAAGCAAGACCGGTACCACATGCAATTCGCCCAGCCGTCGAGGCAGAGCTGGAGAATCTGGAGAAGGCAGGCATGTTATCTAAGGTAGACTGGAGCGAGTGGGCGACACCCATCGTTCCTGTCATGAAGAAAACGTTAAACAATAAGTCTGAGGAGCCAAGGAAGGTTCGCATCTGTGGGGACTTCAAGGTGACGGTGAACCCAGTCCTTCACACAGTACAATATCCTCTTCCAAGGATAGAAGATATCTTCGCCTCACTATCTGGAGGGAAGCGTTTTAAAAAAATTGACCTAGCACAAGCATATTTGCAGATGGAGGTTGAAGAATCCTCGAGGAAGTATCTCACGATAAACACTCACAAAGGTCTTTACCAGTATAATCGACTGGTATTCGGAGTAGCATCAGCTCTGGCGATATGGCAAAGAGCGATGGAACAAGTCCTGCAAGGGATTCCGGGGACTCAGTATTA
The DNA here is from genome assembly GCF_052327205.1 of Somniosus microcephalus. Taxonomy (NCBI): domain Eukaryota; kingdom Metazoa; phylum Chordata; class Chondrichthyes; order Squaliformes; family Somniosidae; genus Somniosus; species Somniosus microcephalus. The sequence goes on along the minus strand of NC_140993.1, from coordinate 155,297,042 downwards.
CTTGGACGACATCCTAGTGACAGGTGAAGATGACAGTGAACACCTTGCCAACCTAGAGCAGGTGCTCACTAGACTACATGAACATGGGCTACGAGCCAATCACCCTAAGTGCGAGTTTTTTAAGAAACAGATATCGTATTGTGGCCACATGATTGATGAAGAGGGGTTGCATAAGTCCCCTGACAAAATTGAAGCGGTAGTTAAGGCTCCAGCGCCTGAAAATGTGTCGCAACTGAGGTCATTCCTCGGATTGGTGAATTACTACCATAAGTTTTTGCCGAATTTGTCCACAATTCTGCATCCACTGAATGCCCTACTACGAACGGGAGTAGCATGGAAATGGAGCGATGAATGTAAGCGGGCCTTTCAGAAGAGTAAGGACCTAATCACTTCAAGAGAAGTATTGGCTCACTACAACCCATCACTACCGATAAGACTGGTGTGTGATGCGTCTCCCTACGGTGTTGGGGCGGTACTGTCACATAAATTCCTTGATGGTTCAGAGAGGCCGATAGCTTTTGCGTCACGCTCGTTAACTTCAGCCAAGCGTAACTACGCCCAGATTGACAGAGAGGCCCTCAGCCTGGTGTGGGGGGTGAAGAAGTTCAATCACTACCTGCACGGTCAGAAATTTACTCTACTAACTGATCATCAACCTCTCGTCTCCATTTTCAACCCTCAGAAGGGCGTACCGATAATGACGGCACAATGGCTACAGAGGTGGTCCCTTTTCCTAGGGGCACACCAATATGACATTGAGTACAAAGGAACTAAACAGCATGGGAATGCTGATGGATTGTCGCGCCTACCGTTGCCGACGGTGGAAGAAGAACTGGCAGTGGATCCAGTGGAGTTATTCCACTCGACTATAGTCGAATGTCTCCCTGTGACAAATGCAAACATAGAAAAGGAAACACGAAATGACCTGACACTCTCCTGGGTCTATGATTTAACGGTGAAGGGATGGCCAGCACATGGCGAACCACTGCTGCCAGCATTCTCGCCGAGAAGAGAACAGCTGTTAGTGTGCAGAGGAACCTTGATGTGTGGATCCAGAGTAGTAATTCCACCCAAATTGAAGGATAGAATGCTCAATGAGCTTCATGAGGGTCATCTGGGAGGGGTAAAAATGAAGAACTTAGCCAGAGCGTTTGTGTGGTGGCCGGGAATCGATAGAGAAATCGAAGAGATGACCAAGAGCTGTACAGGATGGCAGAAGGTCCAAAACGCCCCACCACAAGCCCCTCTACATCCATGGGAGTGGCCCTCATCTCCATGGCAAAGGGTGCACATTGATTTTGCTGGTCCCTTTATGGACTCGATGTTTTTAATTGCGGTGGATGCACATTCAAAGTGGCCAGAGGTAATAAAAATGTCCTCAACCACCACAGAAAAAACTATCACAGTCTTACGAACCATATTCACCAGGAATGGGCTGCCTGAACAGATTTGCTCTGATAATGGACCACAGTTTGTGTCTGAAGAGTTCCGGAGGTTCTTAAAGAACAATGGTGTTAAGCATTACACATCCGCCCCATATCATCCAGCCACTAATGGATTGGCCGAGAGGTTTGTTCAAACATTCAAGAAGGCTATCAAGGCAATGTGTAATGAAGATATACCCCTACAACACAAGGTGGATAACTTCTTGTTTGCCTACCGGAATGCGACACATGCGGTTACCAACCAAACTCCAGCCATGATGTTCTTCAATCGAAGACTACGATGCCGCTTGGATTTGGTTAAGCCAAACGTCAGAAGAGATGTGGAGAACAGGCAGTTTCAGAATATGAATGAAAGGCCGACCAGGAGTTTTAAGATAGGTCAACCAGTTTTGGCCCGGGACTACCGCACAGAGAAATGGCAGCCAGGAACGATCTGTACACAGCAAGGACCTCTAATATATACCGTGGACGTTGGAGAGAGCATTGTAAGACGCCATGCTGACCAGATTCTAGAGTCACTGGAAAACGGCAACTCCACACCACGATCTGATACACCTGGCGATGAAACCGAAGTACCAATTGCATCTACCGCAGAATCGGTGATATTGGAAGCAGACGAACCAAACAACGACATTGATCCCGACGCAACCTTGCCAGAAGAAGCTGATATCCCAAAGAGGCGTTATCCAGACAGAATCAGGAAGCCTCCTCAAAGACTGAACTTATAATTGCTTAACTTCAACCAATGTATCTAGCAACCGTAATTGCAATTGTAATTAGTTATTATTTAGTTGTTAAATGAATGTTATGTACTGTTTATCTAAAAGGGGAGGAATTGTTGTGTATGTACCTTTAAGGGAATAACTGGTCTCAGACTGCAGTACCGGCAGTGACCACCCCTGTATAAAAGGCCCTAGCAGGCTTCTGTAGTTTCAGTTTTCCTGGTTGTCTCCATTCAGTAAAGACTTGTTATAATCAACTCCTGCAGTCCGTGTCTCAATTATACATGGACATAATAGGGGAGTGCTATTTAAAGGCGACCGCTTCCTGCTTTATTTGTTGGTGACATTTTTGCACCACGCATTCTGAGAGAGTGAGAGAGACTTCTGGAAAGATTCAACGCTGTGTGAAGAAGTTTTGGGTACTGAGCAGCACTTTGCAGGTTCATTTTGATTTTCCCTTCCTTGTATCGATTTAGAAGAGACTGTGGGGGCTGTACTCTGAGCTCTTTCCCTGGGCCTCTCCATTGTTCTTTCCAGCAGATTTGATGTACAGGTCTCTCCAGGCCAAGATTCAAGGCTGCAATGAGCAGGATGTGGATGGAGAGCAAGATCGACCCTCCCCTTTAAGAACTGGCCGGCACCATTGTGTCTGTGTTCCATTGCTGACTGACATCACATGAGCTTCGCCAGCGCTCTGAGGTAGCGCCTTGCTCCTCGGCCTTTGCACCTTAAGAGAGGTGTGTAGCACCTGATTTAGTGCTCCAATCAACTCCAGGGGCGATAAAAGCCAAGTTTGCAGTTGGAGGCGATAATTAGCGCCAGGTGCTAAACTTTGTGCACGGCTGATAATCGCGGCCCAAATGGGGCGATACTGAATTTTTCCCCCAGAGTGTTTCCACTTGTGGGGAAGAGGCTATCAATATAAGATAGTCACCAAGAAATCAACTAGGGAATTCAGAAGAAACTTCTTTACCCAGAGAGTGGTGAGAATTTGGAACTCACTACCACAGGGAGTGGTTGAGGCAAATAGTATTATTACACAATGAGTTGTGATCTGGAAAGCTCTCCCTGAAAGGCTGGTGGAAGCAGATTTAATAGTAACATTCGAAAGAGATTTGGATAAATACTTGAAGGGCAAAAATTTACAGGGCTATGGGGAAAGAGCAGAGGAGTGGGCTTTACCAACGAGCTGGCACATGCACGATGAGCCGAATGGCCTCCTTCTGTGCTGTATCATTCTATGATTTTATGAAAGCCAATATTTTCGACCAAGCTTTTGGTTACCTTTTCTAACTCTCCCACTATGTGGAAGAGGGAGCCAGATCCTCTTGGGACTCTGAAGGTGACTGTCGGGGTGAGAAGAGAAGATGGTGCTGGAGACCCACTAGCTGCTTCTGAATTGGTATTAGGGGAACAACACGAGGGTGGGCCCACGGATTTGGGGAATGGAGGAGGATGGTGTGATTGACCATGAGGCAGAACTTTAGGTTTTAATAGCCTGTGGATTGTCGAAGGAAGGCAAGTCTGAGGGAGTTAAGGAACTGAATCGAATGAAAAACAGACAGGCTATAACTTTTAGTACATTTCCATATCTGCTTTTTAGGATTATTTAAACCTTTTGGATTGTTATGTGGAATAGTCAGATTTCACAATAAAAGTTTAACTTTAAATAGATATTTACTGCCTTACTAGTGCAAACAGTATTTTCCTGTGGCAGGATGTATTTCACCAAGCTCACATTACTCTACACTGTTATCTAGTTTTGACCTAAAAATGCCTTTTAGATTACAGATGCCATCTGGGTCATGCAACTCAAAACCATTCATTGTAGCTTAATTTCTAAGCATACACAAATTTATGTATGATTCCATATCAGATAAGCCAGGAAATTTTAACAAGTGGTATCTCACTTTCCATATCCTCTTTGACTTTTCAAATTTCCCATGTAGATTTCCTTCCAAATGTTTTAATTATCTAAACACACACACGTTCACTATTGTGGATTATATCTCAACTCTCCCATAATGTAATAAAAAAGTACATTCTTTCAAGCTTAATAATTTTTTACCCATGCATTAGGTTAGTGTTCTTAAAACAAAGTTACCTTATTTAAAACTGCACCCTAACCCACAATTATTGTTTTAAAATCTCAAACCGTTCTTGCGGTAATTTTACATCAAAGATGAGGAGTGCCAGTGGTGGGGGATTGCAATATTGTTTTTACTTTTTGAACTCCAACACTACCTAATGGCAGTAACATTGATGGTTCTGTGGCGACACGCCACCACTGGACATAATCCGCTCACGGCGGCACGGACAGTTTAAGCAGACGCCCCCAGCCGGGGGCCCTTTCCTCCAGCAACTTGTTTCCTGCAGGGACAGGCTGCCGGGAGCACTTCCTGTCTGGGGAGTATTTAAGTGGTTGTGCGGGCTTTTCCAGTTTCTCTTTGCCATGAGGTTGATTAAAGCAGTTGTGTTTCACCAACTCTGGTCTCGACTCCCACGTTTGCCGCGGTATCTCAACACTGGTGACCCCGACGCTCAGGACGAATCCTAAGCTAGCATGGCGGATACAAACGCAGTCACGGTTAAACTACCGGACTTTTGGGAGAACCTGGCCGAGGCCTGGTTCGTTCAAGCCGAGTCCAGATTCCGGCTGAAAAACATTACAGTCGACGCCACGAAGTACGACTACCTCGTCGCCTCTCTCACCTACGCCACAGTCCCCAAGGTTTGGGCAGCGCTGCAGCATCCACCAGTGGAAGGCAAGTATGAACATCTGAAGGCCGCGCTCCTTAAAAAATTTCAAGCGTCCTCTTACCAGCGCAACTGCCAACTCCTCGACCTCCCCGGCCTTGGTGACGCTTCGCCGTCGGATCTGCTTTCCCACATGCTGTCCCTCTCGGACGACAAAAACCCCGGCGCCCTCTATCGCACGCTTTTCATTCGGCAGCTCCCCGCCAGCATCCGCCCGCTCATTGTGGAGTCTGGCTCCACGGACCTGAATGAGATAGCCGAAAAGGCCGACCGGCTGCTCTCTGCGCAGACCGCCCGCGACGTCGCGCCCGACCTCACGGCAACGACCACGCGGTCTCCCCGGCCCACTAGGCCCGACCGCCCTACCACTCCGGGTCACTGCTACTACCACACCCGTTTTGGTACTAGGGCCCAACGCTGCACGCCACCGTGCACTTTCAAACCCCCCCCCGCACCGGCCCCCACGATGGCCGCGGGGCAAAAGGGGCCTCTACTGTACATCACCGACGACAGCACCGACTGCCGATTTCTGTGCGACACAGGGGCCCAGCACAGCATCACCCCCGCCTCCGCCCTCGAAATCCAACGCGGCGCACGGGGTATCACGCTGGCCGCAGCCAATGGCTCTGACATCCGCACATACGGCACCCGTATGGTCACGCTCGACCTCGCAGGCTGCCGCTACCGCTGGGAGTTCCTCACAGCCAGGGTCCTCTGCCCACTCATCGGTGCCGACTTCCTACGCGCCTACGGCCTCCTTGTCGACATTCCGAGGCACCGCCTCGTCGACATCAATACTATGGCCCCCATCCCTGGCGCATTCACCCCGGCCCGTTCGGCCGGCCTGACGACCTACTGCCTCGCCAGAGCCACGGACGACTACTCGGCACTTCTAGCCGAGTTTCCCGCCCTTACTAACCCGACCTTTTCGGCCAAAGCCGCCAAACACGGTGTGCAGCACTATATCCCCACCACCGGCCCCCGGGTTTCTGCCCACGCCCGCAGACTCAACCCGGCCAAGCTGGAAATCGCGCGGGCAGAGTTCACCACCATGGAGCAACTCGGCATCATCCGCCACTCCAGCAGCCCTTGGGCCTCGCCCCTCCACATCGCCCCCAAGCCCGGCGGAGGCTGGCGCCCCTGCGGGGACTACCGCCGCCTCAACGACGCCACCACCCCCGACCGATACCCGGTGCCGCACATCCAGGACTTCTCGGCCTGACTGGCCGGACGAACCGTCTTTTCCAAGGTCGACCTGGTGCGCGGTTACCACCAAGTCCCCGTACACCCCGCGGACATCCCCAAAACGGCCGTCATCACCCCATTCGGCCTGTTCGAGTTCCTGAGGATGCCCTTCGGCCTCAAGAATGCAGCCCAGGCTTTCCAGCGCCTTATGGACTCAGTCCTCCGGGACCTGAACTTCCTATTCGTCTATCTAGACGACGTTCTCGTGGCCAGCTCCTCCCAACAGGAACACCTCGAACACATTCGCATCCTGTTCGGGCGCCTAGCCCAACACGGGCTCATCCTCAGCCCGGCGAAGTGCCAATTCGGCCTAGCCGAGATCGATTTTCTCGGTCACCACATCACCCCTGCTGGGGCCGTCCCCCTGCCCAACAAGGTGCAGGCCGTCCAGCAATTCCCCCGCTCCAAAACCATCAAGGGCCTCCAGGAGTTCCTCGGGATGGTGAACTTCTACAACAGGTTCATTCCCAGAGCTGCAGCCCTCATGAAGCCCCTATACGACTCCCTCTGAGGTAAATCTGGCAAGGTGGCCGTAGCCTGGACCACTGACACGTCAGCCGCCTCCGACGCCACCAAAAACGCGCTCGCCGACGCCACCCTGCTCGTGCACCCGAGGGCCGATGCCCGGGTCGTGCTCACCACCGACGCCTCCGACCACGCGGTCGGAGCCGTGTTCGAGCAGTGGGTCAATGGCACGTGGCAGCCACTTGCCTTCTACAGCCGCCAACTGCGCCCCCCGGAGGTCAAATACTCTACTTTCAACCGCGAGTTCCTCGCGCTCCACCTGTCAGTCCGCCATTTCAGGTTCCTCCTGGAGGGCCGCCCCTTCACCGCGTATGTGGACCACAAGCCGCTCACATACGCGATGGCCAAGCACACCGAACCCTGGTCCGCTAGGCAGCAACGCCAGCTCGCGGCTGTGTCCGAGTTTACTACGGACATCCAGCACGTCTCCGGTAGAGACAACGTTGTCGCCAACTGCCTTTCCCGTCCCGCCATCTGCGCGAATCACCTCGCGGTCGACTACGCGCAACTAGCAGCGGCCCAGCTCACAGACCCAGACCTCCTCTCAGCGGCTACCAGCCTGCCAGGGCTACGCCTAACCAAGGTCGCGCACGGGCCCGAAGCCACGGCAGTCACTTGCGACGTCTCACTCGGCCAACCCAGGCCGGTTGTCCCTGCAACCTGGCGCCGCCGCATCTTCGACGCGCTACACGGGCTCTCCCATCCGGGTTCCCGCGCATCCGTCAAACTCCTCTCCCAGCGCTTCGTCTGGCGCGGCCTCAGCAAAGATGTTCGGACTTGGGCCGCCTCCTGCCTCGCCTGCCAACGGGCTAAGGTACAGCTGCACACAAAAGCACCCCTGGGAGACTTCGAGGTACCCAGCCGCCGCTTCGACCACGAACACATCGACATCGTCGGTCCTCTGCCGCCATCGCAAGGCCAAACTTATCTCCTCACGATGGTCGACCGCTACACACGCTGGCCTGAGGCAGTGCCGCTGACCTCCACCACCACAGCCGACATCGCCAGGGCGTTCGTTAACACCTGGGTCGCAAGGTTCGGCGTACCAGCCGACATAACCTCCGACAGAGGCACCCAGTTCACCTCCGAACTCTGGACGGCCACAGCACGCTCCACCGAACCACGGCGTACCACCCGCAGGCCAATGGGCTGTGTGAACGCTTCCACAGGTCACTCGAGGCCTCACTCCACGCCGGCCTGCAGGACAGTACCTGGACTGACCGCCTACCGTGGGTGCTACTAGGCCTACGCACCGCGGTCAAGGAAGACCTCCAGTCCTCGGCAGCGGAGTTAGTCTATGGACAACCGCTGCGCGTACCAGGCGAATTCCTCCCGGAGGCTACCACGCCTTGGTCGGCCGAACAGCGGCGGCTTAACTCTTTCTCTTCCGCTCAACAGTTCGCCCCACTTCCGGTCAACCGACACGGCGAACTCGCACCTCACGTCCCGCCAAACTTACAGCAGGCACGCTTCGTCTTCGTGCGACACGACGCGCACCGCGGACCCCTGCGACCCCCGTACGACGGACCGTACGAGGTACTACAAACCGGGGACAAGGTCTTCAAGCTGCGACTTGGCGACAGGGTCGACACAGTCTCCATCGACTGGCTTAAACCAGCACACACAGAACCAGGGGAACAGGTCCCCGTGGCCCAACCTCCAACTAGAGGCCGTCCCGCCAGCAAGCCAGCACAGCCGGCGGCGAACCGCCCAGCCCCACCAACTAGACCGGCGACCACTCAGAGCCGCTCCGGCAGAACCATTAGACCACCGTCACGACTCGTCCACTCCTCCTAAGCGGATTCTGGGGGGAGCTCTGTGGTGACACGCCACCACTGGACATAATCCGCTCACGGCGGCACGGACAATTTAAGCAGACGCCCCCAGCCGGGGGCCCTTTCCTCCAGCAACTTGTTTCCCGCAGGGACAGGCTGCCGGGAGCACTTCCTGTCTGGGGAGTATTTAAGTGGTTGCGTGGGCTTTTCCAGTTTCTCTTTGCCATGAGGTTGATTAAAGCAGTTGTGTTTCACCAACTCTGGTCTCGACTCCCACATTTGCCGCAGTATCTCAACAGTATAATGGTGTGGCATATTGAGGCCACATGATGTTGTGGAATAGTGGGAAGTAGGCTCTATCCCTGGATTTAAGTTTCTGATCTCAGCTGCATCACTGCTGGGGGGCACTGATCAGAGGTCGGGAGCTTATCCACAGATAGACAGGAAGATTCAGAGTGAGAGTAATCTGTGAATAACTCACACACTTCCTAATAGTTGGGCTTAAGATCAGAAGAGACAGAGACATGACAGCGGATAACCTGCCTACCCTTTTTATCACTGGAAATCCATCGCTAGGGAAGCCAGAAAGAGAAGAAAATGGAAAAAAAGCTAGAGAGTAGTAAAAATTACTAACTCAAATTCAGCAAACGGCAATAGCTATCTCAAACTCCAATATATACCTGATAAATATTCAAACCGGTACAAGCATACACAGTATCATTTAGTTGTACCTGAAGCCATCGCCATAATTATACAGTGCATTTCATGTACTGTCCTTTCACAATTGTCAGGTCTGGATCCAAATCTGGGCCTCCTGTCTGTGTTCGGTCTAAATATATGTTCAACTGTTGAATTGAAAGAAAGAAAGACTTGCATTTATATAGCGCTTTTCATGACCGCAGGACATCCCAAAACGCTTTACAGCCAATGAAATACTTTTTTGAAATGCAGGAAACGCGGCAGCCAATTTGAGCACAGCAAGGTCCCACAAACAGCAATGTGATAATGACCAAATAATCTGGTTTTGTGATGTTGATTGTGGGATAAATATTGACCAGGACGCTGGGGATAACTCCCCTGCTCTTCTTTGAAATAGTGGCATGGGATCTTTTACATCCACCTGAAGGTCAACATTCCAACTTGATACCATAGAAAGAATCACATTAGCCAGCCTGTCAATACAGGAATTTTTTTTTAAAAGCTGGCACAATATTGATCTTCTGCCACTAGATGTTACCAGCACTTTTATTGAATCATATTTACATTGCATCCCTGCCTTTGGAAAATTTAATTCAGTAGATATTGCACCAACCTTTTCTCCACTCAGTAAATCCAATAATGGACTAAGGTATGGTGGTCTGAATGGTCTCCGATTACAGAACCCCAGATCTCACAGTGCCTTCCATGCCATTTTTCCAAAGATCTGGGTTCCACCCCAAATTCTGAACCCCCTCATGACATTGCAGTGCAAAACTGTCCTCAGCCTGACAGACCTCACCAGAATAAAACTGTGTGTTCTTATTTAAGTTATTGCATTGTGCAGTGTGCTAAACCTCAACGAGAATGAATGTCTGGTTTGCTGGTTGTTTTGTTGCAATAAACTGAGCAAACTTCCAAGTTGTAAAACCAAAAATTATAAGTAATATAAATTAAAAGCAGCGATGAGCAGTTAGTTTGCCACAATTGCAGCTGGTTCTTGTATAGAAACGGTAGATGCTTATGTCAAAGCTGCTCCATTATGCTGCAGACACAGTCAGTGACGGTACAATAGCATAATTTTAAGCAGCCTTCTATATTTTTTGAAACCAGTGTGTTGCTGTAAGTCTGTACTGGGGTACAGACAGGACTCATGCCATTGCCTCTCCTCTTCTATCCTCGCTGCTGAACCCAGTCTACTTTCTCTCTCTTATATGTTCCTATTTGTTTTTGGCTTAGTAACCAATACCACTTTATTTCATTTTCTTCCACTTTTTTTTAATCAACCCTATGGGCATATTTCTAATTTTTTCAAGGAGCGCTGGCCTAGAAATTGGTTGTCGCCACACCCGTTTTACATGCATAAAACGTGCACCAAAGTTTCCAAAATGGTAGGTTGCATGCATGTGCACATTGTGCGCCAGAAGTGTGCCGCCTGCCATATTGGTGAAGCTGGAAAATGAGCTTGTGCCTGAAACAGGCGTTAGACCCTTTGGATATACAAATAAGGGGCCGAAGGCCTGCTTCAGGTCCCTGTCCCAATGCTGTTCTGCCCCGAACGTTGTTGGCGTTGGGCCAACTGTGTTCAGGAAAACCAGATCAACATGCCGTCTAATCAGTGGTCCTTAAAGGGGCCGCTGAAGGCTGCCACCAAAAAGGTTATTATAAAAAAAGCTTGCCTGAATATGGAGCTGGGAGGAGCAGGGTTGCTGCTCCCAACCCCACAGCAGAGCCAAAGACCATTACAGGCTCTCGTTCGGCCCCCTTCCAGTAGCTTACCTCCACCCCTGCCATTTCAGGACCTACCTGAGGGCCGCTGCTGGCGACACAGCGGCCCAAGCTTCACTGCTGAGCTGCCTGGGGATGCCCAGCAGGTGTCCGCTGCTTGCCGGTTTAATGTAAATGAGGGCCGAGGCTTAATATCGGGTGTGCCTTGAGCCTAACTATTCCGGCACTGTGATTGTTCTACAGCGCAAACCAATTTCTAGACCATCATCTTTACAAACAAGTTTTAGACAAAAAACCTTGGGAAAATGTTACGATTTAAAAGTTATTAAAGTTAATAGATGGAAAATCATGCAGGTCATCGAAGTGTGTGCTGGCATCTGATCAGATTCTCAATATGTGATCCCTTCATGTGAAGCTCTGTGGCAGGAGTGATAAATCGTATAGTTTACTCCTTTTTTCATAGTTTTGCAAATACACAATTGAATATGATGTAAAACACATTAAAGTTCACCAGTGAGTCATGAATATGACATTAATGTTTTGGCTCATCTTCCTCCGAAAAGAAAAATATTGCCAAACAGTTTTTCATGAGGAATGTGCCCTTTTATTTTCTTTAAATGAATTGATGTCTTAATCCTGACTTCCCACTTGGGTTGTTTTTTCTGCCATTAGCCCTGTGGCAGGAACTGCATAGATACAATAGCAAAATACTGTGGATGCTGGAAATCTGAAATAACAACAGAAAAAGCTGGAAATACTCAGCAGGCCAGGCAACATCCGTGGAGAGAGAAACAGGACAGGATTTTCATTGGGCCATGGAGGCGGGATTGGAGGCGTGCGGGTGGTTAAAATTGCAAAAACTGGCGGGCTGGCCCGACCCCGACTCCATCCCGCCTCCACGCAATTTTCAAAAATTCATGTCTAATGGTCCCGACTCCGTCCCGCCTCCAACAGGTGGGATAGGCCGTTAAGGCCCTTAACAAGCTCTAAATTGCCTTTATAATGCCATTTTGAATGGCCATTGCGATTTTAACCCTTTCCCCACATGAAACACGCCTGGTGGGAAACACGATGGTGAAACCTGATGGGAGCACAATTGGATTGCTGACTATCAGCTGCAGGTCAACCATTAAAGAGGAGATTTGATCAGCCGTCATTTGCAGGTGGCAGGACTTTGTAGCCTCAGGTCTGGGGGAACTTTTAGAAGGCATAACCACAGCAGTGGAAGTTTGGAGACTGACAACCATCTCCAGTGTGACCTCCTGGGAAACCCCTCTCGCCACCTTCACTAAGCGCTTCCTCAACTGAGGCATATACCAGAAGCACGGGAGCCATTTATTTCCTTCTATTCTGGATATTAGATGAGGCCTAACAACAGCAGCAACAACAACAGCAGCCCCAGCAGCAGCAGCAACAACAGGAGCGCCAAGCTGCTGCTCACCCACCTGAAGATGCACAGGCCAGAAGGGGCCAGCGCTTGGAAGCCCGTCGGCGCAGGAGATACCCCCAAACAGGGTCTACAGACACAGGGTCAGCTATCTCAACATGTCTGAGCAGCAGTGCCAAAGGCGGCTCCGACTTTCGCGAGAGGTAGTGGGTGACATCTGCGCAATGCTGCAACAAGACCTGCAGGCCAGAGAACCAGGTGGACAACCCTTACCAGTGGTCGTCAAAGTCACCGCCGCACTCAACTTTTTTGCCTCAGGCTCATTCCAGGGATCAGCAGCAGACATCAGCGGCATCTCCCAAGCGGCCGCACACACTTGCATCACGCAGGTAACCGATGCCCTCTTTGCCCTCGCGCACAATCACATCCATTTCACCAAGGATCGAGCAAGTGCCACGGCGCGTGTGGTTGGATTAGCTCATCTGGTAGGCTTTCCAAGGGTGCAGGGTGTCATTGACTGCACACACGTGGCCCTTAAGGCACCCCATCGCAATCCAGGTATTTTTGTCAATCGCAAGGGCTTCCACTCCCTTAACGTTCAGCTGGTGTGTGACCACAAGAAGGAAATTTTGCATGTTTGTGCCAAGTACCCTGGCAGTTGCCATGACTCCTTCATACTGCGCCAGTCTAGTGTGCCTCCGCTATTCAGTCTGCCAGACCAACTTAACGGATGGCTACTTGGAGACAAGGGCTATCCCCTGAGGATGTGGCTAGTGACGCCGTTGAGGAGACCATCCAACGAAGCTGAGGAGAGCTACAACTCCAGCCACATGTCCACCAGAGCCATAATCGAGCAAACCATCAGTTTGATGAAGATGCGCTTCAGATGCCTGGATAGATCAGGTGGAGCCCTGCAGTACTCAGCAGCCAGGGTCTCCAGAATCGTCGTGGTTTGCTGTGCACTTCACAGCATGGCACAGCGTCGTGGCTTGCAGATTCCTGAGGACCAAGTGGCTCCTCACATATCCTCCTCAGATGAGGAGGAGGAGGAGAGCGAAAACGAACATCCTGCAGAGACCCATCAACCAGCGGCAGCAGGACGCGAGAACATAGCTGCCCAGGATGCAAGGAAAGCACTCATCTTGGCCAGATTTGCTTAGCCTAGCCACTCAAGCACTTTTGCCTCGCATCTTCTTACCTGAGCATCAACAATGGCCATGAACCAGCTGATTCCTAGCAATTTGACCACCATACTGACAATTGTAAGTAATCCTAAGCCATCAATGTGGAAGTCCCATTTGCGAAATGACACATCCACAACTACAGCAGTAGCCATCAGATTTTTTATGTACATGATTCATATGGTGGCTTTTACACATAAAACATCAAATTTCACCCAACTGACTACCCTTGTGACTATTTGTGCAGTATCTTTCTCTTATGTGTGCTCCTACGTGGTGCTTCCCCTGTGGCTTCAGCAGATGTGGAGGCCCCTTGCTCACTTTCTTGCTGCTCCTGTCTCCATACCTTTGGCGGGCGTCCTCTGGCGTGGCGAACCTGTGAGGGCTCGTCAGCAGTCTGCTGCTCCTGTGACTGTGCAGGGGTTGAGACGCCGATCTCAGTTGGGTGTGGACTCTGGTGGGGCTCTGACCGAGGGCTGTGCAGTGGCATGGAAGTGTGAGCGCTTGGAGAGGAGCCCCCACTTCCTTGATGGCTGCCACCAACTTCCCTCTCATGGGTCAGGGCCCCCTCAGTTCTTGAAAGTGGCTTGAGAGCACCTTGCTGCACATCAGGGGGGCCATGGGGACCCGTATCTGCACTGGCAGTCCTACTCAGAAGGACTTCCATGAAGGTTTGGTTTCTCTGTTCAATAGCTGACCATCACTCCTCCAGAGATGTCAGTCTATTCTGAACACTCACCATGTTTTCAACACTCTGGCGACTAAGCTCCTCCATGGCCGTAGCCATCCTCTCCTCTACTGCAGCAATCCTTTCCATGGAGGTTGCCATCCTTTCCATGGTGATGCGTTCATGTGCCAATGACTCCACAAAGGCTCTGCTCATGTTCGCTATGGACTCCTCCATTCACTCCACACTGGCAGCGACCCGGGAGACAAAACCTGCCACAGACTCCTGCATCTTTTCCTGGAGTGCCTTCACCGCTGATACTGTGGATGGACCCAGAGGCAGAGGGTCGACATGTAGCTGAGCCGAGCTGGCAGAGTACGCCACCCTCCAACTAGGACTCTCCACTGCTGTCCCTGTCTCCACAATCTGCTGATGCTCACTTGTGAGCTGTGATACACCAGGTGACAACACTACTCTATGTCCCGAAGGTCCCATCGAGGTGTGAGTGTCTGCGCTGGTGCTGGGTGCGCTGAGTACTGCTGACGCTGCGCCCTCAGAGGTTGCAGCTTCCTCTGAGGAGTCTGGAGGCTCAGCCTGTTCCTCCTGGCTAGTGGGGACGGGTGCTTGCAATGGTCCTGTGGGGGAGTAAAGGAAAGAGTCAGAGATGTGATGCCAAGGTTACATGTACATTGCATATTGCAGATGATCATTAGTCCATCTGTTAGAGCTTCCGAAACATTATCAGCGACTCATGCAATGTCAATGAGAGAGATGGAAAACTATTCTGTCACCAGCTTGGTGTGATACACCTGTCTGTCGTCCTCCACTCCTACGATCTCCAGGACCGCCTCCTCCCAGGGTGTGAAGTGGGTTACTGATGGTGGCCCTCCTCCTGTCCTCGCTCGTTCTCTTTTATTGTGAGCTCTCTTTTCCTGCAATGAGGGAGACAAGTGGAGGTTGAATGAGAATGAAGGAGTGAGTGTAGAGAATCCATAGCATAGATGCTTAGAAGGAGACAAAGATGGAGTGAGGTGGCAAGACCAAGGGCCCTCCCTGTGTTTTGTCGGTTGTTTTCATAGAATCAGAGTGATAGGGAGTGTGAGGGCTGCATAGTCAAATAGTTAGGTGAATGTGACCATAGAGAGAGAGAGGGAATGGGTAAGGGTGCATGGATGTCAGTGTCAAGTGGGATATGGAGGAAGAGATTGCTAAAGCTGAGTGCTGGTGAGGAAAGGCAATGGGGGTCAGATTGAGAGTGATGGGAAATTCATAATCGCTTTTCCAGTGCGCTGAAGGTCATGAAATCTCTTCCTGCACTGTATCCAGGTTCTGCGGATAGACGATAAGGAGTTGACCTCCTCTGCCACTTGCTGCCACACAGCCTTTGTCTGCTGGGGAGGCTTCTTCCTCCCTGATAAAGGGAAGAGAACCTCCTTGTGAGCTCTTGCTCCCTCCACTAAAGCCTGCAGGGCAACGTCATCAAACCTGGGAGCAGCCCTAGGTCTGTCGCTGGCCATTGTGACTCCAGGTTCCTCTAACATGAAATGCCAAAAGGATGGCAGCCTGCAGAAGAAGCAAGGCTTGTTACGGACCTTAAATGCAGCAGCAATAATGACGTCATATTATGCGACTTTCTGACTGGAAATACTCATTTGCCATGGGTTTCCACACGCTGGAACTCAATTGGGCAATTAAGTTAAAATTGCATCAATCTCCCACATCGAATTAGATTCGTGTGGATAACACGAAATGCGGATTACACGACACCAACCCACACCTGAATGAAAATCCAGTCCACAGAGTTAACGTTTCAGGTCTGGGACCCTTCATCAGAACTGAAAAAAGCTGGAGATGTGACAGATATTAAGCAGGTGCAGAGACAGGGGTGGGGGGTGGCAGGGAGGGGAGGGGAGGAAGGAATTGAAGGTACATACTGTGCTTATGTAAGAGGCAGGAAAGATAAAATGTTGAAAATGGGAATTTGAACTGGATAAGTTCATTCACTTTACTTTCAATTTCCACCCTTCCCTCACCTTCACATGGCCCATCTCCGACTCTTCTCTTCCCTTCCTTGATTTCTCCGTCTCCATATCTGGTGATCGGCTTTCAACAAACATCCTCTACAAGCCCACTGACGTCCACAGCTACCTGAACTACACTTCCTCCCACCCCGCTTTCTGTAAGGACTCTAGTCCATTCTCCCAGTTTCTCCGTCTCCGCCGTGTCTGTTCTGACGATGCCACCTTCTATACCAGTGCTTCCGACATGTCTTAATTTTTCCTCAACCGAGGATTCCCCTCTACTGTGGTTGACACGGCCCTCGACCGTGTCCGTTCCATTTCCCGCACTTCTGCTCTCACTCCTGCCCCTCCCTCCCAGAACTACGATAGGGTTCCCCTTGTCCTCACCTTTCACCTCACCAGCCTCCACATTCAACGGATCATCCTCCGCCATTTCCGCCACCTCCAATGTGATCCCACCACTAAATGCATCTTCCCCTCACCTCCCCTTTCGGCATTCCGAAGAGACCGCTCCCTCCGCGACACCCTGGTCCACTCCTCAATCACCCCTAACAGCCCTTCCCCTTCACCTGGCACCTTCTCGTGCAAGCGCAGGAGATGCAACACATGCCCTTTTACCTCCTCCCTTCCCACTGTCCAGGGCCCCAAACACTCCTTCCAGGTGAAAGAGCTTGTACTTCTTGCAATTTAATATACTGTATTCGTTGCTCACGATGCAGCCTCCTCTACATTGGGGAGACCAAACGCAGATTGGGCAACCGCTTTGCAGAACACCTCCGTTCAGTCCGTAAGGGTGACCCTGAGCTTCCGGTCGCCTGTCACTTTAATTCTCTGCTTCATTCCCACTCTGATCTCTCTGTCCTCGGCCTATTACATTGTTCCGATGAAGCTCAACCTAAGCTCGAGGAACAGCACTGTATCTTTCGATTAGGCACTTTACAGCCTTCTGGACTCAACATTGAGTTCAACAATTTCAAACTATAACCCCTGCCCCCATTTTTCATGCTGTATGATGTTGCCATTCCCATTTGCAACATTTTATCTTTCCTGCCTCTTACATAAGCACAGTATGTTCCTTCAATTCCTTCCTCCCCTCCCACCACCAGCCCCTCCCCCCCCGCCCCGTCTCTGCACCTGCTTAATATCTGTTACATTTCCAGCTTTTTCCAGTTCTGATGAAGGGTCCCAGACCTGAAACGTTAACTCTGTTTCTCTCTCCATGGATGCTGCCTGGCCTGCTGAGTATTTCTAGCATTTTCTGTTGCACAGATACAATAGTCAGCTGATGATAATTGTATTTCATATCTTTGTCTACAAAACAATCAAAATGAATTCATTGACTGTAAAGCACATTGGGACACATGGGGATGTGAAAGGCACTAAAGAAAAGCAATTTCTTTAGTTCTTTTACTTTCTTTGTTGTTACTGCCCAGTTTGTGCCAGCCTCCCTCCCAGTTTCTGTCAAGCAGAAGCTCCTGATAATGCCAACAGTGTGACATAAGCCTTGGCTATGTTTGTATTCAAAATGATTTAAGAAAGGCAGGCATTGGGGTTAAAAATGAATCAAAATAAAATATCATATTTTGACATTTCTGAGTGAGAGTGGGAAAGAGGTAGCAGTACTGCTAACAAGCAGGGTTTGGGGTATATTTACTTTCCATTTCTTAAATTTTATTTTCTTCATATTAAATTCCTTCGCTAAACGTTTCCGTCTCTCTGTCTTCCTTTAAGATGCTCCTTAAAACCCACCTCTTTGATCAAGCTTGTGGTCACCTGTCCCAATGTCTTCTTCGGCTCGGTGTCAAATGTTGTCTGATTACGCTCCAGTGAAGCGCCTTGGGATGTCTTATTATGTTAAAGACGCTTTAGCTGTTGTTGCTGTCAATGCTTTCAGATGATAGTTATACTTGAGCTTACTCTTGTGATTTATAACATAACTTAATGAGCTGAAGTTCCACATATAAAGCATGAATAATGAAAGTCAGACCATTGGTGAGCGTTTTAGTGGGAACAGTTGTCACATGTCCATAATTAAATAAACAGTCACACTTTTAGCCTGAGGTTCTGAGACAGACCTATAATCAAACATACTTTTCAAATTATCTGACTGGTTCTTTTCTTTTCCTACCCATGAGACATTACCGCCTAGAATTACTGTGACCAATGTTATCGTACAAATGTTTAATATCATTGTAGTAAAGTAATGGAGAAAGGAATTTAACAGGGGCCTTAACATATTTATCTTAAATGGATTAACATCTCCATTAAAATAGAGAAGGTAATTTGATACAAACATATTAAGCATTCGCATGATAACACCACTCAGTAACTTCCAGTATCATGCATACATGTGAAGGGCTCGACAGAGCCCACATTCTCATAACATGCTCCTGTGGTAAGAAATATCGTGACATTTGAATTTGCTCTTAAATTTGTTTGAAAATCTATGAACCATCTTGGAATGTTGAAACAAACCATATGCTTCCAATAAATAAAAATGCTTGGCCATTCTCCATTGCACAGTCTTAAGAGCTGGGCAGGTAGTCTCAAAATGGATAAACTAGTGCAAACAATGGACCAGAAATTCGGCTCTCCACGGGTGAGTATGCAAGAGGTACTCACCCATAAGCCCAATGGAAGTGCCGGTTTCCTACATGCACTGCGCTTGCACAGGATACCGGCACTTCCGTTCCCCTGAAAGCAGGGGTTCAGAGGTCGAACGCGTGCGCGGGAGAGGCTGCGCGTGCGCATCGAACTTAGTTTTTTTTTACAGATTTTCCCGGGAGGGTAAGTCTCCAGAAGTTAGACAAGTAAAAAGCAAGTGTAAGGCCTGCTTTTTACAAGGTAAGTGGTGAATTAATTAAAATTAAAACATTTTTTCCGCAGGTTTATTATTTTTAAATACTTTAAAGAAAGGTAAGTTTATTTCTAGCCCCGTTAGAAAATAAAATTATTTTTTTCAAAAATTTAAATTATTGTTTAAAATAGTTATTTCATGTAATTTATAGTTTATTTAAAAAATGTGATTTAAAAAAAAATTTATTTGAAGATTTAGTGATGTTTTGGGGCCCATAGTATTTCTAAGTTTTGACAGGCCTTCCTGTCAGACTTATGAATGGAGCATTCCCTGCTCCGATTGGCTCCCCATGGCCCACGTGATCCCAGGGGACGCATTGAACTAACTGCGCCCCTGGGATACGCAAGCACTGCGCGCCGGCAGTTGGAGCAGGCCCCGGATCGGAATTCCACGGGGGCCCACAGCTCAACGGCCGGCGCGCAAGGTAAGTGCAGGTCGGGGGCTTGCACCCGTGGGAAGCCCCCGACCTGAATTTCTGGGCCATTATAACTACAGTTATTAGTTTTAAATTTTCTAAACGCACCACGAGCAAAGCTTAGGTCTCCCCTGCCATGGACTCACATTCCAGGTTGCAAGACTCCCACGGGGCAGTCCAGTCAGCTGATCCAGACCCCTAACTTTTCTCGGCAGGTGGCCTCCAGGGCACGTGATTTTCCACCACTTCCTGGCGACTTCCCGGCCGGAAGATTGCAAAGTCGAGGGAAGGGCCATGAACGTGGGTAGGAGAGTTTATATGGAGGGAGAGGTTAAGCTAGGAAAGCAGGGCAGAGGAGAGAGGGAATGGTGAGTTCAGATGGATATTGAAATCAGAGAATGAGGACTCAGTGCAGAGGCTAAGGGAGGAAAGGAGGTAGGATATCTCAGAGAATCTCAGATGGGGCTTGGGTGAGGGGGTGGGGGTGGGGGAGGGGCAGGGCTGCGGTAGAGAACAAGGATTTTAAAGGAGATAGAATCATAGAAATTTAGAAATTATAGAAATTTACGGCACAGAAGGAGGCCATTTGGCCCATCTTGTCTGTGCTGGCCGAAAAAGAGCTATCCAGCCTAATCCCACTTTCCAGTTTTTGTTCCATAGCCCTGTAGATTACGGCACTTCAAGTGCATAACCAAGTACTTTTTAAATGTGATGAGGGTTTTTCCCTCTACCACCCTTTCAGGCAGTGAATTCAGACCCCTGCCACCCTCTGGGTGAAAAAGTTCTCCTCAATTCCCCTGTAATCCTTCTACCAATTACTTTAAATCTATTCCCCTAGTTATTGACCTCTCTGCTAAGGGAGATAGGTCCTTTCTATCCACTCGATCTAGGCCCCTCATAATTATATACATCTCAATTAAGTCTCCCTCAGCCTCCTCTGCTCCAAAGAAAACAACCCCAGCCTATCCAATCATTCCTCATAGCTAAAATTCTCCAGTCCTGGCAATATCCTTGTAAATCTCCTCTGTACCCTCTCTAGTGCAATCACATCTTTCCTGTAATTTGGTGACCAGAACTGTACGCAGTACTCTAGCTGTGGCCTAACTAGTGTTTTATACACTTCATGCATAACCTCCCTGCTCTTATATTCTATGCCTCGGCTAATAAAGGAAAGTATCCCGTATGCCTTCTTAACCACCTTATCTACCTGTCCCACTACCCTCAGGGATCTGTGGACATGCACTCCAAGGTCCCTCTGTTCCTCTACACTCCTCAGTATCCTACAATTTATTGTGTATTCCCTTGCCTTGTTAGCCCTCCCCAAATGTATTACCTCATACTTCTCTGGATTGAATTCCATTTGCCACTTTTCTGCCCACCTGACCAGTCTATTGATATCTTCCTGCAGTCTACAGCTTTCTTTCTCACGATCAACCACACGGCCAATTTTTGTATCTGTAAACTTCTTATTCATGCCCCCTATATTGAAGTCTAAATCATTGATATATAGAACAAAAAACAAGGGACCCAGTACTGAGCCCTGCGGAACCCCACTGGAAACAGCCTTCCAGTCAGAAAAACACCAGTCGACCATTACCCTTTGCTTCCTGCCACTGAACCAACTTTGGATCCAACTTGTCATTTTCCCTTGGATCCCATGGGCTTTTACTTTTCTGACCAGTCTGCCATGTGGGACCTAGTCAAAAGCCTTGCTAAAATCCATGTAGACTACATCGAACGTGCTACCCTCATCGACCCTCCTTGTTACCTACTCAAAAAATTCAATCAAGTTAGTCAGACACGACCTTCCCTTAACAAATCCATGCTGATTGTCCTTGATCAATCCGTGCCTTTATAAATGGCGATTAATACTGTCCCTCAGAATTTTTTCCAATAATTTGCCCACCACCGAGGTTAGGCTGACTAGCCTGTAATTACTCGGTCTATCCCTTTCTCCCTTTTGAAACAATGGTGCGACGTTAGCAGGCCTCCAGTCCTCTGGCACCACACCTGTAGCCAGAGAGGATTGGAAAATGGTGGCCAGAGCCTCCACTATTTATCAGCCTGGGATACATTTCATCCGGGCCTGGTGATTTATCTACTTTCAAAGATGATAAGCTGCTTAATACTTCCTTTCCCACTAGGTTTATCTCATCTAATATTTCACACTCCTCCTCCTTAACTATAATGTCTACATCGTCCCTCTTTTGTGAAGACAGACGTATTGATTGAGAACTATACCCACATCTTCCGCCTCTACACACAGGTTAACTTTTTGGCCTCGAATATGCCCTACTCATTCGTTAGTTATCCTCTTGCTCTTTATATATTCATAAAATATCTTTGGGTTTTCCTTAATGTTACTTGCCACTATTTTTTCATGCCCTCTCTTTGGTTTCCTAATTTCCTTTTTAATTTCACACTTTCACTTTCTATACTCCTCTAGGCTTTCTGCAATAATTAGGTCTTGGTATCTGACATAAGTTTTCCTTTTTGCCTTAACTTACCCTGTATGCCCCTTGATATCCAGGGGGCTCTAGATTTGGGAGTCCCACCTTTTTCCTGGTAGGAACATATTTGCTCTGAACCTTCACAATCTCCTCCTTGAATGCCTCCCACTGCTTTGATACTGATTTAACTTCAAGTACCTGTTTCCAATTCACTTTTGCTAAATCACATCTCAGCTTAGTAAAATTGAAAACTTTTACACCTGTGCCGCGAATTTAATTCTGGAGGCGGGATGGGGGCGGGTCAGTTGGTTTCCAGGTTCCAGTCTCGCCCCCAGCTGCCTCCGCTATGCAGACGTGATTTTCCCTTGATTGGCCTTGTTAAGCCCACCCTGCGGGCTTCCCGGCCAATTAACAGGAAGCAGGTCTGATGACGTCATTTGATGACGCATCATCTGCCGGTTTCCTTAAAGGAACTATGCACAATTTTATTTTGACAGTTGATCTGTCAGTGTTTGATAGCACTGAGGTGCTGCAAACACTCACAAGCACTGCACAAAGGTGAACACTTGCCCCTAGGCTCTCCAATGACTCTGTCCATATACTTCTGGAGGGAGTCACAGCATGCAGGGAGGTTCTCTTTCCTTCCAAGCGTGGAAGAGACCTCCCCAGGACACCAAGTTAACTTGCACCTCCACCCCAACCCTCTCTATCTACTTTATCACTTTCCCATCTCACTAGCCACCCCTCACACTCACCCCCATCCTACTGCAAGCATAACAACTAACAACACACAAGGGTAGGCACTTGAGAGGTTTAGCCAATGTTCACATGAAGTTTCTGGTAAAGTGTTGTCATACAGTGTAATATCTTTTTGCAAAAGTGCCCCTTATTGGACAGATCTGAAGTGTACTTTGAAGAAGTGTCTTACTGAGTTCCAGTGATTGTTTCAGACATAACTCCACCCCCAACACACCCCCCCGCCCCCCCCCCCGGTTTTGTGATGTGTGTGCATGGAATGGCTTGGACATTAAAGGGATGCTTCACGGTGCTGGTGTGGGATGCTGGCAACCTGGTGCATCATGTGTCAGCCAGGGTGTACAGTGTCAAGTGAAGTAAATCTGGCCATGGTGATGCCATCGCTGGTCTCCCAGCAGCAATGTTGTCAGGGGCTGATGCCCTGTGTCCAGTGCAGCATCAGGTGGGTGAGGAGGAGGTTGGCACTCCTGGTGCTGCTCTTGTGGCTGGTTGTGGCGCTGCCATGGCTACTCTTCCTCCGAACCTGACGACCAGGATGAGAGGATGTAAATGGTTCCCATCTCGTTGCTACAGATTTCAGTTGAGGAAAGAAGCTTGCAAGCGCACACACAAAGTGGCCTGAAATTATTCCAATTAGATAACAATTAGATGGGTGTCAGCTTGAACAGTCACAAGGTCAGTAGATTTGCAATATATTATCCCAAACCTCCAAAAACAAGGTTGTTGCATTTGAATGTCGGCCATGTTACAGGAATGTTTTTAAAGTGCTGCGCCAATGATTACAATTCACGTCCTCGAGAAACTCATCTCCTTGCAGCTGGCATGTTTCTGACAAGAAGGGAAACAGGAGCCAGAAGCACGAAAATGGGAAACCACTATCAAATAGGATTAGCAAGGCAGTTAACAGGCTCTTAACTGCCTTAACTACCTGTCCCAGCAGTTCCTGTCGGGTCAATTTGGGAGCGACTGACCCGACACTCACGAAAATCGGGTGGGGGTGGGATAGAGGTGGGTTGGCAGTCTGAAGCCATTTTCTCTGATTTTCGCTGCCAACCCACCTCCAAACCCACCTCCTCAGGGCTATTAAAATCAAGCCCCTGGTCTATCTTTGTCCTTTTCCATAAAAACGCTAAATCTAACTGAATTATAATCACTACCACCAAAATGCTCTCCCACTGATACACCTTCCACCTGCCCAGCTTCATTCCCTAAAACTAAGTCCAGAACTGCCCCCTCTCTTGTTGGGCTTGCTACGTACTGGCTAAAAAAGATCTCCTGAATGCAATTTAAGAATTCTGCACCCTCTACACCTTTTACACTGATTCTATCCCAGTTAATATAGAAACATAGAAACATAGAAGATAGGAGCAGGAGTAGGCCATTCGGCTCTTCGAGCCTACTCCGCCATTCAATGAGATCATGGCTGATCATCCAAATTCAGTACCCTGTCCCTGCCTTCTCCCCATATCCCTTGATCCCTTTAGCCTTAAGAAATATATCCAACTCTTTCTTGAATATATTTAATGAACTGGCCTCCACCGCCCTCTGTGGCAGAGAATTCCACAGGTTCACCACTCTCTGGGTGAAGAAATTCCTCCTCATTTCAGTCCTAAATGTCCTACCCCTTATCCTTAGCCTATGACCCCTGGTTCTGGACTCCCCGACCATCGGGAACATCCTTCCAGCATCTAGTCTGTCCAGGCCTGACAGAATTTTATAGGTTTCGGTGAGATCCCCTCTCAATCTTCTAAACTCCAGTGAGTATAAGCCCAATCGACACAATCTCTCCTCATACGTCATTCTTGCCATCCCAGGTATCAGCCTGGTGAATCTTCGCTGCACTCCTTCCATGGCAAGAACGTCCTTCCTCAGATAAGGCGACCAAAACTGCACACAATACTCAAGGTGCGGTCTCACCAAGGCCCTGTACAACTGTAGCAAGACACCCTTGTTCCTGTACTTGAACCCTCTTGCTATGAAGGCCAACATACCATTTGCCTTCTTAACCGCCTGCTGCACCTGCATGCTTACCTTCATGGCTGGTGAAATCCTCTACTATTACTGCCCTATTGTTTTGCAGTTCTCAGAAATCTCAGTACCAGAGGTGTGGGGGGAAAGACCAAGATGTGATTTGGTGATAAGGCCCTTACAGCTAACATGGTGGTTTGGGCGGGATAGGTAGTAGAAAGTATAGTCAGGTGAGGAGGCTTCAGTAGGAGGCAGGGTATCACCAGCTGGGAACCAAGTTTCAGTCAAAGCCAGAATGTCAATGCAATCATCCACAATAGAGTCATTGTGAATGGCCAGAGCCTTGTTGACGAGTGAACAAACATTCTAGAGAGAAAAGCAAAGGTGATTGAGGATGGGAGTCCGAGGGGACAGTGACAGGTGGGTGTGCAGGACAAGAGAGAATGTTTGTGAAATTTGCCCCCAGCAAGTCTGCTGGGCAGGTAGGTCGGCAAGAGAGGAGGATGGGACAGTTGGGGTTGCTGCTCATAAAGAGGAAGCGACTGGTGCCTTAGTGGGCCCAGTTTAAACTTCCTGCAGCTCTGTTGAAATCTAAATTTAACAATGCGATTTGTATAAAGCAGTTTGACACAAAGGAGGAAACCTGCATACCCCATCTGTGTCTCCTGAAGCATGTTGCTACACACTGGCCCCAGTTCTACAGACACCATTTAAATTGTATGGGAGAAAAATTGGGTTGCTTTGCGCTTCATGTTAGTGAAATTCAGTGGGAGGTTAGCGGCAGCGATAGCCAGTAGCGCCCCGCGGTGCTCCACCTCCGCAATGATGTCATTGCTGTGCGCAGCGCCCTGGCCACAAACTTCAGTTGCGCCCCTTGACCTACTGCTGGACAATATGTGCGACAGGGTCAGGGTGGCGTTTTTGCAGCCGCGGTGGTGCAAATTAAAGGACAGGTGGTGGGCGGCCATTTTTTGGGGGCTGCCTGCCAACACCTGCCCTCTCACCTCCTCCGCGATCGGTCAGCCCAGCACTCCTCTTGAGTGCCAGGCTGTTTTTGTGGCACCCCGCTCCCCGATGCGCGCTGCGCTAAGCCCCTCCCCTTTAATCAGGGGAGGGAGGCCTGTAGTACCGCGGTGCTACGTGCCGACGGACGTGGCGCTGTTGCACGTAGCACCATGATATTGAATGGTAGCGCTCCAGGAAGGAGGGGAAGCGCTTCCAGTAGTGCCCCGCCTCCTGCTTGGGGCACGACCACTCAATTTACAGTGCAGGGGCGCTAACCTTTAGGGGTGCTAAAAGTAGCATGCCGGCGAAGTTAGCACCCCAAAGAGAACTTATCCAAATTTTTCCCCCTATATCCCTAAATGTCGACTCATTTGGTCTTGAGTTGGCAGGTCATTCTTAGCATCCCATCTCCAGTGATAGATGTCACCAGATGTAAATATATCAGTAAGAGCACAACACTCACCTCAGCAAAGTATAGCATCTGTGAGAACATACTGCTAATTACTGACTTTCAAAGCAGCTGGGATAGATTGAGTGGATTACTATGAAGACAGCGACACATATATTTATTCTTTCTAAATCATAGTATTAATTTTGCACCGCATCTAAAAATGAAAAGAAAATTCACATTTTCCATTTTCTCAGACAGTCCCATAAATGAATCCTTGCTGTATGTATTCTCATTAACTTTAGAAAGCATTAAGCTTTGTCACTGCTTCCCCAACCACTAAAACAGGCGCAGCACTACTTGCTGTTTGTGTGCAATGATGCCAAGTAACTCTGTATATGGTTATTGAAAATGCCTATCCTCAAACAAAATATCTCTTGTGACTTGGATGAGTTACCACCATTTGTAGAACCATATTACTGCTTTCAGGGAAGGAGGGGTAAGGGGAGAAAATCACAAGAGAAAGAGAAAAAAAAGAGAGCCAAATATGTAAACCATAAGCAACAGCTACAAATTATTGTTAATGGGTTTCATGATATTCCACAGCAATGTACAAGTTATTTCCTTATTTCTTGTTAAGATTTACTTTATCCTGCAAAATAATCATTCCCAGTTGAAAAGCTCATCCTTTTTAAAGTATCTTGCACAATATAAATTTGAAAGCTAGGAACATATAAAATGTTAATATCTCATCTAATTCTACTCAGTTAAAAGATGACCTTAACTGCTGCCCCAAGTATAGAACATTTAAGTAAAGGCAGGCTATATATGAACTTCAGACAAAAACTACTGTATTACACGATTGTTCACTCCTGTGACCTTGCTGTTCCCATCTGCCATCGCTGTTGTAAGCCATAAAATGTCTGTGAGTCCAAGGTTAGAAACTTTTAATCCCGGTGTACACTTATTCACTTTCACTACCAACAATCAAATAAGTGACTCTTCATTTCAACACATCTGTCATTATAAGATGATCACTGCTCAGGGTTCTGTATCCTCATTGAATGCTTTTATTGTCCTTAATCCAAAAATTACATAGAATTTACAGCACAACGTCAGACCATTCCACAGATCTATGCCAGTGTCTATGCTCCACACGAGCCTCCTCCCATCTTACTTCATCTCACCCTATCCTTCCTTTCTCCCTCACGTACTTATCTAGCTTTCTCTTAAATGCATCTACACTATTAGCCTCAACTACTCCATGTGGTAGCAAGTTCCACATTCTAACCACTCTGAGTAAAATGATCATTAAAATAGAACGTAAAAACAGAAAATGCTGGAGATACTCAGCAGGTCAGGCTGTATCTGTGGAGAGAGAAACAGAGTTAACATTTCAGGTCGATGACCTTTTGTCAGAACTGACTTTTAATAAAATAGAACATATATCCCTGGCCACATTCTCCTTGGCTGCTTAAATAAAAGGTGCAGATTTCCAAAAATTAAAACAAGTATCTGTCTCGCTTCAGAGGCCCAGATCACTTGTCTGGCTTAGACATCAGCAATGGGAACCACATGTGCCCTTGGGGAGGCTTGTACACCCGCACTCAGTGTACCAGTATCTAGGACAGGGAGGCAGTCAGTGCCCGCTGGAAGGAGCACTTCGAAGATCTCCTTAACCAAGACTCTGTCTTCGATGCGAGTGTCCTCAACTCCATCCTGCAGCATGCTACCCCCCACCACCATCTCAGCACAACCCCAGCCCGGCATGAGGTTGAAAAGGCCATCCGACAACTGATTAATTAATTGAATTTAAATTAAATCAATCAAAGGGTAAGTCATGGCAGGACAACCGGGCCACGTGGTATGCTCCTCCTGCGATATGTGGGAACTCAGGGACACTTCCTGTGTCCCTGACAACTACATGTGCAGGAAGTGCATCCAGCTGCAGCTACTGACAGACCGCATTGCGGCGCTGGAGCTGCGATTGGATGCATACTGGAGCGTTCACGATGCTCGGGACGTTGTGAATAGCACATTTACAGAGTTGGACACACTGCAGGTAGAGGTTGGACAGGAAGAAAGGGAATGGGTGACCAACAGGCAGAGTACTAGGCGCAGGCAGGTAGTGCGGGGATCCCCTGTGGACATCCCCCTCTCAAACAGATACACCACTTTGAGTGCTGTTGGGGGGGATGGCTTATCAGAGGAAAGCAGCGGCAGCCAACTTCCTGGCACTAGGGGTGGCTCTGCTGCACAGCACGGGAGGAAAAAGAGGGGTAGAGCTATAGTAATAGGGTATTCTATTGTAAAAAATCAAATCAAATCAACTTTTATTGTCATTGTTAGTGCACAAGTGCAGTACAACGAAATGTAGGCTTGCGGCTCCCGAGAGTGTACATTTGGATTAAGACATTTAAACATTCAACATACATTTGGCTTGTAGTATATTAACATAAATATAACCATAATAAAGTGCATTGGCAGACAGGCGTTTCTGCGGTCACAAACGAGACTCCAGGATGGTGTGTTGCCTCCCTAGTGCAAGGGTCAAGTATGTCTCAGAGCAGCTGCAGAACATCTTGGAAGGGGCGGGTGAACAGCCAGTTGTCGTGGTGCATATAGGCACCAACGATATAGGTAAAAAGCGGGATGAGGTCCTAAAAGCGGAATATAGGGAGTTAGGAGGTAAATTAAAAAATAGGACCTCAAAGGTAGTAATCTCAGGATTGCTACCAGTGCCACGTGCTAGTCAGAGTAGAAATAGAAGGATATTTCAGATGAATACGTGGCTAGAGGAATGGTGCAACAGGGAGGGATTCAAGTTCCTGGGACATTGGAACCGGTTCTGGGGGAGGTGGGACCAGTTCAAACCGGACGGTTTGCACCTGGGCAGGGCTGGAACCAATATCCTAAGGGGAGTGTTTGCTAGTGCTCTGGGGGAGTGTTTAAACTAAAATGGCAGGGGGTTGGGAACCTGAGCAGGGAGACAGAGGAAAGGGAAACAAGGATAAAAGCAAAAGATAGGAAGGAGAAAAACAAAAGTGGCAGTCAGAGAAATCAACGGTTTAAGTCAAACGTGGCCACAGTAAATAATAATTCTAATAGGTCTAAGAACGTTAAAAAAACAAGCCTGAAGGCTTTGTGTCTTAATGCGAGGAGCATTCGTAATAAGGTGGATGAGTTGGCTGCGCAAATGGAGGTAAATGAATATGATTTGGTTGGGATTACGGAAACGTGGCTCAAGGATAGCCAAGGCTGGGAACTCAACATCCAGGGGTATTCGATATTCAGGAAAGATAGGCAAAAAGGAAAGGGAGGTGGGGTAGCATTACTGGTTAAAGAAGGGATTAACACAATTGTAAGGAAGGTTATTAGCTCTGATGATGTGGAATCTGTATCTGTAGAATTGAGAAATACTAAGGGGCAGAAAATGGTAGTGGGAGTGGTATATAGACCTCCAAAAAGTAAGGCGGAGGTTGGGGATGGCATTAAAAGGGAAATTAAAGAAGCGTGCTATAAGGGCACAACAGTCATCATGGGTGACTTTAATCTACATATCGATTGGGCTAACCAAATTAGTAACAATACTGTGGAGGAGGAATTCCTGGAGTGTTTACGGGATGGTTTCCTGGACCAATATGTCGAGGAACCAACCAGAGATCAGGCCATCTTAGACTGGGTATTGTGTAACGAGAAAGGATTAATTAGCAATATTGTTGTACGAGGCCCCTTGGGTCGGAGCGATCATAATATGATCGAATTCTTCATTAAGATGGAGAATGAAGTCGTTGACTCAGAGACTAGGGTCCTAAATTAAAATAAAGGAAACTACGATGGTCTGAGGAGCGAGTTGGGTAGGATTGATTGGGGAATGTCACTCAAAGGGTTGATGGTGGATAGGCAATGGCAAACATTCAAAGACCGAATGGATGAACGACAGAATTTGTTCATCCCAGTTTGGCATAAAAATAAAACAAAAAAGGTGACTCAACCGTGGCTAACAAGGGAAATTAGGGATAGCATAAGATCCAAGGAGAGGACATATAAATTGGCCAGAAAAAGCAATAATCCTGAGGATTGGGAGCAGTTTAGGATTCAACAAAGGAGGACAAAGGGATTAATTAAGAAGGGGAAAATAGAATATGAGAGTAAGCTTGCAGGGAACATAAAAACTGACTGTAAAAGCTTTTATAGATATTTGAAGAGAAAAAGATTGGTGAAGTCAAGCGTAGGTCCCTTGCAGTCAGAATCAGGGGAATTTATAATGGGGAACAAAGAAATGGCTGACCAACTAAATACATATTTTGGTTCTGTCTTCACAAAGGAGGACACAAATAACCTCCCAGAGATGCCGGGGAACATAGGGTCTGATGAAAGGGTGGAACTGAAAGAAATCAATAATTGTAGGGAAATGGTGTTAGGAAAATTGATGGGACTGAATGCCGATAAATCCCCAGGGCCTGATAATCTACATCCTAGGGTATTAAGGAAGTGGCCCTAGAAATAGTAGATGCATTGCTGGTCATCTTCCAGAACTCGATAGACTCTGGAACAGTACCCATGGATTGGAGGGTAGCTAATGTTACCCCACTATTCAAAAAATGTGGTAGAGAAAAAGCGGGGAATTATAGACCGGTAAGCCTGACATCGGTAGTGGGGAAAATGCTAGAGTGTAGGAATGTCTAGTTCCTATCCAAAGACTGAGGTCCACTCAGGCGCTTAAACAAAACGAAGTTTAATGGAAACTAACAGGTTTAAACAAGTAACTGCAGGAGAACATCGAGTGTAGGTCTATTCAGTTTGGAGGCTCCATGAGGACTGCTGGCTGGTCCCGTGGTTGACGTCATGACATCATCACGTTCTTCCCGCCAGTGGGGGATCACGTGATGTACGGCGTGACGTCATCGCGTTTACCCGCGCTGTTAAAGCAATCACGCTCTATACAAGTAAACAGTATAAATAAAGATACAGACTCAGGCTGTAGCTAACATGTTGTTAAAGGGAATTATATACAAACGGTCTGAGTCCTTTAGTGGCTCCGCCACATGCGCCCCCCAGAATTGTCTTTAACAGCAAAAGTGAGACGGCAAGGAGGCCGGGCAAGCCTGTCCGAGTGACTTCTGTAACTCTGAAGTGGAAGCTGATGGCCGGTGGTCGAGCTGTTGGGCGGTTGTGGTGGAGCTGGCACGGCGACTGTGGGCGGACAGCCCCGTTTTGGCGGTTGAGCGATTTCGACTGGGCTGTCCAGGTCTAAGTGCGCCGGCTTCAGTCGGTCAACCGATATGTGGTCCGGTCTTCCTCCGATATTGACCAAAAAGGATTTGTCTCCCGGCTCTATGATGCGGAAGGGACCAGTGTAAGGAGGCTTGAGTGGGTCCCGGTGAGCGTCGTGGCGGATAAACACATACTCGGCGCTTTTCAGCTCAGTTGGGACGTGGGAGCTCTGTAAGCCGTGATGCGATGTAGGCACTGGAGTGAAACATCTGGCTGCTTCCTGGTGGCTGACGAGTTGCTGAGATGCGGACCATGGCTCCGTTGGAGACGGGAGAAAATCCCCTGGTACTCGTAGTGGTAGGCCATATACGAGTTCCGCCGAGGAGGATTGTAAATCTTCTTTGGGCGCCGTACTAAGAGCCAAAAGGACCCAGAGAAGTCTGTCCACCCATCCCGTGCCTTGAAGACTGGCCCGCAGAGCGGCTTTGAGGGACCTGTGGAATCGCTCACACAGGCCGTTCGCCTGTGGATGATAGGCGGTGGTGCGATGCAGTTTGGTGCCGAGCCCCTGAGCCACAGCGTTCCAGAGCTCAAAGGAAAACTGCGGTCCACGATCGGAAGAGATGTCCGCTGGTACGCCGAAACGAGCAACCCAAGAGGAGATGAAAGCTCTGGCCATGTCTGCCAAAGTGGTAGAAACCAAAGGAACTGCCTCTGGCCATCTGGTGCGGTCTACCATTGTGAGGATGTGTGTAAAACCTTGAGAAGGTGGAAGCGGCCCCACGAGATCCACATTCACGTGGTCGAATCGACGCTCCGGAACAGCGAAGGTGGCCAATGGAGCTTTTACATGACGCTGTACCTTGGCCTTTTGGCAGACCACGCAGGTGTTGGTCCAGTCGCGGACATCCAGGTGTATACCTCTCCAGACGAATTTTGACGACATCAGCCTTTGCGAGGCCCTCATGCCAGGGTGTGACAAACCGTGTATGGCGTCGAACACTTTTCGGCGCCAGGCGACTGGAACTATTGGGCGGGGAACTCCCATGGAGTCGTCGCAAAGTAGCGTGGTGCCTGTGGCATGGAACTTGACGTCGGCCGCTTGGAAGCTAGAGGGGCTGGTCCTGTATGCTTGGACCTCCGGGTCCGAGGCTTGATCTGCAGCCATGAGGGCATAGTCGATTCCGAGTTGGACTGCGTGCACAGTCGCGCAGGAGAGGCAATCCGCCACCAGGTTGTCTTTGCCGGACACATGCTGAATGTCCGTGGTGAATTCTGAAATGAGCATCAGGTGACATTGTTGCCGAGCTGACCACGGTTCGGCGGTCTTGGCCATAGCGTACGTTAGTGGCTTGTAGTCCACATAAGCCATGAACGGATGTCCCTCTAGTAAGAATCGGAAATGGCGGATGGCTAGAAAAAGGGCCAGCAACTCCCGGTCGAAAGTGCTGTACTTTCTTTCATTTCGCCGTAGTTGACAGCTGACAAACGCAAGAGGTTGCCACGTCTCATTCACCCACTGTTCCTGCACTGCGCCGATTGTGTAGTCCGATGCGTCGGTGGTAAGGGCAATGGTGGCACCTGGAAGCGGGTGCGCCAATATGGTTGCGTTGGCCAGGGCGCCTTTGGTGTCGACGAACGCCCGGTCCATCTCGGCCATCCAGCTGATGGGATCCTTACTGGACTTGGCCTTGAGGGCCTCGTACAAGGGCTGCATAAGCAGAGCCGCCTTAGGGACAAACCGGTGATAGAAATTTACCAAATCGAGGAACTCCTGTAGGGCCTTGACGGTCTGTGGGCGCGGGAAAGATGTAACCGCCTTGACCTTCGACTGTAAGGGAATTGCGCCATCTGATGTAATGCGGTGGCCCAAGAAGTCAATCCGCTGCAGGCCGAACTGGCACTTGGCCGGGTTGATAATCAAACCGTGTTGACTGAGGCGTGTGAAGAGGGTACGCAAATGGCGGAAGTGCTCCTCTTTGCTAGGGCTGGCGATGAGGATGTCGTCGAGGTAGATGAAGAGGAATTTTAGATCCCGCAGCACGGAGTCCATTAAGCGCTGGAAAGCCTGTGCAGCGTTCTTAAGCCAAACGGCATTCGCAGAAATTTGAACAAGCCAAATGGGGTGATGACTGCGGTTTTCGGGACGTCTTGCGGGTGCACGGGGACCTGGTGGTAACCGCGGACGAGGTCGACTTTCGAAAAAAAAGTAATTCCCACCAAATGGGCCGAGAAATCTTGGCTATGCGGGATCGGGTACTGATCAGGAGCAGTGGCATCATTCAGGCGTCGGTAGTCGCCGCATGGCCGCCATCTGCCGTCGGGTTTCGGAACAATGTGGAGAGGTGAAGACCAGGGACTAATCGACCGGTGAATAATCCCCAGCCGCTCCATCGTGTCGAACTCCACTTTCGCAGCCGCGAGCTTGCCGGGTTCGAGGCGTCGGGCCCGTGCATAAACCGGGGGGCCGGTGGTGGTGATGTGATGTTCCACACCATGTTTAGTAGCCGAGGAGGAGAAAGTGGGCCTGGTCAGATCTGGGAACTCTCCGAGGAGCCGAGTGAAGTCGTCTGGAGGTGGGACCGCACAGAAGACAGTGCGCGTTACCGCGGTGGCATGGGATGGAGTGGAACGTGGCCGCATTGATCAACCGGCGGTGCCTGACATCGACCAGGAGGCAGTTGGCACACAAAAAATCTGCCCCAAGGATGGCCTGGGTGACGTTGGCCGTGATGAATTCCCAGTGGAAACACTGACCGCCGAAACACACCTGGACCCGCCGCCTTCCGAAGGTCCGAACGGCTGCACCATTAACCGCCGCGAGGGCGGGGCCGTGGCCGCCAGCTAGTATATCGAGATTTGACGCAGGTAGGATGCTAAACTGCGCCCCGGTGTCGCAAAGGAAACGTTGACCAGATAGGGAGTCGGTGATGAAAAGACGCTTCCCTGAGTCTCCGATGCCCATTGCAGCCGCGGGGCACTCGTTAGACCCGGCCCTCTTTCGCCAGGGTTTCTGAAGATTTTTTTTTTGCGCGAGAAGCTGCAGGGAGGGCGGCAGCATCTTGCTTTCACGCCAAAACGGGCGTGGTAAAAGCACAACCCCACTGATTGAGGAGCTGGAGCAGCGTCTGTGGGGGATGGGCGCCTCGTGGCCGCGCAGTGCTGTTGTGTCACCGCGAAGATCTTGTCTGCTTCGGCAGCAAGCTCCACGCAGTCTGTGACTTCGGACCTGGCTAGGGCAGCCTGAACTTGCTCCGGGAGTAGGCTGAGGAATAGCTCCCTGAAGAGGAAGCATTCCGGCTCGGACCCGAGGAGCGTGAGCATCTGGCTCATGAGCCCGGATGGCTTGGAGTCCCCGAGGCCGGGCACAGCGAGCAGCCGGCGGGCGCGCTCCGACTTCGTGAGCCCGAAGACCTGCAGCAACCATGCCTTTAAGGTGTCATACTTGCGATCAGTAGGCGGACTACCGAGTAGGCTGACGATCCGCGAGGCTGTGGCGCTGTAATAATAACGGGTCTGATCCGCAACGATGTCCCTGATGGCGAACTGGGCTTCAGCCTGGATGAACCACGTGGCTGGTTGTTGCTCCCAGAACTGCGGTAGCTTCAAGGTAATGGCGTTCGTTTCCATGTTGATTATCTTCTGCGAAAACCGTTCGCAAAAGTCGGGGTCACCAATGTAGGAATGTTTGGTTCCTATCCAAAGACTGAGGTCCACTCAGGCGCTTAAACAAAATGAAGTTTAATGGAAACTAACAGGTTTAAACAAGTAACTGCAGGAGAACATCGAATGCAGGTCTATTCAGTTCGGAGGCTCCATGAGGACTGCTGGCTGGTCCCGTGGTTGACGTCATGACGTCATCACGTTCTTCTCGCCAGTGGGGGATCACGTGATGTACGGCGTGACGTCATCGCGTTTACCCGCGCTGTTAAAGCAATCACGCTCTATACAAGTAACAGTACAAATAAAGATACAGACTCAGGCTGTAGCTAACATGTTGTTAAAGGGAATTATGTACAAATGGTCTGAGTCCTTTAGTGGCTCCGCCACAAGAGTCCATTATAAAAGATGTAATCGCAGAGCACTTGGAAAGCAGTGACAGGATCGGACAAAGTCAACATGGATTTACAAAAGGTAAATCATGCTTGACTAACCTACTGGAATTTTTTGAGGATGTAACTGGTAAAATAGATAAGGGAGCACCGGTGGATGTGGTGTATTTGGACTTTCAGAAGGC
Source organism: Somniosus microcephalus (assembly GCF_052327205.1). Lineage (NCBI taxonomy): Eukaryota > Metazoa > Chordata > Chondrichthyes > Squaliformes > Somniosidae > Somniosus > Somniosus microcephalus. The sequence goes on along the minus strand of NC_140993.1, from coordinate 155,261,600 downwards.
TTTCGATAAGGTCCCGCATAAGAGATTAGCGTGCAAAATTAAGGCACATGGGATTGGGGGCAAGGTATTGACTTGGACAGAGAACTTGTTGGCGGATAGAAAGCAAAGAATTGGAATAAACGGGTCGTTTTCCGAGTGGCAGGCAGTGACTAGTGGGGTACCGCAAGGATCGGTCCTAGGACCCCAGCTGTTCACAATATATATTAATGATCTGGACGAGGGTATTGGATGTAATATCTCCAAATTTGCAGACGACACAAAGCTGGGTGGGAGGGTATGCTGTGAGGAGGATGTCGTGAAAATCCAGTATGATTTGGACAGGTTGGGTGATTGGGCAGATACATGGCAAATGCCCTATAATGTGGATAAATGTGAGGTTATCCACTTTGGTGGCAAAAACAGGAAGGCAGACTATTATTTGAATGGCAATAGATTGGGAGAAGGGGAAGTGCAAAGAGACCTGGGTGTTCTTGTGCACCAGCCGCTGAAGGTAAGCATGCAGGTGCAGCAGGCGGTTAAGAAGGCAAATGTAATGTTGGCCTTCGTAGCAAGAGGGTTCGAGTACAGGAACAAGGATGTCTTGCTGCAGTTATACAGGGCCTTGGTGAGACCGCACCTTGAGTATTGTGTGCAGTTTTGGTCGCCTTATCTGAGGAAGGACGTTCTTGCCATGGAAGGAGTGCAGCGAAGATTCACCAGGCTGATACCTGGGATGGCAGGAATGACGTATGAGGAGAGATTGTGTCGATTGGGCTTATACTCACTGGAGTTTAGAAGACTGAGAGGGGATCTCATCGAAACCTATAAAATTCTGTCAGGCCTGGACAGACTAGATGCAGGAAGGATGTTTCCGATGGCCGGGGAGTCCAGAACCAGGGGTCATAGTCTAAGGATAAGGGGTAAGCCATTTAGGACTGAAATGAGGAGGAATTTCTTCACCTAGAGAGTGGTGAACCTGTGGAATTCTCTGCCACAGAGGGCGGTGGAGGCCAGTTCATTAAATATATTCAAGAAGGAGTTGGGTATATTTCTTAAGGCTAAAGGGATCAAGGGATATGGGGAGAAGGCAGGGACAGGGTACTGAATTTGGATGATCAGCCATGATCTCATTGAATGGCGGAGCAGGCTCGAGGGGCCGAATGGCCTACTCCTGCTCCTATCTTCTATGTTTCTATGAAGAACAACAAGGCCTCAGGAGCAGATGGAATCCCTGTCGAGGCACTAAAGCATGGCAGAGAAGCACTACTGATGCGAATTCATGAACGAATTTCTCTTATCTGGAAGGAGGAGAGCATGCCAGGGGATCTCAGAGACGCCGTAATTGTGACCATCTTGAAGAAAGGTGACAAGTCCGATTGCGGTAATTACAGAGGAGTTTCCCTGCTGTCTTCCACAGGGAGTCATCGCAAGAATCCTCCTCAATCGCCTTCTCCCAGTGGCCGAAGAGCTCCTCCCAGAGTCACAATGCGGATTCCGCCCACTAAGGGGCACAATGGACATGATCTTCATCGCGCGTCAATTACAAGAGAAATGCAAGGAACAGCACCAACCACTGTACATGGCCTTCTTTGATCTCACAAAGGCCTTCGACACTGTCAGCCATGAGGGATTATGGAGTGTCCTCCTAAAATTCAGCTGCCCTCAAAAGTTTGTCACCATCCTCCGCCTGCTTCATGACGACATGCAAGCCGTGATCGTGACCAACGGTTCCACCACAGACCCAATTCACGTACGGACCGGGGTCAAGCAAGGCTGTGCCATCGCACCAATGCTCTTCTCGATCTTCCTTGCTGCAATGCTCCATCTCACCCTCAGTAAGCTCCCCGCTGGAGTGGAACTAATTTACACAACAAATGGGAAACTGTTCAACCTCCGTCGCCTCCAGCCCAGATCCAAGGTCATCCCATCCTCTCTCATCGAATTACAGTATGCAGACGACGCTTGCGTCTGTGCTCACTCGGAGGTCGAACTCCAAACCACCGTCAACACCTTCACCGAAGCATATGAGAGCATGGGCCTTACACTAAACATCCGTAAGACAAAGGTCCTCCACCAACCTGCCCCTGCCACACAGTACTGCCCCGATTATCAAAATCCACGACAAGGCCTTGGACAACGTGGACCACTTTCCATACCTCGGAAGCCTACTGTCAACAAGGGCAGGCGTCGATGACGAAGTCCAACACCACCTTCAGTGTGCCAGTGCAGCCTTCGGTCGCCTAAGGAAGAGAGTGTTTGAAGACCAGGACCTCAAACCCGGCACTAAGCTCATGGTCTACAGGGCAGCAGTGATACCCGCCCTGCTGTTGCCTCAGAGACATGGACCATGTACAGCAGGCACCTCAAAGCACTGGAGAGGTACCACCAACGCTGCCTCTGCAAGATCCTGCAAATCCATTGGCAGGATAGGCGCATCAGCATCAGTGTTCTCGCTCAGGCCAACATCCCCAGCACCGAAGCTTTGACCACGCTCAATCAGCTCTGATGGATGGGTCACATCGCCCGTATGTCCGATACGAGACTTCCAAAACAAGCGCTCTACTCGGAGCTCCGACACGGCAAGAGTGCCCCAGGTGGGCAGAGGAAACACTTCAAGGACACCCTCAAAGCCTCCTTGAAAAAGTGTAACATCCCCACTGACACCTGGGAATCCCTGGCCCAAGACCGCACAAAGTGGAGGAGAAGCATCCAGGAAGGCTCCAAACACCTCGAGTCTCTTCGCCGGGAGCAAGCCGAAGTGAAGCGCAGGCAGCGGAAGGAGCGCACGTCAACCCAAGCACCCCACCCACCCGCCCCTTCAACCACCGTCTGCCCCACCTGTGACAGAGACTGTAGGTCCCGCATTGGACTCATCAGTCACCTGAGAACTCATTTGTAATGTGGAAGCAAGTCATCCTCATTTCCGAGGGACTGCCAAAGAAGGAGAAGAAGATCTACTGATATGCTCGGTGCCTCTCCAGTCCAAGGAACCTCCATCCGCCTCTGGCCATCATTTGCCTTATATAGGTTGGACAGAGGTTTTATTCCTTTAGCCAACAAGCTCCCAGAAGTGGCAGAGACCTGGTGCAGCTGGGTCTCCCCCACTTTCCTGGGGGTTCCGTTGGTTCTTCTGCCGGAGTTACCGCGGGAGACCAGCAGAATCACCAAGAACTTTTGCGGCCACGGCGACGGCCACAGGAAGACAGATTATTATCTGAATGGCAATAGATTGGGAAAGGGGGAAGTGCAACGAGACCTGGGTGTTCTTGTGCACCAGTCGCTGAAGGTAAGCATGCAGGTGCAGCAGGCAGTTAAGAAGGCAAATGGTATGTTGGCCTTCGTAGCAAGAGGGTTCGAGTACAGGAACAAGGATGTCTTGCTACAGCTGTACAGGGCCTTGGTGAGACCGCACCTTGAGTATCGTGTGCAGTTTTGGTCACCTTATCTGAGGAAGGATGTTCTTGCCATGGAAGGAGTGCAGCGAAGATTCACCAGGCTGATGCCTGGGATGGCGGGAATGACGTATGAGGAGAGATTGTGTCGATTGGGCTTATACTCACTGGAGTTTAGAAGATTGAGAGGGGATCTCATCGAAACCTATAAAATTCTGTCAGGCCTGGACAGACTAGATGCAGGGAGGATGTTTATGATGGCCGGGGAGTCCAGAACCAGGGGTCATAGTCTAAGGATAAGGGGTAAGCCATTTAGGACTGAAACGAGGAGGAATTTCTTCACCCAGAGAGTGGTGAACCTGTGGAATTCTCTGCCACAGAGGGCGGTGGAGGCCAGTTCATTAAATATATTCAAAAAAGAGTTGGATATATTTCTTAAGGCTAAAGGGATCAAGGGATATGGGGAGAAGGCAGGGACAGGGTACTGAATTTGGATGATCAGCCATGATCTCATTGAATGGCGGAGCAGGCTCGAAGGGCCGAATGGCCTACTCCTGCTCCTATCTTCTATGTTTCTATGTTAGTCAGCATGCAACGCTGGGAGAGTGGTGATTTGAGCAGTGACTGAAGCTAATGGTGCAGTTTGTAGTATTTGGCATTTGAAGATGCATTCACTGACTGTGATCACTCGTGTGAGGTCATTGAACTTCTTGCGGTACTGCATCGAGGTCCCCAAGGCTTGACTCCTGGCATTGACCTCCACGGCTATCTGCTCTCACTGCCTTTTGACAGTGAGTCTGGAGGGCCTCCTACACACTCCCACCCACCCCGCGGATACAGGACATCTCTCTCCTTTCCACCTCCTCCACCGAGACACCCAGTGTAGCATCCAGAAACATGGACCCCGCTCTCTGCCCAGTTGTACCATTCCTCATTCTTCCCCAGGTCAGAATCTCTTCAACCATGACTCCCAGCACCTGCTCGAGCCACAATGAACCTCCCCTTTAAGCAGTACAGACTAGCTTTAACGATATTGGCCCCCTGCTGATGCATCCAGCCAACGAACAACACGGTTAGCACTGGCTGGAAGCAGAGATCATCATTCAAATAAGCAGGCTGCGTGAAGTTGGCGTGCTGCCTGCATTGCAATCAACGGCTGTGGGTTCATCGCGCATCGCGATCCCTGTACCCATTTTTGGGGGCTATCCAATTTAGCCCCCTTCATATTTTGGATAGACTTGGGTTTGCAGTCGCATTTTGACAATGTCAAAATGAATTGTGCGTGCACAAGTTTGGGCAAGTGCAATTGTTCTCCTCTTCTTCCAGCTGTGGAATCTACCTTGTAATATTGGGTATATATCCCCTGGAGCTTGAAGTAAAACCACGGTATAATTAGATACTGAACTTGAATGTTCATAATTAATTCTGAATAGAATCAGCAAACCTATTTTACAATGGAACATAATGGACCTGAATTTGTGGTGGGAGGCTTCTCGCGGGCGAATGCCTCTGAACCACAATAAAAGTACGAAACTGCCTGATGGTTCCGTACCTACGAAGACTCACGCCCCTGGGCTTGCAAGTGTACGCCTGCGTAAAGGCCCACATATCCCAGGGGCGCAGGCGGTTCGCAACCAATGAGAAAGGGGGATTCCCATTATGCTTATGGGGATTCTATTTATGTATGGAATCCCCATAAGCATAATAGGAATGACATAAAACACACACTTTCACACAACCTAAATAAAAATAAATCATTACATGGTCAAAATTAATTAAAATGCAATGTAATGAAACATTTAAAACAAAAATTTAATTTTTTGAAAAATAAATGTAAACATTTTTAAAGAGTCCAAAATAACCTGAACTAATTTTAAAGGTTTTTTTAAGTTTTAAATGATTTTAAAACATTTATTTTAATATTTCTTTAAACCCTTATGCTGGTAAAAACAGGCCCTACGCCTGCTTTTACCGGGTGTAAGTGTTTCATGGGCATTCGCTGGACAGTAGTTGGGCAAATAGTTCAACTCTCCACTTGCAAATGTCCATTTCCTGGGGATTCGTGCGATCTGTCAAGTTGAAACTTGACAGATCGCAAGTTCCGGGTTTTCGCGCACGGTTTCACGGAATTTGCAGCATATGCAATCACATGCCCCGGCAGATCCGGGACAATATCTATATTTCCATTTACATTACACTCATTATAATTGCTACATAGAAACATAGAAGATAGGAGCAGGCGTAGGCCATTCGGCCCCTCGAGCCTGTTCTGCCATTTAATGAGATCATGGCTGATCATCCATGGCAGCTGTCTCTCATTCTGCCAGTGCATTTCACACCTAATCTAGAGCTGTCTTTTGTCTCCTTACTAGTCCTATCACCATCTCGTCTCGTTTTGAATACCTCTTAATGTCTTTTCACTTCTCTTTTGTTCTTTCATTCCCATTTCCCAGCCCCCAAACTGGCCTTTTAATCTGTTTCATTTCCTGTGTTTTTTCAGTCCTGACGAAGGGTTGCGACCTGAAACCATTTTGGAGCTCTAAGGGCACACATAGCGCCAAAACAACGGGCGCTAACAAGCCCAATTTCTCGCCCAAAGTCTCTAACTTTTAGTGTAAGCTGTGGCTCAGTTGGTAGCACTCTTGCCTGCTGAGTCAAAAGGTTGTGGGTTCAAGTCCCACTCCAGGGACTTGAGCACAAAAATCTAGGCTGACACTCCAGTGCAGTACTGAGAGAGTGCTGCACTGTTGGAGGTGCCATCTTTTGGATGAGATGTTTAACCATAGCCTTATCTGCTCTCTCAGGTGGACATAAAAGATGCCATGGCACTATTTCTCAGAAGAGCAGTGGAGTTATCTCTGGTGTCCAGGCCAATATTTATCCCTCAATCAACATCACAAAAAACAAATTATCTGGTCATTATTACATTGTTGTTTGTGGGAGCTGCTTGGCTGCTGCGTTTCCTACATTACAACAGTGACTACACTTCAAAAGTACTTCATTGGCTGAAATGCACTTTGGGTCATCCTGAGGTCGTGAAAGGTTCTATATAAATGCAAGTTTTTCTTTCAGTCTTTTCAAAGATGTCAAAAACTACAGAACTCAATGCCAACCTTTTCCCTACAATCTACAGGTGTTTAAAGCCCAAGCTCTCTGTCACTTAACCATTCATTCTTGATTCTCCTCCTAGTTTCTTATTTAAAAAAGATACTTTATTGCTGCTTGACATACCCTGTCCAAACTCCAAAAGCTGCGAATGACATGTAAAACTGCTTGAATTTTATTTACCTGGAACCAGTTCCGAGCTCCATTTAACATTTGGAGCACTAGATACAATGGGGTTGATTTTCAGTGTGCCGTGAGGCGGGCTTTTAGGCGTGCGGGGGGCTAAAATCCCGAATTCAGGGGTCCCGACACCATCCCGCCCAAAACCTGCCTCCATGTAAGTTTCAAAGGAGGCGGGTACCTACCCCGCACTGGGACCCACCTACCCGAGGCGGGAAGGGATTAGTGCCAATTAACTGCCTGTTAACAGGTAGTTAACTGGCAGTTTTTAGCCTAATCCCTATTTTGAATGTTGTCGTGTGGGATTCCCGACGGCTCCAAACCACGCCAGGTTAGAGGGTCGGGCCGTTGGGTTGAAGGACTTGGAGGGGTCGAGATGTCGGTGTTCAGGTGAGTGATGGGTGCATGAGTGCAAAGGTAAGTGTGTTTGGTGTGTCTAAAGTGTGTAAAGCAGTTTAAATTACCTGTACCTACCTTTACAGCCTTTCTTCCTCTAGGTTTCGGGAGTCCATCATCTAACTGGCACAGAAAGCAGAATGGCTGCGATCTGTCAAAAGTGACAGCCTGCAGCTTTCAGTGCCGGCGAGATTTCTAACTGAGACTGCGTAGAAGGACTCAGGTTAGAAGTAAGACTGTCAGTGTTTGACAGCTTCAAGCAGCTGTGAAACACTGATATTTCATCTGTCAACACGTCTTGACAGATGAATTTTCAGTCTGTGACGTCACCTGTTGCTGGGTGGCTCTTAATTGACCTGCTGAGCCCGCTGGGTGGGCTCAACAAGGTCAATCAAGTGAAAATCGCGTGGATTGGCTGCATGTCGATGGAGGCGGGACTACAACCCGAAAGTTGTAGTCCCGCCTCCTTCCCGACTTCTGAATGAAAATCCAGCCCAATATGTTATGTTAACTGTAGGGAGTTCTTATTTATTTTATAAAATAAGGGTTAATCTTTTACCTATTCCATCATTCTTTCATCACAAGTAGTTTGTCTGTGTATCGGTGGGTAACCTACCATCTGCTGATGGAGTACATTTCACCAGCTGCTGGACTATATTAAAGTGAAGCATTTCCATTGTTTTGAGAGGCAGATCACCGCTAAGGCAACGCACACAATGATATGGTTATGTGGTGAAAATCGAGGTTTTTTTTTTTTAAAGTGTTTGTGTGAAACCTGTCTAATTTATAGCTGTGCTGTTTGAAAATACCACTGTCATGTGTTGCTACACTCCAGCTGTCGTGCACCATTTTGATTGTTTTCAAATGCATAAATTGAAAAAAAAAGTATTAAATCAGAAAGACATGTATACGATCACACTCGCTGCACTCAAAATAATTTAAATGAAACTGCAGGTAGCGTTGGGGCTCTAAAGCATTCGTCCATAGAGAGGATTCCAATTCATGTCTATGATTACCAATGTTGGAAGTTACTGACCACCGCTGAGCCATAGGGGACAGTGCTGGCTGCGGGGGGAGGGGGCTGGGTGTGGGGGGAGGGGGCCGGGTGTGGGAGGAGGAGCTGGGTGTGGGGAGGGGGGGCTGGGTGTGGGGAGGGGGGGCTGGGTGTGGGGAGGGGGGGCTGGGTGTGGGGAGGAGGGGCTGGGTGTGGGGAGGGGGCTGGGTGTGGGGAGGGGGCTGGGTGTGGGGGGAGGGGGCTGGGTGTGGGGGGAGGGGGCTGGGTGTGGGGGGAGGGGGCTGGGTGTGGGGAGGGGGGGCCAGCTGTGGAGGAAGGTGCTGGGTGTGGAGGAAGGTGCTGGGTGTGGGGGGAGGGGGCCGGGTGTGGGGGGAGGGTGGCGGGTGCGGGGGGAGGGTGGCGGGTGCGGGGGGAGGGTGGCGGGTGCGGGGGGAGGGTGGCGGGTGCGGGGGAGGCTGGCGGGTGCGGGGGGAGGGTGCCGGGTGGAGGGGGACGGGTGCGGGGGGGAGGGGGACGGGTGCGGGGGGGAGGGGGACGGGTGCGGGGGGGAGGGGGACGGGTGCGGGGGGGAGGGGGACGGGTGCGAGGGGAGGGGGCCGGGTGCGGGGGAGGGGGCCGGGTGCGGGGGAAGGGGACCGGGTGCGGGGAAGGGGGCCGGGTGCGGGGGAAGGGGGCCGGGTGCGGGGGAAGGGGGCCGGGTGCGGGGGAAGGGGGCCGGGTGCGGGGGGGGAGGGGGCCGGATGCGGGGGGGGAGGGGGCCGGGTGCGGGGGGGGAGGGGGCCGGGTGCGGGGGGGGAGGGGGCCGGGTGCGGGGGGGGAGGGGGCCGGGTGCGGGGGGGGAGGGGGCCGGGTGCGGGGGGGGGGGCCGGGTGCGGGGGGAGGGGGCCGGGTGCGGGGGGAGGGGCCGGGTGCGGGGGG